>NW_027508876.1:4952500-6152500 GCF_051911475.1 Siphateles boraxobius | reverse complement strand
AAATAATGCCCTAGCAAAGTTCTCCAGTTTACAGGTCAAACAGCAGTGCACAACTAATAACTATGATTGGAACTGTCATATTAAATAATATGAGAACACTATTTTATTAAATCGTTGTGAATTCATTGGGTTTAATTGCCGTTATCAGTGCGTTGTTCCAGGAAGAGCGTATATATTCTGAAATAGGGCTGGACGATTTTGGCTAAAATCATAATCGCGATTAATCGAACAAGTTACCTCGATTACGATTATTGAACGATTATTTAAAAAAAATTCTTTCTCATGTGTCACTGGCAAGGCGTATACTGTAAATATGTTCACGGTTATTTTTTTAATGAAAGAATGCATAATCCTATCTTTGTGATTCTAAAATAAGGAAACACACAGATAGCTTTTAATGCTTACTTATTAAATATTTCAAACAATTGAATCAAACAAAGCATACAATGCTTGAAACAAAAACGTCTTATAAAAAAGTAATTAAGTTTTAATGTAAAAAGAAAGTTTCCTAAAATGTAGAAAATAGTTTTTTGTAAACAAAATAAATTAGTGTAAATATTGCCATCTTAAAAGTAAAATATAACTTGTATAAAACTAAAAAATGTAATCCTTTTCATATTGTGTAGCATTTGTAAATGCTTGTGTTATCAAAACCTGCTTTGTGGAGTGGAGGCACGTGTTGCTGGGCGTTTGTCAGTCTCTATTTTTTCGCGTGTTTCTTTGGTACAAGCGGCTCCTGTTGCTGAGTTGACTCAGTGTTTGAGTTCCCTTTCACACAGAGATTCCGGAAAATACACGGATAAAGTGGCCCGGGATTTGACCTGGGTTCGTTTGACTTGGGTTCATTCACACTGCCAGTGATTTTCCGGAATCAAGAGAGTGCGTTCACACAGACACGCACAACCCGCAAAGACACGTGACATGTCCGAGCGGCGTCTGTAGTTTGCTTATGAGCTGCGATTTCTCTCGAGAAACCACTTGTGCATTATTTTTTCTCCGATTCGATCATAAACTAGCGAATTACGAACCGTTTCACGCTGGCGAACGTTCCCGGCTTAGCGCCATCATTTCGACACGGCATTGATTATGGCTTTTGTTCACACAGCGCGCGTTCCGGGACTGAACATCAATCCCGGGTCGTGTTTGCGTTCACACAGAAGGTGTTTGTTCTGGCAATTTCCCGGGATCAACGCGCTGTGTGAAAGGGGCTCATGTCGCTTCAATGTCGCAGACTGGACGGGGCGGAGTTACGTGAATACACACGCGGTAATATGTTTTAAGGGGAAAGTACATTAACACACAGTGGGCGGAAATATTAATAGGATTAAAAAACCGAAATAACCGACATGGTAAAATTACGTCGGTTATAGGCTCTGAATTTCGGTTTCGATTATTTTTCGATTAATCATCCAGCCCTATTCTGAAATGCACGCATCTGAGGCAGCGGCGACGTTGTATTAGTCGTTATATTTGATTATTAAATAAGTAATTTAATTAAATAATCAATCACATTGGAACATTTTACAATCGTACTAGCACTTTATTTAGATTAAAAACCCTTCTCATCATTTGCTGTCATGCTTTTGGCTATACCACTGCAGTATATAGCAGTATTAAGGCTAACAATTATTCGATTAATTGATCGTTAATTTAACGATGATCGATCATGGGAATTTGTGAAAATTGACATCCCTAGTCTTGTATAATTTTATTTAAAAGGCAGGTGGTAACTTTTTAACTTAATTTGGAAAGATTTCATAAATGCATGTTTGTCATAGATGTTATCATTTGTTTTCACATAATGTATTTAATAATAGTACAAATAAGAGCTGCTTAAAAGATCGTGATCTCTATTAAAATATAGACGCGATCTAATTCTTAAATGACAGCAGTTCTCCTGTGTCTATTAAACCTTTGACCAAATCACACCAGAACATTTAAATCACTGTTCACACAGCCGCGGACCTAGAGAAAGCAGTTATACAGGTACGAAACCGCTTCACAAACAGTCTTTTCAACACCACAGTATGGTTATTTCAGTTACAAATATTCAGATGAAAAAAATAGGATAAAAGTTTACACTTAAGATATAAACACTGATGTCTATGGTAGCGATTAAAATAGAGCAAATCACCTTTTGAAAGTAACTTGGCGCTTCAAAAAAACGACTGTATCTTTACAACGTTACATCAGTAGGTGGCGACAAGTGACTGTTAAAAAATGTTATTGTCAATGAATCATTTAAGTTTTTTTTTTCATAACAGTGAGAACAGAACAAACCACATGGAATCTGATCTTTTCAATTTTGATTTGAGCCACTTCCTAAATCAGATACATATGTAATGTTTTGCAATTGGACTTCAGTCGAACAGTCATATCGGTCAAGTCACTCCAAAGATTTTACATACCGGTAGTTCTTTGGTGAACCCAGTGAATATGGAAGACGTCAGTGATATTAGTCAGTGTAGAGTCAGTGAGCAGCTATAGGCTACTCGTTAGTTTTATTGTGACAGCTCTATACAAGCAAAACTTGAGGGAAAACTGTACGAGAATAACTTTGCTATCTTTCTGCTCATCCTGGTCTGAATCCTCATCGCCTGGGCACAAAATTTCGTGGCAATTTTCATGGCAATACCTTATAAATGAATGTGTAATTGCTGACTTGACCATGACCATCTTTGTTATTTTTCTTTTGCGCATACAAGTCAGTTCAGGATTGTGACCCGTTTATACATGAATCTGATATTGCCCACATAAAAAAATTTAAACAGCCAAACAGAATTGAGCAGTAGCCTAAGTTTTGCAGTGTGAATATACAGTATAACCTAACAGAAAGCTGTTTTGTTTGAAAGTGACTTCTGTGTGTGCTTCATACATCGCTACCCTGTTTACAATAGACATATTTGCCTACAAAATTTGGATAATGTGACCGCACCATAACATATGTGATGCAGCACGATTATATAGAATTTAGTTATATAGAATGAAAGATTTATAGAATGTTGCAGGACAATAATGTTAGTAACTTTAATAGTTAATTAGGTTGTGCGCAATTAATAGGGATATTCAGATTCACTCGCCACTGATCAGAATCAGCAAATAACTTGAATGTTCTCAATCTGTGGTCTCTAACCTTGAACGAATACCAATTGCATCTTGAAGACACAAGCCCTTTAAGGCTTCTTTATCACTTTCATGTCATCACCGATGTGATTTTTAAATGCAAACGGCATTAACAGCAGCAGCTGTTCAGTCTCGCACATGCCCTCATTCACAAAGTGTTCTGGTTATTAACCACAAATAAAATAGGAAAAAATGGTAGCAAGATCCAACCAAATGAAAATGCGGGGAATGTAGATTTGAATAGCATAATTACATATACAATATTTAGTCCCTCTTTATATTAGGTGTATTTAACAATATATAGGCCCACTTTATATTAGGTGTATTTAACAATATACATTTACATTCATTTAGCAGACGCTTTTATCCAAAGCGACTTACAAATGAGAACAAAAGAAGCAGTTAAACTAACAGTAGGACAACAATACGTAAGTGCTATGACCCCTCTCAGTTTAATTTAACGCATTTAAAAAAAAAATATATATAAATAGTAGAATAGAATAGAAGAGAAGAGAAAGTGTTAGTATTACTGGATCAAGTGCTGCCGAAAAAGATACGTCTTCAGCAGTTTCTTGAAAGTGGCTACTGACTCAGCAGCTCTGATTGAGTTAGGCAGATCATTCCACCAACAGGGAACAGTCATGGTAAAGGTCCGAGAAAGAGATTTTGTGCCTCTTTGAGATGGTACCACAAGACATTCGCTAGCAGAGCGCAAGTTTCTGGATGGCACACAAGTCTGAAGTAATGAGTTTAGGTAAGAGGGAGCAGTGCCAGTGGTTGTTCTGTAGGCAAACGTCAGTGACTTGAATTTAATGCGAGCGGCAACTGGCAACCAGTGCAATTTTGTGAGGAGAGGAGTGACGTGTGCTCTCTTTGGCTCATTAAAGACCACTCTGGCTGCAGCATTCTGGATCAATTGTAGAGGTTTGACAGAGCAAGCTGGAAGACCAGCCAGGAGAGCATTACACTAGTCCAGTCTGGATAGAACAAGTACTTGGACAAAGAGTTGTGTAGCATGCTCTGTTAGGAAGGGCCTGATCCTCCTAATGTTGTGCAAGGCAAATCTGCAGGACCGGGCAGTTCTAGGAATGTGGTCTGTGAAGTTCAACTGATCATCAATTACAACCCCAAGGTTCCTAGCTGACCTTGATGGCGTTATGGATGACGAGCCTAGCTGAATGGAGAAGTTGTGATGAAGTGTTGGGTTGGCCGGGACCACAAGTAGCTCTGTCTTCGCAAGGTTTAGTTGAAGGTGGTGGTCCTTCATCCAGCCAGAAATGTCTGTCAGGCAGGCTGAGATACGAGCAGCTACCGTCAGATTGTCAGGCTGGAATGAGAGGTAGAGTTGTGTGTCATCAGCGTAGCAATGATCTGAAAAGCCATGTTTCTGAATCACAGATCCTAGTGTCATGTAGATGGAGAAGAGGAGTGGTCCAAGCACTGAGCCCTGAGGCACCCCAGTAGCTATATGTTGGGTCTTAGATGCCACACCTCTCCACGACACCCTAAAGGACCTACCTGAGAGGTAAGACTCGAACCATTGGAATGCAGTTCCCGAGATGCCCTTCATCTTTAGGATTGACAGGAGGATCTGGTGGTTAACTGTGTCAAAAGCAGCAGACAGATCCAGCAGGATGAGAACTGAGGATTTGGAAGCTGCTCTTGCCAGTCTCAGAGCTTCAATTACTGAGAGCAGGGCAGTCTCAGTTGAGTGTCCACTTTTGAAACCAGACTGATTGTTGTCCAAGAGGTTGTTCTGTGTAAGAAAGGAGGAGATTTGGTTGAAAACAACTCGTTCAAGTGTTTTCGCGACAAATGGAAGAAGAGATACTGGTCTGTAACTTGCTAGATGTGCTGGATTTAGATTGGGTTATTTAAAGGGTTAGTTCACCCAAAAATGAAAATGATGTCATTAATGACTCACCCTCATGTCGCTCCAAGCCCGTAAGACCTCCGTTCATCTTCAGAACACAGTTTAAGATATTTTAGATTTAGTCCGAGAGCTTTCTGTCCCTCCATTGAAAATGTATGAACGGTATACTGTCCTTGTCAAGAAAGGTAATAAAGACATCATCAAAGTAGTCCATGTGACATCAGTGGGTTAGTTAGAATGTTTTGAAGCATCGGAAATACATTTTGGTCCAAAAATAACAAAAACTACGACTTTATTCAGCATTGTATTGTCTTCCGGTTCTGTTGGGGATCCGCGTTCATGAGTCCGCAGTGACGCTGATGACGTAAGACGCTGCTGACGTGTATCTGGTGCGTCCGTGTATTCGGGTTCAAATAAATATGGCTGGGCAAAAAAATGCAAGTCTTCCTCTGTGTGGAAATCCTTAGACATGTTTGCGAAGATTGTTTTGTTTCCAGCGTGCGTCTCCCTCAGACTGTAAACGAAGCTCGGGCGCACCAGACACACGTCAGCAGCGTCTTACGTCAGCAGCGTCACTGAACGCGGATCCCCAACAGAACCTGAAGACAATACAATGCTGAATAAAGTCGTAGATTTTGTTATTTTTGGACCAAAATGTATTTCCGATGCTTCAAAACATTCTAACTAACCCACTGATGTCACATGGACTACTTTGATGATGTCTTTATTTCCTTTCTGGACAAGGACATTATACCGTACATACATTTTCAATGGAGGGACGGAAAGCTGTCGGACTAAATCTAAAATATCTTAAACTGTGTTCTGAAGATGAACGGAGGTCTTACGGGCTTGGAGCGACATGAGGGTGAGTCATTAATGACATCATTTTCATTTTTGGGTAAACTAACCCTTTAAGCAGTGGGGTTACCCGAGCCTGCTTAAAAGCTGTGGGAAAGGTACCAGTGTGAAGAGAGGTGTTTATGATATGAGTGAGTGTGGGTACAACTTAGGAAGAAATGGCTTGAAGTAGATTAGTGGGGATAGGATCAACCGGACAGGTGGTAGGGTGATTGGAGAGGAGGAGTTTAGAGACTTCTGCCTCTGAAAGTAGAGAGAAGGAGGGTAGAACGTGTGCGTCTGCTGGTAAAATGTGTGTGTCAGTTTGTGGATTGGTAAATTGGCTGCTGATGGTGGTTGTTTTATCTATGAAGAATGTGGCAACATCGTCAGCTGTTATGGTTGATGAAGGAGGAGGAGGGTTGAGAAGAGAGGAGAAGGTTTTGAAAAGTATGCGAGAGTCAGAAGATTTGATTATTTTGTTGTGATAGTAAGCCATTGTATTAGCAGAGATATTAGCAGAGAAGGAAGAGAGGAGGGATTGATAAAGACCCAGGTCTGTAGGATCTTTCGATTTGCGCCACTTCCTCTTTGCGCCCCCAAATTTAGAAGGATGTTCGCGGAGAATATCAGATAACCAGGGGGCAGAAGGTGTGGCGTGGGCTGCCCTGGAGGAAAGGGGGCAGAAGTTGTCCAAGCAGGATGTTAAAGTGGAGAAAAGAATATCAGTTGCACTGTTAGTATCTAGTGTTGAGAGCTGATCAGGTGGAGGAAGTGTGGATGAGACCAAAGAGGATAGGTGAGAGAGTGAAATGAGCGTAGGTTCCGTCGAAAGGTGACCTATGGAGGAGTGTGTGTTGTGTTCTGAGGCAGGTTGAGGTTGAGAGTGAGGAGGAAGTGATCTGAGGTGTGCAGTGAAGTGACCAGTGTATTGTCCGTGGAGCAGTAGCGCGTGTAGATAAGGTCCAATTGGTTACCTGATTTGTGAGTAGCCACAGTAGGTACTCGTTCGAGGTCGAATGAGGCAAGCAGGGTGTGGAAATCGGCAGCCTGAGGTTTTTCAAGGTGGATGATGAAGTCTCCAAGAATTACGAAAGGAGTACCATCTTCAGGGAAGGATGAGAGTAGCACATCAAGCTCCTCCAAGTGTAACACTCTCAATATTAGTGAGGATAAAACAAAAAAGATACACAGTTCAGTCATTTCCTGATGCACAAAGATGTGTATTATACAAAACCCCAGAATATATCTTTCATCACATGAGCAAAGTTCTTCTTATCATAACTCAGAGTAGTTCACATAAGCAAAGTCCATCTTCTCATAACTTAGAGCAGTTCCCATAGTCTTTGCACAAACAGATGAATCGCATATCTCTTACTGCTCACATAGTTAGTCCCATCCCCATGTACCCCAGTCCTTTGTGTGGGATTGTATCAAAAAGTCCAATCAGTCACGACACTCTCCAAAAAGACACAAGTAAATCCTGCCAGCGAGGCATTAGCTGCAAACAAGGATACCCACCTGGTACCTAAGAGATCCGCCAACTGGAAAAGTTCCTGGGAAACAACCACCCCCACACTTTGGTTCCTACCCCTTATATATATCTGAACTCGTCATTCATGAAAGAAAACACCAGACAAGAAGAAACAAAAACAGGACATAATACAAGAGTCCTGCACAGCATTATAGAAAATGAAGTCATAAGAACTTCATAGTATTAGAAATCAAGATATACCACTTGATAACCTTAATACAATTTCCAATCTTACATAACACACTGACATAAATTAAGTATACATATGTAGAGGTGCTACACAAGAAACTGGCAAGTTGACCTGGGGGACGATGTACAACTACAAAATGGATTTTAATAGGACTAGTAATGGTAATTGAATGTGAATCAAATGAGCTGTTGTCACACAGAGGTGGTAAATTATCACATTTCCAGTCATTTGAGATTAGCAGACCAGTACCTCCACTAGAGCTGCACGATTATGACAAAAATCATAATTGCCGATTATTCCCTTGAAATTGTAATTTGGATTATTAATTACGATTATCACAATTTACATTGAATATATATAGGCGTATTATAATACATGTTTACACAAAAATTGTTAACACACACAAGTACTGTCCCCCTTTACTTAACATACACATAAATTGTAAGAATGACTAATAGTAAAGACTAGAAAAACATTAGGACTATGCTAAAGCAATTAAATAGCAGTCCCAAACTAGTTTTTGTTAATACAATGTTGATATGAGCCACCACAGTCATTTAAAAATATAAAAAATAACACAAAGTGAAAATAAAGTGGCATTTTGGGGTTATGGAAACGACACTTACCATGGTAAATACACAATACTAACAAGAACTGTTAATGAAACAGCTCCTGGTGAATAGAATGAAAATCATACCTGCATGTAAATCCTTCTCAGCTAACACGTGATTTATTGGTATTTTACTTTTATTTCGTGACTTACTAATTTACATTGTAACGACGTTGCTCGTAGTTTCTTTTGCACTTTATACAGTGAAGCGATACACAGCGCGCGCCGCCGCATTTGTGCGTGCAATTGAAGAGTGCGCGCTACGAGCACAGTATAACGGCTGACAGGACAGTAAAGTATGTTTTTCTGAGGTGAAAGTCTTTTTATTTCAGCGTACACTTACGTCACTGCGTGGTATGTCATATTGTGCTGGGTTTTCTGAGGTAGTCGTGATTCGCCTCTCATAACATAATTATGCTCTAAACACACACACGCAGAGTGGATTTTCTTTTGTAATCGCGGCTTTGAACGATTACGTAATCGTGGCATCTGTAATCGTAATCGCAATTAGAAATTCGATTAATTGTGCAGCCCTAACCTCCACCCCTTCCAGTCAGACGAGGGGTGTGTGAGAAAGTGAAGTTAATGGAGAGGGCAGCAGGTGTGACAGTGTCCTCTGGTCTGATCCAGGTCTCAGTCAGGGCCAATAGGCTGAGACCTGAATGACTTGAAAAATATGTGATGAAATCACCTTTGTTTACAGTGGACTGGCAGTTCCAGAGACCAATAGGAAAAGAGATATAGGCCCACTTTATATTAGGTGTCTTTAACTGCTATGCTATGATATTTATATTAATCATTTAAAACATTGCACTTTTTGTGTACATACAAGGGCTGTCAAACGATTACAATTTTTAATCTAATTAATTACATGATGATTAATTTATATATTTAATCGCACATCAAATTTGTCTGAGTGTGATTTTGCTCTCGTTACTCATATGATATTGCTCTTTTCTATCATGATATAAATATAAGAAAAAAACTCATATAGGGGTATTTCTTAATGCCTTCTAATGGCTACATCACACAGTGAGTTGTTGTGCTGAATCATGTTTGTCAACAATCATATGGAGTGTAAGATGAAGCTCGTAGGCCTAAAATGAAAAATTTCCATTCCTTTATTAGCCCCCCCCCCCTTGTTTATTTTATTATTATGTACATCTACAGTATTATTGTTGTCAACAAAAACTGAATGGATTCAGTATTACTTTGATTGAGTTAACAGTAGGCATGTCACGATATTCAAACCGAACTGAAAAAACGCGATACAGAACCCACAATACGTATCGCGATTATCTCATGGCGTACCGAACACGCCCCGCCCCCGGCTACCCCGGCTCATTGGACCTCATGTCTTATGTGTAGTTACACAACGAATTCAGTTTTGTAGCCTAAACACCATTAACACCATATAATAGCAAGCTCAGTGTTCTGTTACTTTCGATAATAAGCAAGGTGTCTTTCGAATTCTCTCTATTTGATCACGAAATTCAAACAATAAATGCCATTTTGGCGCTCTTTGCTGTGGCGTGACAGATCACTCTTCTAGCTCCTCATTTCAAGTGCCAGTGCGGAGCGCGAGTAAACGCGATCATCTCTTCCTCAGTTACAGAATAAACATGAATGGACACCTGAAGGTATGTTGAAAGATAAAGTATACTTACTGAAAGACATCATAACTCGTTTAATCGCTCAATCAGTGTTTTAGAAGCGGAAAGACGTCAATAAAACAGCTTAGTTTGTCATAGCATTACCTCAGCAGTCAAGTCATCATCAAGTTCCTAGAGAAATTAACTCTTGCACTAAATAAATGCACTATATTAGCCTATATATTATACTGTATTTTACTTAACCAAACCGAACCGAGACATCAAAACCGTGGGAAGAACCGAACTGTCAGTTTTGTGTATCGTTACACCCCTAGTTAACAGTGACCATAAGCAGAGAGCTTGCATATAACTGGATATGACAGAGCTCCTAAAAAAAACATATTCGTATTAGTTGTAAAAATCCTGATTGGTGCCTCCCTAGCAATTAATGTGGCGTGCCATCTCAATTGTATTGGCTGCTTAAATGTCACCAGAATGTTTTGAATGTGTGTTTAAATAATGACAACTAACAGGCTGTTTAGTTATACAGGAGCTGTTGGTTCATTTAGATGGCATTTATTTCAAAATGCCAGCTTCCCTCAAGGGCGTAATTTGATAAATGGATTGCATAAACCAAGAGAGTACAACTTTGCATGACAGACCTCTGTTTTAATTTAGCAGATATTGAGTCCTATGTTGTGCTGGTCTTCTTGGGGTGTGGAGTAGTTAAGCAAGAGTAGTCGTGGCCGCGAGGTTAAGGCGATGGACTTGAAATACATTGGGGTCTCGCGCATGTTCGAACCCTGCTGACTACGTGGCCCCTTGTCTCTTTACGAGAGGAATTGTGACATCCTTTGTGGGTGGTGATGGCGCAGTGGATAAGACACATGCCTTTGGTGTGAGAGACCCGGGTTCGAGTCCACTGTGCGACACCAATGTGTCCCTGAGCAAGACATGTAACCCCTAGTTGCTCCAGAGGCGTGCGACCTTTGAAATATAGCAATTGTAAGTCGCTTTGGATAAAAGCGTCAGCTAAATGAATAAATGTAAATGTAAATGTGTGGAAGTGAGCCTAGAATATCTTCATGCATGTTATGTTTTACTACTTTTGCCTTCCTTGCTGTAAACTGGGGGAGATGGTGTAAAATAAATGGTATGGATGACTAAGGGTTTCTTGCAAGCTCTGTCGCTGTCAGGCTGTTCTGTAATGAACAGAAGGAGCAGACAGTGGGACGTGTGTTTGGCAGGGTGTGTGTGCCCTCTCTCCTGGGGCAGCTCCTACCCTTCAGAGTGAGGCTCAACATTAGAGCCCATATGTTGACTCAAGACAGATCCACTGTCCTCAGAGAGCTGATATATTTACACAAACTTTCTTTATCTGTCACTCAAAGATGTTGAGGCCTATATAGACTTTCTCTCATATCTGCATATGGCTTTAATACAAGCTTGGCTCTATTTACAGCATCTGTGACGTTGTTTATTACCAGTTATTTCAAAACAAGCAAAAAACATTAGGATGCCAGCCTGAACCCCGCCCACAAAATTTTTAGGTCGGGAAGTTCTGTCTGGACTCGATGCCGTTGAGGAGCTATTATGCCCGAACAGAAAATTGTTCGGACCAATCAAATTGTCAGGGCGGGCTTTATACGATAATGGACAGATGAACAACGGTAACGTAACCATCCACGTCATCAGAGCGCTTGGGTTGAATTCATGGCTGCCGCTGGAGAATTGAGTTGTGTATATTCCGCTATCGCGTGTGTTATAGAAGATATAGATGCCGAATAAATTTTAGAAGAGGAACAGAGAACCGCGATCAATGCATTTGTCGATGGGAAAGATGTTTTTGCCGTCCTTCCGATGGGATTCGGAAAAAGTTAAATCTATCAACTTAAATCTATCTCTCAATATACGTCACTTACTCCGTTGCTCTGATTGGTTCTAGGTCTATCCAATTGAGTGCAGAGGCCTGTTATTTCCTGGTTCGGTTGACACACGCCCCATAATCACAGCCCATTGGAGCAGTATCAGACTCATATTCTGACTAGAATCTGAGTATGACGATGTCAGGCTAAAAAAACGTATGATACTTACAGTAATGCACTTACTATGGAACTGTTATTATTTTAGTATGATTTATATACTATTGTAGTATTGTTTTTATATATATGTTTTCAGATTTCATTTTAATTTAATTTTAAGTTTTAGTAATTTAGTTTTGTGCATTTGTAAAACATTTTTTACCTTTTTAAAATATTTATATTTAACTTTTTCAGAAGTACATTTGATACAAAGTCAAGGAAGGTGAAGTGAGAAGTTCAATCAAAGAAAATAGGGATTAAAACAGTTTGAATAGAAAGTCGTCAGTAAATATACGAAAGAATAATAATTAGAGCCATATCCTGGCCTCAGAGGTGTGAATGTGTGCAGGGGAGAATGAAACTGGATAGGGCAGTTTGCACCACAAAACAATAGAGACAATGCACTGAATGGATATTTAAAAGATGTGAATAAATATCAGTTGACATTTTAGAGTCTTCTCTAAAGTCACATGACATTGTCTTAAAACATATTCCACAAATCTCAGAGTTTTAGAGTTATCATTTTCATATTTGAAATAAAACATGAACAGCATGTGGTTTACCTGCTTTGCATTTTTAGACTCACAATAAAATTAAGACCTTTATAAGTATTTTCTTTAAGATAATAACTAATTCTGACTTGATGACAAAAAAGTGTCTGCTTTAAAATGAGATCATACTTATGCTTGTAGTGCAATGCTGCATAAACTCTATCTAGTTTAGATATGCCATTTATTTTTCAAATAACAGGGTGCATGCTAACAGTTTAAAACCTTTTGCATATGCGGCGGAGTAAGGTTAGGGAGATTCGCTTAACATACACATCCCAGCATAAATGCTCCCAAAAAATTATTTGTTATTAAAGCGTCTATGTTCACAAACAACTGTTAATTTTAACAGAAATCAAGCATACTGTATGCAGGATTTGGCATGGCAGAAAGTGCGTAAAGAGCTTTACCATTACAATCACTAAAAAGCTGTCACTCACCTTAGTCCATTACAATCACACAAAGTTCTGTTATAACCAATGAAGCTGACTACTCAATTTTTTTAATTTACATAATTGTTTGTTATAATGAGAGAATTTTCAAGCGTGCATAATTTAGAATCCACTCAGTTTTTGTTCAGTGCTAACTTAAACACCTCCGATTGGCCATTGCGTTCAAGAAATCAACAAATAGGTTTGTGATCGGCTAGATTGCTAAATGCTGAAAAAAAAAAAAATTTTTTTAAATAGAAACCTTTGATACTCTCCAGGGCGCAAATACAGATATACGGACTGGATAGCTTGCCAAATCTGTTTCGCCAATATGCTATTATTATTGAGAATATTATTACTGTGATTTCAGCAAGGTTACCTACTCAAACTGAACGAGTAGATCGCATGCGATGTAAAGCCAAAGCTCAGAATTTATGTGCTCACACTATGCGGTCCGAACGTCGAGCTGCGACTTGACTGCTCACTATACGTGTGAAATATGCATGATCAGGTACACTGCTCGCCAGTTGCTGAACCTGAACGGACATTTAGATACGGCGAATGATATGCGTGCTCTCTGCAGTCATGTTGGAATACCGCGACCTAAGCGTTACATACATCGCTCTTCAAGGCGTAGTTTTTTATGCTCAACATCTAAACCTGTCGCTTATCCGAGATTTCTGTGCGAACCCCATAGACTGCGGCTTAGACCTACAAGGGTCAATTTCAATAACTTATCAGCATTCAGGAGTGAGGAGGTTGCATCGGATTCATCTAATCCCCCGCGTCTGCTAAAATCAGCACTGTTTAACGCGCACTCTGTCGACAACAAAGCTGTCCTTTTATCTGACATTATTTTAGTAAAAAAGCTGGACCTTGTCTGTTTAACTGAAACTTGGCACACAGAATTTGACGGTCTTCTTTTTAATGAACTGACTCCTGCTGGCTATGGATTATTTGATCTCCCGCGTTCTTCTGGTAGATGTGGGGGTATCATTGTGTTGCACAGTCAACAGTTCAACTTGTGTCCTGTGGCTGTTCCCAAATATGACTTATTTGAATGTCTTGTTCTGAGTGTCTCTGTGCCCCTTCCTACTGCAGTGGCTACAGTCTACAGGCCTCCTAAGTAGGGCTGCAACTAACGATTATTTTGATAATCGATTAATCAGACGATTATTTTTTCGATTAATCGATTAATCAGATAAAAGTTGTTAGAAAATTGAATTTGATTGTTTATTATAACTAAATAAACCCTAAATCAGGGTATTTATGTGTAAAAGTGTACTTTAAAAAGTGCAAAAGTCACACATTGAGTTTTACTAATATAATCTTTATTTTTTTACATTTTAAACCTTAATATATTGATAAATTAAATATAGAAAGACTGAAAACAAGCATGTGAACGTAGTAGAGCCGCAGGAGATTGCGTTTGAAAAACAATTAAAACTTAATAGTAGACAAATGCTATAAAAAGAGAACGTAATAGGTACGCAGCAAGCTAACAGGCTTGATTAAAAGGACCGGAAAAATGATGCATTAGTGCACAAGCATTTGCTGAAAACCACTGACTACAGTGACTAAAAAACAATCTTTTCCAGCTGCTGTTATAAACTGCCTTTATATTTAGTGCTTCTCTTTGTAAACACCGTTTTAATTTCTTTGGTAGCACTATTTTAATCATAATATCATAACTTATTTTGCGAGCGAACTGATTGCGCAACCTGATGCTCGAGACAAAATAGATCTAGTGTGACTGTCCCAAAGTTAGTAAACAAAGCTGTTTACTCAGTAGCATTGTTTTCTCAGATCGGATAGCTAGCTATCTGATCGTGAAAAGACCAGGTGTAAATGCCCTCCGAAACGCATTCGAGCCGGATTTGAATCTGATCGCTCAAACCGCTTAAGGAGGAGATCTGAGACTCATTCCAGACGAAACTGGTGTAAATGCATCTGTAAATGCACATGTAAATTTTACTCCTCCCAAAAATGCTAAAAAATAAACATGTTAGAGCGTGTTATATGGGCTATATGTAATGTTAAAGCCAGATATGAGGGCGCTACTGCAACACGCATCACCGCAGATGAGAAGCTGAACATCTATTTATTCATTTATTTACAAATTTGTTGGTTAATTCGTTCGATTAGTTTTATCTTCCGCTTTTTTCTATCTCTTTATCGAGCTTACTCCACTGCCGCCTGCCTCCGCCATCTCGCTGAATGCTGCAGAGCTGCTGTGCGGGAAGCACGTGACATAAAACGAGGCCAGCTATTGGCTATTCGCTACTTCTCCTGCTGTACTGGCTGAGTAAAAGCTCCGGTGGCTCATTACTGCCACACTTTGGTCATCGCAGATTTAAAATATTTACGAAATGAGCCGCTTACGGCAAATAAAAGTTATTTAGCAACTAATCGATGACTAAATTAGTTGACAACTATTTTAATAATCGATTTTAATCGATTAAATCGATTAGTTGTTTCAGCCCTACTCCTAAGACAAATGAAGACTTTCTATCTGAATTGTCAGATATGTTGTCTTTTCTCTTCCTCCGATTTGAAAGAATTCTTCTACTGGGGGATTTCAACATTCATATGGATATAAAAGACTCTGCAATAACAAAAGACTTTTTGTCCATATTGGAGTGTTTTGAATTAGACCAACTAGTGGACTGTCCTACGCATGACAAAGGCCACACTTAAGACCTTGTGATTTCCAATGGTTCATTTGTGTCTCAGTCGTCAACCTCTGACTTAGGTCTGTCTGATCACCGGGCTGTCTTTTTTAATTTGGTAATTACCTGTCACGAACACTAACACGTCTCACATCATAAATACAGCATTTGGAGATCTATTGAGCCCTCTGATTTTTCTGATTTTATTGACTCTCTTTTAAACTGTGACTCTCTATCTGATGATCTGGATGACAACGTTTCTGTACTGAATTCTGTACTGTTGTCTGGCCTGGACACGCTGGCTCTGTTGAAATCACTATCTGTTTCTTTTGCACGCTCCGCTCCTTGGTACAATGATGATCTGCATGCTATGAAGACTTTGTGTCGCAAAATGGAGCGTAGATAGCGCAAATCAGGTTTAACTGTACATCACCAGGCCTGGAAAGACAGCTTACTCAAATATAAGGCTGAAATTGTGTCAGCTAGATCTGTTTATCTTTCTCAGATAATTGTCAGCAATCAAAGAAACCCTAAAAAACTGTTTTACTCAATCAACAAGCTGCTTAAAAATCACAGCCTCTCTAATGTTCCTGCTTCAACTCACCTTTTTATTAGGTTTTTGGAGTTTTTTAGCACCAAAATTGACAATATACGTAACCACATTGTTGCCACTCATACCGTTGCTGCCTCCTCCTCAAATACTTTTGCATTTTCTGGTGTCTCTCTCTGTAACTTTGAAATTCATGACTCCCAGTCTCTGTGTAATACGGTTTAAAAACTGAAAGCCTCAACTTCTAGAGTTGATCCGATACCATTTTGTCTTTTTAAATCATGTTTTGATTCCCTCTCTCCTGTTGTTTTGAGAATTATCAATAACTCTCTGTGCACAGGAGTTGTGCCAGCAGCCCTTAAAATTGCTGCTGTCATCCCTGTACCAAAAACTAACAACACGGACTTTGATAATCTGAATAATTTTCGTCCCATCTCTAATCTTCCATTCCTCGCCAAAATTTTAGAACAAACAGTGGCTTCTCAACTACTTTCTCATCTTTCCTCTAATGATCTTTTTGAGCCACTTCATTCTGGATTTCGGAAACTGCACAGCACTGAGACAGCGGTGGTCAAAGTGACTAATGATTTGTTAATGACCATCTTTGGAGTTTCTGATTCTGCATTAGAGTGGTTTAAGTCCTACCTCTCTGACCGTAAGCAGTTTGTTGTGATGGGTGATTGCAAGTCTGAGGTCGGTGTGGTGCACTCTGGGGTTCCCCAGGGATCAGTTTTGGGCCTGTTACTTTTTAGTATTTACATTTTTCCATTTGGCCAACTTTTAAGAACACTTGGTCTTAACTTTCACTTTTATGCCGATGACACTCAGATCTATATAAATTCAAAACCTGATGTCAAAATGCCTGTCTCTTTTCTTTCTCAATGTTTTACTGAGATTAAGAAATGGATGTCTGAAAATTGTCTGTCTAAACAGTGATAAGACTGAAGTGATGCTTATTGGTTCACCTCATCCGTTGTGTATAGCAGAGTCCATAACCTTAAGTGTGGATGGCTCTGCTATGAAATTGTAAACTAAACAAAAAAATCTGGGGGTGATATTTGACACCAATTTAACATTTGACCATCATGTTCGTAACACAGTCAAAACATAATTTTTTCATCTCAGAAAAATTGCCAAATTACGCTCCTTGTTGACTTTCTCTGTGGCTGAAAAGTTAATCAACACTTCTGTTTTTTCACGTATTGATTATTGTAATGCTTTGCTGGCTGGAGTTTCTAAAGCTACCCTAAGTAAATTACAGCTGGTACAAAATTCGGCTGCTAGGGTTCTGACTGGGACAAGTGCAAGGGAGCACATCACACCTATCCTGGAAAAATTGCACTGGCTTCCTGTTAGTTTTCGTATTGTGTGAGCTCTTAACCCCCTACACTCCTACACGTGCTTTACGATCTTCTGAAGCTGGTCTTTTAACTGTCCAAACTACACGGCTAAAAACTATGGGTGATCGGGCTTTTTCTTCTTTGGCTCCTAAATTGTGGAATTCCCTGCCCTCTAAGATTAGGAATGCAGAATCCCTTAGAGTTTTTAAATCGTCCCTTAAAACTTACTTTTTTAGGGTGGCTTTTATGTGATTCGTGTGATTACTGCGTTTGTTATTATAGCCTATTGGCTTTCTATTTTTATTGCTTGTTTAGTTTTTACTGCCTAGACTGTTGTGTATCTTTCTAATTTCATTATTTTTATGTAAAGTGCTTTGAGATGCTACTTTTAAAGGCACTATATAAAATAATAATAATAATTATATTATATTGTAAAAAAGTTTATTATTATTATTATTTATTATGATAAACCCCAGTGCCGTGTTGCACCAATAGACGATATTGTGTATCCAGAGATATTATCAAAACAAGCATCAGCTATCATTTACATTTACATTTATCTGACGCTTTTATCCAAAGCGACTTACAATTGCTATACATGTCAGAGTTCGCACGCCTCTGGAGCAACTATGGGTTAAGTGTCTTGCTCAGGGACACATTGGTGTCTCACAGTGGATTCGAACCCGGGTCTCTCACACCAAAGGCATGTGTCTTATCCACTGCGCCATCACCACCCCATAACCACCTAGGCTACTTTTATTATTAAATTGATAAGCTATTATAATTAATTTGCAACACAATAATTTCATAGCGCATCACCGCATAACCAACACGCTGTGAAGATAATAAAAGATTTAATAAAAGCTTACTCCTCGTTGAAAATTGTCTAAAACATTTAGTTGGATTACAATAAATTATAGGCATATAATTAAAATTATTAACAGTCTATAATATGTCCGAACACTGCAATAATTAGTCATCAATGAAAATTAAAAACAGCTTTATTTCAAAAACATAGTTTAACAAATTAATTAAGAGGCACGGTGTAGATAGGCCTACATCGCAAGTGGCTTGGAAGATGTGGGTAATATATGGTTAGTCCATTTTGCAAAACGAACTTGAGGTAAGGAACAGTAATTTGTAGCTAGTTTGAGCTACAGAACTTAAAGATCTCCTTCTTTTCGCTTTCTTTCTTGCTGCAGATGAAATGGTTAATGAAATGGTTTAGGGCAAACGGTTCGTAGCTCTGCTTCAACTGTGCGATATAGTCACTAGGAGCGATAAAAATTTCTGACATGCCAGAAATTCATCCGACAATCCCATTAATCGGTTAATCAGGTTAATCGTCTCTCGTTTCTCAGGTTAATCGCCTCTCGTTTCTCCCAGTACACTGTACGACAAATGACGCACGAGTCAGAATTCGGCTCAAAATCGGACAAAAAACGTACAGTGTAAGGGGGGCACCCGTAAGCCTTCTTACACACGCTCCGCCTATCAGGGCTCTACAGTGCGGCCATTTCAGTCGCATTTGCGACTAAACATTTCTGTGTGCGACCATGAAAAGATATTTAGGCACACTTTTGCGTCTGACCCGATCAACGCTAACAATTACAACTCCCAAATGCCCGTACACGTACGTTACGTATCAACAGTGATGTTTCGCACTGCGATTGGTTGCTTTTAATGCCAGTCAACCAAGCGGCGTGAAAAAGTTTTGAGACAACTGTGGCGTTGAAACTGTCTTTTGTTGGGATGAAGATTTTCACATTTTACTTTAAAAGTTCTGTCTCAAATGAAGCAGATCAGAGTAGCTTCGAACAAAAAGAACAAGAACATTTTTAATATTATGGGTCTATAATGACTAGGGATGGGCATGATTAATCGACGATCGATTATTGATCATTAAGAATTTCGTCGATCACGTTAAGTTGTTATCGATTATCATTAAACTTATGCTGCTGCGTTGCGTAGTGTGAGTGGAAAGTGAACGTGCTCCCCGGGCTGGTCAAGTTAGCGCGGAGGTACCTGTGCATCCCGGCAACGTCAGTCCCCTCAGAGCGGGTGTTTTCAGCGGCTGGACTGAAGCCTTGTTAACACTCGACGCGTCCGCACGAGCGCGAAGGTGAGCGCGGCAAAAATGACGTCATTGCGGTATTCGGTGTTTCACAGGCGAGCTCGTCGAGTATAAACGCCTCGTCTGTTTGGGGAGGTGCGTGCGCAATCTGTGGAGACTCGCGCTACAGAGCCAGGCGAAAGTGTAAACGAGGCTTGACGGTCAGGTTGCGGTCGCGTCTGACCTCAGATCATGTCATCAACATGCTTATCTTTCTCAACAAAAATCAGTAGACTGGTGTAAAAGTTGTATGTGAGTTGCTAGTTATTTTTATGAGGCTTTGTTAAGTAGCCTAGCCTAATTGATTGTTACAGTAGGTAGGCTAATCTCTCTCACCCTCTTTCTCGACTCCGTTCTTGGATAGTTTTGAGTTACATTTTGACAAAACCTGTCAGATCTAAGTATTATTATGTTTTTGGTTAAGTTATTGTTTAACATGATTTTTTTTATTATTTATTATTTTGGAACTAACGAGGGTCTCTGTATAAGAACGCCAACTCGCAGCTGCAGGTTCCGTTGCTTTCGAGCACCGCAGCGCATATATCTTCAAGTTTAGCCTAACCGAACGTCCAGTTTTACTGCCACAAGTTGATCATCTTGTAATAAAGATCTAATCGAGGAAAAACGCGCTGTATTTTTGTATTTTCATTGCATTTTTAATTTATAAAAAGTATATAATATAAAAATAAATAATGAATTTGAATATAAAAATATTAATGATTAATCGATAGTCGATCGTTAATTCTCCCGACGATCGACTAAGAAAATTTAATCGAATGCCCATCCCTAATAATGACATTTGGGTTGGTAAATGGCAGAATCTTTATTTGTTGGAGACTTTTAAAAACATTTGAGGGCTATACTTCAGCGTCTGTGCATTCTGTATTTGTGCATATGAAATGTATGAATTGATGCATGTTTTTTATGTTTTCTAAGGACAGCCAGTGTAATTGTTTTTCTAAAACTGAAAATATTAAATGTTGAAATATTAAATAAGAACACACTATGTCACACACTATGTTTCTGAATTCTCTTTTCTCATGCTCTCCATACTTGTGCATGTTATATGTGGCACAGTAATATTGTTTCGTTTAAGAAAAAAAAAAGTTTCAATTGTCTGCACTCCTAAATTTTGGACTGTGCGCCTAATAAAAAAAGTTACTGTAGAGCCCTGCCTATGACCTTTTGGCAGTTCTGCGATTTCACAAATGATTTTTTTTAAAGTATACATTTCATTCAATCTAAGTTAATATGAGGTCCTATAACTGCACACGCATACAAAAATGGTACGTTTGTTTAATATAGTTTTAAAAGAAGTGTGACGTCACATTGCACCAACAACCGAGAAGTGCTTTAGCAAATATACTAGCTGTACAATCCTGTTTAAACCCTATCCTCATTTTCCTCTTAGACCTCTGCTTACAGTGCTTTGTGCGTTTTTACAACTGAGGGATGTGTTGAAATTATTTCCTATGTAATCAACAGAATGTCACAGAGGTCGTTTATTGATACTAACTTATTGATGCTGAACCTTGACTATCACATTAAGATGATTGGATTTACTATCCCTTTGTGCAAGTGTAACACAAAGCTTCTTCAGATTCATTTTCCTGTACGTTCATGGCCTCAGCAAAACATCTCTGAAATGGCACAGATGGAGATAATTAAGGCTTTCAAGGGACATTTGGTGGAAATTATCAGGATTTATTTATTTTTTGCTTTGCAGTGTCCACAGATCAGCGATAATAGAGAGAGGATTGTAAAGCACACACTCTTTTGAGGGATTTTTGTCCCAGCCGCAGCTATGATCAAAAGAGCCTGTGAATTCTACACCTTGATGAGACAATAGATTGAAATCTGGCCATCAGCGCAATGCATCATGGGCATTGCCCTCTACCCAACAGCAGTTACTTTTTTACCAGACAGGCAAAGCTGGTAAAAAAGCTTAGATGAGATAAAAAATGGATTCCTCTCTTTCTGTCTCTCTCTCTCATCTTCATCTTTGCTCATTTCATGTCTTTGTTGGCTGCCAAATCAGATGGCAGTGTTCTTACATTTCTAATAGTGTGTGTGGAGTGTAGTTTCAGATTTGTGGACAGAGGAAAGTGTTATATTGGAAGGGTCAGCGTATTTCTGCTCACACAGTATCATGGGAATGGGGAATGGAGGAATGATGAATCAATCTCTCTAAATCCCTCCTTTCTGCGAGCTACTCTGCTCTGATTGGCCAGACAGCTCAGTCTGTTGTGATTGGTCTACCGCATACAGTGTGCATCTCGAAAACAAAAGCTCCCATTGCCATAACAATGTCAGCTCTGCTTGTCCTGAGGCTTCCTACACCATAAACTAAACAGTAATGAACAATGACGTTGATTTTACCATATCAATCCGACCGCGAGTGCGATGATGTAACATTGAAAGAACTAGTTATTCAACATGAACCTCCATCGCAAGGACGACTCGAGCAGGACGTTTCTCAGTGATACGCTAATCAGTTTGAGGCACATTATTAGATGTTGCAACTATAATTCCTCACCATCAGCATTAACAAGTGCATGTCCGTCAACAGACCGATTATTTTACTTGTACTTATTTATTTACCGAGTATGATTCTAATTTATTGCGGTAAACATGTGGAAACTGTATCAATAACAGTGCATACATTAGCCAAGCTCTAGCGTGAATGACTTATGTAACATAAACCTTGGTAAAACAAATCTTGCTCCATGCTTAATTTTTCCTTAAAGTAGTGAGGATGACAGACAATCTGCATTAATAGACACAGTTTTAGGTAATAGTGGCCCACAACTGATAAGCAGAAGTATTTCAGTAAGACAGTAAATAATGTGAGTTAGCCAGTTAGCAGGAGACCTACATAGGGCTGGGCGATATGGCCTAAAAAAAAAATCCCCGATTTTTTCACAAAAAATCCGATTTACGATTTAAATAGATTTTTTTTCTCTCCCTACTTAAAATCAATCTGCAGATGACAAAGAAATTGTTCAAAACAAGTTTTAACTTTATTTTGTTTTAATATTCCCTTCTTGGATTTGATCTCGATTAAATTGCAATCAGAAACAACAAGCCAAGGGGACAGGCCCTGTCTTTGAAAACAGTGAAAATGTAACATAAAATAAAATGGGTGGATTGGGATTGGGGGATGTGTAAAAAAACAAAAAACTTGCATCACAATAAGTGTATTGTGATTGTCAAATGATTTGGTAACTAAACATAATTTTATTAAGTTTACTGGTAGGCTATGCTACTGTTTTTATTATTGCTTAACACAAATTTCACAATTTCAATTCAATTCTTGTGATTTGATTCTGATCTTGATTCAATATAAATTCCTTTGGATAAATAGGTACAGTAGATGCGTTAATGTGTTAATTGTTCTCCCCCAAAAAAAAAAATTACATCACCTAATGCTGTAAACATACAGAGAGCCCTGTCAGCTGGTATTATTAAAGGTTAAAACTAACTTAAATTAAATATAATGCATTTTTTATTTTATAATGCATCTAACTAACATGCGTGCTATGGGTCATTAAAACCCATCCTGAGGTAAATGTAACGTTACGTGACATATGTTGTTCTCCAGCTGTTTTATTGACATCTTTCCGCAGTTGAAAAACACCGATCGATCGATTTTATTTCATCTCGGTAAGTTTGTAGTAAAGAGTAACAGATTTTCGGTTCACGTGCCGCTTGAACTGAGATCTGCCAGCGTTCTTTCACGTCACATTTACAAGCGCCAAAACGGTGTTTATTGTTTGAATTTTTAATAAAATTGACAGAATCTGAGAGCTGAGAATCTGTTTTATATCGATAGTAACCTGCTCTGTCTTGTCTGTTGGTGTCAGTGTCCTCTTTGCTTCGCGATTTTTCTCTGCGTGAGAAAATGGATGTGTGGCGTGAGAGCGTGTAAAAAGTGACAGAATTGCGTCTCTCACAGTGAACTCGTGAGAGTTGGCGGCCCTGCAGATCCAGCTTGTAGCCTAAATGTTTTCGGCGGGTGTGCTTCTGCTGCCGCGGTCTTACCATGTTGTTTGTGTATCTCTATCATGGCAAGCGCTGAGCCCGGTCGGAACTACGGGAGCCCACATGGGAGCGTCGGCGGTTGTTAAAGAGATAACCGATTTTCATTCAAAAAAATCGGCGTTAACTACACATTCGAGTTAATCGATAAATTCGATTTATCGCCCAGCCCTAGACCTACACAATATAAAACTCAAAACTAAGTATTTTGAACACCATCTTTAAAGAGGAAGCGTTTTGCGAATCCTGCATTGAACTCCGAGATTTGAGAAGCAGTCGTCAGTAAAATAAAGGGAACACAGCAACAGTTTAGGATTATACTGCTGTGGTATCGTGGTAAAGATGAATTTTAACCACTGATTCTTCACATGCTCGTCCTTGGGCAGTGAAAATAAAAACTGGCTTTACCTTCACATTGTAGAGCACAGAATCTTCTCGACATGATGCTATCCAGTATCCACACAGGAATCAAATGAAGTGTTTGAGGTTCAAGATTTCCCTGGTGTCTGCGCGTGCAATACGTGGGCGGGCAATATGTTAATGTTTCGTCATGACGTTACAACTAAACGGCTTATGACTCGTTTGAAAAACGATTCATTTCATTGACTCAGTTGACTCTTACTTTTGAAAGACAATAAATTAATATACGGTGCACTTTCAGATTTAAAACTTTGCAATATGTTTTCTTTCACTTAGAGCTATGTTACACATGAAAGGTGTGTATAAATCCATAATAGGGACCCTTTAAAGTTCAGATTCAGGTCATAGAAACTAGTGAACCACTGTTGTTGTGATCATTCATTAACAATATTTATTTCATTATTCAGATCCATACAGAAGTTAAAAAACATCACGTATTTATGGTCCCTTGTCTGTATGTTTTACTCTTTGAAAATGATTATAGAAAGTTTTATTTATTTCTGTAAATAAATGCGCTGCATCAATCAAGTTTGATGCTGAAGGGAATCCTTCAAAAATCTGTCCATTCAAACATTCATCCTAATTGCCAATCCATTACACAAAGATTGAAATTTGAGTGAAAAAGAGAAAATATGTTATTAAATTTGGACCTTGCAGACAGAATGAATGGTGGGAGGAGAGTGCAAAACCTCTTAGATATGATTCTGTCACCTTATGAAGTCTGTTTGCTCACACATGATTCTTCGATTGCATTTTTGTCGGTGGGTATTAATCACTGGGGCATGTGATGCTCAAAGCAACTTGATGTATTAATGTACTGTAGAATTTGATGGGTGTGCATCCGCAGGTGTGCAAAATGGCCTTGAACATGACTTATCCTATTGAATTTCACAGCTGGAACTATCCATTTAATAGTATTCACTCTGCAGTGAGTGATATAATTGTATAACTGAAATGAAATTGGGATCCATGTCTTCAAAATATGTAGTTGATGTCGATGCTGTAGAAAGGCATTCAAAAAGATTTTTCCACCATAGATATAATACAAGAGCAATTTTACGGTAACATTTTCCTCAGCAGACTAGGAGGAAATGAGAAAAATGAGAACTATTGATCTTTTTCTCTCTATAATGGGGGAAATATATGTAGCAATTCCACACTTTAAGCACTGTATAAGTCGTTGTATCCCTTTTTAATACCCAAATGGCCCTTTCTGTGTTCCCATCAGATTCTGCTAAGAGTGGTTGTTTGTAGCAGAATCATGATAGGGGATATGGTCTCATGGGGCCCGTATGAATAAGAATCATGTCCTTGCTATTGCTTTGTGTTGAACAGAACGAGGGTCCGTTGATCATCATCATTATCATCATCATCCTTTCACATATTATCAACCTGCACTTTCATTTCACCAGTGCTCTGACTGAGTTCAATCTCATAGTGAAACATCAGATGTAACCTGAATTCATTGGTCAAATATGAAGCTTTGGTATATTCACAGAAATTGCTGAAATTTATGGTTCATGCACCCATATCTATCGTGTATTTGTACTGATTTTGCAGCAGATACCAAATTAAGCAGTATTGTAATCATTTTCTGTTCAAACTGCAAAAATAACAAGTAAACATTGCTGTTTATTATGTATTGTTGTATTGGATTTTGTTCATAAAGATGTCTCTGTAATGAAAAAAAAATGTAGTGTAAAATAGTGTAAAAATAGTATTTATTTTTTAACTACATTTTATTTTTCAACTAGCCTATATTAACTACCATTAGTCTTTAACATTCTGAAAAACAAATTGGTACAAACCCTATTAGACCATTTCAGACCAAATTCATAAATATCAAGATAGTATATACTGAAGATCAAAAGGCTAAATCTTTGTTGTTGTTTTTTTGGCTATATCACCAATAATTCTTAGGAGATCCCAAATGATCATGGCAAAAGCTGAAGATGATAATAGAATTAACTTATTTTCCTTTTTTTTTCTGTCGTAAGCTTTCAGTCTCCTGCCCTCAGTTTCCTGTCTGTGAAGTTGAGCCCATTGGCTGGTCATATCTACAGTCTCTTCCTTGAATCCACATCAAACCAAATCTTGGCAGGCAGCGTTTGGCTGTGCAAGACTGTCAAAGCTCCCACTGCCTCCAAATCAACTAAAAATGCCTTCTTTCCTCACTACATATGAGCAGAGTGTGATTACTTTTCAAGTTCAGGAATTCAGTAACCAATGTGTTTAGACTCTTTCTTAACTAAGTTAAGTAAAATTAACAAGTGAATAAGTACAAAGCTTAAGGCAAGTTTTTACACAAAATTTATTTATCTAAATTTTTGACATATATTTTTTGTTTGTCACTGCACCAACATTAGTACAGCTAGGTGTTTTCCCCCCAGTGTATGATTTGATAAATTCTTATTTTGAACACCAAAAACCAGTGTCTTTACAAGACCATCATTATTCCTGTTGTCCAAATGTTTTATAAAGTTGAGATTTGCCATCTTTTGCCATCTTAACAGATTTTAGTTAACTCTTTCCCCGCCAGCATTTAAAAAAAAAAAAGTTGCCAGCCACCGCGAGTGTTATTGATCATTTTTCACAAAAGTTTCACGGCCCCCAGAATATTGATCTGAACAGGCTATATATCAAAAGATGCATGCATTCTTTTTGAATCAACACTTATATAAGGGTAATATGGGTATTTTGTCACATTTTTGTCACAGACTACATCTGGTTCGGATTCTGAACGATGATCAAAACATAGATAGAGTAGATTGAGTCCATCAGCACCCCTAATGCTTTCACAGTCCTGTAGCACATCCTGGGTCGACATTTCATTCAGTAACATTAGGCAGTTTTGATTTACATCCTGTTTAATGTTGATGATCGAGTTATTTTACATATGCATGCTTTCTCACAAATAACTGTAAATTTAGTTTTTGGCAGGGAGGCGCTTTCTCACAAATAACTAAATTCTGTGTTTGGCGTGGACAGAATTAATTCCATGTGTGGAATTTATTTGAAAAATCTTAGTGCAGAAACTTGCAAAAGTTAATTTTTTCTCTAAAAAGTTAAATTTGACCAAAAATACTTACAAAATTCTGATATAATGCAACAAAAAGAAAACTTTGACGTCTAAATATGATCTTTGCTTTTCAGGCAACTACATCTGAATAGATGAGAGACGAAAAATACAGTAACATAATTTTAAAAAATTTAACCTTACTTGCTCCAATTATTCTGTAACACTGTGTCCTTGAATGTCAGTGAGTCCACGGTGTGAGTCCACTGTGAAATCTCATTGGTCCAAAATTCTTGTTCTGCTTAGTAATATATTAAAGTCAAAATTAAACCCATTTACTTTCTTAACAATGCACATGAAATAAGAATAAATGTTTTGTCTTCATAGTCTTTCATCAAAATGTAACATTTGCTCTGCTTCTAAATCTACTCCTTTTTGTCTGTCATGAATCCTTGCACCTTGTCTACACTTCTGTCTGTCTACACTGGACGCGACAAAATGACTGTTGCAAATCCATTTGTTCTTCATGTCAGAAATAGCGGGAGAAGTATGTCAGAAATAAGATTGGTTTACTGCCTTGGATTTGTCGTGTCGCATTGTGCTGTGCCGCATCCAGTGTAGACAGCATCACTGATTATAATGGTTTCTGTTGTGTTTTGTTGCATTACATTGTGCCGCTCACATGGGGTGTAGACACAGTGTTACATTTTCAGTCCCTCCCCTCCAAGCAGCTGCTTCTAGCCTTTTATGTAATCCCACTTTCTACAATCCAGCCAAAAACCAAGGCTTCTTTTTTATCATTTAATATTTAGTGAATGTACAATTGTTTGCGAACAAAGTTTTATTTGAACTTTAAGCAAATGTGTTTTGATTGTGTTGTGTCATGTAGCTGTTGCTTTCATTGCGGACAGACAAATAACTTGATGCTGGCAACTTGACACAATAACAGTGTAAGATGTTTAGAAAGCAAAGTAGGGATGCACCGATACCATTTTTTCAGAACTGATCCGATACCAAAAATGTGAGTATCGACCGATACCGATCCAATACCAGCACAGTTTTTTTTTTAATCAAGTAGAATTTCTATAACTCTGTGCTGAACTGATAATCACTCTTTTGTGTGTTAAACACAATCTACTTAATAGACAACTTCATTATAAAGAAAAATAAAAAAATATATGATCATAATCAATGACAAAAATGCTATTATAAACTGGATTAGTGGATAATTCAGCAGTAAAATTTACTCTAGAAAAATCACGAGTGCACAATAATTTTATAAAATCTGAACATTTAGTGAAAAAAACATTATTTAGTGGTGAACAAATAAGAGACAATAAGTGTTGTACTAAATCTGGTAAAACGTTACATATTGCTCTTTGGATTGTAAAATACATTCATGAAAAACAAGATAATTTTTTTTTAAATGTAAAGTGCAGCTGTTTAATGAGGCAGCAACATATGATAGATAGGACAGAACAAGAAAGGCTATTAATAATCTTTCATTGCTCAAAAATATTATGATATGAAAGGCTCCAATACAGTGCGCTACAGAGCGCTTATGCGCAACCCCGAGCGCAGAATTATGAGCTTGAAGCAACACGGAGTCACAGCGCGCAGCTCTTCGAGTCCGCATTGAAAAGTTCAAAGCACCAAGGAAAGACATATTGATGCGTAGTATATTATGCAGTATCTATCTATATAGGCAGTAGTTTATTCAGCCTTTTCTTTTAACAGTTTTAAACTTCAGTTACTGTGTGCGCGAAGAACAATTATTGTGCTCTCTACTCCTGTGTTGTGATCTAACAGACACCCGGTAGAAAGTAACATAATTAAGATACAGCAATAGAAAAAGTCATTTTATGCGAAACCATAGAACTTTATCTACAGATCAATTATAATAATAGTAACATTGAATCCTCTTGGAGAGAGTTTCATCATGTTGACTGTCGTAACCGAACACGAAGCGTTTACGTGAAGTTGAATTAAACGACTTAAATATGAATTTCTACCACACATTATACTTTAGATTGGCTTCTGAATACTTATAAAATAGGGCACAAAAACTTTATGGTGCTTTAGAATGCTTTTGTGCCTTTTGTGGGGCTTAACAATAACACAGAATAGTATATTCACAATATCGGATTTGGATCGGCCTCGTCTAACCAACACCCGATCCGGCAAAGAATGGCAGTATAGGAGCCGATACCGATACTGAGTATTGGATCGGTGCATCCCTAACGCAAAGCATATGAGCCATAGCCATCAACAGTGTAAATATTGTTTGAAATTTCATAAGTGGATCCAGCAGCCATTGCCGTGAAGCTGTTTGATCCAGACTGCTGTCTCCTGTGTGCATTTGGTTGCCTGGTTATGACTAATAATGATTCTAATTGAGCTTAGTCTGTCTCCTTGCTGCTGGCCGGCTCTTTCACTTTCCTATAATTTCCTCGGCTATACAGTAATGAACTCATAAGTTTGTAATCTGGTTTGATAGCTCCTCAGGCTAATGTCAGATGCAGGTGGATTATGGAATGGAGATTAAAAATAGATCTTTTCTATACTCTAAGCAGTCACATTTATATCATGCTGTCATGCTGCTTTTATGTCATATTCAGTGACAATCTGTAAAGAAGAACCATTATGGTTGTACACATTTTTTTGGAATGACAGATCAAAGATGCTAGAATTACGATTGAGCTTGTAGCTATATAGTTTGGTTGTAGTCCAAGACTAAAATGTTTCTTCAAAGCTGCCCATGGAGAAAAAAATTATCATAGTTTCCAAAATATTAAGCAGCAAACTCTTTTTATATTTCTGAAGGGTCATGTGACACTGAAGTAATGATTTTGAAAATTCAGCTTTGAAATTCATTCATTTGAATAAATTACATTTTGAAATATATTCAAATAAGATTTTAAATTGTAATACTATTTCACAATATTACAAGTTTACTGTATTTTTTATTAAAAAAATTCAGCTTTGGTGAGCATGAGCTCTTTATAAAACATTTTTTGTTCCTTTTGAGCTTTTTTTTGTTCCTTTTTGCACTGGCTAAGGAGCATGAGTCAACCTGAAAAAATAAAACCAAAGTTTTTCTGAGGTAATGTGTTATGTAATCTTGGTAAAATGGATTTCATAAAATTGGTATCGAAAAAAGTATCGTTAGGAACCGGTATCGAAACTGAGGTATCAAAACTGGCACCGGATCGAAAGATTTTGAACAATACCCAGCCCTACCGCTGTCAGACTGTTTGAGATGTCCTTGCCATAATGCGTTGCTATGGGTTGCATCTTGCTTCGGACTTGACTGACAAACTGGCATTCTGACACAGTGTGATTTCTAATATCCACTTTCTTTTGTTGCAATTATTCTGCTTATTTTATATATAAAATACAAGTTTACATCTACCAATATATTTATTTATGCAGTATGTATGTATATATATATATATATATATATATATATATATATATATATATATATATATATATATATATATATATTAGGGCTGTGAAAAGATCAATCGTGATTAATCGCATCCAAAATAAAAGTTTGTGTTTACATAATATATATGTGTGTACTGTGTATAATTATTTTGTATATATAAATACACACACATGCATGTATATATTTATGAAATATTTGCATGTATATACTGTATATATTTATATATAATTTATATTATATATAAATATACATATTTTATATATAAATGACACATTTTTCTTAAATGTATACATGCATGTGTGTGTATTTATATATATATACAAAATAATTATACACAGTACACACATATATATTATGTAAACACAAACTTTTATTTTGGATGCGATTAATCACGATTGATCTTTTCACAGCCCTAATATATATATATATATTACTTACACCCACTTACACTTTCATCTTAAAAATGTTTGAATGCCACAAAATAACAAAGCACTCTAAGGGTATGTTTACATGACAACGTTATGCTTAAAACGGAGACGTTTTTTCTTTGAGTTTTCCGCGTACAGACGACACCATTGTCAAAACAATCCCCATTCACACGGATCCGCGAAAAATACTTAAAACACTGTATTCTGCTGCAAGGCATTTATATGGCGAAGAAACACTATAGACTGAACATGTAATACGCATGTGCATGATGTAATCGTTTTCACAGATTCACGTTTTTATTGTTTACACAGAGACTATTTTTCAAAAACTTTGCGCTTTCAGGCGTCCAAACTTCTGTTGTTGTGTAGGGCTGCAGCTATCGATTCTTTTTGAAATCGATTAATCTAACACTTAATCGATCGATTAATCGAGTAATCAGATAATTTTTTGTGTGTGTGTTTTTGAACAACCACAACATATTATGCATAACAAAAATTATGTGGCTGTAAAATGATCAAGCATTTGACTTTTTATTTCTGAACAGAGGTATTTATTTCCAAGTCCAAAAGTTTGGCTCCAAAAGTTATGTGCCAAGTTGGCATTGCCAACAATTATATAACAACATACAGTTAAGTGAACTTACTGTAACATGTATTAATACAATCTTAATATGAATATAAACTTAATTTTTTGTCTTTTTAATACACAACATTACAAAAAAAGGATTGCACCTTCTGCAAATTTAATTTAGTTAACCTGAGAACAAAAAATTGGTCTGACTGGCGTGTGTGTGTGTGTGTGTGTGTGTGTGTGTGTGTGTGTGTGTGTGTGTGTTTGTGTGTGTGTGTTTGTGTGTGTGTATGAGAGAGAGAGTGAGAGAAGGTTTTTTTGTAGGCTATACTCTCTTGCAATTGAACGTGATAGTTACGTTTTGTACTTAAAAATGTCATCAAAGCTAAAAATCATATCTAGTCAAACCGCTACAAATACAGTATGGGATTAAAATCAACGAACATCAGTAGGCTTAGACTATGTTACCTTGTTTCAGCGATGCTTGGTGAAACAGCATGGAATGGATGTCTCCTGTTCAGATGCTGAATCATGGAAGATGTGCTGTTGTGGTATGCCAGCTCTATTTTGCAGTAGAGACACTGCACCTTGTTGTCTTCTTTATTAAGTGTGTAATGTTCCCACACTTTAGACAATTTCTGCCGTTTATTTAGATATTTATTCTCCGCCATCGCGCCAACTAAATTCAAAATATATGCTTCCTGAACAGGTCCGTGTGAATAAACGGTAGGCTTGGGTATCGAGAATCGAGTATCGAATGGAACCGGGACTAGCTTTGCGATTTTCCCGGTATCGTTCAAAAGTTTAAATTTCGATTCCTAGTTTCGATTCACAGTCCGCCGACCGGAAGAAAAAACCGCTGAACACCAACAAAGAAACGTCCACTGGAAGTGTTGGCATAACCGAGCGAAGCAACTCGAGAGTCGTCCTAATGCTGCTAATAGCGCGTCAAATCGCGCCTACCGCGTCTAGTTATACGCTTGAACACTTTGAATCCATTTGCGCGTCAAGAGCGAAATTGACGCACGTAAAAAAGGAATATTCGCGTCTATATAAATATAGACATTATAAACTGAAAAACGGGCCTGTCCCCAGTCGCACCACAGGATTTTTTTACGCGTGTAACGCGTCTTTGCATTGAAATCACTCGCGCCAGACGCTCTATTTGCGTCTGGTGTGAACGCAGCATCAAACCAAGGCATGGATATGTTCCAAAAGTGCTCTCGACGCCGTTCGGAGCACAGGTTATTTCGCTGGTTGCTCTCTCCTCGCCAGATGACAAAGTTTTTAGTTGTTTCTTATTATTTATTTGCTATTCTGCACTAGGTTAGCCCATCAGTGGGAGCACGGTAACATGTTTAAGTACCTGCAGCATCATACACTCATGTGTAAATGTGTTTTCATGAGGTTTTCAAAAATAAAGCTCTCTTGAGGAAAGTGTACCCCTGTGAAAATATATTCATAATTTATAATATTTATATTCAAGTTCATAGATTTGATATTTATATTGTAGTTGAAAACAACCCTGTGAGAAATTCATAAAAAGTAAAAAGTTCATAGAATTAAAATTGATGGAGAAGGTTAGACTATTTCCTTCAGAAAGATCGTTGGTTAGCTAGCTCATTTAAAATATCCTAAGCTTTTTTGACCCTGCCTCTTAAAAGGATCGGAATCGAGAATCGTTAGGAACCGGAATCGAAAAAAGGAATCGTTCAAATTCAAACGATACCCAACCCTAATAAACGGTCCGTGTGAAACAATCAAATCCCTGCGCCGTGCGTATAGTGCGCGTCCTAGGAATTTAACGGAATTTAACATAGCAACGAGGAATGAACTCTTCGAGGCAGAGTTTTTGCCTCGAGGAATTTTTGTAATCGAGTAACTCGAGGAATCGTTTCAGCCCAATTGTTGTGTAAACGAACGACCATAAAACATTTTACATTTTTAGTTCAAAACGGTGTTGTGTAAACAGTTGTGAAATTTTAAAGAATGTTAACGGGATCAAACCTTTCATATAAAGCATTTCACAAAAAAATGTTTGAAAGGTTTGAACTTATAAAACAATAGATGTATTACTTTTTAAGCCACTGCCTGTCTCTTTCTCAGCATATTGAGCTCATTCTGCAGACTAATAAGAGATCTCACTGTCACATCTCTCCCCAGACAGCATTAAGAGTGAAAAATGTCATGACTAGCGAGCGGCAGTTTGCTCTCGGCTTTGACTAGCATGCCACATCTGAGTCTTGAAAAGGGAGAATTTTAAAGGCCCAAAAATATGCATATTCAATGACAGACTTCAAACACCACACCGCTATCTGTGAGGCAGAAAGTGGAGCTGGCGGTCACAGTCACATGTTGATTTATAAAGCTCTGGAATTTCTTGAATTAGATATGATGCATTACGATTTTCATATCCAGTGAAGGTTATAATGTCAGTAATGCATAGGTTATAACAGTATCTCCTCCCTTGAGGAAACCAACACGGTTCAAATAAGGTTCAGACTACACTACAGAGCTGTAATTATTGTTATCACAAGTTTTTTCTTTATGCCTTTTGAATGAATGGAAGATGTTACACTGATTAAAAATGTACCTTGTGTATTCCTGAACTGCCGATTGTGAACATTTCACATGAGTGAAAAAATATTTTCTGACTTCTTTGTTTTGAAATGCTTTTAGACCAGAATAAAGGATGAATTGATGGGATGGTGGAAGAAAGTATGTTTTATCTTTTTGTTTAATTATTGAACCATAGATCTGTGTACATGGTTTTGGGAGATAAGTATTATGTGGAGGTTCACTGGGTGCTAAAACCATCTCAGTTCCACTCAGGTCCTGTACTATATGCGAGTGTGAAAGAAATGACAAGAGAAAGAGATTTATTTCTATTTTATTTTTCACCTATTTTTTATAGTTTTCTATAATTATTTTGTATAGATTATATGTAAAGTATTGGTAATACTTTATTTTACAGCCAGCTCTACATGTTCAAAAATGTTGGGTCAGTGAGATATTTGTTTTATTAGTATTATTGTTTTTATGAGAACTTTTATTCAGCAAGGACGCATAGTCACAAGTGACAGTAAATATTTTGTTTATGAAATTAACAAAGATTTCTATTTCCAATAGGTATTTTCTTTTTTTACTTTCTATTCATCAAATAGTCAAATATTCATCAATTCAGCACCAAATCAGCATATTAGAATTCTAAAGGATCATGTGCCATTGAAGATTGATGCTGAAAATTCAGCTTCGCCATCACAGGAATATATTACACTTTAAAAATATTCAAACAGAAAACTGTTATTTTAAATTGCAATAATATCCTACAATATTACTGTGGTAACACTTAATATCGATGGTCCACCTTTGACATTCTAGTAACTATAAGTAACTTTGCAACTACATATCAGCTAACTCTCAGTAGAATATTTTTAGACTGTTTGCTTAATATCTGCTGACAGTTAATTGTGATGATCCCTCAACAGAGATTCTATTGACTATAAGTAACTTTAAAACTACATGTCAACTTATTCTACTCACCTGAATCCTAACACCTAACCCTAACCTAACAGTCAACCAATACTCTACTGAAAGTTAGCTGACATTTAGTTGCAAAGTTACTTATAGTTAGTTGAATGTATAAAGTAGGCCATCAAAATAAATTGTATCCATTTGTAATGATTTGGTTGTGGTGATGAGACAGCATTCAGCAGACAGAGTGAAAATCCAAACGCAGTTTATTATCAAATGTAATCCAAAGTCATAGACCATACCAGGCAGAGGGTCAAACACATGTAAACAGTCCAAAATACAAATCCAATCCACAGAGGAAGACAGGAACAAGAAATCCAAAACACGGGAAAAGATAAATATAAAGAAACCAGGAACTGCTCAACATACTGACAGAGTGTGAACCGAACCGAACCAAACCAAACCAAACCGAGTATCGAAACATGTCTTGTTTTTCGGTACCAAATTTCGATACCTAAGTGGTTAATCTCGCAACGTCAGTGAAACAATAAGCATGCAGCATGATTGACTGTGGCGAAAAAACACTAGTTTACGCGGCTGACCAGAGACGCGGCTCGTCGCACGTGAGGCTGTAGTGTGTGTGTGTGTGTGTGTGTGTGTGTGTGTAAGCGCAGGGCTGCCAACTCTCACGCATTGAGCGTGAGACTCACGCAATTGACCCAATTCTCACGCTCTCACGCCACACCCCGATTTCTCACGCTGAAGTGTCAACCCGGTCGGTCAAATGCCTGAAAGATGAGTTTATCTATATATCTACCTGTTGAGCCACTATTGATCGACTAGTTATACTGCAAATTAGTTAAAATATCCCGTAATCTATCTAGAGCGAGCGTGCATGCGAGACAGATATTGTGCTTCAAACCGCGCGCGTGCACGGCAGAGACGTAAGCGAGCGAGAGACCTTGCTGCGTGTGCAGACAGTACACCCTTTACTTTTAAGCGAAACAATTAGAAATAAATAGTTTGATTACCTAATCCATATAGGCGCGCACGCATGCGTTCACTACTGCAGGAATGACGATTCAGCATCGCCATATTCATCTTTGCAGCCAACACACTCAGTAAACACTTGTTCATTAATAAACATTTAATATATCTCCTTGCTATTGTTTCCCGACACATCCATAATCATTAGGCTACTTTTGCCAGTGCTTTGCGGCAAGCTTCATGTGTGCTGAGCGCGAGGCATATATCTGCCCCCCAGTATCTATATTTAATTCAATTCACATTTATTTGTATAGCATTTTTCACAATACATATCGTTTCAAAGCAGCTTAAAAGAAAATGCATGCGTCTAAATTACAATTTAGAGTGATCTGTTATCAGAGGGAACCGTTTGTAATGCATTTAAATTAATTTTCATTCAGTTTCATTGTTAAACCATGCATTAAGTTAAGGCAGAAACAATGAGCTCATTGAAGTAAAGAATACATGTTGTTAAATGATTAGGAAACAGAGAAAACTTTAGCATTTGTGATTTTTTACAGACTCAAAATATGAGTGTAAAAAAGTCAACAAACTGAAAAAATAAAAGTTTTTTTTATAGGTAATGTTATATTGTTAAAACTGGTTTCATAAAATTGGTATCGAAAAAAGTGTCGTTCAGGAACCGGTATCGAAGTCAAGGTATCGGTATCGGTATCGAAAATTTTGTTCTGATACCCAGCCCTAAACAAGACACAGCTGAAACAGATAAACTAATAATGAGCAGAGGGTTCTGGGAAATGAAGTCTGGGAATAACAGAGTCTATGTAAACGGTGAGGGACTAGGCTGCCATCAGTTGGCACACGATGGCACCTGCAGCTGACAGATGTAACACCATTACTGTTTTTACTGTAATTTTGATCATATAAATGCACTTTCAAAACTACTTTATAAAACAAATCTCACTGTTCCCAGTGTTAGTACACTGGTAGTTTGCATACTGTAAAATAAATGTAATATGTAAATATATAAAAAAAAAAATGTGAAAAAAAATATTATGCTAAATAAACAAATTAAAGTAGTATTTGTAGTATTATAGTAGTATTATAAACAATAATAGTTAACATCTATTAATTACAAGGATTGATATTGGACATGGATATCTCTATAAAATGTTTTGTTTTGTTTTTCCCAAAAGAGGCATGGCCAACAATGTTGTAAGGAGAGATACAAGAGCCAAAGCAGAGGAAGCCAAAGCTGAAGATTATTTAAGCTACATGGCCAGGACAGAATCCCCCTAAAGCCCTCTCATTCTGCTCAGTTTAAACATCAATCCATAATCCACTACATACTGTAGCTTTGAAATACTTCAGTGACCCTATATACGGCAAAGCACACATTTCCTGTGCAATCATTTTGACTAAACATCCGAGCTATCAATAGGAAGTTCTCCCGCTCTGCCACCCTCCCTTTCATTTCACATCTTTCTCTCTTTGCGCAAACTGATTTAATATTGGGAAGAATATAGCAGCCCGTCAGATCAAAGAGGGTCAGCTCATATCTGCCCGTTATTCTTATGTCAGATAATAGTTTGAAGCCCCCAACAGGAGCCTCTATAAAGCCTCTAATAGAGCAATTATTCTCAGACAAAAGGTCACCTCAGCCATGAAGACAGGCTGGAAATCAATAAACCCCCAATTATGACTACATAACCAGGCTGGGGAATTAGACGGTGTGGCCTATATTTGGCTGTAACTGATCAAGGTTGCATTAGAAGATCGGATTTGGAGACACTCCCTGTCCCCTCTGTGTATTTTCAATATGGGGTTGTTTACTTAGGGATGATTAAAAATGAATAAACAACTCTCTGTTCTCCAGCACATCGGTCCCTTGATAGCCACCACCCCAAAGCTGACCCATTGTTGAGCGATTGGAAATCGAGCATGTTTTTATTGAGGCAAGGTTTCTTATGAAGGAGGGAAAGTAAGTGTCTGACTTTATGGACGTGGCGAGGATTATACTTGGAGCTGGATCGATTTTTGTGCTTGTTGTTGAGATCAAATAAGCCAGCCCTTAGGTGGGTTTTAAAGTTGCTATGGCGGAACTGAAGTTATAATGTGCCAGGGGTAGAGATTGTGCCCATCTCATGAGCAAAATGTTGACTTTCCCCTTTCTCTTTTATTTGTACTCTCGCTCACTTTCCCCCTCCTTCACACATTCTAGCAAGGTCTAGTGCCGTTGGCTGCACTGCAGGTCATTGTGATAAGTGTTGCCCTGCGTCGTCTCAGCAGGTGTAACGTGCTTAGCACCAGCCGCTGGCAATTTACACTTATACCAGAAAGTGCCATTTATGAACTGCACAAAATAAAGCTCCAGCTGTTATTCAATGACACCCATTATAAAGGCGTGTGATACCCTTGTATGTGGACACATCCTCTGGGCTTCTGCAAGGTCTAATGCAATTGTTCCACTTGATCAGGGTTTCCATAGCCAAGCCACAAATTATTTCCTGCTAGTTTTATTGAACTGTAACTAGTCACAGTGCATTAACATGGTGCTGCTAGGCCACATTTTGTAACCCGGCAATTCAGTCCCTTCCCATGATTATTGTGGTCAATATTGATAATTCATGATCATTTAACATGATTATAAGTGGGCGATATGACCAAAACCTGATATGAGTAATTGATTTATATATAGCGCTTTGTAGTGCTGGGTAAAAATATTGGTTTGTCGATTTTAATCAATTCTCATTTTTACGAACCGATATCGATTCTTAAATCCCAAGAACCGATTAGTCTATCCTGTTTTCAGTGGATGAACATTGTAGCCTGCCTTCCATCCAATAAATTGCAATAAGCTTTGTGCTTTGTTACTTTTGATATTAAACAATGTCTCAGATTTCAAATGATGTCCAATTTATTACGAAATTCCAAAAATAAACCGTTTTGGCGCTGTTTAATATAGCGGGACAGATCACTGTAGCGACTCAATTTAAGTGAAGCGGCAGCGTGGAGTGCACGTGAACTGATCATTTCCTCTGCTTTAATACCTGTTACAGTACAGATAAACATGAATGAACATCTGAAGGTATGTTGAAAGATGCAGAAATCCGTATCATTTCTCATGTACTTGCTCAATCAGCGTATCAACCACAGAATGACATCAAAATAAAACAGCTTGTAAACTGTAATGAGCTGAGGAAAACAAGGGAAGACGAGGATCTAAACGCAGGGTTATTTAATAAGGTAACACATAAAACAGAACACAGAATTTGAAGAACAAAGGAACAAAACCAGGGGAATCACAGAGGCAACCATTACACTTACAACAACTGACAAAGTAACAACTGAAACACAAGGGCTATAAATACACAGGGACAAACAAGCTTAACTAAGTAATTAGGAAACAAGATAACAAGGGGGCGTGGCCAATAAGAAACACCTGGGGAGACTAATCAACATAATGGGGAACTGCTAACATGGGACAAGACAGGGGAACACAGACGTGAATCGTGACATAAACTGTATATGTCACGTAATGTCACATTTATCTCAGAAAAAAAACATATTCAGTGACCATAAACTCGTTAGACAGCTAGAAAAATTAGGTCTAGAGAGTAGCATTTTGCTAAATATGTGCACCATACTCATTTTCATTATTCAATTTTAAATATTCTACAATATTTAAAGCATGTTTTAATAAATCCGTCAAGTTTTTATGACGGCCACCAAAAACAACGAATTGGAGTAGAAATATAATAATAATGTAATTATAAAGTTTGTATTATAACTTAATTTTTATAAAAACTTCCTTGAGTGTAATTTAAGAGTTTGTATATAAATCAGTTAATTTTAACCTTCAATATTATAGTTATGTAGAACCAACTGACTCCCATGTATAGTTTACAGCATTAGTTGAGATAATATTTTTCCTTGAGAAAATTTGCCATTTACTGTTATATATCCAAATTAATCGATATTGAATCAAATCGAATTGAATCTGAATCAAAATCGAATCGAATGGTGCATTTGAGTCAATACCCAGCCCTAGCTTGCATGAATACTCACTAAGCCCTGTGTTTTAACTTATTTCTGTGTGTATTTGAATGTTTAGGATTCTCGTGGTTTTATAATCTTTGGAACCCAAAATCGAAATTAAAAGAAAATTTGTATTAATCACACAGCCCTAATATGCAGTACAGTACTACATCACTATTACAGTAATGTATTATATGAGCAGGCGGTTGACTCTGCAGTTGGTAAAATCGATGACTTCATTACAGTCTTTTTTAGGAGGATTTGTTTTTTTTTAGCACCTCTACGGAGAGACGTCAAATGGCATATGGTTTCACTGAGCTGTGTAAAGCTTTGGCCTGTTGACGTCTCTAGCTGCTTATGAAACAGCATTCCATCAAGTCTTTTATTACTCCCGGGATTCACTCGGATAGAGTTTTGATTTTGCAGTGCATAAATCCCGAAGGTTGAAAACCAAGCATGCATCTTTTGCAGTGATAACTAGGTAAGACTTTAGCCCAGACTGTTTGCTCCATTACCTTCTCCTTTATATTGGCTTGAAAAGCATTTTAGATTTACATGTTGCTTTTTCAATTCATGTTACATCTCTCTTAAATACCTTTTACACTTTGTTTAACCCTAGTTTAACAAAAGCCCTAAACCCTGTTGAAGAGAAAGTGTAATTTATTAGAGAATTACTGAAGTATGCACAGTGTGAAATATGGGGCAAGGTAACAGAAACCACTGAGTTTTAGAGACTGATCAACACAATAATTAATTCCCTTACCTGTCCAACAAAAAAGAAGCAACTTGGGCATCACTACTCATGGATCAAATCTTTTCATCTTGTTTATGCTGTACAGATGTTTACGCTTGTTTTTTCATCTTTGACAGTCTTTTTGTCTCCTGGCTTGAGAACGTCCTGGTTGCGTATGCAACCCACCGTTCCCTGAAGGAGGGAACGGAGGACGTAGTCGACGCGACTGAAATGGGATCACGCTAGGGAGCCTATCATCTTCGAGTACTATTGAACGAGCCAATGTAATTGGCGTGCGTGATTCGCATCACACACTCCGCCCCCGCGGCGCGGGTATAAATACGGAAGTGGATGCACGCACTAGTTGCTTTTCGCTGAGGAGCCGAGAGTAACCCGGGGTCAGCGGTGGTCCAGCGGTAGTGGCAAGGGGACTACGTCCTCCGTTCCCTCCTTCAGGGAACGGTGGGTTGCATACGCAACCAGGACGTTCCCTTTCAGTCGATAACGTCGGACGTAGTCGACGCGACTGAAATGGGATCAACCATTGAACACGCCACTAACGCTGCCACCTTCCAGTGCCTAAACCAAAGCCTCCTGATGCCCCCGCAAACTTAAGGCGGGGAAGGACAGGGCTTAGGCCAGGGAAGTCACTGCTGTTCCTACAGGACCACTGGGAAAGCGTTCCCCGTACGTTGGAAGGAAGGGACGCTGCGGAAGCCACATCCAACCCGAGGGAGGAAATGTGGAGAATACACATATGAACTGGGCGGAAACCGGGCAGTCTAACATATGGAATGTCACTGGGGTGGCTCCAGCCTAAGACGGGGGGAGACACACCGGACAGTGACGGCAGAGAGACTCTGCCGAGGGAAGACACGGGCTCACCGCAGGGAGCCGTATCGTGGAAGAATACACATATGGGGTCACCGAAGGGACCGCAACATATGGACCCAGCCTAACACAGGTTCCACACTGCTTACGAGTGGTAGGCCTAACACCAGACGTTCCGCACGTCCGACGTCGGAGGGGTGTGGAGGAACTCAACAGGGTTCAATTTTAAGGGAACTCAACTGGAGTAGAAAGGCGCACGTATCCAGTCCATAGGAGGGGAATGGCACAGCAAGCCGACACTTGAACCGGGCTCACGGTGAAACTGGCTTCATGAGAAGGGAGCCCACGGGAAGCAGCGGTTCAACTAGGTGTCGTCCAGCCCCCAACTCTAGAATCTGTTTAGCAAAGTATATCGTCAACGCCCAGGCGGAGCACTTTACACTCATCATAGAGGAGCTCAACACCTAAGTGGACATGTTGCATCTCGGATCTTTGCCGAAATGAAGGCAAGCACTAAGTGCAACTTCGCATGGAAACAGCCTTCCCTCTCTGCTGAATTCCAACAGATACTTGAAGAGCTGGTCTGAGGTCTATGACTTGCATTCTGTACACATCCAAGCGAACGGACAGAGAAGCCAGGGCTGGATCTGCCTCCTCCAGGGCAGCGCTTGCAGGCTCACCACCTGCTCCTATTACGGGAGAGGTAGGAACCTTGGGCACAATCCGAGCCGGGGTCTCAGCTTGTGAGAGTTAGCCGGCCCAGACTCCAGGCACAATACGTTGACCGAAAGCGAGCAAGTCCCTACCCTCTAGTAGAGACCACGCGAGCAGGAGAACTGATATAACAGAATTTTTAACTCACTGCCTGCAGTGGCTCAGGGGCGGTCTCTGCAGTGCAGTCGCACCAGGGACAAGGCCCAAGAGGATAAAGAGGGACACAAGGATTTACAAGACCTTGCTCCTCAGGAACCTGACGACCAGAACGTGCTTCTGCATACTTCTGCAACACGATGAGCGTCGTTTAAACACCGAGGCAACATCATTTTGAGGGTGAAGGAAAACAGCCTACTGCAACCCACTTTGCAGGAAAGAGAGCACTGAAGTGATCGAAAGCTTTCAGGATCTCCTCTGGAGAGAAGACGCACTCAACGACTAGGTTCCACTTCTAAAGGCGTAAGCACGCTACCCAATTCTAGGGGCTGCTCGCAGAAGTGATGGTAACTATCACATGTTCTTGTGATAGCCACCTGAACCTCCGCGTTCAGATGTAAGACCGCCCGGAATCTCCGGGGGAAGAACGCGTGTGCCATCGTGCCCCGTCCCCGAAAGAGTTTCCAGGGGAAGTCAGGAAGGCTGTTGAAGGGAACCAGGTCTAGTTGGGCCAATAAGGGGCAACTATGAAGACCTGTTCCTCTCCTGACATGGCACGTAGGTGCAAGTGACGGGCGCAAAAGACAGGAGCATTGCTCAACACAACATGTGAAGATCACTGGGCTTCAGGAGCATTTTCTGCTCAGCACTTGGGTGTGACAAGTTCACTGAGCTTCAGGAGCATTCCTGCTCAACACCTGAGTGTGATAAACTCACCGAGCTTCAGGAGCATTTCTGCTCAACACTTGAGTACGAAGAACCTCACTGAGCGACAGGAGCATTCTGCTCAGCACTTGAGTGTGACAAGTTCACTGAGCTGCAGGAGCATTACTGCTCAACACCTGAGTGTGATAAACTCACTGAGCTTCAGGAGCATTTCTGCTCAACACTTGAGTGCGAGGAACTTCACTGAGCACCAGGAGCATTTCTGCTCAGCACTGCGTGTGATGAATTCACTGAGCTACCTGTGATGGACTCACTGAGCTACAGGAGCATTGCTGCTCAACACCTGAGTGCGATGAACTTCACTGAGTTTCAGGAGCAATTCTGCTCAACATGAAGAGTGATGATTTCACTGACTTGCAGGCGCAAGGCGACCATGAGTCGCAGTCACTTTTAGAAGGCTCACTGGGGTTAAACGCATTTCTGCGGGCCCCTGGGGCCGCTGAGTCCCAGTGTTTGTCCAAGGGTAGTCCGCTCGGTTTACCCAAACACTGGCGGAAAAATAAAACCGGGGGGGGCAACTGAGCGGCCCCGGAATGGTCATGACCCAGCCGGACCCAGGGGATGGAGTCTCCACTTGCCCTGGCTATAACTGTCGTGAGGCTCGATGGCGGCACGATTGAGTAAGCGGGAGGAGTGGAATAAGGCGCCCTCAGAAGCGTCTGACTCCAAGGAGGAGGTGACGGGTGAGTTTGTGACATGCAGGGGAAGCCTGCGCAACGGTCGCAATGTCTAACAACTCGAGGTACGAATGCCCGTGTAGTCGGGGGTCGCCCAGGCCCCCGTTAAAACACGCCCTTTGTACATGGCCGCTCTGTTGAAGAGGGTTTGGCAGCAGACCGGGATGAACTATAGTCACACAGGGTGAGCTGCTCTGCCACGGTCACCTCGGGACTCGATCGTGAAGCTAGCGCTGAAGCGGTCACATATGGAGGGAGCCCAAGGCTGCGACTACCATATACCCCAGGAGCCTCTGAAAGTTCTTTCAGTGGGACCCTTTCTCACTTCAACACCAGCTGAACACATTCTCATTGGAGAGGCATGTTGGACCGAGTACCTCTCCAAAACTAGAAAAGAGATACTCAGCCCGTGGGCGAGATTACTCTCTTCCAGTTGACCTGAAGACCCAACGGGCTCTGGAGCACTCGAGGGGAAGGACACTGTACCGATACTCCACCCTTAGACGCAACACACAGGATGGCCTGCGGTGCGGGAGGTAGAGATCTGAAGCACATGTCTTTCAGGTCAAAGCTGCAGACCAATCTTGGGCCAAGATGGTCACGACCCACCACCTAGTAGCACGAAGAACGAGTTTACAACTGGCCTTCGTACCGGCTGGAGGAGCGGCTATATCAAATCCTTCGCCAGCAGGATAAGATAAGCACGCACAAGTCAGGAGCACTGCTCAACACTCGGTGTGATGAATATCACTGAATTTTCAGGAGCACGTCTGCTCAACACCTAATGTGATGACTATCACTGACTTGAGCGGGGTAGCCGAGCCTGAGGTGGGACAGCAAAGTAGAGAGAGTGGTGTTAGTGTGCTGTGCAACACTTACCTGTCTCCACAAGCGGCAGGGGGCGCGTGAGAAGGCGGATGACCGGGTCCTCGAACGCACCAAGCTGCCTGCTGGCGACCAAGGGGGAGCTGAGGGGTGTAAGGCTATACAGGGTCACACCCGCCAGACTGGCCCTCTTGGGACCCAGGAACAGATGAAATTGCTCTCTCTTTGAAGTGTGGGTACCGCTTGCTCCGCTTTTTTTTTTTTTTTTTTTAGGGAACCAGCGGCAGAACAGACACACACACAAACAAAGGCTCCACCCGGCCCTCACCCGGGGGGAGGGAGTGATCGTGCCACTCCAAGAGCATCTCATCCATTCCTGGGCGGCCCGCTCCGGAATGCTTTCGCTGTCGCTTGCCACCTGGCTTGGCAGCGCCTGGAGCGGGCTGGGCGTCTCTACTGCGGCCGGCTCCCTGCTGAGGCCTGGGTGGAGGCTGCTGCGGAGGGCCAGCAGGAGCGGCGGCCGGAGAACGCCCACGGCGACGAGCAGGCGGAGGAGCTGCCACCGGCGGCGGGTGGAGGCAGCAGCTGGCCACCGGGGCAGGATGTGCCGGATGACCTCCGTCTGCGCTTGAGCGGCAGAGAACTGTTTGATGCAGTTCTCCACCGCGTCGCCGACCAGCCCAACCTGGGAAATTGGGGAGACCAGGAACCGAACCTTGTCCGCATCCGCCATACCAACCAGGCTGAGCCAACGAAGGCGCTACTGGACCACCAAGGTGGACATCGCCAGACCGATCACGCACGCTACGACACCCGTACCCCGGAGGGTGAGGTCGGATGCAGTGCGGTGCTCACCTATGAGCGCACGGTCTGGATTACCCTCGTGCATGCCATGGGTGCCCTAGCCTGCAGCAACGCCATGGCACGCAAGAGGAAGGGGCTTGCCCACAGGCTTTGTAAGCTCTGCCCGTCGGAACGGACGAAACTCACAGGCCTTAGGGGGGAGACGAGGATTCCCCCAAAAGGTAGCGGCCGCCGGACACAGGTGCACCTGTGTCGACAGACCGCTCCAATGGAGGGACACCTCGCAACCCTTCACCGTTCCTCCATCAAGGGTAATGAGGGGGAAAAGCTATTCAGGCAGTTTCTGGCAGAGAAAGATGCTGTTCACCACCTGACAAGCTCTCCATGCATTTCGGGAAAGAAAGGCACTGGGGCGGCGAGCTGAGAACCAGCGCGGCCCGCCCCAAGATACCAAACTCCAGATTCCAACCGAGACTGAACGGGACACGGTGGAGGTTCCACTCGAGCCCGGCAGCCTCGGCGGCCCGTTTCAGCATAGCTGATAATTCTGGATCCGGCTCGGGCAACATTGAACTCCCGGAGGGAGACAATGCAGCCGAGTCATCATCTCTAGAAGTCAGCTCACCCTCCGATGCTGCAATCGGCGTCCTGTCCTCCAGGGGAGCCCCGAGTGAAACCGCTGGCCCACCCATTACAGATGGACCAGCAGACAACACAGGAGGCTCCAGTGGTTGCAGTGGAAGGGAGGAGTGAGGAGCCCACAGGGAATGGTTACCGGGCGGGACATCCAACACTATCCTCCGGTCACCCATCCCACACAGCACCCGAGGGTGGGGCATGGTAATGGGGACTCGCTCTCCGCGAACGAAGGCGAGTCTCGCCCTCAACACTGCGACAGTCATGTTCCCACAGTGAAAACATGAGCTGTCCACAAAAGCTGTCTCAGCGTGCTGTAAGCCAAACACGTGACACAACAGTTGTGACCATCAGAGAGAGACAGGGAACGACCGCACCCAGAAACGCACGGGCGGAATGACATCTTGAAAAAGACGCAAATGCACCCGTGTTGCTCTTTCAGAAAATAGGACCGTCACCAGTGCCGGAGCACACAGGGGAATGACCGCGGCAACACTGAACAGAGAACTGAAACAGTGAAGCACTCACTTTTCCGCCCTCTAACCAGCCATCAACACACACAAACATTTAGAAATTTGTTGCTGTTAAAACAGCAGTTGAGAGCTCAAAGCTCGCGATCACCGCTGCACTCGCGCTGTAGAACACCAGCACTGGGAGAGTCTTCCTGAAGAACACCGACACACTCGCTCGTTGTAGACAACAGCACTCTCAGAGACATCAAACGATCGGCTCCGAAGCGAAAGGCAACTAGTGTGTGCATCCACTTCCGTATTTATACCCGCGCCGCGGGGGCGGAGTGTGTGATGCGAATCACGCACGCCAATTACATTGGCTCGTTCAATAGTACTCGAAGATGATAGGCTCCCTAGCGTGATCCCATTTCAGTCGCGTCGACTACGTCCGACGTTATCGACTGAAAGGGAACTTGTATGCTTCTTTGTCTGTACAGAGACGCATTCTCCCGTTGTCTCCACTGGCAAATTGCAATAATAATGTGTGCGTTGTCTAAATTTGAACTCTTCGCATCAGCAAACAACTCTATGCCACTAGCTTATCTACAGCAGCCAATGAGCATGAGGATTCTCTCTGTCGTTTAGTGAAACACAGCAGGTCACAACAATTCAACTTGGTTAACCTGTTAACCTTCAAGGCCACTTTTGAAAAATCCCCAGAAATGGCATACCCAAACTTAAACAGATACAGTTCATGAACCCTTTGCACTAAAAGCACAAGTATGATCTCATTTGAAAGCTGACACCTAGTAGTTTATTGTAAATGTAGAAATAATTATTGTCATAATGAAAAAAAAATGTTTAAATAGCTTCAAAGTTTTGTAAAGTTATTAGAAATTTACTTTTATGAAACATCTTCATAAAAATAAAATTGAAGTTGGCCCTGGAGCAATCTAGAAATGCACTGCAGCTAAAGCCATATGTGTGACCATTTTATATTTAAAATCTGAAAATGATAAGTCTAAAACTCTGTATTTAGTTAAATGTTTTTCAAGATCATGTCAAATTACTTTATTTTGATTAGACTCTAAAATGCAAACTGATGTTTAGTCATCTTCTGAGTCATCTAATCAGTCTATTGTCTCTATTATTTTGTGGTGCAAACGAGCCCCATTCAGAGTCAGTCTCTCCTTGCACACATTTACACCTCTCCAGACTGGTTATGGCTCTAAATATGCATTTCTTTTGTTTGCATTATAGCTACTAACGACTGGCTATTCACAGGCTATTCATAGGGTTTCAAACCCTAATTTCTTTTATCAAAGTTCTCACTAAATATTTGAAACTGGTATCAAATGCACTGAAACATTTCAGTAAGCATTCCTATTTAGAAAAAAATCATAAAACAATAACTGCTGGTGGCAGGTGCACCTGGGCTAGCTAGCATGTTAGCTTAGCACACCATCAATACACGACCATTTATGAGATTGAAACCATGTTTGTGCTCCAAACTTACTTTATAACGCAAGTCGAGTGTTTTAAATAATCTTCTGTGATCTAATTTGGCTTCAGATAAAAAAAAATCCGACAGAAAATTTATTATTTATAGTGTTCTGCACGATGATGAAATCTATATCGATTAGCATTGCATTATAAATATAATCTATTATTATGAAATACCTGGCATGGCTTGAAGAACACAGGTAACTCAAATATCATTGCAATCATGTTTATTGTCTTCAAAACATCTTTATCTGCATGTTACAGCGATCTCTGTCAGCTACTTTCTGTATCAGTGACGTCCTGGAATGTCACATGACTATGGGTCTTCTTCGTGATCCATATATGGACTGTTATTGTGCATATAGCGCCCTCAGGCTAATGGTATGAATTGAAAACACAGCACATCTCAGTAAGAAGCGATCATAATGATTACATCGACGCATTTGGGTATAAATTCAACAAATATTATTCCTGTCTATAGAAATATGATGTGAATCTATGAGAATATATCAATATTTCTCCAAGTCTGCACATTTTTGAGCTAAAGCCCTGAGGGACGATGTTTTGCGAATCGCTGTCATGACGACAGCTTGGAGTGTTTTTTATGAATGGACCAGCTGACGCTCATAATTCATATTAAAGGTATCGACTCATTTTTCCATTTCATAACTCCTGACACAAATTAAGACATAACTGTCACTATAAGTTTCTCAGAATACAATAGTGGTCAAATACTGAATCTTGAGTATTATATCTTTTTAATGATGTATAGTTTGTCAAGGTATAACATTAAATCTGATAGTAAATTTGAACTAAATAAAAAAAAAAAACGCTTCAGTGCGCCGACGCTCTGGAAACGGTTAACAGGTTAATACATTTATTGATGGGGAAACCTGCACCATACCTGATTAAAACACTTTTTTTTAATTAGCACCAAATTGCTTACTACACCTTTAACCCAGTGTTAAAAATAGCCCTGGGTGAACAAATTCAAATGTTATGCTTGTCATAGCTGAAAGCCAACAGGCCTATTGCAATAAATTAAAATGTTACATACAGCTGATGCTTAGTAAATTCAAGGCAATAAAAACAATAACAATCTCATGGGGAGAATAACCCAAACATGTTAGCTTATTAAGAGACTGGCAGGCTTAATTTCAATAAAATTTAACTCATGTTAGGTTATTTTCATTTTTGAGAAATGGCAACTGGCCCAGTCTTCTGTGCAGAAATGGCTCCAAGCAATTTCCTTTTGAAAAGTCGTCAAACGTCACAGGGTGTCTTTCCCTTTTTTGTGCCATTTGAGGATAATTTTCATCCAAGAGCCCATAAGCTCAATTTTTTTTAAATTACATAAAAGGATCCATGGTGTGGTAAGGCTGCAGAGAAGAAGCCTGGGAAAATAACGTTTGTCATTGTAACATTTCCCTGTTCCACCCATGGCCCTTTGCTTTTATCCCTCTGCTCCGTCATTGACGAATATGGGGTCAGAGGAGTTGTGTGAGAGAGTTTGAATGGGACCTTAATCCAATATTCATCTGGCCGTTTGCCACAACCCAATCAGCTACAACATACAACCGCTTTACTGTCAGAAAGAGAGGAAGTGAACTACACAGAGACTTTTTTGATGTCCTTTCAGGTAATGAAGTTGAAAGCGCTCGGCCAACCGTTCTCAGCGTGACTGAGCCGCACACCTGCTGGAACTCCGGAGCCGAACCATAACTCAGATACTTCGCAGTGTGTTCGTGTACACAGCTGAAATGTTATCTGCTGTTGTAATCTTGCTTGCAATTCACCCAGGCTGAATAACTCCCAAATGCTATTACTGCCTTCTCAAAACACATTAATCAATGTAAAATTAACTGCAAGCGAGGGGAAAATCACATTACCGCCGCCTGTGTGGCTGTCATCCCCACAGATGCTGACAGGCAGACGGTCAGATAAGAGAGACGGGGGGCGCTAGATGAGGATGTAATAGATACAATATCGAAAGTAATTTCTCACTATTTTGTGCCCTTTCTGTAATAGCGATGTACAGTACGCTGTCTAAATATCACCATCATACTTCTGCCTAATGTTCATCATTCTCCCATAGAAAGCAGTCGATTGTCTCTGCAAGATATTGCCTCTGTGATATACAAATATTTGATCGATGTGCCGCCAGACATTAAATTGGATGGCAATCTAGCATTCATTCTCAGCCTCCACTCTCAGTTTAATGTGAATTACTCATACAAATTAAAGAACGAAGTCATCTTTTTTTGAGGGAAGACATGGTGCGAAAAAAAGATTCTGGGTGTTTGGAAGGTTTCGCCCAGTGGCTCACGTTATTAGGATATCAGCAGCTGCACACTGAGCACTCAAATGGATCGAAAAGCCAATCTCATCTCAGCAATATTCAAACTCTCTTTTAGATTTAGGCCTTCATCTACTTAAATGCAAAGTTCTCCCTCTCTCACTAAAAAATATATATATATATATAAATAAAAAAATATATCATATTCAATATCGATATTTAGCACGATTTTAAATTCATACTTACTGTTGGGCGGAAACCTTCAGGAAATGGGAAAAAAACAACAACTGTATTTTTAAAAATAATTAAACACTGCGCTGTCAAAGTTTATATTGTAGCTTTATATGTGTTCAGACACTTGCAAGTGTCATCATATTATTACTTTTTTTTTTTTATACCAAAATCAAGCTTAAATTGAGTTACAAGGTTTTTGACCAGTGCATTTTGTACACATGTGTTCTTTCCATCATTAGAACAGCCGCATCGCATTACCTTTTGATCAACTTAAAGGTTGTAAAGTTTACTGTAGCTGTGTCGGCGATCAGTCTTTTCTTGTGTTACACAAACGTGTAGAAGAAACATTATACTTATTCAAATATTTCTTTACCAGTTATTGATTTACCCTTTCATTGCAAACAAGCAGAGACAGTAGAAACTGCGTGCAGCACTTCATTTACAATTGAGGCGGGATGGAGTTATGAGAATTAACTGAAAGTACTAAATAATATGAATTATTTAAACATGTACTTGAGTTACTATAGGGTTAGGGTAAGGCATAGGGCTTGGTTTAGGTTTAGTTGCTTGTAATTATGCATAATTTACAGTTATTACTAGTAAATAAATAGTAATAGTATGTGCAGCATGTTTTATTTTTTCCCAAATTCAGTGTTTTCCGTTTATTTTAATTTTTGTTTCTGGATTCTGTGTTCGATGATATTCCTTAAAAATACAGTAATAACAACTTTAATTCAAGGAGTAAAATTTACTGTACAAAAGTAATATATTTCTGTCTTAATTTCTTCAAGGTAAACCAAATGTTTATTTTACGGGTTTGCTGTGATTATCTTCAGTGAGTTTTACTGTGTATTTAGTGATAGCTTTTCTCAAATGAAACTGATGTGCTCATGATGTGAACTCTCAGAGCAACTCTGGAGATGAAGTTCATGTGAAATTTCCAAATAAAGTGAGACGGCAGATGCAGAAAACACCATGAAGAAACTGCGCTGCTCAATCACACAAACACGCAGAACACGAAGACTTATTAGTGACACACTTTTGTGTTTTGTGTTTGCATTTTAACACATGGTCATCAGGGACGTGCACAGGAATTTTGAGGGGCTGTTGCTCTGACCTGAAAAAAGGGCAAATAAAAAATTACTCACAGGCTATATGAAGGACTGAGAATAACAGGGTCTTCATTAAAATATTTCGAATAAAATAATTAATGTGATGCATTACTTCCATCATTCATTCTTCTTGCTAAAACTAAATGTGAGAAACTAACTATCAGCAGACAAGTAGCTTAGTTTGCCTAATGCCTACCAAAAAAATAGTAGCCTAGGCTGCTTGTCTGCAAGCTATCTGTCTGATTGTTTAGGCTAAATGTGGCAAACTCAGCCTGGATTTATGAAGATTTTAATCCATTTCATTAAACTTGATGATGATGATCGTTCGTTTGTTATACATCACAAACTCACCTTTTCCGACAACGTTGAGTCGTCTCGCCCGACAACCGCGACAATCTCCTTCTAGGGCCGCTCATGCAGGCTCAGCTCAGGTGCCGGTGTAGCAGTCGTGTCCCCCCTCAGTGTCTGATAGAGCAGCTGGATGTATGGAAAGCGAAAAAGGCCAAAAGCATTGGCGCAACATTTAATTGTCTTGCTACATTGCAGCATAATAAAATGGTTCTCACACTCCAGTAATATTTCTGTGAATTGAATTAATCTTGGACTTGTTCATACTAAGTTTTGTATTATGTCTGAATACATTCAGTTGAATTTTGCCCATACAAATTACCTGTCCAAACTCAATGCCTCATATTATGGTCTTATTTATAAAGATTGCAAAATGTCAGAGATGACAGGTTTATGATATACAACTTTGTAAACAGTTTCAAAAATGTATTAACAATATTGTTAAATGTCACCAAAATACACATGAGAAAAAGAGTTCCTCATATTATTTTTTTATTGTTTTTTAATTATTAATATTATTGATATATATTTTTTTTAATTTAAAAATAAATAACCTGGATTGAATTGACAGATGGGGAAAAACTCGCTTTCTAATTAAAAAAATAAAAAAACGCTTCGATTTCGGGAAAAAATACAAACCTTTTGGCTTCCCGTACATTCAGTTGTGCTTCTTGCTCGTATTCAGTTCTGATGGTACGTATGGTGACTGGGCAACTACGCATGATTTGTAGTATGATTGCGTAAAGTTTGGATTTTATCTAGGCCTACGTGAAAATCTGCATCCATTGTACGATTTATTTTTAATTATTTTTCCTCGGAAGGGCAACGTGAGTCGAGAAGGGCATATGGGCAGTTGCCCAGGCAAGCTGAGCAACCCCCCTGTGCACGTCCCTGATGGTCATTATCTCTGTTGCTTTCGTGTCTCCGGTTCTACTTATTCTTTCCATCTGGTTTCCATTGCTTTGTGTTTTTATGGTAGGAAATGGGCCTGTACTTTGACATACAAGCCAAAAACTACTGACTGACTGCTGTAGCGTGTTCTGTTTCTGTTGGCCTATGGTCATTAGTTTGCTACCATAGTTACTGATTTTGTTCACCTTTTGTTTAATTAGTTTCCTCATTAGTCCCCATTACTCATTACTCCCTCCCTGAGTTTAACTTGTTCTTTGTCCTGTCTCTTTTATGGTAGCGTGGTGGTGTTTTTTCAGTCTCTTTTATGGTAGTGTGGTGGTGTTTTTCCAGTGTTCTCCTGAGTGTTTGTCATTAAATATGGTTCTAGTTCATTCTCTACATTGTGTGCGTCTTTACAGCCAACTCACCGCACCACAACTGGCTGTTGTCATATTATTTCTTCTGTTGGATTTATTCATATTGAGTAAAAATGTCAAGGGCTTATCATCATTATCAACATCATTATCATGTTGCAGCTGTTTATCTAGCATGTGCACTGACTAAACTAGTTAAGTATATGTGGTTGGTGCAACAGTTTCCATAACAGGGAAAGACTGATATGTCAACTGAGAAATCTTGAGACCCCTGTGGCAAATGGACGACAAATTGCAGCTATGTAATATAATTTAATTATAGCAAATCATACATAGACGAATTTTAAAATACAGCATATAATTTGTGTGAGTACATTGTCACCAGGCTGATACAGCCTGATATAAGAATTTGGGTATTTCCTGATAGTTAAGAATAAACAGACTCTCCAGCACAATTTTTAAATCCAAACTCTGTAATCCTTGCGCTGGAAATGGAATGATTCCAGTTTTTTGGTTGGTGGGGTGGGGGGGATTGTATTATATTCTCCACAGTGAGAAGGAAGGGTGGATAAGCAGCTCTGAGAGAGAGAAGCTTAGTGAGATATTCGGTGAGTATCACTCTCCGCTGAATGTGTAATTGTGTTCATGCAGGTCTATTTGTGTAGCTTTAATGAGATGGTGTTTTCACGTCAAGCTGCTGGGACCCATGTCAGCAGACTCTTATTTAGAAAACCTTGTCAGCGAGTGTTTCTCACACATACTCACTGCTCGATCACTTGCTCACATTTTCTCTCTCCACTTACACAACTTGTAGTTTTCTTGCTTCTCAGTAGTGGTCTAATCCATTGTTGAAGAGTAACGAACTAAAATAAGTGACTAAATAAACTGCATACAATAGCACGATAGTCACTTCAGGATTTTTTTTTTTTTTTAAATGTTGCTTTTTAGAGTAACAAGCTACTCCTAACAAATCAAAAAGCAGCATTTTTTACAAAGCGTTTTTTAATTTTTTAGAAATTATATTAATAAATGTTGTTACCATGTCTTTCAACTTTACCGTTTTTAACTTTAACAGCCCTAGAAATACATTAAATAATAAAATACATTAGCACTCGCACCTAGGGGTGCGCCGATCCGATACTCAGTATCGGTATTGCTCCGATACTACCAATATTTGCCGGATCGGGTATCGCCAGACGAGACCATCCAAATCCGATCCGATATTGTAGCCTACGAATGTTATTGTTATACAACGCAAAAGGCACAAAAACATTATAAAGCGCTATAATGTTTCCGTATACTATATTGCAAGTTTTCTGAAGCCATTACATATAGTTTAATGTGAGGTACAGATTTAAATCGTTAAATTAATCTTCACCTAAGTGCTTCCCTCAGCTGCGGCTGTCAATCATTCTCCATTCAGCGTCAAACAGCACTCGGGTAAAACAGTCAACATGATGAAACACTCTCCAAGATGAGTCAATGTTCCCATTATTATACTGTAGATATGTAGATAAAGGTCTATGGTTTGCATAAAAGGACTTTAACGTGCTGGAGTTTCACATGTTACTTTCTACAGGGTGTCTGTTAGATCACAACACAACTGATCAGTGAACACAACACTGGAGTAGAGAGCCATATAATTGCTCTTCATGCGCACATTAACTGAAATGTAAAACTGTTAAAAGGCTCAAACTAATGAATAAATAAAGAAATATATGTATATCTTACTTTTGTGCTTTGAACTTTTCAATGCGAAGCGCTGCGGGCCGTGACTCCACGTTGCTTCTAGCATTGTTCTGCGCACGGGATGCAATAAGTGTTTCGTGCCGCTCTGAATTGGAGCCTTTCATATTACAATACTTTTGCGCAATGGCAGTTTATTGATAGCCTTAGTTGTTCTGTCCAACCTATCATATGTTGCTGCTTCATTAAAAAGTTGCGCTTAAAATTTAAAAATAATTGTCTTTTAATTATATAGTATATATTTTGTCTGTATTGGTTTACAAAGTAAGGAAAATAATGTTTAAGTCAAGCTTTGATGCCTTTAACAAAAGAATAATCCCAGTCTCTTCCCCACAGTGAGGCATACAGATACAGTTTATTAGGTAGTTTGGCACTGTTTTTTTAATTATTATTTTAGTATTGGATCGGATCGGTATCGGCCAATACTGAGTCCCAGGTATCGGAATCGGAATCGGAGGCAAAAAAGGCGGATCGTGCCACCCCTACTCGCACCCCCGTCTCGCTCCATTCCAATGGCACTCAAGCGATCCGTCAGAACTGATGTCCTGCGTGTGTGGTAGATGCGCACATTTGTAGGCTACTGTAACGTGATCTACCCCGCGGTCATAAAACGTTAAAAAATGTGAACGTCTGGGAGAATGAGTAGAGCAGACATATAGATCTCTGAATAAGAGTGACGATGCAAAAAAGAGCTCTATTCGGTGCGGTTTTCTTTGCGCACACACCTAACCCGAAGCGTGCAGTCATGCACAATACACCTACAGCGCGCGAGTAGGCTACTGAATTGAGCTCTCTTTCGTGTCTGAATGGAGAAATACACAACAGTATGTCTAAATGTCCTTTTTGGAGAGTATTCATGTAAACTATGCTGGTTATGTATTAAACTGTGAGTGTGTCGGATGTGCATCAGTGCAATTGTATCCGCATTTCATTGGACATGATCCGACGTCTTAAAGTGACAGTGCAATAAACCTAATGCGGTCCGTGTCCTTAATTTTGATCAAGCAACAAAAGAAAAAGAGAAAAGCATTCACTGTTTGTTAATAGCTTTAATAAGGATTAATTAGATTTAATTCATACAAATAAATATGTCTGCTTGAAAGAATAAAGAATGATGTATAAGTAGTTATAAGGAATGAATATATCATTCATTGTAAAGAAGACTGTGTTGTACTTTAGGAAAAGTGGTTTTATTTCATTTTAATATATTTTTTAAGTAACAGCAGTTAAATCTGTATCTGTATTGCATGTTCAAACTTAAAAATCATTCATATTAATAGGTTAATAGATGTTTTCTCCGGGAGAAATTCTAAATTAATGCATTACAATTGAACTAAACCCATTATATTTTAGTCGACTAAATCTACTGTAGATTTAGTCGACTAAAATATTATTGTATTTCGTCGACTAAAACTAGACTAAAACTAAAACAATTCAGATGACTAAAATATGACTAAAACTAAATGCCATTTTAGTCAAAAGACTAAGACTAAAACTAAATCAAAATTTGCTGACAAAATTAACACTGGTAGCAACATCTACAATTGATTTTATCCGGGTCAAAAAATAAAAATGTATAGTATATCTGTATGTAGACTGTATTTACCTTAACAAATTAGGTCAAATAAAAGTTATATTAATGGGTTAGACAAAGTAGAAATAGATCCTCAAAATAACAATAGCAGGTTATCCCTTTTCAGTGTACGTCTTAGTGTGCTACCTGAAGATTTGTACTGTGCACCTCTGGCCATTAAAAATGTATTGGAGGTGCCATTGGACATCTTATTCTTTTCTTTTATGTGTGTGTTTATTGGTAGCTAAGGTGGGAAAAGGATATAGTGTGTTTTATGGAAATCCACCTGGCTTTCTTATCTGCTTCTGTGCGTGTTGTGTATCTGCACGCGTGTTTGAGAAGATAAAAGCCTTGAGGTTTTGTCCTAAATTCAACTTCAAATGCTCTGAAAGCTGCGGTTTCTTCCTCGCAGATGTCCAAACTTTCCAGCGAGAGTTTCTTCTTCTCCATCTTCTGGGCAGAGCTCATTAGCTCTCTTCTTCCTGTCTTATCCGTCATGTGTGCAGGCCTACCTCTCCTTCCATCACAGCGGCACGCAACCCTCACTCACACAACCCCGCTCCGTATAAATATCAACCCAAGTAGACACATTTTCCACAGCATACATTTTTCTTTTCTCTGCAATTGTCTGAAAATAAGCTGCAGGATTGCGTCTCTCTTCTCAGTGAATACTTCTTTTTCTTTTCCCGCTGCTCACTAAATCCTCATAAAGTGGATTCAACCTTTACGTGTGTCAAAGAAACTGAACGAATGGGGATTTGTAGATGGTGGGTAGATTCTCACAGTGGCCGTCTGTCATCAGCAGGGCTGTTTTTAGAGGAAACTCCATCAGCCAGCCCTTCTCGGGCTGTGCCGTTACTGTGACTAATGCCTCCTGGCACTGCCTATGAGTCACACACCCATTTTTAAGGCTTTGTTTATTTATGTTTGTCTCAATCTCGGCACTCATTATCTCCTCTGCATTCTCTCCTTTGCAGGTTGGCTGATTTTAAAATGACTTTCTTGAACCAAAAATCAACAAATCAGTATGTATATGGAGTGTTGTGTTGTTTGATTTGGTTTTGTTTCAGTTTTTTAAGTTTAAGTTTGTTTCAGTTTAAGTTTGGTAGGGATTTACATTTTGGATGTTTGCCAATATTCAATATGCCAATATTAGTTTTGGTTTTTGGTTAGTTTTGAGCAAAAACATATTTTTTTCAGCATTGTGTAGGCAATCAGCACTTTGATTGACATGACCAATACAATTTAGAATTAGGGTTGGGTGGGGGGAATATCACGCATTGATGTGAGTTCAAACAAGCTGATAGCAGGTGGATGACTCTTCAGTTTGTTCTATACACTAATATCTGTAACCATAGTACGGTGGCCGAGAAATGCAAAACAAACCACAATTTTGAAAACAATTCAACAAATTTATAAACACAATGGAAAGACTGAAAACAAATTAGCAAGTCATAAAACACAATAACAATTCCAAAAACAAAATAATTCAGAATACACAACGACAAATCTGAAAACAAAATAACATATCAGAAAACACGACGACAAGACAGACAAAACGGAAAAGGTAGGTATATGTGGCGAATGGAATACTGATCGCTGATTGGACGAGACATCTGTCAATCAAGACATGCAGAAAGTACAGAAGACTTTGGCAGAAGAAGGATCGATTCGCGTGTGCATTTGTAAATATTAGCTGTATTGTCTACGATAATCTTTTTTTTTTTTTATTATGTGCAAGGCTGCGAGCTGACATTATCGAGTAGGTCACTCACTTTTTAAAAAAAACAAACATAAACACTATTAGAATGGAGTTATAATGCCCTTAAATTCCAAATATAGGGGCAATGCCCCTGCATTTGCTTTTGTTTTTTCCACATGTGATTTTATACAGATCAATAAACAACAAGGTAATATTGTGAATTACAATTTTTCGCTCGAGGGAGACTAGAACTCGTTGATGTCAAAAGCTAAATCTGCTGTTCTTGCAACACGCCACTCTCCCACTTTTCTAGATTGAGTTATTTTATAATTTTGTCTGACCAAACCAGATAGTGGTAGGAAGATTTTAATATAATTTTTTTTTTCTCCATAATAATCAGACAGCTCTAATATTTACACATGCACACACGAATCGACTTTCTTCTGCCGCAGTCTGCTGTACTTTCTGCATGTCTTGAATCACAGATGTCTCGTTCAATCAGCAATCAGTATTCCATTCGTCACATATACCTACCTTTTCCGTTTTGTCCTTTTTTTATACCTACCATTTCTACTTGTCGTTGTGTTTTCTAACTTGTTAATTTGTTTTCAGATTTGTCGTTGTGTTTTCTGATTTGTTATTTTGTTTTCGGAAATGTTATTGTGTTTTCTAACTTGTTAATTTGTTTTTAGTCTTTCAATTGCGTTTATAAATTTGTTGTTTTGTTTTCTGAATTGTGGTTTGTTTCTCGGCCACCGTGCCATAGAGACAGGTAAGAAAAGTTAATATCAAGCCTTTTCTTGACAATTCCTGCTGTTTCCATTCATTCAAATGTGCTAATTCTTTCTCTCTTTATTGTTTTTTTTTATCTCACAGTGTTTTTTTTTTGTGAGGTTGTTTCTCGTAATTGCTACTTTGTTTCTAACATCTCGCAACTGCAACTTTATTTCTTGTAGTTAAGACTTTATATCTCACAATTATGACTGGATTTCTTGTTTTCTTCACATATTTTATTTTTATCTCTTAGGAATGGGCTCCGATATGCCACAGTTAATAGTAGAAAAAGTGCACAGCACAACTGTGAAACATGCACACGTGTCCAGTTAAGGTCATAAGTTTACATACCTTGCAGAACCATATTTATCACTCCAATCAGGACTGACAGGACTAGCAGCTGTATTCTGCTGCTGTGTAGACTCTGTGGTGTTTGTGTGAATGATTTGTTGATAAATCAGCCGCTGGTTCATGCGCGTTGATTCTGATTTCATAGTATGCATTAAGCGAGCAGTGTGGGGAGCATGCATTGCATGGTTAATGCATATAAAGTAGGGATGTTGACGATTAATCGACGATCGATTAATTGTCGAGTCTTTCTGAATGGCACTTAACTTAATTCAAATTCACTTATTCTCGGAATTTTGTGCAGATATAATTTGTAATATTATGTTTATCTGATTAACCTCACATAGGATGCGTTTCTTTGAGTTAAATAACGCGCTAGCAAAGTGCTCCAGTTTACCGGTATTCATTCATCGCATGCAGCTCAAAACAATGTACGGCTAATAATAACGATGATTGGGACTGTCATATTACAAAACATGAGAACACAATTTTATTAAATCGTTGTTAATCCATTTGGTTTAGTTTCTGTTTTCAGCGCGTTGTTCCAGGAAGAGCGCGTCCACGACAGTCACGCATTCTGACAAGCACGCATCTGAGATGCCGTTGTTGACGCATTGTATTAGTCGTTATTTGATAATTTAATAATTAATTTAATTAAATGATCAATCACATCGAAACATTTTACAATCCTACAAGCCCTTTATTTAGATTAAAAACCATTCTCATTCAATTGGTGAGGAACATGTAGTTTTGAGCAGAATTTGCAGACCCTGTCATGCTGTTGGCCATATGTCACTGCAGTAGACGCATATTGCAGTATTAAGGCTAACGATTAATCGATTGATTGATCGTTAATTTAAACGACGATCGATCATAGGAATTTGTGAAAATTGACATCCCTAGTATAAAGTAATACATGATAAATGAGTTTGGCCCTACTCTGGTTGCCATGAAAAAAGCTAACTAAAAAAGTTGCAGTTGCATTTAAGACTCTTCTATTCTCTCCCTTCAAGCACAGAACAGCAACAAGATTGCTTTCAAAAATTAGATCTTGAAATTTATCAAGGTCCTGAGCATCATCCCAATAAATTGCAGGGGATCGATAAAACATCATAAGAGCCATGATCCCTCTCTGTTATTTGGAGCCTTGCTCTAAGTTGTTTGTTTCTTGTGTCTGAGTGGTTTTATGGGGTATTTTAATAAAAAGATAAATCTATTGTTAAAATAATTTCTTCAGCAAGGTCACCATGCCTCAGTTACAGCATATACAGTTACATTACACCATATACAACCTCTACATGTAGGGCTGGAACGACATGACGATGTAATCGATTACATTGTTTGTGCACTTTTTATATTCATCTCTAATGCCCAGTCATGTTTCACACAAAACTCTAGAGCAGATTCTAATGGCTAGTATGGGAGTGCCACTTAATATGGTTGCGTTCATACAGCGATTTGTATCAGCGTGACAACCCCATTCTATAACCAAACTGACACCTGCACATTTTCAGAACTCACACAACCACATCCTCGACAATCCCTCGCTGAATGAACGGAACCGTACAACTAGTTGTCTGCCATGTGATATAATGTGAAAGCCACAGTGTGTTACATGTCAGTTTGTAATTGGACTTTCCGTTTGCATTTGTTCAGTTTCCCGCCACTCCCTTTTTTCCCATCGTCACCGTCTTCATTAGTTCATCTGGTTCAGCTGTGTGTAATTATCTTGTTAAGGTTGACCTAGCAGCTCTGATAAATGTACAAGTGTCTTTTTGCTCTCTCTTCACCATGTTTTGATTTCGCGCTTCTAGGGAGAGAAGAAGAAGGAAGGTTGTACGCAGGCGCGCGGACTTGGTGTTGTTGTGTGGCAGCGCTTCACATTGCCACCTAGCCGCCTGGAGTGCATACTAGATCGTATTTCACGCTTTTGCGTCACCATATGCACGCAGATTTCCCCTCCATAACGCTCGGCTAAACGCAGAATAAAAAGTGATAACACAACGCCACTTTTGCGCTTTCTCTTCAGATCGTTTCTGTGTAAACATAGCCATTAAACAAAGTGTTTAATGATTAAAGTCTTCCTTCTCAAGTTATTCCTCGTCATGAGTATTTCTATGCACCACGTCTCGTAACACGGTGAACTGTATAATCATGACGGGTTTAGTTTACTCACGGAGACAGCGAAATGATTTGCGTTCATCCGTCGATCCACCAGCGTTGCAGTGGGTGCAAGCTGCGAGGCGCGTGGCTCAAATGTACTCTCTCTGCACTCGGTTACTATGCATTTAAAGTCCTTGTTGGTTGTTATCTAATATCGGATGGATGAAATCATGCCTTAATTGGATTTATTTTATAACACGCTGTCAATTGTGATCAAATTTCCCCATGTTATGAACAACGCCATTTTTGATAAATGCGGTTGTGAGTCCTGAAAATGTGCAGGCTTGTATTTAGTGGTCCTGCCATATTAGCCATTAGCATCTGCTCTAGAGTTTTTGTTTTGTGTGAAACATGACTGAGGAGGAGTAGGGATAAACATAAACTGTGTGTAATCACGTCGATGCGTTGCTCCAGCCCTACTATTTAATAAGGCTCAAAGTATTAAAGTAATAGCTCAACCAAAAATGACAAATTCATCATAATTCGTCGTTCCAAACTTCTGGGGACTGCAAAAGTTTTCAGTCTGGTCCCCATACAAATATATAATTTGGCTTCAGAAGACTACGTAGTGTACAAGAAGTATAGACCACTTTTTGATAATACAATATATGTTCCTCTTTGCCCTTTCTGAAGTTGGACTCTCACATTCTCCATTCACTTTCATTGCCATTCTAAACCCATATGACTTAAGTAGAATGCATTCAATGCAGAGTAAGTAAATAATCTATATATATATATATATATATATATTTTTTTTTTTACGAACTATTAATTTTTTCCTGGTAAATTTCAGAGAAAACTGAGCCTTTGCAATTATTTCCACCTTGACTTCTGAACTGCAGATTCTAAACTTTTCAATAGTGGACCATGTTGCCTGAGTTGTATTGTTTCCATGGAAGCCATTTATTTCTCATAGGCCATGGCAAGTATGCAGTTTGGAATGAGGGAAGATAGATAACAACAACCACAAAAGTGACTTTTCAATTCTTAATGTTCCTGGGAAGATAAACGTGCTTGAATAGCAATAGCATGCTGATGTTTGATTTGCACCTCAGTTGACCTTAGTTAGTTTTCATGGAAACACATTTAACTTGTGTATAGTGCTTTGTTTTGTGAAAATGTATTTCTAAAAATGAAACCCTCGACTGGTATAAAAAGCTAAAAATAGTTGAATATTCACACATTCTTATGACTAATTAGGATTATATCTTATTGAGTTTTTATCTCCCTAGACATTAAAACATTGCTGTTTAAACCATCTGGACTGCTGGCCAGACATGTTTATCAGCACCACTAGTAGAGCACCTTGGTAATTGAATATGGGAATCATACATTACTATTGGGACATATCAAAGTTTCATATCATGATACTTCCACAGTACTTTTCTGTAAGAGCATTATTTTATTTATGCATGGTGGATGCATGGCTTTCCTGTAGCTCAAACGGTAGAGCGTTGGTGCTTGCAACGCCAAGGTCATGGGATCGATTCCCAGGGAAAGCAAGTACTGATAAGAAAGTAAATGTGTACATTGAAATGCAATGTAAGTCGCTTTGGATAAAAGCGTCTGTCAAATGCATAAATGCGGAGGATGGAGGGTCAGGTTAGTGTATTTGAGTAGGTCAGGCACAAATGTGAAGTCTGAGACCTTCCTGCCCAAGGTGTTTCTCTCTTGTTGCAAGTGTGATGAAATAAACTGAAATGTTGTGGTTAGACATGGTTCTGTTCAGGAACATTATTGTTATCAATTATAATCACTATCAACAGAGACCTCGAGAGCTATAGCCACAGCAACCAAGGGGGCTTGACCAGTGGCGGCTGCTGGTCTTTCAAAGAGGAGAAGCTCATTTTCAGCCTACATCATAAAAATTGCTCATTTATTTATATATATATATATATACTGTATGAATGAATGAACAAGCGATCTAAAAAAAGATTATAAACTCGACGGAGGAAATGTGGGAATTAGGTTAAACTGAAACAAGGAATGTGGTGTATAATTGTGTGAAAGGTATGATGAAACTTGGCTAGCAATTTCGTCAAGCAAATACCAAGAAATAAGTTGAAGCAGTTTGTCTTTCAACTACACTGGGATGGGACTGAGCTCGAATAACTTCAGCGTCAGCGACTTTTTATAGTACAAAATCGCTGTCAATCAAAAGGAGATGCAGTCTTTGGACAGACCCTCCAATCATCACGCAGAAGCCCAGGGTGGGAAATTAGCACCCGCCACCAGCCAATGGCTGGTACTTTTTCAAAGTGGCGGGTGACTTTGCCTTGTATACCAGCCACAGTGGCGGGTGAATTGTAAAACATTTTTATTGGTTACTACTTAAAACATTCCTTCTAACGGATTGGACATCTTTTGTCAAAGAATGCTGTTCCTAAGTAAAAATAATGCACTTTTGTCGAGTAACTAATTTGATTGGCACTGAACGGACCGTGACACATAGGCTATAGCTGAGCTGAGGTACAGATGAAAGGAAAATTTAAAAAATGTGACGACATATACCCGGTGTTAAGAGGCCCGCCGCGGAGTCAGCAGTATATGAATGTACAAACTGTTGAGGGCGAAGTAAATAAAAAGTGAAGGTACTTTTCGAACAAGTGGCGCATTGATGACGAAGGGAAAACAAGGGAATGGTTAGCCTACCTTCCCGTCGAACAGTCCATGTACTGTACTTACTGTCGAACCTATGTGTCGTCCGAAAAAGCCAAAAATTTGTTCATTAGAGGAACAACTAACCTTAAAATAGAGTCAATAATGAATATGACCAATTCTATTCAGAAACGTCCATGCGATCGGCAAAAAGGGCAGACCGTTTCGGGACTACGTTTGGATGTGCAAGTAAATTACTAACTTGAAGTTGTGTTTTGTGATGGCTAGATAGCTATCGTTTTTTTAGTTTAGCGAAAGTTTTAGCAGCCGCGAGGATAGGAGCCGAAACCGTGGGTGCTCTGGAGCTCGATTACGTGTCAGTTAAACTTTTCATCTCCAATACTATCTGTATTTGTGAGAAGTGTTGCTGTCCTGAGTTGAAAGATAGCCTACTTTACGGCTTTATTATCGAGTTAACCCTCTGGGGTCGAAGAAACGCGCTGGCGCGTTTTGCTGGATTTTTTTCAAATAGCAGCAAAATACATTTAAATACTCCATCATTTATGGTCATACAGACTTAACTAATATTAAAAAATAAAATGTAAAATAACCATGCATAAAATTCTCTCAAAAATACAAACATGTACATACATGTTGCTCACATATTATGGTGGCCCTGTTTGTGCTGAATAGTGTTTTTTTTTATTTTTAAAAGGGCGTTGGCCTGTGAGCATCCACGGAGGAAAACATAAATTGGCTCCTGAGTGCAGCATAACTCATATTGTTAAATGGATAAAACAAATTACATATTTGTAATGGACGTCAATGTTATCAAAGTCACAGTTCTCATTCATAAATTTGAATTCCACAAAAAGTGGCTGGTAAAATTGGGCATCCAGCAGCCACTGTGGCTGGTGGGCAAAAAAGTTAATTTCCCACCCTGCAGAAGCCCGACGTCCACGGCCAGCTGAGCATCAGTGGGCGGGACATAATCGCAGCATTTATCCAATGACCGTCTAGTTTCAAAGCACTGAAAAAAACTGTTCAAAGCAGCCCCATTGAAGTCAATGGACGGTGGGTTACAACAGGGAAATGCACTGTGACGCTCTGGGAATGTATGAGAAGGCACTCGAGTCAGCCGACCTGCTATATGTAGCTGATTCTGAACCAACTTTTCTTCTAGATGAACTGTTCTAATGCATTTTTAGTCAGTAAAATGTTAACAGAATAGTACATATTTGACCATTCATTTTTTGACATTATAGGGGAAGCCGAGCTTCCCTTGCAGTCTTAAAGAAATCCCCACTGGGCTTGACTTGTTGAAGGGTCAGGTCTTCCATTCTTCCCACGTGTAATGAATGAGAAATGTTTGTGTGTGTGTGTATGTGAATGTCTGGAGGTCACCCTGTCACTGACATGTTATTTACCCTATTTCAGACAGAGTTCAAGCTACTATAGTCTCTCTTCTCTATTGGTGCAGAAACAATTTCTGTGCTTAGCCAATCCATGCAGAATAAAAGTATGCCAGGAATGATTTAGTGTGTGTGTCATGAACAGATTCTTATTTTTCTTTGCTTTTTCATCTTTTTAGAACAGACTGTCTGTTTATTTTTATTTATTTATTTAGCTTACATCGCAGATGCAGAACATGTTTGTCTAGCAGTAAAATCCTACTCTATTTCACATTAGCTGGAAACCACTGGAGACATGGCTAGAATATTAAGAAAAGCATGAGTGTCAATTTGCAGATTAGTCCCTTATCCAGCTCAAAGAAACGTGAGCATGCACCCAGTCTGCAAATCAGATCTCTTTATCAAGTGCCATGACTAAATCTGGAACCATTCTTCAAACCGCTTGTTCTGTACCGGTTACGGGTAGGGAAACACTCTGAATGGATGGCCGGTCCATCAAAGGGCTCACACATACAGACACACACAAATATTCTTACACTCACATAGGGCTGGGGCAGTATGGATTTTTTCTAACCGTGGTTGAAAAGCAAGATATTCCCGCGGTAAAACGGTAAACCGCTTTAACCCAACCCCATCCTCCCTCGACATCTGAAAAAAACCGAGCAGATTTTGAAATAGTTACATTTTCATCAAGCAGTAATTTGGCATGAACCAATCACTGAATAGATTTCCTTATTTAAGAACATTCTCAGATACATTCGCATTGAATTCATCATTTTCAGGAGAATAGATTAGGATGTTCACATTGGAAATGAAAGATGAACACCTTTTCCAACATGTCTTAATTACAAAAAATATATTCCATTTTTATGTTTACATAATATAATATTATTTTTTTATTTAATCTATGTTGATTATATTAAAAGTGAACAGCATGAGTAAGATAGGATCATAAGATGGGTCAGACATGATGTTGACCACTTTATTAAGTTTTGTTTTGTAGAAAGCCTTTCTTTAACTCTCTGGGGTCGAGAAACGCGCCGGCGCGTTTTGCTGTTTTTTTTTCCACATAGCAGCAACATAGACTTAAAATACTCCGTCATTTTTGGTCATATAAATAAAAGCAATACATGATTATAAACTATAGAGGGTCTTCTTTTTTTTGTGTACACTCACATTAACATCAAAACCGTGTGCTTTTGTAAAATGAAGAAAATAAACAGGGTGTGCTTTCTGCCTCTCTGTCTCCGTTAAATTTTTTTCTGGTGCACGTCTCTAAAGTCTCTAAAGCTCAGCGAATACTATTCACACAAGCACGAGCAATATATCTTTATTATCATTTAAATTTGTACTTTTAAAATATCTAATTCAAAACTAAAATAAATATTCTCTGTTTATGTAATCTATTAAAAAAGAGAGAGGTGTCAGCCGATCTCATTATCGTTCTCTCAGCTCATTATTCTGCTAATGTGACACGCCCACGGAGAGCGCGCGCTATTCAAACGCAAATGATCTGAAGCAACACATGCAAAGTGTCAACGCCCCTCATAAACGCAACATAAACACAACAAATGTAATCATCAGATTAATGTAGCCTACTATTTCTTCTTGCGAGGCTGTGTGAGGAGTAATCCTGGGACATTTACCTCAGAACATGTGCTGTTTTTTTTTCATTACGAGGAGCAACGGATCCATCTGATAAGTAAGTTATTTATTATTATTGTTCTAATCGCGATATCATAGTGTATGTAAACCGCAAAAAGACTGTTTAAATATGAATCGCGTCTGTGTGTGAATGAATGAACTGAACAGTTTTTACCAAACCCTATTACTATACTGAGATGAGTGAAAATCGACTGAAATGTGTAGAAATAACGTTATAATGTCTTTGTATTAGCAACGTATTAAACTGCAAATTAATATTTATGCCCTAATATAGGCTCATAAAAACAACAAACGATATGCCTATGTTACAGACAAAATATGAAAGACAACATTTTGTTGACTAGTTTTGGATAGATTATTAACTGTTTAATGTAAAATATGCTACTGCCACATCGAATAAGCTTTTGTTCACCAATTTCTGCTCAAATGTTATATATTAGGCTATGTTTGTTTTGTCAAAAATAGAGTCATCAAGTAGGATGCTATTATAGTGTTTGTTTCAATGTAGGCTTTATTCAAACTAATGAATCCTTAACTTTGAAATATGTATGATAAAATGTATACTTTAGTTTTTACAAAGAAATATGAAATATCCATCTGAGAAGTAAGTTTTTTTATTAGTGTTCTAATCGCGATATCATAGTGTATGTAAACCGCAAAAAGACTGTTTAAATATGAATCGCGTCTGTGTGTGAATTAATGAACTGAACAGTTTTTACCAAACCCTATTGCTATACTGAGATGAGTGAAAATCGACTGAAATATGTTGAAATAACGTTAAAATGTCTTTGTATTAGCAACGTATTAAACTGTATATTAATATTTATATGCCCTAATATAGGCTATCATAAAAACAACAAACGATATGCCTATGTTACAGAAGAAATATGAAAGACAACATTTCGTTGACTAGTTTTTGGATAGATTATTAACTGTAGCCTAAACTATAGACTACTGCCACATTGAATAAGCTTTTGTTCACCAATTTCTGCTCAAATGTTAAATATATTAGACTATGTTTGTTTTGTCAAAAATAAAGTCATCAACTAGGATGTGGCCTTATTTCAGAGACTTTAAGTTTTAGTTTTTTCAATAACCATGCATAAACAATATTCTCTCAAAAATACAAACATGTACATACATCTTGCTAACATATTATGGTAGCCCTGTTTGTGCTATATAGAGTGAATTTACACCTTTGCCATTAACATGTTTATAAATAACTGAAAAAAACACAAATGTTAGAGCATGTCAGAATGCTCCAGGACCCCAAAAACACATAGGACCCCAGAGGGTTAAATTAAATTTTGTTGTGTATAAATTGCATCTTAATTTTAATCACTTTTTCATTAACTAATTGCCTGGAATTAATAAATAAGAAGTAAATATAGCAGACATATAATCAGGAGGACCTGGAAGCGCCGGTGCGTTCTCTTGCGCGTGAACTGGAGCTTGTCTCATAAATTAACTGAAACTCGGCGTAGGCTATGCCTACTTGCCTCACAGACATGAGAAATAAATAGAAAGCTTAAAATGTCAACTTTTAAACAAAATTCAAAACGAAATGATATTATTTTAGGCTACAGAAGCCTAGTCAGGTAAGGTCAGGTTTGCCGATGTGCGTTATAGGCTATTTATTTATTTATTTTTATCCCTGTGCGCCGATCGGAGACGGAGTTCACTGCTAATATTCTGGCGTTACAACATAGCCAATAGGCTATACTAGGGACTTTAGCCTTTAAATATCTTTGCTGAATTGCATCAGTCTCCTTTCTAGAACAGCCAAGAGCTTTCAGCCCTGCGGCAGCAACGCCTCGCATCGCTCATAGACCTTGACACAGTCAGCGGATGCGGTTTCGAAAATTGATCAAAAAACGTTGGTGCGGATGTATGGTGGACAGATGATGAGTTTTGTGATCATATAATAATGATGAAATAATAATAGCCCATCCGCACATCACTAATACAATCGAATGTTATTATGTGTCGTGGAACATTGCGCCCCCCAACTCGCGAAAGGTCGGATTTGCTCCGTCTTTTGATGATAAGTTTTGTTTAGAAAACCTTGAATCCATGTAAGACACAATATCATTAGACATAATCCATGTCATTAGAATCAATGAATCCATGTCATTAGACACAACGTGCACACATGTGCAGGCCAATGTTTTTTTTTTTTTTTTTGTGATGACGGTGACGAGCTCAGACCCGCGGTTGGAGTCACGTGACCGCGGTAATGCGGTAACCGTCCCAGCCCTACACTCACACCTATGCAATTTACAGTCTCCAATTCTTGCTTTGAGAAGAGTACTACACATTGAGCCATCATGCCACGCATAGTCCAAAATGTGTGACACTGAATTTAAGAGGCCTGTTGAATGCAGCAGATGCACATGAATGCACATCCTCAATTTAGCATGACACTTCCACGCAGAGGATACCCAAACCAGCATAAACAGCAAGCACATGCAAATCTACACACAGAAAAGAGCCACCCACCATTTTTTCTCTTGCTCGTTAACATGCAGGTGTATCCGTTCCAATTGCTAAACTGTTGGTTAGCAGCTTAACTACACTAAAAAGGAATATCTAGTTTAAAGTGAGCTGCTGACTGCAACATCAGTAGGGTCTCACGATGTTCTTCATTAGCTCCAGAAACTGACTATCTATCTTACACACGCATTACTTGTACTACCTCCATGTAATGCTTCATCAATCTATCACCCATAAAAATAAATATCAGATTCCTCCGTTATCTTGGCTTTTAGGTAATGGGTTAATGTTTTTTATTTGTACTTCAATGCTTTTTATTTGAATGCGGGACATTCACTTTCACGTTCTACATATCAGCTAAGCACTGTGTTTCTAGTGGCTAGAGATACAATTGTTTTACTAGTGTTTGACTGTGTGAATAATAAACAAAATTAACTTTGCCAAATGGACTATAAATAGTGTCATCTGGACTATGTTCATGGTGCTTTTTTAAAAATCTTTTTGGAGCTTGATTGCCGTGTTCTATTATTCGAGTCCAAGTCCAAAACCATATGTTCTATGAGCATTTGAACCTGGTCTTGACTCAAACTCCAACCAGAACCTATCTACACCCAGCACTACAACACCGCAATTTCTTTTTGTGGTCTGTGCATATGAGCATCTCTGTGCCATTGAGTCTCACTGATGCACACTGTTTGTGCACTGCGGAGATTCACGTGACACTGCTGCGAAACCAGGATCCATTCACCCCAAAGGAAATTAACTGGACCCCCTTCTGGTCTGTCTTGACTCGGACTCAACCTGGATGAATCAAATGAGCTGGTCTCGACTACAACGCTAACACACTCTAGACATTGTATGCGTTTACAGTGTGAATAATTCTGCCTTGTTACTCTTTTTGTGTTTAATTGAAGAAAAAAAAAATACAGGTTTGGAATGACAAGGGTTAGGAAATAATGACAGAATTATCTTTTAAAACTAGTATTCGTTTGATACCTCCCCAGGCCCTCCATGCAATATTCTTTGATCTGCACACCCCTGCATTCCAGTAGATGTCTGTTGAGGTCACTGTGTCTATGATGTGCATCCAGGTTCAGTGATTTCCTGGTTGAGGTAGTGGACTGGCTGGGCTGCAGGCAAAATGTTCTCTCAGACCTCTGCTGTGATCTCTTTGCCCCGGGGCTCAACATTTGGTTGTCACCCCAAGCACCCAGCTCTAGCCTGCGGCTCTATGATGGTCTTTCAATTGCGCCCCGAAGCCCTGTAACCCTACAGGGCCTTGTAAGGACTGCAGGGCTTAGCCTCATGACTTATTCACAAAGGACACATATCAGGACATGTTGCTACTTTGGTCGTGGACCTGCAAAGCCAAGCATGTCTTATTCGGCAGTTAATATATATTAATATATATTATTATGACAATATCAGCTTTCCCTTTATGAAATTGCTTGCTTTCAAAGCAGTTGTGACACAAAATAACTATAAGCAAATTCATTGTTGTTATCATTTCTGGTAAAAAGTACCCTGTCTACACCTGACACAGAGCCATTATAATCAGTGGTACTGTCTACACTGCAACAGATGGCCAGCAGTAAATGAATGCCTCATTCTATTTCCAGTGTACTACAGGTATATGCACTTTTGTTACTTCCAACAAGGCAAATGAATTTGTAATGATCATTGTTTGAAGCAAGTTTAGATGGATCCTTTGGACTGTTTTTGTCCTTTTCTCTAATAATCAGGGATCATCATGCCCTCAATATCCTGGTGTTATTTTGATCATTCCTCTTTTTCTGCAGCTTTATATTGATTCCTTGTTGGATATCAATCTGTGCTGTTTGTTACTTTCTCTGGGACTCTTACCTTGATGAAACCACCCACCCTTTACGCATGCTCTAAGCATTACTTTTGTCTTGCGTAAATGACCGGTTCATTGACCCTGGAGCTGAGTTAATTCTCCTTATCATGACCATGATTGCAGATCATAGGGAACTAAGGTTCTGCACCACACCTCCAATTTTCTCTACTCTTAGTGATGGGTAGAGATCAACGTTAAGATATGTTAGATTGAACCTGTCTTGTCCACTCCGTGGTCTCAGTTGGCTGGAGAAAGGTGAGAATGGCTTGATGAACTGGCTCCCTGCTGTGCATTGATCAATAATGGCATGTAACACAAGCGTTGCTCAGCTCGTTTATGTTCAATACTCACTAGCGAGGTGGCTGCGCTGAAGGTAATGAGCCTCACTTATGGATTGCCACATTCTCCGCAATCGAACAGAAAGCCTTCATTTCAAAGCCCTTGTCCATTGAAGAACATGACTGTATTGCAGTTTACATCAACAACAACTGGTAACAAAGATGGAGTGCTGACCATAGTGGTACAAAATCAGACAGTTGTGGTTAATCTATGTATTAGCAATTATAATTAGTATGTATTGGCATGTAAAGTGTGGTTCTACCACATGTACAATTACTCACATTTGCATAGACACTGAAACGTATGATATTGCTGTATTGACAGCATCTAAAACGTAAATTATTTACGTATTAGAAACATGCAAATGTTAATGAATCCTTATTTAATCTAATACTGACTTTATGGAATTATTTGGTTGATTCTGTTGTATTTACTATTCTGTTCTGTTGTATTTGTGATAAATAATATGTTTTCAATCACATTCACTGAACACCGGTGACTCATTTACTTAATTTAAAATTGTATTTTATTCTGTTCGGTGCAGTCTAATTTCAAAGAATTATGTTAAAGAATACACTTTAAAAACTTAAATGAATAACATTTCTGTAATTGTTTAACCATTACTTCATGTAATATCTATTTTGCTCGCTGTAGTACACAAAAGGCATTTTATCAATATACTATAAATCAAACAATGACAATAAAATACACCAAAAAAACACAGAATCTTCAGAATACATGTGAGACCCAAATTCAAGCTTTTATTTAAGAATCTTAATCTCCATCCTTAGTTGCGACCATAAATGTCAAACCCACACTCGTTACAAATTAAAAAAAGTTCCACCATGAGAAGCTATATTAAAAAGTTTTACACTAGTTATATCAAATGCTCATTGGCTCTCGTCTGCTTTGTCACGGATTTTGACATGTCATGTTTTAGGTGAAGTTTGCATTTAAATGAGTTGCATTTAAATGAGATTTAAATGAGGCCCACATTAGGGGTGGGTGATATAGCCTCAAAATTCTATCACGATATTTCAAGAATATTTGCGATAATGATATTTATGACGATATAGAATTTTTTTTTGTTGTTGTTGTTGAAAATTTTCTTATTATGTTTATCTCGCCTAAATGTTTGCTCACTCACTTCGTTTTTACAATGTGGTAATTTTGTTAAGAGTTTACACAACACAAGGAAGCTTGATTTCAATCTTTGAATTAAATGTTATATGTGTGTAGGTCTAACACCAGTATTCAGAAATACTACAGAAACATAATAAAGTAATCAAATGTAAAATAACACATAGTCTTTTAGTTCTGTTTCCTGATTAAATTAAATACATAGGCTAATAATTCTCATTCATTACAATTAAAGCTATCTTTTGTTGTTTAGACGACAACATTAATGAGACGCATAGCCTATGGCTGCTGTCACTTTTAGAGCTAGTGCACGGATCCATTGCTGTTTTCATTATACTGTTTGTCACACTGTGACATGCGTTTTATACATAACCGACTGTGTTTATGAGTATACTTACCAAGACCGGAAGTTTTACACAATTTTGCGTTTTTCCCCCCATTAAAGCGATATAATCCGCGAAAAATAACTTTAGTTTCTCGCGAGCTGTACTCTATGTATGCACGCAGTGCAACTCTCTCAGAGAGTGCGCGAGTAGCTTACTGGATAGTTTAAAACCGCTTGAATGTTTAAACTGATAAGAGTTAATAAGACTTGAAAATTATAAACTTTAGTTACGATGCACTGATGGCCCGATTGTGCAAGACCATTCAGTCATGTCCCGACTCCTAAACGCGCGCGAGAGAAGACGCGCGTCGGCAGCCCAGCTGAACACTCATGCTGTTTGTGAAATTGCTAAATCGTGATCGGAGGCTGACAGGCCGCTCTCGCGCTCACACAGGCGTTGTTGTTGTGCGTGCTAGGGAACGTAAATGCGCCATACGTCATCGCGTCGCTATATCATTGATAACGCGATATGACACTTTTTTTATCATGTAAAAATGTATACCGGTATTATCGTGGACGGTATGATATGGCACACCCCTAGCCCACATTCACTGTGTATATGAGAATATGTTTTTCAGTGATTAACAACTTAAATTGTTAAATTGTATCATATAAAACTATTGTATATAAAGACTGCGTATGCAAAACATCTGAATTTGGTTGACTCTTGTACCACTTTTTACATTTTTTGCAATAAATTAATTATTGTGATTACACTTGCCTGTTTGATATGTTTCTCTTTATACTATATGATTTTTTAAATAAATGTTTATGGTTAGTTTTAAAGGTAGGAGTAGGATTAGAGGCTCAAAAATAACTATTTAATGGTTACTAAAATGGTCATTGTACATTTTCCTGCCCATTATGTTTTATATATATATAAATGTATATGGGTAAAATATATCTATAAAAAATGGACTACAATCCAAACTAAAATCTTATATTTTATAAGTGTCATTGCAGTGTTTTCAAAACGTTAGACTATGTAGCTTGTGATAACCAAACTTACACAACACACACAACATATTTAGAATTGGGCTTAATATCAGAATCAGGCCGAGAAGTCTGTTGATACAGTGGTACTAAACTGAGCTCATGCTTTGTTTGACTGTTTTGATTGTTTCTTACTTATACCACGGGCTGTTTAAATACTCGATTCTGATTGGCTGGAAGGTGTGCAGTAAAACCGTTTAATGCACAGGTAGTTCCAGTCAGTTTGATTACAGTTCGAAATTAATCCGTTGCTATAATCATTGGTAACCATAGTAACACAGTTACACGTGCAAACAGAGTGAGAGACACATATGAAAACGTTTATTTAGGTAGGCTAAATGGATGATTTTTGCATATCGTTTAATTTGTATGGTGAATATGGCAATTTTGAGAAATGGGCCCAGGCACAAGGCGAAATAGAAGACTTGGAGAAGACGTTGAATGACAAAAAGCGGCACAAATAATTAACACCGGCAGAGCTAGATAAGTTCGAAGACGACAAAGATGAGGTCAATATGAAAAAGAGAACTAAATGGGCAGTTAACACTTTCAATATTTCAATAAAACTTTCAATAAAAGTTAACAACTTTTTGCGCCAAAGACAGAAAAATTGTGATTTCGAGACCTACTCTGCTTCTCTTTTAAATGAGACTTTGCGGGAGTTTTATGCCTCTGTTCAGTCTACCGCTGGACGCGAATACAGTGTTGCAAGTTTGATGTGTCTCAGAGCAGGTATAAACCGTCACATTACAAAATACAACATTATAAGTGATAAAGACTTCAAGTCAAGCAATGCCATCTTTAAATCAGTTTTAAAGCGCTACAGGAAAAATGGAAAAGACACCAGCGTTCATCATCCACGTATTACTGAGTCTGACTTGGAGAAAATTAGAAATGCACCTGCACTCTCCCCTTTCACACCCACAGGACTTGTAAGAAAAGTTTGGTTTGACATACAGCTGTGTTTTGCACGGAGGGGAAGAGAAGGAAACCGTAACCTATCAAAAGAATCTTTCGTTCTCCGGCAAGACGAGAATGGGAAAGAGTACCTAACCCTGGCGCATAACCCAGAGACAAAAAAACCACAAGGATCCCACCGCATTGGATAGGGAAAATTTACGAGGATTTATGTTTGCGACCCACTTTGTCCGAAATGTGGTTTTCCAGGGAGCCGATGGGGCTCGACTACCTTGGCATTTGGGACTCTTTCAGTTCTTTGTCTCTCTCTTTTAATAATGCATTTAAATAAATGTGATAATTCACTCAAATAAAAGCAATCCGATGGCTCTACTTTATTTAAAGCGGACGGAGTGCTAGAACTAACGAGCCGTAACTTAAGAAAATAACCGTAATTTTTACACGTCTGTTAAAAAAATTACACTGTAAACATCAGTTACAGCTTTAACTTATTTTTAACTTGGTAAATAACCATGGTATAAGCGGGATAATCCACGGCTAGCCATGCATAAAAGGATTGTAATGCACGACGTAGAGGCAACCACCCTCCGCTTCCCGTCGGGTGGTTTTTCGCCTCTACGTCGTGGATTAAAATCCTTTAATGCATGGCTAGCCGTGGATTATCCCTTACATATTACATCTCATCATAGGGTTTCCCCCTGTTCACCTTTAATCTATTTTAGATCAACTCCCCGGTTAGATGTTCTTAACAAGCCACCATTTCCTTCCATTCAGCCCTTTAAGGTCATTTGAGAATCATAAAACAGGCTTTCAGCTGGCTGAGAAAGAAAGACAGACAAGGTGAGCACTTATACCAGTGAGTGCAGATGGGTTGAAAATCCCCTTCCTCACTTTTGAGATGTGTCATAAAGCATGGTTTCCTTTAATGGCAAATCCAAACAAAGCTTGGATCTTATTTTCCAGTTAAAAGGAATACATTTGTGTTCTTTGAATCAGGCGCCACAGTGATTTTTAGCAAATGGCCCCATATGCCCTCCCAGGCTCCTCCATTGGGTATTGCCAGGCAATTGCAACCAGCCACACATATCAGAACAATGCTTTGAAAGCTAAGACAGCACCGCAGGAATGCATTTAGAGCTGTGCAGGCTGGGGAATTGGGAGCTTCTTCTCTCCTCCTCTTTTTTTTCTTTCTCTTTCTTTTTTCTTACTCACTTTCTGATGCAGGTCGATGATGAATTCCGAATCAGCCTCTGTGAAGTGTGAAATTTCAGTATTATGTATCATGTACATGGACGATCGAAGCTTGTTTTGTTCAACAGCCAGTGGAAAACCCCATTGTTCTCACATATAGAAGGACTATCATCTGGCATGTAAATATCACTCATCACATAAATCTGTCCTTCAGGAAGAGTTTTTAATGGCTCCATAAAACCAAAGAGCTCATGTTAATAATAATAAAATCCTTTGTATACTGACGCCAAGGGAATATAATAGTTCATAATATTTGTAAATCTGATTTGAACCTGCTATCCACCTTAGTTTTTACTTAAGAGCGGGCATGGCCATTTGTAACTTTAATGTTCAAAAAAACAGTTATGCTGCTTTATATTGCAAACTGGTATTTGTTATCATCTTATTTTAATTTATTATCATAATCATAACAGTGCTTTCTCTAAGATTTGTTTCAGGGTGGGTGGTAGACCCCCCCGAAACTACTAGTGTGGTGGAGCGGGCGTTACGGATATCTGGTGTAAATTTTTTAGGATTCAAAAAGCATTTCTAATTAATTGAAATCATGAAACTTTTACAACTATTAAACTTATACAACATTTTTATATATATATATATATATATATATATATATATATATATATATATATATATATATATATATATATATATATATATATATATTTATATATATATGATTTTTTTTTCACACAAATCTGGTACTCAAATGAAGACATCAAACTTTAATGTCATTAGTTTTTAAATAGTCTTTTTTTTTCGGTTTAATATTCACACACACTAGTCTATATCACAATTTGATTTCATCGTGAATATCAAGCTGCTAAAGTTACAACATTGATCCCCCCCCCAAACAATGCTAGGGGAAGCACTGCATAAACTATGGAAGCTTGTTTCCACCACTGAATAAAAAGTAGTTGCGTAATATAAACTCGCAATTGCGAATTATTAAGTCTGAATTGCGAGATATATACTCACAATTGGAGTTATAAAGTCCGAATTGCAAGATATAAATGCACAATTGCAAGTGATAAACTCAGAATTGTGTGATATAAAGTCACAATTGTGAGTTTATTTTTCACAATTCTAAGAAAAGAAGTCAGAATTGCGAGATAAAAAGTCACAAATATATTTTAAATTGTTTTATTCTGTGGTGGAAGCAAGCTTCCATAATAAACACAACGGTTTGTAGTACAAATAGTTTTTCCATTTACTGCACTTTGTTATTCTTCTGGTTATTTACCTATGTGGCTAATGATTTGGAAGTCTCTAGGGGTGACCCCGAATAGTCGAAGATTCGATGCATCGATAGGGGGAGCCTGATTCGACTACCAATCTCACGGTCGAATCTTCGCAGAGGTTATAATATGAGGGTGCTCAATGTCTGAGTTCACATAGAACTACTGGTTTTCTGTCAATACGTTAATATAGGAGCCTATTATGATAATGCTGTAAATACAAATGTGCAAAGGAAGAAGCTTTTAATAAATATTTTTAACGTGCGTGAATAAATCCAAACACCCCGTGACAGATTTAAGTTTAACTCTTTCGATACGTGACCGAAAGAGGAGTGTTTTGGCGGCAGGGATTTAAATCTTTAAAAATGTCTGGGATACAAAAATCTAAAGTGTGGATGCACACCATCAGAAAGGCTATTCTCCCAGGCTGGATTTAGCAGCAGGAAAACCATGATCGCACTTCTGCAGGCCAACGTTAACAAGTACGTGAAAAAAGCTTTTAAAACGCTTAAAGGGCACTTTTACGTGGCTTAATGCATTAACACAGTATACCTTATTAAGAAACCATACTATGTGCAGATAAACCCAGAATATGAATGAAACATTTTTCTCCTATAAAAAGTTGTGTAGACCTAAAGCGTTTATTTTATCATAGCGGTTTTCAAAGGGAGGAAAATTAGCATTTAATTAAACGTGTTGCGTTCATATTCTGGGCTCATCTGCTTTTCTGTAGGCTACAGTATGCTATATTAATAAGGTGTGTACAGAATTTGATCTTTTAATATACCTGTCTTAGGACATTAAGCCGTTAAACGTTTTTCATGTTAAGCGTTTTAGAATGTATTTTATCCGCGCACACAATTTGAAAAGACTCAAACGGACACAGAGACACAGCAGAGTGAAAGACTAGATTTTTTCTCTCTCGATCAGGTAGGGTACAAGTGATTTCAAAACATTTCAGCCGGTTCTAATTAGATTTTTGGATGCTGTGAACATGTTTAGCTAAACTGTCAATCGAGTTTAGCGTTTATTGATGTTTCTGCAATTAAAAAGACAAAGTTGACAATTCTGGCTATACTTTCGTTATTTTAATAATTTATTAATTTTTATTTAATTTATTGATCACTCAGGGTTATCTAATTTAACTACTGTATTTGTTCTGCATCTTGTGACTTGATTCTGACTTATTCCGTTTTGTATTTTTATTTATTAGAAAGTTATATTCTGTTCTAATTTAATTCTGTAAATTAATTGTTGATTATTTTTCGGTGCATCGATGTTGCGCTCTGTAGCCTACTTAGAGACTGCTCGCACAGGCAATTTAGCCGATTTGATTTGATTTGCATGTGAAATGCAAATCTTTTCTGCATTGTGGCCTTTCTGCAGTTATGTTATTTCTTAGTTGTATTGATCCGAAATGTTTTTATACATTTTCTTCTATCTTTGTGTGATGTTCTGTACATCGCAGCATTAAAATGGTAAAGCCCCGCCCCCTCCCCAACCCCACACACGATTATTAGTCGACTCTAGGGTAGACTTGACGATTCTGATTCGACTATGAAAATCCTTAGTCGGGGACACCCCTAGAAGTCTCGCACATTTAAATAAAGTTTCAATTTCTTATTTCCACATTGCAAAATAAGGTGGATACTGGGAATCATTTCCCATCTTATTACATTTATGTTTTTGGCAGATTTGGCAGATATACTTACATTGCATTCAATGTATACCTCTTTTCAATTCATGGATTCCCTGGGAATCAAACCCATGGCATTTGTGTTGCTAACTCCATGCTCTAGTACTTGAGCTACAGGAACACTTTAAACCCTGCAATTGAAAAAAAACTGAATATTGCAATTTTGCTTTTATTAATAGACAGACTCTATAATGTTCTTCTTAATGCCATGTAGTCAGCAGAGTCTTGCTCACGTAATCTCCCATCACTCAGAATGTCTTACCAGTGATTCTGCTGTGACTTAGTGTTGACACAGGCCGATACAGTAGCCTGATACTGCCGCACTATCAAATTCATTTGTCTTTCAGAGTAGGGAACCACAGTAAGTGTTAGACTCAGAGTTAGTCCTGCTGATGAGAAGCTTCCAAGCTGAGTAAAGGTAAGGGAACATGGGTAGTCTCACATTTACGCCTTCCTCTCACTCAGTGTGATGGAAGAACACTTACCACTGTGCTGAGCTCTCCGCTCTTATGGAAGCAGGGACTGAAAAGCTTTTCTGCACATTAAAGATACAAGTGCTCAGCAGGTGTCATGCTTCAGGAGTGATAATATTCTATTTACTAATGTATTAGCTATTGCTCTGTGCAGTGCCATGTGTTTGTGTACCATGTGATGGCATTAACTGCTTCAATGAAAGGTCTCAGGAACTCTACTTTCTTTTATTTTGACATTTCACAAAATTCACTGACATTTCTACCTTGTTGAAGGAAGCCTTATTAATCTGATAGTTCCAGCAATAAGATCTGATTTTGAACCATGTTCAAAGTATACTGAACACACACCTGTACCCACACTTCAGTTGAATTCTTATGAATCTACCAAGTTGATAGACATGTGGCTTGGCAACATTTAAAAGTTAGGTTGACTCTATTACTTGGCATAAGAATTGTTTTTGATTGTTCTGAATGTAACTAATTACAGACAATTTACTTTGTGGAAAAAAGCTGCTGACTGAATGAACTGTATGTATATGGGAGTAAAGTGCACACTTTAAAATTTTTCGGTTATTTGTGTATATGAACTATAATAATTAATTGGGATCTCAAATCGATTAACAAGCAGAAGTTATTACTCCACCATCTGCATGTGACATCATTAATGACAGTCCTATGTTGTTGAATCAAAGTGGTTTAATTGACAAAGGTACAGCCATGTAATGTATCGTACTGCGGTAGTTAAGCAGTGAGTTACATTGTTGTACAGGAAATGCACTCCAGACTGGGCAATGCTGTTTTGAGAAAACTCTTGCTATTTTTGTCTGCTATATGCAACAGGTGCTCCATGAACAACCTGTGGCCAGTTTGTGGATGTCTCAGGCTTACATTTTTGAAAACTTTCTGCGGATTTGAAATATTGGTGTTCATGACTGAAATCACCAGTCAAGAAAGATGCCAATATCGGGTAAATCTTGACCTACAATGTAACAAAAAGTGGAATACTTGGGAGGTCACATCAGAGAATGGAGATTAGCAATACAAATGTCCTCTATTTAACACACTTCTCCTTGCTCTGCCTTGAATCTCAATGAAAGCAAATGATTAGCTCGCTACTGATTCAAGCATGCTAAGTGGACTTGTAAATATTGTGTTTTTTGTTCTGTGCGTGCCACCAATAAGTGAACAATTTGAATATTGTACATTCAAGTATTTATTCCTGTGTTTTTATGCAGGATACCTCCAAGCCCTTGTTCTGGCAATAATGTCAAGTTAATGTCACGTTTTATGCACCAACTGCATATGTTTATTTACAGTGTAGCTGCAAATCTTTTTTATAGTGGTGTGCGATACACATTGTCTACGATAGTATCTTCATGGTTGTTTTAACAATGTGTGATCTGACAATATCGAGTTTGTCCCTCACTTTACAAAAACACATCTAGAGAATGCGCGCATACACTACGTGATGAGGGTTAAGACTAGTGCACTTGCACATTTAGTGCGGGCTTTCACTGCGTGATTTAGTCTATTAACCCTCTGGGGTCTAAGGTGTTTTTGGGGTCCTTGAGATTACACTATTACACTCTATTTAGCACAAACAGGGCTACCTGACAGTACCATCGCGTATATAGGCAGGAGCCATGTTTGGAAAACAGTCTCGACCAGTCGAACCACGAACGCCGTGCTACGAGCTGAACTGTGACTTGGAATCTCACAGTTCAGCTCACTTAGCACGGCGTTAGTGGTTCGACTGGTCGAGACTGTTTCCCAAAGATGGCTCCTGCCTGTATACGCGATGGTACTGTCTTTATAAAGTATATTATTATTAAACTGTCTGTACACTTACAAAGTTCTCAATGCTTCGGTTTGTATGTAGAGACCCTCATTAAGCTACCGTGTTAGTGTGGGGCTATTTTGAGCTTTGTTAGTGGTATTAACTAGCGATCTCTTTTTACTTATTATATGCCCCATATACTAGCGTTATAAGCTAAACAGTTTTTAGAGATAAAACTTTTTACACTCGATTATCATGAAAACAAATCCCAGAGAACAGACAACTTGGTACCGATGTGTTATTACACCCCAGGTTCATTTTGCGCCGGAGTTCTCCTTTAAGAATAAATAACTTACTACATCAGCTGGATCCGTTGCTCCTGGAAATGAAACTACCAGCACTTCTGGTACATTTTCCAGGATTATTTGATAGTATTATTCCTCACAGCACAGCAAGATGAGGTAAAGTACAAGATTCGTATTAAACTTGATGTGTTTATCCAGCTGATGTGGGCGTTAGCATGTTTACATGGCTTGCCTCAGATCATTTGCGTTTGAATAGCGCGCACTCTCCGTGGGTGTGGCACATTAGCACCTAATGAGCTGAAAAGGAAAAGACTGACATCTCTCTCTTTTCATACAGATTACATGAACTGAGTATATTTGTTTTTTTATATAAATTACTTCATTTAAAAGAAAATAAATCAAGCTTCATGCCTGTGTGCCTGTGTGCCTATATTATGCCTGCGTGACTGAATAGTCGCTGAGTTACAGTTCATTTTCGGACGCGTTTCAGAATGGATTTCACTGACAGAGAGAAGGCAAAACTCGCATCATGTTTATTTTTCTTTATTTGACAAAAAGCACAACACAACACTAACTTTTTTGACATTTGTGTATAAAGTGTTTTAATTCTACAATATATGGTGTAAAAACGTCTGAGTGCTGTAAGAATGGGGCTTTATTAGTACTGTTCATTGATTCGAGTAACTTTTTTGACATTTGTGTATAAAGTGTTTTAATTAGAGTTTTAATTAATAGAGTGCTGCCCTCTTCAGGTTGAACGGTGGCTACTGCAGTTGAATTTTCCTATTGGATGTTTGGGGTGGTTCGTGACCTAAGGGGTTGTTGGTGAGGTAGGCAAGTTCCATACAGACAGATGCGTCTCAGGTGCACGCCCCCCTCCGCTGGGCTCTGCACACTTTTACAGCATTTTTCAAATATTGCCAGTGGGTGGAGTCAGGCTCTGACCAGGGGTTTAGTTAACCTTTAAACAGTCTCAGTGCATCTATGCAAGTGTTTCCTCTGCATTGCAAGTTTTGTTGATACTGATTTAATTTGATTGATAGCAGCCCTATTGTGTCTTATACTAATTAAATGTATTGATTAAATGTAAGAACCGGACACAACAAATAATGTAAGCATTTATTTAGCTTTAAAAAATGCATTTATAAAGGTAAAAATCAATTTAAACTTATTGGAAAATATGATTTCTGTTATTACTGCAAACTGACCACCACATAGAATATGAGGAATATCAAAAGCGCTTGGGGTCAGCTTGTCACGGCAGTCCTAAACCTGCCAAGGTACCAGCACAAACACACTCAGCAAAATATTGTCTAATTATCATTATCGATAAAATCCCAGAAAATATAGAAAAATGTATATAATTTCTTGTCAATATCCCACAGTTCTACTTTTTTCATTCATTCCACCTCCAGCTGTTTAGAAACTAGAACACAAGCTTTGGCAGGGTGGTGCAGTAATGTGTAATTTAGGACGCACATACAATATCTGTAAAGTACACCTATATGTCAAAGACAGAAATGCAGCTTGTACAGTCAACTCACATCCTCCCTCCTGTCTGTCTGTTCCCATTGTTTTGCACTCAGGCTGTTGTGTGTCTTTTGAAGTGTGTGCGTTTTTTTTTCTTTTTCTATTGGCTTTGTAAGCTGTAGTCTCCTCCAATCAGTGAATGAAAGCTGGAGTACTGTGCTCTCTCTGTTGTTATCAACAGATCTGTATTCATTTCACACCTGCCAAAACACTTTCTCTTTTTTTATTTATTTACTTCTTTTCTGTATCCTTTCTCTTTGTGCACACAACATGGCAAGTAGATTATTATCTGGATGTGTGTGTGTTTGTGTTGTACATATGAAAGCACGCTATAGTTAGCGGTCAGCGTGGCTTTGTTGTATTATTTTGAGTTACTGGTAAAAATATATAAAAAATGATGATGGTGTTCTGGACAGCAGCCATTATAAAGTATAATAGCTCTCCTGGTAGGAAAGTGTTGCGGTGGTTTAATGGAAGGCTGAGGGCTTGCCATAAACAGGTGTGTGGTGTGTTTACTAAGCTGCTGTAATGGCACGGTCATTATGATAATGGCCCAGGATGGATGTCATAGATCTGGGTTGTCCCTCGCTTGTGTGTTTGTCTTGTGAGAGGCCTGGTGTGGGCCATTACTGGACTGTATTGCAGGACGTTGCTGCAGGTCAAGTCAGAACAAGGCCACATTCAGCATAAAGTGTGCTCTATTTTGCAAGTGACCAATATATTATTTCTAATTTTATATATATATATATATATATATATATATATATATATATATATATATATATATATATATATATATTAGGGCTGTCAGTTAAACGCGTTATTAACGGCGTTAACGCAAACCCATTTTAACGGCGTTAATTTTTTTATCGCGCGATTAACGGTCTTTTTGGCCTAGCAAACTTTGTAGTTTTTTTTTCACATGCTTTTGCAATAGGACGCGGCATGGACGTTTTGAAAGCGCAAGCTGATCTAGCTAGACCGGAAACAAAACAACAGGCACGCCGCACACACTTGTTTGGGCTTGCGAGCCGGATGCGCGAGCGCGAATCTCTCTGCTCGCGCGTGGAATATAATGTGCCGAGCACGAATCTCTCTGCTCGAGTCGCGCGCTCTCAGATACACGCTGCTCTTGTTAGAATTTTCTCTGGGCTCGCTCAGACAATATGTGCCTGCACTTAAAACGTGTTCAGTGCAATCGCGAATCTCTCCTCTTCCCCAGCTAACAATTTTAGGTTATAAGAACGTTTTCATAACGTTCCCATTAAGTTATAAAAACGTTATTTCTGAATGTTATAGGAACGTTCAAAACGTCCAGTTTTGAGTGGATGACGAGCGCGAGACACCGAAATGGATGCCAATAAGATTCTGAATGGAACGTTTACTTTTAAAAAGTTGCCAAATGGTTCCATTGACGAGACCAAAGTGATCTGTGTGTTTTGTCGTTGTGAACTGAGCTATCATCATCGCAGCACGTCCAGTCTGAAATACCACTTGATGATGGCCAAACACACACACACACACACACACACACACACACACACACACACACACACACACACACACACACACACACACACACACACACACACACACACACACACACACACACACACACAGCTGATGCGAATTCTCCGCCCCCTCGTCAATATCAGGACCTCGTCAGTATTTCTTTCACCCTTTTATTGATGGACAGTGTTACATTGTGTGAGAGATTATTTGCTCCAAGTAAGAATGTTTTATTGTGAAATTGAACACAATATATGCCAATGTTGTTTTCAATAAAAAACATTTGCACAAAGCAAGCCGATCCACTTTTCCATGTTGATAAGAGCATTAAAATGAGAAAAAATAATGGGACAAAAAGAAATCAAGAGACATTTAGAATAGATAAAACTGTGCGATTAAATGCGATTAATCGCGAGTTAACTATGACATTAATGCGATTAATCGCGATTAAATATTTTAATCGTTTGACAGCACTAATATATATATATATATATATATATATATTTATATTTATTTAAAATGTTTAAATGTTTGTTCCTATATGATTGCAAGGCTAAATTTCCAGAAGCCAATACTCCAGCCATCAGTGTCACATGATCCTTCAGAAATCATTATAATATGCTTGGTGCTCAACAAACATTTCTTATTGTTATCAATGTAGAAAACAGTAGTGCTGCCTAATAATTTCAGTTAAATCCAGTGAATCAGTTAAATCAGTTTGTAACAATTCCCTAACGCTAAAAAAACAAGGGAATAATACATCACGCAAATCATAAGGTAACGGGTGGATCTGATACCTGCTGGGGGTGAATACGCCCAACAGCCTGCTTTACTTTCGTTAATCAACCCCTACGTAAACCGTACACAACATCAATCAGCACTTGAATACACTCAAAATAATTATACCTTAACGAAAAAGACCATATAGATTGGTTAGGCAACGTATATTTACAGATACACCAGGTTTATACTGCGTCGGGCAATACACAGATATTGGAGGCTCGGCCGCACTCCGACACATCAAACAACATATTGCAAACCTTATCACAATCTTCCCCACACAATTAACCCTCAAAACCCCAATGTCCCAGCAGATTAAATGTTCATTCAAACAACTTAAAGAGTCCGGTTTAAATTAGGTGTCCTCCTCGGTAACGAGAAGAAAAAAGAAACAAAACAAAAAGAAAAACTGAGTGAAGCGTGGCGAGACGCCGCAGTTGGTAATAGTCCACAATTAACTTACGCAACCTCGCCACAGTCTGTTTAACCGATGGGATGTCGTAGTAAGTCCAGGAAAAATGGCTGCATATAATCCATCAAAGAAGAGTTTTTGTCCCTTGGTTGAGTTCCTCTGGCAAACATTACACAGAGCCCGCTAAAACATGACCGCTTCCCCGGTTACACTCCAGAGTGCTCTTTTTCCACGTCACTTCCCACTCTTCTTTTAAAACTTATCCAGTGGCAAAAACAATAAGGGAAAAACAAACACATAAAAGGAAAATCCTTATAACAATCCGTGATTACACCATAGGCATCTGATTTAACAGTTCTTTTTTTTCTTACATGTGAAGGAAAAACCAATTCACACAATTATGTTTGTTTACCCACACATTAAAAGCTGTACATGAAGGCAGAATAGGTGACTATTACAAGTTGAAGTAAATAAATTCAGACAGCGAGGGGGGGTCGCGAGATGATTTCCATAAATAAATAAAAAATACAAAAAAAAAATTATATATGTATATATAACGATTAGAAATAGCATATTGTATCCATAATTTAACAAAATACAAAAATAGTTATTAAATAAAAAAATAAAAAACATCAGCCTTTTCATTTTCCTTGACCGTTGGTCAGGAGCGGCTCCGAGTGGCGGTCTCCAAAATTAAACCAAGAATGGACTTGCTGTGCTCCAAGCATTGTGCCCACCCATCTCATTAGGTGATGTTAATATTTAAATGAAAGTAATGAGTAAATTATTATAAAACAATATTATATTTTTTGATTGTTGTGTTCTTTTTTGTTTTAAACATACTCATGTTTAGTTAGGTCTATTTGTGCGTGTGCGCCGTTGTGCGCAACGGAATTGTTCCCACCCATCTCATTAGGTGATGTTAATATTTAAATGAAAGTAACGAGTAAATTACTACAAAACGATATTATAGTTGTTTGATTATTGTTTTTTTTGTTTTAAACATGCTCGTGTTTAGATAGGCCTATTTGTGCGTGTGCTCCGTTGTGCGCAACGTAATTGTTCCCACCCATCCAGGGACGTGGGAACTATATAGTGTAGGCCTATAGTAGGCGGTGTAATGTATCCTTAGTTAAATCTGTTTTGCACATGCATCGCCACAGAGTTAACCATTTCAGACAGTACCGGACAGCCTCTGTCTCGTTCACTTCACGTCTGTGGGCGTTACGCACAGCTCAGTGTGGCCCCTCCAATTTACCTTCAATGAAATCTAACCTTAGTGTAATTGACAGAATTACTAAAAAATATTTTGCTACCTGCTAAAAGTTAAAGATTTTAAAAAAAAACTCAAGAAGAGATGGTGGATGTGTGAAATTTCATGATTTATGAGTGACGTTAGTCTAGAATATGGGGTGGGGGGGGGGGCCCTGTTCCAAGGTCTATGCACCCATCTCATTAGGTGATGTTAATATTTAATATAAAATAATATAATGGTTGATTTGACTGTTGTGTTATTTTGTGTTGTAAGTATGCCTATTAGTGCGTGTGCACAGTTTCATGCAATGTTTGTATACTTTAACCACCTCCGAGGATATAGGGGTCGCGAGTCATTCGCACCTTTATTTTGGGGGTCGTGGGCTGAAAAGTTTGTGAACCCCTGAAATAGCCTTCCCACTTGTTTTCTTTAAATGTTTAAGCCGTGTGGGTAAACTTTTAGACATATTTTTGCAGGAAGAAGAGTCAGTGTTGTTCCACTCAATGTTAATGGCTTCAAACAGTTCATGAGTATCCCAGTTTGTTTGAGTTTAATGTGAGACAAAATATTCGCTATAGAGTTCAAATCGGGACTCTGATCAAACATGAGCGGGATGGACTCGTCCTGAAACCACTTCTTGGTTGTCTTTGCAATATGGGCAGGAGGATTTTCTTTGTGAAAAATATCATCTGATAATTCCTCTTTAGATAATAACTTTTCATTTGTGGCAAGCAAGCCATTCTGCAATATTCTCCTGCATTCCAAAGCATTAAATTACTTTTCACAGAGAAGTATCTCACCAATATCAGCAGCTAGCAAGGCTCTCCACACAATAGCTGGGTTTCAATCACGTGATTATGATGACGCGGGAAGGTGGGGCGATTTCAGATGGAGGGCAGGAAGTAAACATGGAGAATACGTCTATGGAGGAAACCGTTGCGGATTAGTCCATATTGAGTCTAATTTACCTTGTTCGTTTAATGTCCCATTCCCACTGATCCCCTGAACGACAACCTAATGCTATATAAACACAGACACAAAAAAACACGTTGGCCAGCTAACATACCGTCGCTGCAGACACGGCACTAACAGACTCTGCTCCTCCCAAACCGCAGACGTAACCTTACGTTAAAAATCAACTTTTTAAGGCGTTGTTCTGTGAGCTTTTTACATTTCTCACCTTTATGAATGACAATCTTTGGTACTCTATAAAAACCCTTTCCCTTTTCTCGATTAGAATGATTGGAGCAGCCGTAAACTACACAAAACACTGATGGCAGATCCTCAGCTATTTCACTTCCTGCCCTCCATCTGAATTTTCGTGCTCTCGCTATGCAGCAGCGTGACGTCACTTGAAACCAACCTATTACACCTCTTTCTCCATGCTTCAATGTGTTAGAGACATATTTATTATTATATAATTCAGCAGATTTTCGAAGACACCGCTCTAGAGCTGTGGTTCTCAAACCTGTCCTGTAGTACCACCAGCCCTGGACATTTTGTATGTCTCCCTATATCGACACACCCATTTCAGGTCTTGCAGTCTCTAATAATGAGCTGATGAGTTGAATCAGGTGTGATAGATGAGGGAGACATACAACATGTGCAGGGCTGGTGGTACTACAGGACAGGTTTGAGAACCACTGCTCTAGAGCATCACCATGCAACTTCGTGTTTCATTGTGATTCATCACTCCACACACAACTTCTATTCTTCCATTCATTCTGTCTTTGATGTTTTTCTGAGATAGCAATGGCTTTTTAAGTAGTGCGTTAAATTATGCTTAAATGTTGCCCAGGAGTGTACATCACACATCCCAGTTGTTATTAGAACTATTAATAATGTATTTCTCTCATATTTTTTGTGCAAAGATTCCCACAGATTTCCAAATGTGGTTTACCTAATCAAATATTATCATAGTTTACCATTTAACTTAAAATCGTATATGTCAAAAAAATAATCAGCCCATACTTTGGCATGCACCTGCTATTTAGGTGCTTTCGTGTGTGCACATGTAAGCATCAAGACTCATTTCTGATCAATTATCTTAATGTGTCTCATTAAGATGCAGAGCATTGTGGGTAAAATATACCTAGCTGTTATTGTCATTAGGATCGCATATGGGAAGTAAGGCAGGGTGAACGGTGCCGTTGGTGGTTAGGGCTGTAATGTTGTGTCTCTATTCACATGGGACTCAGTTGCTCTGTCTGCATACCGGAAAGGAAGAGTCTGTCTGTGTGACCCTAGAGAGGAAGAGAGAAACGGAGAGAGAGAGAGAGAGAGAGAGAAAGGGACTTTAATGAGTCCTTGTAATGGGTGTCCCGGTAAACAGGCTCTGGCTACTGTTATCTCCAGGCTAATGATGTCTGGCGCGCTATTCAATTAGGACAGGAACAAGGTCACTAACAGCTCAGGCCTTAAAGAGTTTAATGCCGCCCTCGCCACTAGACTTCCACTTCATTAGTCTGAGTTGAGTCCAATAAAAATGTCAGCCGCTGGAACACAGGCCATAGCCACTTTCTACTTTCTACTCTATTAGTAATGCATTCTGCTTTGAAGTTCAAATGCTCTGTCTACTAACTGTCTGCGTGTTGTAAATCTTGTGTTTTGGCGACATCTGTATGAGCGGGTCTGTTCTCTGCTTTTTTAATAAACAAACTGTTTTGATTTATTGAGTTTATTGTCTGTCATTCATACTTGATTCATCGCCAGTTTGAAAAATAGCTCCTCTTATGCTCAAATTTATGTTTTCATGTGGAGGAACTTCCAACAATTGATCAAATTTGTTTCAGTTACAGCTACTGCTAAATATTTATTGAGAAAATTTGCTCTGTTTTAGGCTTAACATCAATTAATTAATCTCAAATTTGGGGGCAAAAAATGCTTTTCTTTCCTCCACATAGTTCTTATGCACAACACATGAACCAAATACAAATGATGTATGTGTTTTTTTGGCCTTTAGAAATTAAAACGCCCTCAAGCTTTTCAGAACTTCGTACTTTATATAACCAATAAATCTTTCTCTGTTGCTGGAAGAAAAAAAAGTAAAATGTTCAAAAGTTTGGGGTCAATATGATTTTTTTCTCTTTTTTTTCTGTTTTCTGTAAGAAATTAAAACTTTTATTCGGCAAATGCATTAATCAAAAGTGACAGTAAAGACTTTTATTAGTTACAAATTATTTTTACATTTTAAATAAATGCTGTCCTTTTGAACTTTCTATTCATCAAGGAATCCTGAAAATTAAAATATCACGGTTTGAACAAAAAGTATTAGCAGCAACTGTTTTCAACATTGATAATAATAATCAATGTTTCAGGAACGACAAATCAGCATCTTAGAATGAATTCTGAAGGATCATGTGACACTGAAGACTGGAGTTATTCCATCACAGGAATAAATTACCTTTTATTATATCAAAATAGAAAAGATTTTAATTAATCAAATCAAATAAATGCAGCTTTGATGAGCATAAGATTTTCTTACCAGACCCAAACTTTTGAACAATAGGGTATGTCACACTAAATGACACTTTTTTACACAGATGTTGGCAGGATTTGTTTTAGGCCAACAGCAGTTTCCCAGGAGGTGCTGCTCACTGGCACACAACTGTCCTTGACTAACCTCCCATTTGCATTCATCGACTCACATGCTTTCTCTCTCTTTGTCCGTCTCTTTCTGTAGGAGCTGGTGGGAAGTAACCCTCCGCAGAGGAACTGGAAGGGAATAGCGATTGCACTACTTGTTATTCTGGTCATCTGCTCTCTGATCGTCACCTCTGTCATTCTGCTGACTCCAGGTAAGCAGCCTGGGAGCAAAGGGCCCGGGGCCACGAGCCTCTAGGCCATAGCGCGCGCACACACACACACACACACACACACACACACACACACACACACACACACACACACACACACACACACACACACACACACACACACACACACACACACACACACACACACATAATGCTGTTGACAAACCACAATGTTTCAAGTGTCTACATACAGGTGCACAATCCTATTACAAACACAGCCTTTCAAGTTACTGCATCCTGCTAGAACACCTTGAATGTTTTCCAAAACATATTGGCTTGTACTTGGAAGTTTCAATTTGGACAGGTTGCACATATGTAACACGACCATGCAAACAAAATAAAAACATAGAAGGTTCTGGACACATTCAATGCGGCTAAACAACAGAAATATAAAGTATATAGTAATGGGCTTCAGACTGCAGCTGAATTGGTCACAAATTCATGTACACAAAAACTTGTCACAGCACTTATCAAAACATATTCCGCTTTTCAAGATGCACGTGGAAAGTTTTCTGATCCTTGACACGATTGCGGGCAGCAGCAAAAAGTTGATTCTGCGCAATTTTGATCTAATATTTGATGTTTTTTAAAATTGAAATAGCAAATGAGAATCACCAAAATTATTATATTATTTTTGAATATCGGAATAATTTGGAAAAATGTGGTATTTGGGATGAAAGGCACCCCTGCTTTTAGAGCGAAATACACAATAATTAACATAATAAATTACATAAATATTAAACAGTTGGCTGATTTTTCCGCTGACTTTTGCTGACATGACATGGTAAGATTCAGATGGTAAATATCATATATTAAGTTGGGTGTTGTCCATCTTAGAGATAATCACCATATTTATAATGAAACTATCATATTTAAAAAATATGATATTAATAATATCATATAATAAAATATAATTTATTGTTACTATTGTAAATCTATATTAAATTATTATTCAATGCTTTCTGGAATCTTTAGTTTTTTAAATAATTTTGTTACTGTTGTGAAAAAAAAAATTCTTCTCTACCATTGAAATAGTACTAAAAGAAGCATCCAAACAGTAAAGAACAGGATTAAGCTCTCAGCAGTGGAGGAAGCACCATATTTAAGTGCAGTTTATACATGGCCAGTGAAGCCTGTTACTGGGCAATATAAATCTCTGCATTCCCTTGCTCTCTGAAAGCCATTCAAATCTCCCAGCCGTGCTTTAATTAGTGTGCTGTGAATGCTGGTTTGCCTACATTAAACTAGCAGATTCAGTCTTTGAGAAACTAATTGAGTAGTTTTGTCTGTAGTTTTGTGTTATTCCATACATTTACATATTTCTCTAATAATAAGCTCAGTGTAAAATATTTTAATGGGAGGCACAGATTGAGATGAGACACTGATTGGTTTTCTGCTTTTGAGCATGTGTGTGTGTGTGTGTGTGTGTGTGTGTGTGTGTGTGTGTGTTCTTATATGGTTTATGATGACACAAATGTGTGTAATGACTAGGGGTGGGAATCTCTAGGCACCTCACGATTCGATTTGATTACGATTCAGAGGGCTGCGATTCGATGTTAAAGCGATTATCTGAATCTTTTTGTGTGTGTGTGTGTGAATATAAATACTTTGCTTTAAAATTACAAAGTAATGACCCATAAAGAATTAACATACAATATATTTTATTAACATTGCAAAGAACCAACAGGAAAATAATTGTGTGCCTGAACTAGCAGCATACTTGTAGTAAATTAATAATATAACAACAACAGGTGTTCTGACGATTCATGCTACCCATCGAGATGTGCTACTTACTGGTTATGCGCATGTGCAGACTCATTTTTCTTCTGCTTACCACGCACATAAATCTATGCATCCTTGCTGTGGAGACTTGTAGGAAACTTTTGACAGGTCAAAGATGAATATTTGATGATATTTTTTACTTTTCACACCGTTTTAAAAATAAAAACAGTACAGTATACTGTACTCTTAACTTCAAATTTTATTATAATTGTATTCATAAAATAATGTCATTTTTACTTGTTATATCAAATGTGATAATTGCTAGTTCATTTAAAATATCAAAATATGCTCCCCATAAACTTACCCTGATTTAAATGAAATAACGATGTCATAATATTGTGAGATTTACACCATTATGGAAACAATAGAGAATGAATCGACATTCTCTGTGATCGATTCGTGCTTGGGTAGCATTTTTCGACAAGGCAGCACAAATCGTCAGAACACCGGTACAGCCGAGTGTTTTTCCTCCTCCGGGTGGAAACGTGTCATATGGCTTCTCATATTTGTCGTGTTTCCGAAATATTTTAGTTTTATTTCTACAAAGCTTGCAACTAGTGTGGCTCTTGTCCAGCTCCTTTCCCCATTCAACTTCATAGAAGCCAAAATATTTCCACACGTCAGCTTTTAACGAGGAGGGTGTTTGGATTTCGTGCTCAGCCATCGCGTCTCTGTTATGTGCACACGCCACAGACGGTCCGGGCACTGCACTTCCGCGCTTCAGAGTTCCGTCGTCTGGGTTCCGTCAATATTACATTATTATAAATATTTTTATAATTTTTTTTTTTTTTGAAAATCAATTTTTGACATTTGTGAATCGATTCAGAATCGTCCACGTCCGCATCGCGATGCATCTAAGAATCGATTTTTTCCTGCACCCCTAGTAATGACATGGCTATACAACATAAACATGGTTTACCAAATGGATCATAAACCAAATGGCTTAAAAAATACTAAACAAATGTTTTTTGATATTCAAAAAATGCAGAAAGTTTTCTGTGATGGGTAGGTTTAGAGGAGTGGTTAGTGTACTGGGATAGAATATACAGTTTGCACAGTATAAAAACCATTATGCCTATGGAGAGTTCCTGTAAACCACATATACAAGTTTGTGCGTGTTGTCACATCCTCTTCTGTCCATTTGGACACCTTGTCTGGCTGCAGTCTTTCACTTCACGTCTGTGCTCTATCGAAACTGGAGCAGGTGACGGTTCAGGCACTCAGGCTAATAGAGCAGACAGAATGAGCACAGGCCGTAGAGACGGAGCAGGTGGCATTTCTAGCTTGAGTCCTGACGCCACTCCAAAACTGCAGGACAGGACTTTGGACAGGTCAAATAGAATGTTTAATGACAAAAACATTTAGGGTGGGATTTTATGTATCAGTATTGATTGGATCATGAGAAGTGGTCTTTAAATGTTGATGATTAGATAGGGAGATTTTAAAAAAGCTAGAGGAAATGGCGACTTTAGCTAAATATATACAGTGTTTCCCTAGGATTTTTTTCAGAGGCGGTGGTAGATCCACCGAAACTACTAGTGTCACGGAGCGGGCGTGTTACAGATATGTGGTGTTGTCATAGCCTTCAGAAGCGAGTAATAAAGCTCTCTTCCAGACCTGTTTTACACCATACAATTTTTTGTTATCAAAAAGCATGTCTAATTAATTAAAATCATGAAACCTATACAATTATTAAACTTATACAACATTTTTTTTTCACACAAATTCGTTGTGTTTTTTCTGGTAATCAAATGAAGACATAAAACATTGATTTAATTTATTTTAATCATATGAAATTAAACAAACTTTTTGACAAACAACGTGCTGTACAATGAGCTTTACTGTTAAAATTAAAACATGGAAGAAAAAATTTTATTGTTCCTTAAAAAATAAAGTTTTGATGATACTTTCTTTGTATTAGTGTTAGTATTATAATTACATTGAGATGCATCTAAATTCTACTGTACAACAGTAATATATTTCTGTCAAGTTAAACTGAACTTTTATTTTGACGGGTTGCCGTGAAGACCTTTGAGTTTCTGTGTGTTTATGACATGACGACAATTTTTCTCAAATGAAGCGTTAAATGCTCTCGAAGTGACTTTCAGAGCGGATCTAGAGTCTGGAGATGAAGTTGTAGGCAAAAAACAGTGCAAGCGTCACACGTGCTTCAGTGTGTGTGCGGTAAATGAAACTGCGCGTCGTCTGAACACAGAACATGCAGGATTTATATTTAAATAGTCTTTTTTGCGGTTTAATATTCACACACACTAGTCTATATCGAGATTTGATTTCAAGTGTACTGAACTTCTTTTTATTTATTCATCCAAGAATTTACGAATTCCATGAAATTCCACGTTATACAGTAAATTTAGTTGGCATCTCCACCGAGGCTGGCTTTGCTTCGAGTTGTTTCTCCGGATTTTGTTGCTTTAATGAAATAAAAACAAATTTTTGCCTTTTTAAGATTGTCACCTTCTCTGTTCCTCTTTGACGTTTTTACTGCTAAAATTACTACATGGAGCTCGCTCGTCCGTTTTTCTTTTTTTGTGTGGGGGGGGGGGGGGGGGGGGGGGGTATATTTTGGGGTGCGGGCTGCCCCCTCAAAACAATGGTAGGGTAATTATTGACTGGAAAAATAATCTGTAGGTGCATTTTGAAATGTTTTGACTAATAATCTTTTAATGAATGCCATTTCAGTTCTACTTTATGAGTATGAATTATCAAATGCTTGAAAGACAACGATATACAATACAAGTACTGTAAAAGTTTTTGCCACAAACTCGACTGACTGGCTTTTCTCCTGGATGATTTCATGAGTCTCTTCAGACCTTACTGTACATTTATGAGCTTCCAGAACTTCTGATTGAGGCTGTGTGTGACCTCCTAATTTAACTAATTTCCACAAATTGAACAGAAATAAAAACAGTATAAATAACTAGAATGTACATTTCCAGAAGAAAATGTGAAGTGGTGCTTGCAGTGGCAAAACTCGCCACTCGGTTGCTAGGGTGTGATACATGATTGCATACGAGCCAACAAACATGTCTGTACTATGTTCTGGTGCTGAGATATGGCTTATTCATGTTGTTCAGGTGGTTGCTAGGGCGTTGCTAAGGTGTTCTGAGTGGTTGCTAGGGTGTTTTGGGTGGTTGCTAGGGGTATTCTGGGTGGTTGCTAGGGTGTTCTGGTTGGTTGCTAGGTTATTTTGGGTGGTTGCTAGGGCGTTGCTAGGGTGATCTGGGTGGTTGCTAGGGTGTTCTGGGTGGTTGCTATGGTGTTGCTAGGTGGTTGCTAGGGTATTCTGGGTGGTTGCTAGGCGGTTGCTAGGGCATTCTGGGTGGTTGCTAGGGCGTTGCTAGGCGGTTGCTAGGGTGTTTTGGGTGGTTGCTAGGCGGTTGCTAGGGTATTCTGGGTGGTTGCTATGGTGTTGCTAGGCGGTTGCTAGGGTATTCTGGGTGGTTGCTAGGATGTTGCTAGGTGGTTGCTAGGGTATTGTGGGTGGTTGCTAGGGCGTTGTTAGGCGGTTGCTAGGGTGTTCTGGGTGGTTCCTAGGTGGTTGCTAGGGTATTCTGGGTGGTTTCTATGGTGTTGCTAGGCGGTTGCTAGGGGATTCTGGGTGGTCCAAACTATATTGCTATAGCCTACTAAGATGAGTAAAAATAGACTGAAATATGTTGAAATAAAATGTCTGTATAAGCAACAAACTGCAAATTCACATGTATATGCTAATATATCATACAAAATATGTTACAGACTAAATATGAATGTTTAGACAAGATTTTGTGATCAGTTTTGGATAGATTTTAAAGTTTTGCCTTTAAAAAAAGACTATTGTCACATTAAATAGGTACGCTTTTGTTCACCAATTTCTGCTCATAGTTAAATATACTATAGTATGATGTTTTGTCAAAAATAAAGTAGGTATATTGAATTATCAACTAAGATGTTATTATAGTGTTTGTTCCAATTTTCAAACTAATGAATCCTTACCTTTTTTAATACGTATGATAAAATGTATACTTTTTACAAAGAAATACACTCGAAATATTGTTAAAATTGTAATTGTTGTTGTATTTGTAACCTATTTGTAATTGGTTACAATTTCTAATTGTAAAATATGTATATATAGATAATTTCTTTTTTGCTTGCATTCTTTGGGATCCTGTGACACACCTGTGTGAAAGGCTAATTAATATGCAGCTCATTATGTATGTGGCACATTATCCGGCCTTTGTCTTCTCAGGTGTGAACACGCCTCCACGCATATTGCCTTTCCAAACAAAAGGTGTCTTATAAAATTTAAATCAATGTATTGTTTTGTGTAAATGATTAGGCAGGATGATTTTCAGATCGTTTTGAAATAAAAATTCTAGGCAACAACACTCATTAGTCAAAAGTCCTGTAGACACATATTTAGTATGTGTTTTGTGGCCTTATTTCAGACACTTTAAGTTTTAGTTTTTTCAATAACCACGCATAAACATTATTCTCTAAAAAATACAAACATGTACATATATGTTGCTCTCATATTGCGGTAGCCCCGTTTGTGCTATATAGAGTGAATTTACACCTTTGCCATTAACATGTTTATAAATAACTGAAAAAAGCACAAATGTCAGAGCATGTCAGAACACCTCTAGTAGAGCTGCACGATTATCACAAAAATCATAATTGCCGATTATTCCCTTGAAATTGTAATTGCGATTATTAATTACGATTATCACAATTTACATTGAATATATATAGGCGTATTACAAAAATTGTTAACGCACACACACACCACACACACACATACACACACAGTACTGTCCCCCTTTACTTAACATACACATAAATTGTAAGAATGACTAATAGTAAAGACTAGAAAAACATTAGGACTATGCTAAAGCAATTAAATAGCAGTCCCAAACTAGTTTTTGTTAATACAATGTTGATATGAGCCACCACAGTCATTTAAAAATATAAAAAATAACACAAAGTGAAAATAAAGTGGCATTTTGGGGTTATGGAAACGACACTTACCATGGTGAATACACAATACTAAGAACTGTTAATGAAACAGCTCCTGGTGAATGAAAATCACACCTGCATGCAAATCCTTCTCAGCTAACACGTGATTTATTGGTATTTTACTTTTATTTCGTGACTTACTAATTTACATTGTAACGACGTTGCTCGTAGTTTCTTTTGCACTTTTGCGAAACGATTGAGTGAATGGCTGGTGCGTTTTTAGTTGTTTAGCAGTTGTTCTTTCGTTCCAATTAAAAGTTCAGAAACGGAGCCTCCATTGTCTGTCGTTCTTCAGACGTTACAGTACTCTCTCAATATCCAAAGTGCAAACGGACCAGAGCCACAACTACACAGTCCAGAGATAGGTTTAATATTGGGAGACAGACTTTTGTATGCAGCCTAATTTGCGCACAGCAGGTAGCACACGTTTCATTTTTACTTTCGGGTTCGCGATCGCACATACCCTGTGTATAAGAAGCGGCGGGGCTGAGGTCGCATTCTACAAGAGAATCATGCGATCAGTGAACCGTGATTCCTGCTGCACTGTGTGCGACTGCAACTCGTGCTGGATGAGTAGAGAAGACGTTTACAATAGTTTACAATAATGTGAATGTAGCGGTGGCATATTCTGTTCTAATTTTTTTTTTTTTTTCATCAGTTATTTAAGAAAGTGAAAATGTAATATATTATAGACTAATAACACATAAACTAAACTGTTTCAAACCTTTTTTATGTAAATGTCAATAATTAAGGCCTATATACAGCTATCTCAAAATATTAGAATATTTCATTTCAAACTTGATTGAATTACCAATCGTAAAGTATAAATACCGGGTATCTTTCGGTCTAGTTTAGTACTCTCAACCACAATCATGGGGAAGTCTGCTGACTTGACAGTTGTCCAGAAGACAATCATTGACAGCACAAAAGGTCATGGCTGAAAGGGCTGGGTGTTCGCAGAGCGCTGTATTGAAACATGTTGATGGAAAGTTGACTGGAAGGAAAAAGCGCGGCAGGAAAAGGTGCACAAACAACAGGGATGACCATAGCCTTAAGAAGATTATCAAGCAAAGCCGATTCAAGAACTCGGGAGAGCTTCACAAGGATTGGACTGAAGCTGGAGTCAGTGCATCAAGAGCCAGCACGCACAGATGTCTTCTGGAAATGGGCTTCAACTGTCACATTCCTAGTACCAAGCCACTCCTGAACCACAGACAACTTCAGAAGCGTCTTACCTGGGCTAAAGAGAAAAAGAAAAAGGAGCTGGACTGTAGCTCAGTGGTCCAAAGTGCTCTTTTCAGATAAAAGTAAATTTTGCATTTCATTTGGTAATCAAGGTCCCAGAGTCTGGAGGAAGAGTGAATACAACTTGCTTGAAGTCCAGTGTGAAGTTTCCACAGTCAGTGATGATTTGGGGTGCCATGCCATCTGGTGGTGTTGGTCCACTGTGTTTCATCAAATCCTAAGTCAACACAGTCGTCTACCAGGAGATTTTAGAGTACTTCATGCTTCCATCTGTTGACAAGCTTCATGGAGATGCCGATTTCCTTTTCCAGCAGGATTTAGCAGTTGCCCACAGTGCCAAAATAACTACTGACTGATTTGCTCGCCACGATAGTATTGTGCTTTTTTGGCCAGCAAACTCGACTGACCTGAATCCCATAGAAAATCTATGGGGTATTGTCTAGAGGAAGATGAGAAACACCCAGCCTAACACTACAGATGAGCTGAAAGCTGCTTTCAAAGCAACCTGGGCTTAAATAACACCTCAGCAGTGCCACAGACTGACCGCCTCAATGCCACGCAGCATCGATGCAGTAATTCATGCTAAAGGAGCAAGTATTGAGTGCATAAATGAACATATACTTTTCAGAACTTGAATTATTTTTGTATTGTAAATGCTTTTTTTATTTATCTTAGGAAATATTCTAATAATTTCATATATTACATATATAGCTTTAGAGGTGGAAAAAGTTTTTAAAAAGACAAACTCTTTTTCTCTCTTTGAACTAATGTGCATGATAAATCATACAGAAGAACAGGAAACATTATTAAGACAGTTAATATGGCCAAATATATAAAAAAAAAATACAGTTAATGTGTTTATGCATTTATACAAAAGATTATATTTCAAATAAAAGTGGTTATTCAAGCTTTGTTCATAAAAAAATGATTGCACTAAATTATTACAGAAAAATATACAAATGTAAAACATGTTCAAATATAAAACAGTTATTTTAAATTCTTGTAACATTTTACAATTTTACTGTTATTTTGATCAAATAAATACAACGTTGGTGAGCATAAAATACTGCTTTCAAAAACATAAATCCTACAGACCACAGATGGATGGATGGATGGATGGATGGATGGATGGATGGATGGATGGATGGATGGATGGATAGATAGATTCCTCTTTCGCGTTTCCTTGCCCTTGAACGGACACATAAGCACAACATTATGTCTAAATGCCCGTCTCGGCAAGTATTCTCTCATTTATGTCATAAGTGAACAGTTAGAAAAATACGTATGTTTGTCAGTTTTTTCGGTCCGTGCAGTCGGTCTTAAAGCACACACCTAATATTCCTACTGTTGTATATATATATATATATATATATATATATATATATATATAGGTGACATTTAACATTTAATTTTGTATTTAACAATACTATTACAACATTACTTTCCTGTTATCTCTGTAAAGCTGCTTTGAAACAATATGTATTGTAAAATGCACTATATAAATAAAGGTGATATATACACAATTATTAATTTTTTTGCTGATCAGAAAAATGATCCGATCCGTGGCTCAAAAAACATATATGATCCGAACCGTGAATTGTGTGATCCGTTCCACCACTAATGGATGGATGGATGGATGGATAGATCAGAACAGAACCTTTTTTTCTAAAGAAAATTTCAACTTTAAAAACATTGCCCGTCCCAGGAGGAGGTCCTAGTAATAGAGCCTGTCAGCTCATCATCCTCCCCTCTTCCCCGCTGATGAACAGTTCAGTGCTATCCACACTGCCCAGGTACAAAACACTCCTGACATCCCACCACACTCCATCAATGATGTTCCTCTGGATTTCCTCTTGTCCGGGTGTTTTTTCTCAATCTCTACTCGTGTGTCACTGTGACATGTCTTCTCTTTCATGTAACGGATTGGTTGATATGATGGGGCTTGATCAGTGCTTTGACTGGAAAACTGGGTCAGGTCTTCTTTTATCTCAGCTTTATTACTATTTTTTTTTAGAGAAAACACTTCTCACTGAAGACTGATGCTTGACTGACACAATGACAGCTAATTGGACATGTCAGAGAAGCTCATTCCTCAGAGGGTCTGTGATGGAAACTCTAATTTCTCCTGGAAGGACTCCTTTTTCGCACAAATCTCTCAGGAACCGTTGCGCTCCGTGGCACCATAGTGGGGGGTCTTTCAGATAACCTTCCCAGAGTTATTTTCGCTTCTCTGTCCTGTTGTTACAGAAATCGCACTTTCCTTCTGCGTAGAGATCAGCCAAGTCACCTTCCGACTCTCCAGGATTTTTTCAGTGCTGTTGAAAGAGTAATTCTCCCCCCAAAAAAGTATTTTAAACGCCGTTTAAATATTTTACTGATATCTAAGCTGACAGCGGTGAATTGAGTCATTTACACCAGCCTCTCTCATGAATACCAACAAAGTCAAAGTACAAAGACAATCCTGTGTGCACATCTTTTAAAGCACAAGATTCAATGAAAACATTGTCAATGCATCAAAAATACAGATGGCCTTTAATAATGTTCTATCCTCAGCATTCACGTTGCATTTTCACATCAGCAAATGATGAAAATAACACTCTCTTCTTCTGCTCCACATCAACAAAGCAGCATATATTAAGAAAAATAATGAATCATACACTGAACCGGAAGGTATTCATTTCCTTCTAATCGTTTCATTAACTTTGGGCCGAAGGGCTGACAATAAAGATCCACATGCCTGTCAAACAAAGAGCATTGCAAATGAAATCAGCAGTACGTTAGACCTACAGTCTTACAGATAACACTGTAATCTTCTTAAATAACAAAAGTTCCTTTTATTCAGCCATTCTCACTTTGAAGTGGAGATCATCTCCCATTTCTGCAGCTTATGAAAGCTCTTGCTGCTCTTTAATTAATGCCTGTGATTGTCCTCATTTTCTTATTTGTTCATTTACATGGTCCTTATTTTCAGTGAATTTCACCACTCTAATATTATGCAAAGGCATCCATAAAATAATTTTCACACATCAACAACACTTTCACAGAAAGCTAAAAACATATCTCCCCAGATGCAGGATATCTGTGAAAAAGCATACTATACACTAAGCATGCATCGATCCGATATTCAGTATCGGTATCGGCTCCAATACTGGAATTGTTGACGGATCAGGTATCAGTCAGACGAGACCTATTCAATTCTGAAACTGTGTGGACTCATGGTTGTTACTGTTAAGCTCCACAAAAGACCAAAACACATTATAAAGCACCATGAACCACGAGTCTTCCAAAGCCAGCTTAAAGTTAGTTTAAGTTTACGGAAACTCTTCCTCCACTGCGGCTGTCAGTCATTCTCCTTTCAGCATTCACCTTTCAGCATTATACTTAGTCTGTAGATAAAGGTTTATGAATTTGCATGAAAACACTTTATCTAGCTGGAGTTTATTGCTGTTTCTAATATATATATATATATATATATATATATATATATATATATATATATATATATATATATATATATATTCCCTATACCTGGTGTCTGTTAGATCACAACAGACTTTGAATTCAAAGGATAAGGATTTGTGCACACAATATCTCTTGCATGTGTCCCCTGAACTTCTGAATATGGAGCACAAAGCGCAGTGATTCCATGTTGCTTTAAGCACAGTTCTGCACCCAGGATACGCATGTGCATAAGAAATTTGTGCCACACAGAAAGATTATTAAAAGCCTATCTTGTTCTGACGTATCTATCATATCTGGTTGCCCCGTTAAAAAGCTGTGCAATACATTTAAATTAAACTTATTTTTATTTTATATTATTTATTTTCTTTTATATAATATTTTCTAATTATAATAAATGACAAGGCAAGGCAAGTTTATTCTATATAGCACATGCCATACACAATTGTAATTCAAAGTGCTTTACATAGAAATAATAAAACAATCAAAATAATTATAACAGATGCATAGGCATTAAAAATAGCCTGCATAAGAAATAGAATTAACAGTACAAGTTGAGAATAAAAATTGATAATTAACAATTTGAAAAAAGGATACATAAATAAAATACAGTGCAATCAGTCGGACGTAGCACGGTGCTCATTCAGTAACAGCTAAACAGATGTGTTTTGAGTCTGAATTTGAATGTGACATACATAATAAATAAAAATAACAATCGCATTTAACTAAAGGCTAAAATAATCCCAGAATCACTAAGTTCGGGGTACCCCTATCTGGAGTGGAAGAAATGAAGAGTCAGGTTCACGATTTTACACTAGTCAAGTCACCTTTATTTATATATAACTTTTTACAATACAGACTGTTTCAAAGTAGCTTTACAGAGATAACAGGAAAATAATGGTGTAATAATATTGTTAAATATAAAATTAAATGTCCCCATCTAAGCGAGCCAAAAGCCAATGGCGACAAAGGCGAATAAAGGCGACAGTGGCAAAGAACCAAAACTCCATCAGTGACAGAATGGAGAAAAAAAACATGGGAGAACCCAGGCTCAATCAGGGGGCCAGTTCTCCTCTGACCAACGAACGAATAGTGTATAATTATGATTCAGGGAGCATTATAGGTCAGAAGTCAGATTGGATCAGAACTTTCACAATATTTATCCAGTTCCATCTGGTTGGGGGTCGGAGTCATCTCGCCGGTATGGACATGAGTTTGTTGAGGTGTCCATGAGGCCTTCACAGGGCTGATGAGGATGATGCGTCACTTCAGGGATGCGTTGTCGTTGTGTCCATGCGATGGTCAGAGGCGAACCAACACTGAGTGGGGGCCCCAGGCAAAATTAATCAATGAGGCCTTTTTTAAATATGTTATATATTTTTTATAGCCTATATAATAAATACCTTTTTTTTGTTAATATATCTTCATTACCAAGAGATATTATTATAAAAAATTCAAAAGTAGTCAAAACACAGAACATCTAACAGAACACAAGTTGTTTATTTTTTTACAACATTATGTGCTTATTTTTTTAATTAACGAAATGTCAATCATCATCTTTATAACAGAAGATACAATACTTGAAGGCCCTAGAGATGTCCCCTACTCAGCTCAATCCAGACGGTTGTCATGGGGGACCGCACTGTGGTTGCAGCCGTTGTGTGTGCTGACAGATAGAAGGAGATTTACATCACCATATGGAAAGAAGCGTAAATGGATGGAGAAGCATAGGTTACTGTAAAGCTATGTCTTAGTTGGTGCTTATCTTGGCGAAAGCCGAGTACAAATCAGCATGAAGTTTTAACATCTACTCCCGTGTAATGGAAATCATCAACAATCTTCAAGATACAGTAAATCTTCAAATGTGTAACAGATTGTCACCTTAAAAACAGTCATTTTCATGGTGGAACAAGACATATATATATGTAACATCTTAATTTAATCTTTGTTTTATTATTTTATTAGTTCATTAACTAATTGTTAACTCAACTAATTTAATGTAAAGAGCTGGATACTAATTAAATAATGTCAACAATAGTAAATGTATTGATTCGATTTGCCATAGACTAGAGATATTTCTAGTAGGGCTGGACGATATGGCCAAATTTTATATCAAGATATATTTCTTAATTTCGGTCGATACGATATAATTCAGATATCGATATGAACAATATAAAAGCCGCAGAAAAACAGCCAAGAATGCCCATAACAGATGTCTGTTCCTACAATCTTCTGAAAAATGAATTTGCCAAGTCTATGAAATCTGCTGGAGTCTTTCGCTACTGCACCATAACAAACTACATGAAGCAATGAAATAACCCATCATAACAATAATATTCTCTTCTCAATACCTGCTACAAGACTATGAAAGCATATGGGTAGCAATATTCCGTTTGAAATGTAATATGCAAAATGACAATGTAATATGTAGAATGGCAATGCATTTCTGTTTTTAAATTTACATTTGCCATAACATTTGTGCAACATTTGGTACACAAAATGGGGGAATTTTTTTTCGATTTAAATCCCATTTCCTGCATTTACATAAATTTAGGGACTGTGGTGTTACAAAATCCAGGAAATAATTAAGTTGATTATAATGTTAAATTCTGCCAAAAATAAAATTAGGCTACTAAACTATGTATAACAAAAATATGTCTTACTTTTTTCAAGACTTGAGATAATCATTTTATAAAGTCAAAAATGTTCACCATTAATGTTTTGTGTGTAAATAAAACTGAAATATACAGAAATTGAATAAGGTTATCAAATAGTCTGAACTGCATAAATTATAAATTAAATATAGATTAATCCTTATTAAAGCTACACACGTTCTTTAGACAAGATCAGTGAGTAATTTGCTCTGTTCCCCTTTGTTCTTTGGTTAACTTAACTGACAGACAGAATTGGCTGCTGTCCCTTTAAGATCCGTCGCTGATGAGAGGATCTTACGCATTTATTTTTTTCATTTAGGCTACTCTTAACTTTCATTTAAGATTTTATTTAACTCATTTAGACTGTTCTTGTGAGGATACAATTGACAAAACGGACATTTTGGCATAAATGTGTGTGTTATTATTCAAGCGCTAAAGAAAGAGAACTGGATTCTGCGCGTCGTGTGCATGTGTGTGCGGGCGTCAGGACATTCACAGGGAGCGATACCTGCTCATTAGAACTTTCGGTGAGCTATTTTTAGAGTGTGGATGTGACGTTCCTGGCCGCGGACGCGCGCATCGGCACAGTCTATCTCCTGATCCTCGTTTGATGTGTTCCCGCTGCTAGTCGGACTCGGCAGTCACACTCCGGCAGATTTTGCAGCACGCTGAAACACCGAAACACCACTGAATTTTTACCACTGAATTAGTCTTTCCTCTCTTATCAACTATTTCGTATGCTTTCTCCTCACTTGTGGAAGCTCGTTCAGTCACATTTGCATTGCGGTCAGGGGCGCTCATTCTGTGGCTGAAACTTGCCGCGTTGGAGATCCGCTGCTCTGAGCAGTGGCTGCGTGTCTGTGGTGTACGTCATCAGGAAAGTAGCCAATTGTGTTCTCCTCTTTCTGACGGCTGCGCGCCTAACGTCAGTCAATGACAAATGCTGCTATGTATATTGAAATATCGAAAATGTGTTTAAAAATCATATCACCGTTATCGAAAAAAAATATTGCGATATATATTGATATTGAATTATTGTCCAGCCCTAATTTCTAGTCGACTAGTAATCGTTCATTTAAGCAATTAGTCGACTAATCGCACGTTTATATTAATTTCTGCTTAAATATTGGGTGCATGGAGGAATATAGCCTATATTCAAGCGCATAAATAAATCTTGACGCAAAACCAGGCTAAGGATAATAAATATGTCTTAAAAAATAAAGATTTTAATAGTTTATTAATGAACTAGTGTTTTCTAAATCAGTGTTGGCTGCAAACATATCTCCATACATCTCCGCTGTAAAGTGGATGAACCTTTAGAAAGAAATGCATCTTTCATACGGATTACATAATCAGATGATATTTGCTTTCGATTCGAATTTTATCATTTAAAAGTGTACATTTCAAGCTTTATATGGATATATTTCTCTTGTATGTGAGACTAGTATACGCTGTGTTTCTGTTTAATTTTGAGACACGCTCCAGTTCACGGAGACCATGAAAGCATGCATTGATTGTTTTATTTTATTTTACAAAAGCACAACGTTTTCTTGTTATTATGAGTTTACACAAATAAAAGTAAAAATTGCGACTGATGCATTATTCTTTTACTTATGGCCAGAAATGATAGAGTATTTTAAGTTCTTTCCACTGTTTATAGGAAAATGCAAGTAGCCTAATCGCGCCGGCGCCTCCATTTCTTACAGTGCGTGCTTTACACTCCGCACAAACACTTGGATATGCGCCTAATAATAGCGAACATTTATCTAGGTTAACGTTAGAGCGAGCGGCCATACCAGACGGATAAGTAATTTTCATGTTTAACAAATCAAATCATGCATTTTCTACGTACCGCAACTAATCGCTGCTCCAGTTTGAAAAAGGCTGCTGAGGTATGAGGGGAATGCAGAGATGTCGCTGCGTCTTTATATTAACATTCCTGATTGTTTGAATGATCAGCCCTCGGGGGCCCCCTTAAAATGCCGGGCCCCAGGCAATTGCCTGGCTTGCCTGCCCTATTGCGACGCCTCTGGCGATGGTCCTTCATCAGATCTGGATATGGCCTGGATCCGGCGGACTGCAGTAAACCTCGGGATAAACAGAGAGACTAATATTAGTGTAGACGCCATCCTTCTTATGATGTACAAAGTACATCAGGATTTATGGGAAGTGTTCCCGGTTCCGGCTGATCTAAACTATGCAGCCTAACATTGAATTCTATAAGTTTATAAGTCTACAATGTGCTATGTGAATGCTAAGCCAAAAATATGTGTTTTTAGTCTAGATTTGAACTGACAGACTGTGTCTGCTTCCCGGACAATGTTAGGAAGATTGTTTCAAAGTTTTGGTGCTAAATAGGAAAAAGATATACCACCAGCAGTTGATTTTGGTATTGTAGGAATTATCAATTGGCCAGAATTTTGAGATTGCAATAGACGTGAACTATAATGCTTTAAGAGCTCGCTCAAGTACTGGGGAGCTAAACCATTTTGTGCTTTGTAAGTAAGAAAAGGTAGATTCGAGATCGGCCTGTAATGACTAATTCTTTAGGATCGAGTGGCGTTTTTTTAACAAATGGTTCAATCATAGTCATCTTAATTATTTTTTTTGGTACATATCCTAATAACAAAGATGAATTAATGATATTAACCCTCTGGGGTCTGAGGTGTTTTCTGGGTCCTGGAGGTGTTCTGACATGCTCTGACATTGTGCTTATTTCTGTTACTTGTGACATTTTCATGGCTAAAGTCTAAGTCATGGCTGAAAATTAAACTGTATTCAGCACAAACTCTGCAACAGCTACAATAATATGTGACCCTATCTGGCGAAATGAGTCGCAACGTTTCATTTTAAGATATGGGCCGATTATCTGGAAAAACAATGAAATAATAGATTTTTTTTGTTGCTAATTTCAAAGAACAGACATTCAAAAATAATCTCCCAAAGTTTCGTAGTCCAGATAATTGAGTAAAGGTATTTAAAGGACTATTAAATTTTACAGAGTTTTACTAAATTCGGCTGGAAATTAACATTGCTTTTCTCAACTCCTATCGTCACCTCTGAGCATTTCCCGGGTATCCCCTAAAACGTCACTATCTCTGCTCTCCAAATGGTGTTACACATTGTATTAGGGCTGGGCGATATGGCCTTAAAAAAATCCCTGATTTTTTCACAAAAAAATCCGATTTACGATTTAAATCGATTTTTTTCTATCCCTTCTTAAAATCAATCTGCAGATGACAAAGAAATTGTTCAAAACAAGTTTTAACTTTATTTTGTTTTAATAGTCCCTTCTGTGATTTGATCTGGATTAAAGTGCAATCAGAAACGTCCTGGTTGCGTATGCAACCCACCGTTCCCTGAAGGAGGGAACGGAGGACGTAGTCGACGCGACTGAAATGGGATCACGCTAGGGAGCCTGTCTTCTTCGAGTACTATTGAACGAGCCAATGTAATTGGCGTGCGTGATTCGCATCACACACTCCGCCCCCGCGGCGCGGGTATAAATACGGAAGTGGATGCACGCACTAGTTGCTTTTCGCTGAGGAGCCGAGAGTAACCCGGGGTCAGCGGTGGTCCAGCGGTAGTGGCAAGGGGACTACGTCCTCCGTTCCCTCCTTCAGGGAACGGTGGGTTGCATACGCAACCAGGACGTTCCCTTTCAGTCGATAACGTCGGACGTAGTCGACGCGACTGAAATGGGATCAACCATTGAACACGCCACTAACGCTGCCACCTTCCAGTGCCTAAACCAAAGCCTCCTGATGCCCCCGCAAACTTAAGGCGGGGAAGGACAGGGCTTAGGCCAGGGAAGTCACTGCTGTTCCTACAGGACCACTGGGAAAGCGTTCCCCATACGTTGGAAGGAAGGGACGCTGCGGAAGCCACATCCAACCCAGAGGGAGGTAATGTGGAGAATACACATATGAACTGGGCGGAAACCGGGCAGTCTAACATATGGAATGTCACTGGGGTGGCTCCAGCCTAAGACGGGGGGAGACACACCGGACAGTGACGGCAGAGAGACTCTGCCGAGGGAAGACACGGGCTCACCGCAGGGAGCCGTATCGTGGAAGAATACACATATGGGGTCACCGAAGGGACCGCAACATATGGACCCAGCCTAACACAGGTTCCACACTGCTTACGAGTGGTAGGCCTAACACCAGACGTTCCGCACGTCCGACGTCGGAGGGGTGTGGAGGAACTCAACAGGGTTCAATTTTAAGGGAACTCAACTGGAGTAGAAAGGCGCACGTATCCAGTCCATAGGAGGGGAATGGCGCAGCAAGCCGACACTTGAACCGGGCTCACGGTGAAACTGGCTTCATGAGAAGGGAGCCCACGGGAAGCAGCGGTTCAACCAGGTGTCGTCCAGCCCCCAACTCTAGAATCTGTTTAGCAAAGTATATCGTCAACGCCCAGGCGGAGCACTTTACACTCATCATAGAGGAGCTCAACACCTAAGTGGATATGTTGCATCTCGGATCTTTGCCGAAATGAAGGCAAGCACTAAGTGCAACTTTGCATGGAAACAGCCTTCCCTCTCTGCTGAAATCCAACAGATATTTGAAGAGCTGGTCTGAGGTCTATGACTTGCATTCTGTACACGTCCAAGCGAACGGACAGAGAAGCCAGGGCTGGATCTGCCTCCTCCAGGGCAGCGCTTGCAGGCTCACCACCTGCTCCTATTACGGGAGAGGTAGGAACCTTGGGCACAATCCGAGCCGGGGTCTCAGCTTGTGAGAGTTAGCCGGCCCAGACTCCAGGCACAATACGTTGACCGAAAGCGAGCAAGTCCCTACCCTCTAGTAGAGACCACGCGAGCAGGAGAACTGATATAACAGAATTTTTAACTCACTACCTGCAGTGGCTCAGGGGCGGTCTCTGCAGTGCAGTCGCACCAGGGACAAGGCCCAAGAGGATAAAGAGGGACACAAGGATTTACAAGACCTTGCTCCTCAGGAACCTGACGACCAGAACGTGCTTCTGCATACTTCTGCAACACGATGAGCGTCGTTTAAACACCGAGGCAACATCATTTTGAGGGTGATTTAGGAAAACAGCCTACTACAACCCATTTTGCAGGAAAGAGAGCACTGAAGTGATCGAAAGCTTTCAGGATCTCCTCAGGAGAGAAGACGCACTCAACGACTAGGTTCCACTTCTAAAGGCGTAAGCACGCTACCCAATTCTAGGGGGTGCTCGCAGAAGTGATGGTAACTATCACATGTTCTTGTGATAGCCACCTGAACCTCCGCGTTCAGATGTAAGACCGCCCGGAATCTCCGGGGGAAGAACGCGTGTGCCATCGTGCCCCGTCCCCGAAAGAGTTTCCAGGGGAAGTCAGGAAGGCTGTTGAAGGGAACCAGGTCTGGTTGGGCCAATAAGGGGCAACTATGAAGACCTGTTCCTCTCCTGACATGGCACGTAGGTGCAAGTGACGGGCGCAAAAGACAGGAGCATTGCTCAACACAACATGTGAAGATCACTGGGCTTCAGGAGCATTTTCTGCTCAGCACTTGGGTGTGACAAGTTCACTGAGCTTCAGGAGCATTCCTGCTCAACACCTGAGTGTGATAAACTCACCGAGCTTCAGGAGCATTTCTGCTCAACACTTGAGTACGAAGAACCTCACTGAGCGACAGGAGCATTTCTGCTCAGCACTTGAGTGTGACAAATTCACTGAACTTCAGGAGCATTCCTGCTCAACACCTGAGTGTGATAAACTCACTGAGTTTCAGGAGCATTTCTGCTCAACACTTGAGTGCGAAGAATTTCACTGAACGACAGGAGCATTTCTGCTCAGCACTTGAGTGTGACAAGTTCACTGAGCTTCAGGAGCATTACTGCTCAACACCTGAGTGTGATAAACTCACTGAGCTTCAGGAGCATTTCTGCTCAACACTTGAGTGCGAGGAACTTCACTGAGCACCAGGAGCATTTCTGCTCATTACTGCGTGTGATGAATTCACTGAGCTACCTGTGATGGACTCACTGAGCTACAGGAGCATTGCTGCTCAACACCTGAGTGCGATGAACTTCACTGAGTTTCAGGAGCAATTCTGCTCAACATGAAGAGTGATGATTTCACTGACTTGCAGGCGCAAGGCGACCATGAGTCGCAGTCACTTTTAGAAGGCTCACTGGGGTTAAACGCATTTCTGCGGGCCCCTGGGGCAGCTGAGTCCCAGTGTTTGTCCAAGGGTAGTCCGCTCGGTTTACCCAAACACTGGCGGAAAAATAAAACCGGGGGGGCAACTGAGCGGCCCCGGAATGGTCATGACCCAGCCGGACCCAGGGGATGGAGTCTCCACTTGCCCTGGCTATAACTGTCGTGAGGCTCGATGGCGGCACGATTGAGTAAGCGGGAGGAGTGGAACAAGGCGCCCTCAGAAGCGTCTGACTCCAAGGAGGAGGTGACGGGTGAGTTTGTGACATGCAAGGGAAGCTTGCGCAACGGTCGCAATGTCTAACAACTCGAGGCACGAATGCCCGTGTAGTCGGGGGTCGCCCAGGCCCCCGTTAAAACACGCCCTTTGTACATGGCCCCTCTGTTGAAGAGGGTTTGGCAGCAGACCGGGATGAACTATAGTCACACAGGGTGAGCTGCTCTGCCACGGTCACCTCGGGACTCGATCGTGAAGCTAGCGCTGAAGCGGTCACATATGGAGGGAGCCAAAGGCTGCGACTAGCATATACCCCAGGAGCCTCTGAAAGTTCTTTCAGTGGGACCCTTTCTCACTTCAACACCAGCTGAACACATTCTCATTGGAGAGACATGTTGGACCGAGTACCTCTCCAAAACTAGAAAAGAGATACTCAGCCCGTGGGCGAGATTACTCTCTTCCAGTTGACCTGAAGACCCAACGGGCTCTGGAGCACTCGAGGGGAAGGACACTGTACTGATACTCCACCCTTAGACGCAACACACAGGATGGCCTGCGGTGCGGGAGTTAGAGATCTGAAGCACCTGTCTTTCAGGTCAAAGCTGCAGATCAATCTTGGGCCAAGATGGTCACGACCCACCCCCTAGTAGCACGAAGAACGAGTTTACACTGGCCTTCGTACCGGCTGGAGGAGCGGCTATATCAAATCCTTCGCCAGCAGGATAAGATAAGCACGCACAAGTCAGGAGCACTGCTCAACACTCGGTGTGATGAATATCACTGAATTTTCAGGAGCACGTCTGCTCAACACCTAATGTGATGACTATCACTGACTTGAGCGGGGTAGCCGAGCCTGAGGTGGGGCAGCAAAGTAGAGAGAGTGGTGTTAGTGTGCTGTGCAACACTTACCTGTCTCCACAAGCGGCAGGGGGCGCGTGAGAAGGCGGATGACCGGGTCCTCGAACGCACCAAGCTGCCTGCTGGCGACCAAGGGGGAGCTGAGGGGTGTAAGGCTATACAGGGTCACACCCGCCAGACTGGCCCTCTTGGGACCCAGGAACAGATGAAATTGCTCTCTCTTTGAAGTGTGGGTACCGCTTGCTCCGCTTTTTTTTTTTTTTTTTTTTTTAGGGAGCCAGCGGCGGAACAGACACACACACAAACAAAGGCTCCACCCGGCCCTCATCCGGGGGGAGGGAGTGATCGTGCCACTCCAAGAGCATCTCATCCATTCCTGGGCGGCCCGCTCCGGAATGCTTTCGCTGTCGCTTGCCACCTGGCTTGGCAGCGCCTGGAGCGGGCTGGGCGTCTCAACTGCGGCCGGCTCCATGCTGAGGCCTGGGTGGAGGCTGCTGCGGAGGGCCAGCAGGAGCGGCGGCCGGAGAACGCCCACGGCGACGAGCAGGCGGAGGAGCTGCCACCGGCGGCGGTTGGAAGCAGCAGCTGGCCACCGGGGCAGGATGTGCCGGATGACCTCCGTCTGCGCTTGAGCGGCAGAGAACTGTTTGATGCAGTTCTCCACCGCGTCGCCGACCAGCCCAACCTGGGAAATTGGGGAGACCAGGAACCGAACCTTGTCCGCATCCGCCATACCAACCAGGCTGAGCCAACGAAGGCGCTACTGGACCACCAAGGTGGACATCGCCAGACCGATCACGCACGCTACGACACCCGTACCCCGGAGGGTGAGGTCGGATGCAGTGCGGTGCTCACCTATGAGCGCACGGTCTGGATTACCCTCGTGCATGCCATGGGTGCCCTAGCCTGCAGCAACGCCATGGCACGCAAGAGGAAGGGGCTTGCCCATAGGCTTTGTAAGCTCTGCCCGTCGGAGCAGACGAAACTCACAGGCCTTAGGGGGGAGACGAGGATCCCCCCAAAAGGCAGCGGCCGCCGGACACAGGTGCACCTGTGTCGACAGACCGCTCCAATGGAGGGACACCTCGCAACCCTTCACCGTTCCTCCATCAAGGGTAATGAGGGGGAAAAGCTAGTCAGGCAGTTTCTGGCAGAGAAAGATGCTGTTCACCACCTGACAAGCTCTCCATGCATTTCGGGAAAGAAAGGCACTGGGGCGGCGAGCTGAGAACCAGCGCGGCCCGCCCCAAGATACCAAACTCCAGATTCCAACCGAGACTGAACGGGACACGGTGGAGGTTCCACTCGAGCCCGGCAGCCTCGGCGGCCCTTTTCAGCATAGCTGATAATTCTGGATCCGGCTCGGGCAACATTGAACTCCCGGAGGGAGACAATGCAGCCGAGTCATCATCTCTAGAAGTCAGCTCACCCTCCGATGCTGCAATCGGCGTCCTGTCCTCCAGGGGAGCCCCGAGTGAAACCGCTGGCCCACCCATTACAGATGGACCAGCAGACAACACAGGAGGCTCCAGTGGTTGCAGTGGAAGGGAGGAGTGAGGAGCCCACAGGGAATGGTTACCGGGCGGGACATCCAACACTATCCTCCGGTCACCCATCCCACACAGCACCCGAGGGTGGGGCATGGTAATGGGGACTCGCTCTCCGCGAACGAAGGCGAGTCTCGCCCTCAACACTGCGACAGTCATGTTCCCACAGTGAAAACATGAGCTGTCCACAAAAGCTGTCTCAGCGTGCTGTAAGCCAAACACGTGACACAACAGTTGTGACCATCAGAGAGAGACAGGGAACGACCGCACCCAGAAACGCACGGGCGGAATGACATCTTGAAAAAGACGCAAACGCACCCGTGTTGCTCTTTCAGAAAATAGGACCGTCACCAGTGCCGGAGCACACAGGGGAATGACCGCGGCAACACTGAACAGAGAACTGAAACAGTGAAGCACTCACTTTTCCGCCATCTAACCAGCCATCAACACACACAAACATTTAGAAATTTGTTGCTGTTAAAACAGCAGTTGAGAGCTCAAAGGTCGCGATCACCGCTGCACTCGCGCTGTAGAACACCAGCACTGGGAGAGTCTTCCTGAAGAACACCGACACACTCGCTCGTTGTAGACAACAGCACTCTCAGAGACATCAAACGATCGGCTCCGAAGCGAAAGGCAACTAGTGCGTGCATCCACTTCCGTATTTATACCCGCGCCGCGGGGGCGGAGTGTGTGATGCGAATCACGCACGCCAATTACATTGGCTCGTTCAATAGTACTCGAAGAAGACAGGCTCCCTAGCGTGATCCCATTTCAGTCGCGTCGACTACGTCCGACGTTATCGACTGAAAGGGAACAACAAGCCAAAGAGACAAGGGGACAGGCCCTGTCTTTGAAAACAGTGAAAATGTAACATAAAATAAAATGGGTGAATTGGGATTGGGGGATGTGTAAAAAAACAAAAAACTTGCCTCACAATAAGTGTATTGTGATTGTCAAATTATTTGGTAACTAAACATAATTTTATTAAGTTTATTAACCATGTAAACAATGTTTACATGGTACAATGAAAGGTATGCTACTGTTTTTATTATTGCTTAACACAAATTTCACAATTTAAATTCTTGTGAATTGATTCTGATCTTGATTCAATATCAATTCCTTTGGATAAATATTAGGTACAGTAGATACGTTAATTTCACGTTAGATACGTTAATCAACGTTACAATTGTTAATTGTTCTCAAAAAACAAAAAAGTCACTTAATGCTGTAAACATACAGATTGCGCTGTCAGCAGGTATTATTAAAGGTTAAAACTAACTCACATTAAATATAATGCGTTTTTTATAATGACAATGTTATACTATTTTAATGATATAGGTAAAAATATAATTAATGTGTAATATAGTTATCATATTTAGCAAAATACTCCTCTCTATAGCAATTATTTTAAGTCCACATGCGTGCTATGGGTCATTAAAAGTCATATGTTGTTCTCCAGCTGTTTTATGGACATCTTTCCGCGGTTGAAAAACACTGATCGATCGATTTTATTACATCTTGGTAAGTTAGTAGTAAAGAGTAACAGATGATCGGTTCACATGCCGCTTGAACTGAGATAGAATAGAATAGAATAGAATAGAATAAATCTTTATTGTCCACCGGGGTGGAAATTTTTCTTTGGCTCACCGCAACATACAAAACAAATAAACATACAAATAATGTCTCAGACATAATGAAGAAACATTTCTAGATTAATAAAATAAAATAAAAAACATCTTATTAAGAATAAATTCACTTATACATTAAAATAGTAGCTCATTTGTTGTTGTTACTATGTTTGGTTAAGGATATTAATGGCATTTGGAATGAAAGAATTTTTAAAAGAACTTTTAGCCAGAGGCACTCTAAAGCGCCTCCCAGACTTCATTAGTTCAAACTCGCTAGAAAGGGGGTGAGTACTATCTGCAGTGATTTTTCTAGCCTTATTCCTCATTCTTGTCAATGTATATTTGGGAAAGTGGTTTTTGTGGTTTTTCTACTATTTTACTAGCCATTGACACTATCCTGTTGAGCTTTTTCTTTAGCTTGCAGTTTAAATGGTCAAACCAAGCAGAGAGGTGAAAAGTTAAAAGACTTTCAAAATGTGTAATATACACTAGCTCAGTAATCTGAGCACTGACACCCGAGCCCGTTCTCATCCTTTGGCGGCATATGTGACGCCATATGACAAAACGGCGAAATACTACGCACATGGCACCCTTTAGCGTGAATATAACACGCAAACCCAAGGCGTCATAAAGTTGACTGGCATCCTTTAGCATGAATATGAGACGCAGACCCTACCCCACACCTAAACCTACCCATCACAGTGCGTGTTATATTGACGATAAAGGGTGCCATGTGCGTAGTATTTCGCCGTTTTGTCATATGGCGTCACATATGACGCCAAATGATGAGAATGCGTTAGACACCCAGGCAGTTCAGTCTTCTAAGAAGACTGAATCGTTGTGAACATTTCTTAAAGATAAATTCTGTATTATCGGTGAAACTCAGGTGGTTATCAAGAACCGTACCGAGATATTTAAAAGTTTCCACAATTTCAACTGCTTGACCATTAAGTAAAACTGGCTCTGTTATTATGTATTGTTTTTTGCAAAAAAGTAGCTCATTTGTAGCTCATTTTTACCTGTGTAAACTACACATTTGAGTTAATCGATAAAATTGATTTATCGCCCACACTGATCGATCGATTTTATTACATCTCGGTAAGTTAGTAGTAAAGAGTAACAGATGATCGGTTCACGTGCCGCTTGAACTGAGATCTGTCAGCTTTCTTTCACGTCACATTTACACATTTACGCCCCAAAAGGTGTTTATTGTTTGAATTTCGTAATAAAATTGACAGAATCTGAGAGCTGAGAATCTGTTTCATATCAACAGTAACCTGCTCTGTCTTGTCTGTCGTTGTCAGTGTCCTCTTTGCTTCGCGATTTTTCTCTGCGTGAGAAAACGGATGTGTGGCGTGAGAGCATCTATAAAGTGACAAAATTGCGTCTCTCACAGTAGGAGTGTAAATATTAATCGATTCGTATCGATGCATCAATTATACAGCCGACGATTCGATGCATCGATGCGTCCGCAAGAGTTACGATTAATGTGTCTGTTTTGCCGCCTGTCTATTTTCAGCATCCGCTCATATGCATATAAAAACGATTGTTGTTATGCACTGGGCTAACGTTAGTTAGTCACCGAACTAAACTGCAAGTGTGAAAGCACCCTCAGTCACTTAGTCTGCGAATTCCAAGCACTTACTAACGTAAACAAACAGGCGCTAACGTGTACAACAGGCTACTTCAGTTGGCTTACTTGAAAAGTCTAGGTTGCTTTCACACCAACTCGGAACGGAACGGGCATGGGTCGCATGAAAAATCGCTAATTATGTAAACGCTGTCTGTCATGCTAACCCGGGTGCGCACTGGGGTACCAAACCCGAGATTTCCTGGAGGAGGTGCGCTGAGTTCTGTTGCACTCGAACCGTGCCGTGGCTCGCGTGAATGTGAAAACATCACGGACTCGGGTGCGCACTTGTTCAGGAAGTAAGTGACCTGCGCATGCTTTTTAGCTGATTATGATTTATTTAGTTAAATAAAACACATGTAAGGGATGATAGTGTTAATAATTTACCTTGGATAAGAGCGAGAGTGAGTCTGCAGTGTTTCGCACACACACAGCGCGTGGACTCAGGGCAACAAATTAATGGAAATCCACTGTCTCCTCCGTTTGCAATCAGCAAAAAGCCAAATGCGACACACAGTAAACCGGTGTTGTTCACTCAGCTGTGCATAGTAGCACCAAATAAAATAAAAAAACACAATATACTGACCCGCGTTCTGTTTTCTATCATGCACGTTTGCGATGAGGTAAGATGCACAGAAACACAGTTTGCAAGATGTGTCTCACAGTGAATTCGTGAGAGTTGGTGGCCCTGCAGATTCAGCTTGCAAATGTTTTCGGCAGGTGTGCTTCTGCTGCCGCGGTCTTGTTCATTTGCCATGTTATTTGTGTATCTCTATCATGGCAAGCGCTGAGCCCTGTCGGAACTACGGGAGCCCAGAGGGGAGCGTCGGCGGTTGTTAAAGAGAAAACCGATTTTCATTAAAAAAAAATCGGCGTAAACTACACATTTGAGTTAGTCGATGAAATAGATTTATCGCCCAGCCCTACGTTGTATAGAACCAATCAAAAAGCTTAGAAATATACACAAACGCTGATCATTTGTCGATGGGAAGCCGTTTCGACTGACCGACACGCGATTGGTCCAGCCACCCTCACGTCAGACTCGCAGCAAGCGCTCTGTGTAATAAACAAGCCAGCAGATCTCCTCCGAAAGATTAAATATTATTAATTTGAGAAATTTCGCTGTCAAAAGAGAGCGAAGTCGCCATAACGTCATCAAGCCCCCTGGCCATGCACACTGCACACTCGTATTCGTGATTCAGTGGCTCTGAACTGTCAAAACACCATTCAAACTGCTTGCTACGGATGCGAAAAACACAGAAAATCGAACCCGATCCGATTTTTTTTTTATATAATGGATGAGTGTTTCGTAGACAGTGTGCAAGCGTGATTGACAAACTTTCCGATTTTTTGTTTTACGTGCGAAAATTTCAGATGTGAATTTCAGACTCACTGTGCAATGGTTTTTATCTGTACAAAAATATCCGTGAGATTTGCCCAAAACCGCCAGTTGAGAAAGTAAGTTGTCCCTCTCCCTGCCCAGCTTAGAAGGAAAGAGCTGAAATGTGAATTTAATGTCAAATTTGAATCTGAGTGAGTGTATTTACTGTGTATGGATGTGAGTGTGTGCAACTATTGTGTGTAAGTGTAGCTATTTATCTGCAAGGAGAATCCATTACAATGTGTTTGATTGACCCAATATTTAACTGTTGGTGTCTCCGTTATGAATTTGTTACACTGTTATTGTCAACTAGCCTACACAAAGATGATTGCATAGACTAGCATTATTTGTTCTCTGTTTCCTTGTCTCTCTGCCTCTCTCACTTTCTCTTACACACACACACACACACACACACACACACACACACACACACACACACACACACACACACACACACACACACACACACACACACACACACACACACACACACACACACACACACACACCTCTCTCTCAAGCAAAAATGTAGCACCTCAGTTCAATCTTTCTGATTTTAGTAAATTTTTGTAAAAGGTACTTTTAAATTATTTATTCAAATAAAAACTTTACAATTATTTGAGCTTCAGCCTGGTTTAATAGCATATATATACATTTTCATATTAATGTCTTTGGTCAAATTAAGCTGTAAAATAAAGTTTATCCCTTTAAATGCAATGGATTTTGAAAGATATCCACAAAAAACGGGCAAAAAACTTCAAAAGCGATTTTCTCAGGTTTTCAATTGGAAAAAGAGGGCAGACGACCATAATTCAAATGTTTATATCTTTACAACCATTCAATGTATGATTTAGACTAGGATATCATTTGAAAGCTTATGGTCTCATCTTTCCATTAATACCAACATCTCAATTTTGGGAAATTTGGGTCACTGTGACTCATTTTGCTGGATCAGGTCACATATGTCAGCAGCATGTATATAAAAGTTTGTAGTTTTGAGATAATGACGTTTATGCGTGGTTTGTGAAAAGAAAAATGTCACTGAAATAAGGTAATGAAACCCATACTGATTATTTTTTCACAAGCCTTTTGAAAATTGTATCATGTAGCCTAGCATATTTGCTTCAAAACTATGTGAAAATCATCCTGCGTACTCATTCAGATGAAACAATAGATTGATTTAAAATTTGTAAGACATGTTTTGTGTAAGAAAGCTTTATGCGTGGAGACGTGATTCATGAATATTGATGAGTTTGACACCTGAGAAAGACAAAGACCCTCCCATAATGGCCCTATCAGGTGCTATCAGGCCCTATCATTATGAGGAGCCTTGCACAAAGAATGAGGAGAGATTTAAAAAAGAATGGCTTTTTGATTGTTTGGATTTATTTTCAACACAACATAATCCAAAGATACACAACAAAGGACAAAAAAACACATTATTGAACACATTGATCTAAAGACAGAGACTTGAACAGTGACATAACTTTGCACCATTCCTGAAACATATTACATACCTGTAATTTCCAAGGTGTTTGATTTTTAATTTTACCATGTTCATGTACAGAGACTCATGTGGATGTTGAAGCCAGCAGGACTAATCAGTGGCATCTGGTCCCTGTAGAAAAAAAAGGAAACAACTGTGAACATGCTGATATCAAGATAAACTATAGGCTGCACAAGAGAAAAATATATGGATCATATGTTACTTCAAATGTTTCCATTCGTTATGACGTGATAAAGTGAGATTGGAGTAAAAACATGAAGCCTAATGTTTGGCGTATTGCTTTTAAAACCCACAGCGTGACTGACTCAAACTCACAGTGCGTGCAGAGAACGTTTACTGAAGCGATCGAGCCGCTCCAAACTATGAAACATTATTGTTACCATATTATACATATCTACGTTTGAGCAGATATCCACAAACACAGTATTTAACATTAAACACTGGTCGAAACATTATAATATTCACCATATTAGAGTAAACACTCATACTAGCCTACTTTTATCATGCTCTGTTTTATTATCCTTGTGTCGTGTACATGTAGGCTATATAAATTTAGCATTAGGCTTCATGTTTTTACTCCAAATTCATTTCATAATGTACATTTTAGTCTGGGACCAGATTGACTAGTTGCTACAATGTAAAGTTTATATAAGAACAACATTATGCCTGGATGTCTTACCTTAAAAAAACGTTCTCATCTTCAAATTGCGTTCTTCTAACTCTTCTGAGGTAAATCCAAGGTGCACAGCACTACACAGCACAAACACAGTCTTCCAAACTTGATGTAAAGCAGAGGAGTAGGCTACTGAACTCTCTGATTCTTTGTTTTGAGGTGATGAGGGCGTTTTCAGGTCTGCTCCTTCACGTGGATATTTACATGTCAATCGCTCTCGATATACAAGAGACTAAATAATGATCTGGGATGTCATCGCTCTGCTGCAGAATTTCAACGGCATCAACATTGATTCCATGTGATAATATTAGATCTAGAGTATGATTACGAAAATGAGTAGGTCCTGACACGTGTTGTCTAACTCCAATAGAGTTAAGAATGTCTTTGAATGCCAATCCCAATGCATCTTTTTCTTTATCTACACGTATATATTAAAATCACCAACAATTAGGACTTTATCTGCAGCCAGTACTAACTCTGATAAAAAGTCAGTAAATTCTTTGATGAAGTATGTATGGTGCCCTGGTGTCCTGTATACAGTAGCCAGCACAAATCTCAAATGTGATTTATCATTTACACTAGATATTGTTACATTAAGCACCAACACTTCAAAATGATTATATTTGAAACTCGACTTCTTAGTAATTCTGAAAATATTACTATAAATTACAGCAACACCTCCCTCTTTGCCTTTTATACGAGGTTCATGTTTATAACCGTAATCTTGGGGGGTGGACTAATTTAAAGTAATGTAAGTGTTTGGTTTTAGCCAGGTTTCTGTAAACACAGCACATCTAGGTTATAGTCTGTAATCATATCATTAATAATAATAATAATAATACACAAGTCTTATATAGCGCTTTCGAAGGAACTCAAAGACGCTTTACAAATGAAACAAACAAACAATGATGAGAGTGCTATTATAGATTGTAGGCGAGCTGAAACAAGTGGGTTTTGAGCAGTTTTTTGTAGGTGGTCAGTGAATCCGAGTTTCTGATGTGGATAGGGAGTGAGTTCCAAAGTTTGGGGGCAGCGATGGCGAATGCTCGGTCCCCCAAAGTCCAGTGCGTTGATTTGGTGATGGGTTTGAGAAGGCCCAAGTTGGCAGAGCGGAGATGTCGGGAAGGGCGGTGATGCTGTAAGAGGTCTGTGAGATATGGAGGTGCCTTGTAAGTGATGAGCAGAAATTTGTAATGGATGCGCTGTTGTACAGGGAGCCAATGAAGCTGTTGAAGAACGGGGGTGATGTGGTCTCTGGAGCAGGTGTGGGTGAGGAGATGGACAGCGGAGTTTTGAACGTATTGCAGTTTCTTTTTATATCAGAGGATGGGAGGCCATATAGGAGACTATTGCAGTAGTCGAGTCTTGATGTAATGAATGCGTGGATGAGAGTTTTTGCAGCAGATATGGAGAGGGTAGGACGTAGACAAGCAATATTTCGTAAGTGGAAAAAGGCAGTTTTGGTGATATGACGGATGTGGGGCTTAAAAGTGAGTGTGGGGTCAAAAATGAAACCAAGATTTCGGATCTGGGGAGAGGTGGTAACTGTATGGCCATCTGGCCATCGATGGAGAGAGTGAAATCTTCGGAGGCGGGGAGGAGTGATTTGGGACCGATGACGATGATTTCCGATTTATTGCAATTGAGTTTAAGGAAGTTGGCATTCATCCAGGATTTTATTGCAGAGAGGCAGGTTGTGATGGTTAATACTGTGACAGGAGTGATGGATCTGGTGCTGAGGTATAGTTGTGTGTCGTCTGCGTAACTATGGAATTTTAATCCATGATTATGAATGATAAGTCCAAGGGGAAGCATGTACAGATTAAACAGAAGGGGACCTAACACAGAGCCTTGAGGGACTCCGTTATTGACTGGTATGGTGTGAGACGTACAGTTGTTGATGGATATGAATTGAGATCTGTTGGTAAGCTAGGAGGAGAACCAGGAGAGAGCTGAGCCAGAGATGCCAAGATGTTGTAGGCGTTGTAAAAGGATAGAGTGGTCAATGGTGTCGAAGGCGGCAGAGAGGTCAAGCAGGATGAGAATGGAGTGGGAACCAGAGTCAGAGGCGAGCAGAAAGTCATTTGTTACTTTGAGTAGTGTAGTTTCGGTAGAGTGATGAGTGCGGAATCCAGACTGAAAGGTTTCGTGAAGCTGATTGGAGTGGAGGTGATGTTTTAGTTGAGAGGCGACCAAGCGTTCCAGGATTTTAGACAGGAAAGGTAGGTTAGAGATGGGGCGGAAGTTGTTGGGGTTGTCAGGATCCAGGCCAGGTTTTTTTAAGTATTGGTGTGATGGCTGCAACTTTGAGGGAAGAAGGAACTGTTCCAGAGGTGAGAGAGGAGTTGATGATAGCCATGATGAGTGGGCTGAGGTCAGGTAGGCAGTGCTTCACCAGTGCAGATGGAATAGGGTCCAGTGGGCAGGTTGTGAGGTGGATTTTGTTCAAGTGGGTAGTAAGATCGGTTTCTGTAATGACTGATAAACAGGGGAGAATGATGTGAAATGGAATGGATGAGACAGATTGAGGGTCTGTGCTGGGAGAAATGTCCACAGAGAGTTCTTGGTGAATGCTGTCAATTTTGTATTTAACCCTCTGGGGTCCAAGGTGTTTTTGGGGTCCTGGAGATGTTCTGACATGCTCTGACATTTGTTCTTTTTTCAGTTATTTATAAACATGTTAATGGCAAAGGTGTAAATCCACTCTATATAGCACAAACAGGGCTACCATAATATGTGAGCAAGATGTATGTACATGTTTGTATTTTTGAAAGAATATTATTTATGCATGGTTATTGAACTAAAACTTAAAGTTTCTGAAATAAGGCCACAAAACACATACCAAATATGTGTCCACAAGACTTTTGACTAATGGATGTTCTCGCCTAGGATTTTTTCTTCAAAATGATCTGAAAATCATCCTGCCAAATCATTCACATAAAACAATACATTGATTTAAATTTAGTAAAACACTTTTTGTCTGGAAAGGCAATATGCGAAATGGGCGTGACTCATGTATAATGGTCTGATTCCATTAAGACAAAACACCTGCTTAATGAGCCTGCATAATGAGCTTTTCACAGGTGTGTCACTGAGCCACAAGAAAGAATGCAAGGACACAAGAAAAGAAATATATATATACCACAAAATTGGTACACAGTTGGAAACATCTAGAAAAAAATAGTATTTTTCCACCTGTGTTTTTGCTTGCAAATTGTATAATATCCAAGGTGAACAGTAATTGTGTAGTTAATTCTCATACTGTATTTTCAGAAAGTTTTGGATATGTATCCTCTCCCCAAATTTGTCACTAATAAAACACAATACAAATAATTTGAAGAGAAGGCTTATATTGACCTTTTAAGATTTTGTTTACATCTACCTTGTAAATATATTATTTGTTATTTTATTAAAAATGTTACAATTACAGCAACAATTAAAATAACAATATTTCAAGTGTAATATTTCTTTGTAAAAACTAAAGTATACATTTTATCATACATATTTCAAAGTTAAGGATTCATTAGTTTGAATAAAGCCTACATTGGAACAAACACTATAATAGCATCCTAGTTGATGACTTTATTTTTGACACAACAAAAATAGCCTAATATATTTAACATTTGAGCAGAAATTGGTGAACACAAGCTTATTCAATGTGGCAGTAGTCTAGTTTACAGTAAACAGTTAATAATCTATCCAAAACTAGTCAACGAAATGTTGTCTTTCATATTTCGTCTGTAACATAGGCATATCGTTTGTTGTTTTTATGAGCCTATATTAGGGCATATAAATATTAATTTGCAGTTTAATACGTTGTTAATACAAAGACATTTTAACGTTATTTCAACATATTTCAGTCGATTTTCACTCATCTCAGTATAGCAATAGGGTTTGGTAAAAACTGTTCAGTTCATTCATTCACACACAGACGCGATTCATATTTAAACAGTCTTTTTTGCGGTTTACATACACTATGATATCGCGATTAGAACAATAATAATAATAAACTTACTTATCAGATGGATCCGTTGCTCCTCGAAATGAAAATAAACCAGCACATGTTCTGAGGTAAATGTCCCAGGATTACATAAACAGAGAACATTTATTTTAGTTTTGAATTAGATATTTTAAAAGTAAAAACTTCAATGATTATAAAGATATATTGCTCGTGCTTGTGTGAATAGTATTCGCTGAGCTTTGTTTAAGTTTAGAGACGTGCTCCAGAAAAAAAGTTAACGGAGACAGAGAGGCAGAAAGCACATCCTGTTTATTTTCTTCATTTTACAAAAGCACACGGTTTTGATGTTAATGTGAGTGTACACAAAAAAAGAAGACCCTCTATAGTTTATAATCATGTAATGATTTTATTTATATGACCAAAAATGACAGAGTATTTTAAGTCTATGTTGCTGCTATGTGGAAAAAAAACAGCAAAACGCGCCAGCGCGTTTCTGGACCCCAGAGGGTTAAAGAAGTCGATGAAATTATTGCATTTGTCCATGGTGAATAAATTAGTGATATTGTCAATGGGTTTGAGTAATTTATTAACTGTAGCAAACAGACTCCGGGGGTTTGAGGATCCAGAGTGAATGATCTCAGAATAAAAAGCTGTGCGGGCTGATGTGAGCGCTGATCTATAATGATGGCTGTGGTCCTTGTAGGCTTGAAGTTGTACAGTGAGTCCAGTTTTCTTATGTAGGTGTTCCAGTTGTCTGCGTTCTTTTTTGAGTTTGTGCAGTTCAGGAGTGAACCAGGGAGCAGAGCGGGAAAATGTAACTGTTGCAGTTTTCACTGGTGTGAGAGTATTTAGGCTGGATGTGAGTGTGCAATTGTAGTGAGCTACTAGGTCGGCGGTGGTTGAGTTTTCAGGGATGCTGGGTATGGAAATTGTGTTTGCAATATGGGAGGAAAAAGAGGTGAGACAGAGGGACTTTAGATTTTGGTAAGATATGGTGTGCGTCTGCTTGAAGTGAGGGCTGAGGAGGTTGATGTGAAATGTTATGGTGAGATGATCAGATATGGCCAAGTCTGTGTATGTGAGAGTGTCAATATTAAATCCAGTAGAGCAGACCAAGTCCAAAGTGTGTCCACCGGTGTGGGTGGGGAAGTTGACATGTTGTACGAAGTTAAAATTGTGTATAATGTCCAAGAAATCCGTAGTGGGTTTGGCGGTGGAATAGTCGATATGGAAATTGAAGTCACCTACGAGTAATATGGTTGATGAAGTTGTACAGAGTTGTGTTATAAGTTATAAATTGGATTTGGGAGGGCGATAAATTGTAGAAATAGTCAGAGGAGTGGGGCCTAAGAGTTTAAATAAGAGGTGTTCAAAAGAAGGAACAGATGGGATGGGGAGAGGGCGAAGCTTGAGAGTTTGTCTGTGGATGACAGCAATACCACCGCCCCTGCCTTCAGGACGAGGTTGGTCCATGTATGAGAATCTAGTGGGGGTGGCTTGGTTGAGGGAGAAGTAGTCATGGGGTTTTTGCCAGGTTTCAGTTAAACAGATTAAGTCTAATTGTGAGTCCAGGATGAATTCGTTGAGAATGATGCTTTTATTGTCAAGAGATCTTATGTTCAATAGTCCAAGCTTGAGCGACTTTTGTGTTAAAGGGGATAATGCAGAAATGGGAACTGACCGGAGGTTGAAATGGTTCACGTGACGTTGGCTCTGATGACGTTGTGCGTTGCTGTTTAGATGCCGGGGCGTGGAAGAGAAGCAATGAGGTAGTGTTGCGCCGAAGCTTTCATTCCCGGTGGATATGTGTATTAAGTTTCTACGGGAGCCTCTGTGGATGTAGCGGTGGCGTTGAAGTAGTCCGAAGGTTTTTATTTCAGCGGTGAGCTCCGGAGTAGCCGATGGATAACAGTTTAGCTGGAGTAGCTGTTTAGCTGAGTACCGGAAAACCATGAAGTTGTTAGTGGAGTTTTGCAACCAAGGAGGCAGGATGGAGAGCAGAAAAAGAACCAGGACCAGGTACTGCATCGCCGGGAGGAAAGATTGAGTCTTCTTGGGCAGGAGAAGTTAGCGTTGCCGCCCGGAAGCGCTGGTGTTAACCCGATCGATCCAACGGGTGCCAACTACACTGTCCGTAATCCTAAAACGTTGCCGATCCAAACTGGGTCGGGTCCTTCGATAGCAGAGACGTGCAGGCGAAAAAGGTCCAGGTAAGTTAGGCAGTTTTGATGCAATAAGAAGTTTTGATTTGATTTCCCCGAGGGGAGAAGCGGCAGCCAAAAAACGCGCTAGCGTCCTCTCCCAGCGGGACTCATGAGGAATGAGTCACAATGACTCACAACATTAAAAATAAGTGCTTTTGAAGTAAGGGATCGAATATTCAGCAACCTGAGGTTTCTATCTATTTTTTTATTTGTTGAACATCAATTAAATTTGTATCCTTGATGGGTTCAGAAGTTTTTTTGTATGTCCTAATTCGGGGAACAGGCACAGTCTCTATATGATGATATGTAGGTGAAAGAGTCTCTATGTGATGGGATTTATCTGACCTCAGTGACGTAAGACAGCTGGCAGATGGTCGCTTTAGCCGGTTTGTCTGCTTCCTGACCTGAGCCCCAGATTGTTATGTTTGAGTGAGGACAGTCTACTAAGTATCTCATCACTCCTTCGAACAGGAAGGGGGCCAGAGCAAATTAAAATGCCTGACCTTGTATTTGCGAGTTCACACACCTCTTTAACGTTAATTTTAGTGACCTCCGACTGGCGAAGTCGAACATCATTTGTGCCGACGTGAATAATAATCTTAGAGAATTTACGATTAGCATTAGCCAGCACTTTTAAATTTGCTTTGATGTCAGGCGCTCTGGCTCCCGGCAAACATGTGACTATGGTGGCTGGTGTCTCTATTTTCATGTTCCGTGTAATAGAATCGCCAATAACTAGGGCACTTTCAACAGGATTCTCAGTGGGTGTTTCACTGAGTGGGGAGAATCTATTTGATGTTGTAATCGGAACGGAAGAGCTGTGTTTTCTCCCGCGGCTACAGTGTCTCCCCGTCACCCAATTGCCCTGCTGCAGGGGCTCTACTACAGCCGGAACCGAACAATGTACAGTGTTCTCTAAGCTAATCTCATACAAAGTAGTATCTAAAGGCCTTGCACTCTTAATTGACCTCAATTAAAGTTTGGATGCATGTCTCTGGTTCTAAAATCTTCTCCGTCAGGCTGACTGTCTCCCTGCATTTATCACATGTAAATCCTGTGCTGATAGAGAAGGCTATGCTATACATGTTACATGAAGTGCAAGTAACAATAAGAGGAGAAGATGACATGACTCACCGTGTTTGTTTGACTGACTTATACTCACCACAGTTGTTTGATGGATTTGTAAAAGGCGCGAGTGCGCAAGCAAAATAAATAAATAAATAAATAGCGCACTGATGGGACACTAACAGGCTAACGAATTTCTAGCGTGTTGTGCTAGCAACAATTTAGATTGAAGCTAGCGATGTGAGGTTAATATGTGATGTTGTGTAAGTTATATTTAGCAGTATAAACAACAGGAAATTATAGTAAATAATAATTCAAAACAGAAAGAAATATGAAGCTTACAGACGCAAACCAACTCAGCAGAGGCAGCAGGCAGGAGCAATCGAGCAATCGATCTACAGGCAAAAAACAAATATCCAAGTATCTTTACTCTCGTGGGAGTGTTTGCACACAGATTCACTGCCTGCCCAATATGGCTTCAGTGTTCCCAATTAGGGTGTGTAAAAACCACACAATGCGCTTCCTGCCTATGATGGCTCCCAGCGACTTTTTCACTATTATACACCTATTGCTACACAGATGTGTATACATTGAATTCTAATATATGTCGTTTTTCTTTAATGTAATTTATAAGAATACAAATAATAATTTAATTTTTTTGTTAACATTTTACCAGATTTAGCGCTTATGTTCAATTTATTTATTTTCCCCAACTAAATTATGTATCTCACTAAATGTTTAGATTTTAGAAAATTACTGTGCACCAAATATTTTTTACTTAAGTACTTTGCTGCTGAATACCTGAACAACCTTTTTAATAGTATCTGCTCTGATTTTGAAGATTATAGATTATTATAACTATCACTTACATTTTCAGAAAATCTTTTTAATAAATAAAGTGCTAATAAATCTGACTGCATGACTGAACTTTACTGAGCTTTGTTTTTTGTGTTTGCATCAGTGTACTTAGTAAATGTGTGTTTACAGTGATGAATATTTATCTATCTGCAATGGTGGGCAGCTCAGCTTTAACAGTGCACAGTCCAGGCACGCTGCATTCTCTCTACAGCAGGCAGCCAGGCGGAGAAGCTTCCAGCTGGGCTCATTGCTCCTCTTTGCACCATGCATCAGCTCTAGACACACCAGCAGGGCATAAAACTTGAATACACGCCCAAGACATTTCTTTTGTTGTCACTCTTTGAATCTCACTTGACTGAACACATTGGCAGGGATTATTATATCTTGTTTGCCTAATATATTGCTGTTTATGTAATATGTAGGTTTATCCACTTTTTAAGTTCATTTTTCTGCTCACGTTTAAATGTTTCCTACTATCAGCCTCAGGCTTCAAGGACCGCTCATGGACAGCGTGATGCATATTGCACCAAAAAAATTGGCTTCTATCAGATTACCTGGCTTTTATTCAATTTCTGATACATGTTTTATCAGCCCACCAGGAAACAAAGTCATGTTTACAAAATATGCTACAGTGAGCACTTTTGAGTGTTTCTTTTTTTATTTATTGTTTAGCCTTTTATTAAATAGGACTGTAGAAATTGCAGAGAGAGAGAGAGAGAGAGAGAGAGAGAGAGAGAGAGAGAGAGAGAGAGAGAGAGAGAGAGAGAGAGATGGGCCAGTCGCACAGTCATGCAGGCGATAAATATATAGTATAATTAAATATAAACTATTTCTCTTTTTTTAAAGAAATAATATGACCCTTTTATCTTGGGAGCAACGTACTACCTTCTGCAGCAAATCCAACTGCTTCTTAGAGTTAGACACTGGATTATCTAAAGTTTGCTTGGCTTATGGCTTCAAATCTTTGTTGAGACTATTAGGTTTCCATGGCCATGGAAAACCTGGAAATATCTGTGATTTTCTTTAAATACTTCTAGTTATGCTAAGCTCTAAAACAATTTGTCTAGGAATTGCTTTTTTGAGTGTTTTATCTGTATTTATTAAAGCTGCATCCAGTAATATTGAACGATTGGAAAAGCCAATGAAATTCATTGGTCATGTGGGAAACCTGTTGCAAAGACAGTAAAGCCAATAAATGAGATATCCTCAAACCCAACTGTACATTCTACTCTAAATTATGTACAAATGCACATTTATCCACTCTTAAATATCACAAAGGAAATTAAACTATGGTTGGGTGCTTGACAAATCAATCAGACAGCCCCTTCCTTCCAAAAAGGGCAATAGAGTAATCCAGAATGTGGACCAGACTATAGTCCACAAGGCAATTTAAGACGAAATATATATAAGTATATATATATATATATATATATATATATATATATATATATATATATATATATATATATATATATATATATAGTATGTATATATATATATATATATATATATATATATATATATATATATATATATATATATATATATATATATATATATAAGTATATTTCTGAGGCTTTATGGTGTTTGCTCTTCTGCAGTCTTCCTATTTAGGATGTATAATCCTGCTCATCCTGACAGTAAAATGGTACAAATCAGATATTGCCTTTCCTGCATCTTCCAATGCATATGAAATGAGTCATATGCTAGACGAAAGAACTCTGTGATCATATCTGATGTGCAGAATTATGACTAAATAAATCAAGTTAGTGCTGGCATCAGCTGTAAATGCACAAAGCCCATTTTAATAATGAAACACTCAATTGGTCTAAAGCAGAGCCTGGAGGGACGCCTGATTATGTTTACTTCCATGTCCTCCCTTTTTTCCCCCCTCCACTGCGGCGCTGGAGAATTGCACCCAGCCCACGCTCCAACCTGCACACGTACACAAGTCAAAGTGACAGCGTAATATTAGTCGGAGCGAGATGAAGTGCGCGTGAGTTGATAGATTCTTCCCCGCTTTCTCTGTCAAACACACTGAATACATTCTGGTGTTCATTCTCACCTTATGGGGCTGTCATTTAATGCAAAGCTCTACCGGCACATTCATTCTCAATGCGTGTGATTTAAAACGCTTTTCCACTACCAGCGGAGAGTTGGTGCACTCGTACCGTGTGCTGAACAAATGAGAGGTAATGTCAAACAGAGGTGGCCTGATGGAGGCGATCTTTGGGCCCTGAGCACAGCAGTTCGACTGAGATAATGAACCCAGGCGCTGCTGGAGGCTGGAACAGTCAGAACTTTTGCAGCACTGCGTTAAGAGATCACTGTGGTTTTCACATCAAGCCCAGGAGGTACAGTTGCATTAGCAAAGAGAGACTATCACTTCTTTTAGAGGAAAAATCACCAGGCTGCACTCTAAGAAGAGCCTGTCAGCCAATTCAGCCCAATGCAGATACAGTTTGCCTCCCGTTAACCTGAAAAGCAGAGAGTTTTTGTCATGCTCTGAGCAGGAGATGGTGGAGGCGTATAAATAAACTTCGAGCTCTAAAAGTCTTTTCTGTTTTATTTTTCTCTCTATAGGTGAGGACGATAGCCTGGCCTTTAAGGGAAAAGTGACAGTGGAAGAAATCTTCAAGAAAGACTTCAAAGTTCACGACCCTAACGCTAAGTGGATCAACAGTAAGTGCTCTCATCAGCAGACAAATGATTTCCTCTAGTGCCGTTCTTCCATTAGATGTCCAGAATCTAATAAGATTGCCTTATCTGAGCATTGAGTCACAAACGTACTTTAATCCTCATTGTTCACATAATCAATTCAGAGAGGCAGCAGAATACACCGTTGCGCATTACTATTTTCCTCTTGAAGATAAAACAAATTCCACTTTCTTTTCATAGTCATAAAATTCAAGCATTTGAGAATCAAGATCTTAAACTGACCTAAATAAAATGTACCCGCTTTATAACAAGTCACTGCTTTATAATTGCTTCATAATGATAAAAAAAATAAAAATTAGGTTTCAAAATGATAGAAATAGTGATGAGATTTAAGAATTGTGACACTTTGTCGTTGTGAAATGTTAGTAATTCAATCATCGGCAAGGATACTTAAGGAGAAATGACATTTATGTCTACTTTCCCTTACAGAAACATTTTTTTTATTTAATTTGAAAGAAGTGTGAAAAATTATAAAATTTAAAGCGTCAGTCAGTAACTTTTGTTGACTAGCGGTTAATAAACATAAATGCATACGTCTTGCGGAAGAACATTGTTGCCGGAGCTACTTCTCTCTGTTTATGTCTATGACGAGTCACGCAGGTACTGTGATTCTCTGCAGTGGTACCAGTCTAAAATATGGTTTGGAAAATGGTTTCATGATGTACTTGCTTTTTATATAAATTTATATACAGAAAAAAAGTTACTGAATGCAGCTTTAAGTATGAACTGAATGTAATATTTCTGAAACATTATTGCATGTTAATTGCAATTTATGTTAAAATATATAAAAAAAATTGTCAAACGCAATTAGCTGAACTTTAGAGGGTTTTTTTCACCTATATAAATAGGACTCAGGAATGTTCAGACAAGCATTTATTGTGAACTAAAAAATACTTTAATGTAATTTCTACTTAAAATGATATGTCATGTATTTAAATATATATATTTAACAGTATTGTTAAACATTTGTAATGATGAAGTTGCAATTTAGTACATTCAAAATATGTTTACTTAAATGCAATATTAAATAACACACTACAGTTAAAATTATAATACATTTCTTTACATGTGCTTTAGTATGTTAGTCAAAACAAAATAAATGTACTTCTTTAAACATGACATAGATAATTAAAAAATTTAATACTGAATATTACAAAATGTACTTAAAAGGGATTGTTCACCCAAAAATCGGTGGGGGTGGCATCTGTGCTCCTAATTTAAAAAATGTAGGAGCACAGTCAAAAGATTAGGAGCACCTGATCATTCTGATCAATGACAGAAATCAACTTTCCCATTATGAGGTGATATTTAACACCTTAAAATGACTTGCCGGGGCATTTTTTAACCTTTGTAAGGACATTTTTTCTAACCTTATTAAATGTGACATATTTTATGTCAAATTCATACATTTATATTTATAAATTGAGTTAAAATAATAATACACAATCAGGAAGAATAAGTTACCAATCAAATGAAATCAGTATCAACAAAATTAATCTTTGCACTGCAGAGGTGGAATAGAAGAACAAAAATCTTGCATAACTCAGCACTGAACAAACTCCAGCGTTTTGAGCGGTGAGTGGATTTTAACTTAAACGCCTCTGATTGGTCATTGCGTCTCATGAAATCAATATGTCTCTGATTGGTTACATTGCTCTGCTCAACTCTGCAAAAACATGTTCTCTCATCATGCTCTCCAGAGTGCAAACACAAATACACCCCTAGCGTGTTTGCAAAATCTGTTTGGCCAATATGTTGTTATTAGTTTCAACTGAAGGTGCACCCCCATAGAACCGGGCCTGATCAGGTCAGGTCAAATGCAACTGATATGGTCGCACTGCAGAGCCCTGTAATTTATTCCCCCTCAAGCTATCCTAGGTGAATATGACGTTCTTATTTTTAGCCGAACACAATCTGAGTTATATTAAATAATATTCTGGCTCCTCCCAGCTTTGTAATGGCATTAAATAGAGTCCAAAAAGCTCCAAAAAGCACATCCATCCATTATAAAAGTAATTAATATGACTGCAGTGGGTTAACAAATGCCATTTGAAGCAAAGGTTTTTGTAAGAAAAAAATCTATATTTAAAACTTTATAAACTATAATCACTGGCTTCCGGTAACGGCCATACGCATGTTCACGAGAGAGTGGCGTCCCGGTGGAAGGGTGACCTCCGATAATATTGATAAAATATTATCTGCAAGTAGTTTTTTTTTATATATACATTTAAGGTTTGAAGTACACTACAAGTGCACATTACATGCAAATAAGCACTTTTCTGTTTTCACAAGGGAAAAATCACCAAAACAGCAATTCAATTCTTTGCAAAAATGGCTTAGAAAAATAAAGTTATGTGAAAATTTTCAGCAGCCTTCAAGTTCAGATGACCTGCTTTGATATTTTATATCTAATGAAATAACCAATCAGCCTTTTTTAAGTGGGTCTGTAGGCTTTTAAATAGTTTTTGGGGCAATTCTACAATTCTGAATGAAGTCAGAATGAGGGTGATTAAATCTTTGTGGATATGTGTCTGGATTGTGATGTCTATTCCTCATACAAACGGATGGTTTAATGCAAAAAGAGGAAGACGTTTATCAGCGGGTAGATTAATCAAGCAGTCTGATTTGGTTTGAGCTTTATTGAGCTGTCTCCTCTAATCAGCTGCTTTGGGCTGTGCAGATATTGAAGCGTCTCCATGCTCAAACCTCAGAAAGCTGTAATCTTAGCCACAAACCGTTCATTCAAATCCATATTGCACACACAAATGGCAAAAGCTTGCTGAAGTTGTTTATCTATTTTTGTCAAGTCAAGTCATCCTCATTTATATAGCGCTTTTAACAATGTAGATTGTTTCAAAGCAGCTTTACAGAGATAAACATATAATTTAAGGTAACAGAAATTGGTTTGGTTTTATAGTGGTTCTTGAAAAATGTTATTTCCAGCTAAAGTTAGTCTTGATTGCTTCACTTCCGTCTAAATGATCATTTGTTATTAAAGTAGGGGCCGCTAAGACGACACCGTTCTCTCTAAATAGACTTTAAACGTGAACCTGTGATAGACGCTGATGGCGTTCACATGCGCATTAAGAATTGATTCTATAGTTATGTGCGTTTGAATATATGTGCGCAGGTTTGTAATTCCTTACAAACCATGCCTAAACAAACTACTTGCCTTGTCTATAAATTTTGATGCAGAATTTTATTTTATCTTTTCACTTTGGGTAGGTACGCGAACCGAAAAATTCCACAACGCTTTATTTGTAGAGTGGTATAGGGATCCTCCATAGGAAGAGGCTAGTTGGCACTTCAGCACTGCATTGTCATCAGGTCCAGGCGAAAGTCCTTCGTCAGATCTGGAAACGGCCTGGATCCGGCAGGCTGCGGGAAAACCTTGGGATAAACAAAGACACTAAAATTAGCGTAGATGCCATTCTTCTTATGATGTAACGAGTACATCAGGATTTAAGGGAAGTGTTCCCAGTTCCGGCTGACCTAATCTAAGCAGCCTAATATTGAATTATAGAAGTCTATAGAGTGTTATGTGAATGCTAGGTCAAAGAGATGTGTTTTTAGTCTAGTTTTGAACTGACAGACTGTGTCTGCTTCCCGGACAATGTTAGGAAGATTGTTCCAAAGTTTTGGTGCTAAATAGGAAACGGATCTACCGCCAGCAGTCGATTTAGATATTCTAGGTATTATCAACTGGCCGGAGTTTTGAGATCGCAATAGACGTGAAGGACTATAATGCGTTCAGAGCTCGCTCAAGTACTGGGGAGCTAAACCATTTAGTGCTTTGTAAGTAATCAGCAATATTTTAAAATTTATACGATGTTTAATAGGAAGCCAATGCAGTTTTGACAGAACCGGGCTAATATGGTCGTACTTCCTGGTTCTGGTAAGAACTCTAGCGGCTGCGTTTTGAACTAGCTGTAGTTTGTTTATTAAGCGTGCAGGGCAACCACCCGGTAGAGCATTACAATAATCTAGCCTTGATGTCATGAACGCATGAACTAGTTGTTCCGCATTTGTCAATGAGAGCATATGACGTAATTTAGATATATTTTTAAAATGGAAAAATGTGGTTTTACAGACACTAGACACGTGACTTTCAAATGAAAGATTGGTATCAAAGAGCACACCCAGGTTCCTAACTGACGACGAAGACTTAACAGAGCAGCCATCAAGTGTTAGACGGTGTTCTAGGTTATTACGTGTGGAAGTTGTTTGTCCAATAATTAGAATCTCTGTTTTTTTCAGAATTTAGTAGTAGGAAATGACTAGTCATCCAATTTTTGATATCAACTATGCATTCCGATAATTTTGTGAATTGGTGAGTTTCGTTAGGTTTGGAAGAAATATAGAGCTGAGTATCATCAGCATAACAGTGATGTTATGTGAGTGCAGGAGATGAACCCAAATGCAGCCAGACTGCGATGAACACAAGTTTTATTGGTAACAAACAAGAAAACAAAACCCACGAGGGGGCAAAACAGGACTGGAACAGGAATGACTAAACTAGACTAAGACTTGACAAACTAGACTATAAACTAACAACAGAAACAGTAATACGCTAGACAAAACTCACAAGGTACTCTCAGGTAAGTTAACACGCAGATAGGAATCGCAGTATCAAACAACGTCAAACAATGAACCGACACAGGACAGCAAACACAAGGGGATTATAAAGGGAACTAATGACAAGGACAGGTGAAACTGACTAGACAATAATGACAAGACGAGGATAACAAGGGGGCGGGGTTACGTAACCAGACAACACAAGCACATGTCCCAAGCAAAAGGCCATGTGCTTGTACACAAAACAAGATTCTGTCATGATCCTGCCTCACGACCAGGGAAAATCAAGAACACTAAGGCAGAATCATGACAGAACCCCCACCTTAAGGAGCGGCTTCCAGACGCTCCTCAAGGGGACATTAAACACGGGACATGACAGACTGTGACAAAGACACAAACCAACAATACATGACAAAATCTAACAAGGCATACACGAAAAGACAATTACTGGGTTGGGGTGAAACATCAAAAACAATAAACAAGGCAGGGGAGGTGGAGGAAACACAAAGTTCTTAGGGGGCAGTCCAGGGTAAATAGGTGGACTAGGGGTCTTGGTCTTGGACAAACGGGGAAACAGTCCGGGAATTAGTGGAGACAGGGAAGACAGACTGGGATACTGTATCGGCGGCAGCAGCAACAGACTCAGACACAGAGGACACAGAGGATGAGGAAACGGGACTCCTGACGGGGAACATGGCAGGCGAAGGGGCAAGACTGGGTGCAGCGCTCTCAGTGGCAGACTTGGGTTCAACGCTCACTGGGACAGGATCGGGTGCAGCGCTCACAGGGATAGGATCGGGTGCGGCGCTCACAGGGACAGGATCGGGTGCGGCGCTCACAGGGACAGGATCGGGTGCGGCGCTCACAGGGACAGGATCGGGTGCGGCGCTCACAGGGACAGGATCGGGTGCGGCGCTCACAGGGACAGGATCGGGTGCGGCGCTCACAGGGACAGGATCGGGTGCGGCGCTCACAGTGGTAGGCTTGGGAATAGAGCTCACAGACACAGTGGGCTCGGGACAAGACATGACGGGCACATCGAGGATCTTGACAAGCTTGGCAAGGTAGTCTGCTAGAGTCTCGGCAGCAACAATGATAGGCAACCTCTGACGAGCAGACACCGCTTGCAGGACTGCTTCTGCAGCTTGATCGGCCGCAGCTCTCACAGAGGCAGATTCGGTAACCGGGCAACCAGCTGCTGATTCAGGACAAGCGTTCACAGATGCCGCCTCAGGAACAGCAGTCACAGCTGCAGACTCAGGAACAGCGCCTAGCGTTGCAGCCTCAGGAACGGCGGTCGCGGCTGCAGACTCTGGAACAGCGCTAACTGCAGCAGACGTGCATTCTGAGCTCTCAGTTGCAGCAGCGGGCTCTGGGACAGCGCTTGCAGTAGCGGGCTCTGGAACAGCGCTTGCAGTAGCGGGCTCTGGAACAGCGCTTGCAGTAGCGGGCTCTGGAAGAGCGCTATCAGTAGCGGGCTCTGGAACAGCGCTTGCAGTAGCGGGCTCTGGAACAGCGCTTGACGAAGGATGGGAGGCTCCCCTCTTTCTCCTAGGTCGGGAAGCAATGGTTACAGCAGGACTCGTGATCGGCTGGACGGGCTAAGCGGAAGACAAAACAGGAACTGGGAAGACCACTTCTGGTTGGGTGAGCTCAGATGACGATGACTCCGAGGGGGAATCCCAAGAAACCCGTCTCCCTCGTTTACCACGGAGGTCAGCGTGTGTGGAAGACGCCTCTGGAGTCGTGGGGGAACCAGCCTGGTCCTGGTCAGAACCAGCGTACTGTCTCAAGGTCCGCTCACCCTGGGAAGGAAACAGAAGCTTGCCATTCCTGGAGTCGGAAATCGCCTCCTGCCACCAATGTACAAGATGGTCAGGATGATCGTCAGGCATACTGTCTGCTGGGTTCTGTTGTGGTCGGTTCATTCTGTTATGTGGATGCAGGAGATGAACCCAAATGCAGCCAGAGTGTGATGAACACAAGGTTTATTGGTAACAAACAAGAAAACAAAACCCACGAGGGGGCAAAACAGGACTGGAACAGGAATGACTAAACTAGACTAAGACTTGACAAACTAGACTATAAACTAACAACAGAAACAGTAATACACTAGACAAAACTCTCACAAGGTACTCTCAGGTAAGTTAACACGCAGATAGGAATCGCAGTATCAAACAAAGTCAAACAATGAACCGACACAGGACAGCAAACACAAGGGGATTATAAAGGGAACTAATGACAAGGACAGGTGAAACTGACTAGACAATAATGACAAGACGAGGATAACAAGGGGGCGGGGTTACGTAACGAGACAACACAAGCACATGTCCCAAGCAAAAGGCCATGTGCTTGTACACAAAACAAGATTCTGTCATGATACTGCCTCACGACCAGTGAAAATCAAGAACACTAAGGCAGAATCATGACAAGTGAAAGCTAATTCCATGTTTCCTAATGATATCTCCTAAAGGTAGCATGTACAGCGTGAACAGCAGCGGTTCAATTACTGGGCCTTGTGGTACGCCATACTGAACTTGTGATCGATAAGACATCTCTTCATTTACTGCTACAAACTGATAGCGGTCAGATAAATATGATTTAAACCATGCTAATGCAATTCCACTAATGCCAACATAGTTTTCTAGTCTATTTAAGAGAATGTTCTGGTCAATGGTGTCAAATGCAGCACTAAGATCAAGTAACACTAATAGAGAGATACAACCACGATCGGATGATAAGATCAAGTAATTTGTAACTCTAATGAGAGCTGTCTCAGTCCTATGGTACAGTCTAAATCCTTACTGAAAATCCTTGCAGATACCATTTCTTTCTAGAAAGGAACATAGTTGTGAGCATACTGCCTTTTCTAGTATCTTTGACACAAATGGTAGATTCGAGATCGGCCTGTAATTGACTAATTCTGTAGGATCAAGTTGCGTTTTTTTAACAAGCGGTTTAATCATAGCCAGCTTAAAGGTTTTTGGTACGTATCCTAGAGACAAAGACAAATTAATGATGTTAAGAAGAGGATCTATGACTTCTGGAAGCATCTCTTTCAGTAGTTTAGTCGGTATAGGGTCTGACATACATGTCGTCGATTTAGATGAATTAACGAGTTTGCAAAATTCTTCCTCTCCTATGGCAACAAATGAATCAAATTTTACCTCAGGGAGACTATAATGCACTCCCTGATGTGATGCTGTAGTAGACGGTTGCATAGTTATAATTTTGTCCCTAATATTATCAATCTTATAAGTGAAGAAGTTCATAAAGTCATTACTGCTGTGTTTCTTAGAAAAGTCTGGGCTTGAAGCTTTCTTTTTCGTTAGTGTAGCCACTTTTTCAAATAAATACCTTGGATTATGTTAATTTCTTTTAATAGGGTTGAAAAATAAGCAGATCTAGCAGCTTTTAAAGCCTCTCTGTAAGCAATCGAGCTCTCCTTCCATGAAATCCGAAATACCTCTAGTTCGGTTTTCTTCCAGTTGCGCTCCATTTTTCTGGCTGCTCTCTTAAGAGCCCGGGTCTAGAGTATGATTACGACAATGAGTAGGTCCTGACACGTGTTGCCTAACTCCAATAGAGTTAAGAATGTCTTTAAATGCCAATCCCATTGCATCTTTTCCATTATCTACATGTATATTAAAATCACCCACATTTAGGACTTTATCTGCAGTCAATACTAATTCTGATAGAAAGTACTAATTCTTTGATAAAATCTTTTTGGTGCCCTGGTGGCCTGTATACAGTTGATTTATCATTTACATTATATATATTTTTGTATATAATGTACAATGTAACATTATTACATTATATATGTTTACATTAAGCACCAACACTTCAAAAGAACTATATTTAAAACTAGATTTTTTAGTGGTTTTGAAAATATTACTATAAATTACAGCAACACCTCCCCCTTTGCCTTTCAGGCGAGGTTCATGTTTATAACAGTAATCATGGGGGGTGGACTCATTTAAAGAAATGTAATCGTCTGGTTTTAGCCAGGTTTCTGTCATACACAGCACATCTAGGTTATAATCTGAAATCACATCATTAACTATGAGCGCTTTTGAAGTTAGGGATCGAATATTCAGCAACCCAAGCTTTATCGTTTGCTCATCTGTATTATATCTATTTTTTATTTGTTGAATATCAATTACATTTTTAACCTTAGATCGGTTTGGACGTTTTTGGGATTTCCAAATTCGGGGAACAGAGACAGTCTCTATATTATGATATCTAGGTGAAAGAGGCTCTATGTGATGGGATATCTGACCTTGGTGACGCGAGGCCGCAAGCAGACGCTCGGTTTAGCCAGTTTGTCTGCTTCCTGACCTGAGCCCCAGATTGTGATGTTTTGTCTCTAAGACTATGAGCCAAATTACTAGAGAGAAGAGCAGCACCATCCCAGGAGGGATGAATACCATCTCTTTTCAACAGGTAAAGTTTGCCCCAAAAACTTTTCCAATTGTCTACGAATTCTATATTATTTTACAGACACTACTTAGACCACTTTTGTTTTATATTTGATATTGTTTTATATACACCACTTTTGTTTTATATTCATTTATTATTAAACAGGCTTTATGGGAAATTCAGAAAACCTAGTTATTAGCATATTCACTTATTGGGTACTAAATGAACTGCAACCCGCTACTTATTGCTCGTGCTCATGTTTTGTAATGCAATGTACAAAAGACTGAACGTGATTCAAGGCCCCAATATACTCACAGCGAAGTTCTTTTTCATTCCCATGGCTTAGAGCGATGTTTAGATGAATATTTGTTGAAACCTTAAAAAAATAAACCCACAACATAGATAACGGCTGTGAGAAAGCAGCAGTTAAGAAAGCATCTGATCATAGCAATGTGGATATGTTTGAAATGTCAACAGACGAGGTAATTAAAATTACAGTGTTATAATAGTTTGATTATAAAGTAGACCTATATTTGAGACTATGGACTATATAGATCTGGCTATGTGAGACTATAGTTTGAATGATTCCATTTTCTTTGTATGACGCATTGGCATCACAGTACAGAATGGCTCTTTCGGCTTTATCCTAAACATTGTATAAGCATTTGTTTCATGTGTCATAGAAAGGAAGAGAGGCTCTCTGGAGCAAGTGTAACCGTCAAATCCTTTTGATATGCGAATGAATTTGAAGATTCACCCTGCATGCTACTGACCTTGTGAACAGTTAATCCATAAATATGTACACAAGTCAAAAATAGAAAGAAACATATGCTTCTTTTTTTGACCTAAACAATTATTTTTAATCAAAATGTCACAACTTAATCTGCCTCCATCCAATCAATAAACAAGTGTGCTAAGTCAACAAATGTATCTCCGTTATGTTGTGGCATATTTAAACCAGAGTGTTGATCATTTCTTTCATTACAATTTTGTTCATGTTCCTGCATTGCAGCTATATGGACGCATCAGCATTACCCTCATCACTCTCACACTGGAACATTAACTCAGCGCTCACAGTCATTCATCTCATCTGGCTTTGATTCATAACCTAACAAAGCGCAGTTCACCACCTAGCAAGCGGGAAGAGTCATTTAGCTGGAAATTATGGCACAATGTCTCTGCTCTCGTATTGATTGATGATCTGCCCATTTTTCACACCATCATTTTAGCTCGTTATCGTTCATGTCAGTCCAGCAAAGGTAAACAGATATGTCGGAAGGGACTGAGTTAAAAGGTAATGAAGAACCTCTGCCTCTGTTTCAATAATGAGTTTTAAAATGGCAAATATTGTTCTTTATCTTTTTCATTCATTTATTTCTATTAAATGCACAGTATGTAAGTTTAAAAAAAACTAACATAGTAGCTTGATGACGCCGTAAATGAGCGTGGAATCATGGGAGTTGTCGTCTTCACCTCCACACAGCCGATGGAAAGCAATCCCACAGGACTCAGGCAGAAATCATGTTCATGGATGAGCAAATATATTAAAGTTTTATTAACATTACTTTGGTATGAAACAGCACGGGCCCGAGAGCCTAGGCTATTTCACATTGCTATTTTTATAATGCTTATATGGTGCAGTCGGCCATTGCAGCTCCTTTCATTTGGTTGTTTATGTTTATTTTAATGATTAAAGTACAAAGACAAAATAGTGTCTGAGGCATGGTACAAAAATGGTAAATCAAGAAAACAAGAGATTCAAACAATAAGATTAACTGTGTTGAGCTATATGACAAGGATTAATTTTCTGTTGATAAAGATATCCACACAGTTGCTCATCTGTCCAATAAAACACATACTACTGTATATCAACGTGTCTTTGGTGTTTCCATGGTTTTTACAGAACCGGAAATCAAGGGTTACATGGATTTGACATCATTGACAGACGACACAATTACAGTCTGTTACACTAAAATAGCTGATTTCTCTGGATTTAAACATTGTTGCAAACATTTGGGATCATTTAAATACACAAGTCAACAATATATATATATATATATATATATGTGTATGTATGTATGTATGTATATATATATATATATATATATATATATATATATATATATAGCATTAGTGCTGTCAGTTAAACGCGTTATTAACGGCGTTAACGCAAACCCATTTTAACGGCGTCAATTTTTTTATTGCAAGATTAACGTTCTTTTTGACCAAGCAAACTTTGTCGTTTTTTTGTATGCTGTTGCAACAACTAGTAACGTTAGAAAAACTACAACACCACACCGGATCTAGCTAGACCGGAAACAAAACCACAGGCACGCCGCACACACTTGTTTGGGCTTGCGAGCCGGCCAAAGAGTAGTAGGCTAACATTACTTTTTGAGTGGATGGCGAGTGCAAGACGCCGAAATGGATGCCAATAAGATTCTGAATAGAAAGTTTACTTTTAAAAAGTTGCCAAATGTTTCCATTGACAAGACCAAAGTGATCTGTGTGTTTTGTAGTTGTGAACTGAGCTATCATCGCAGCACGTCCAGTCTGAAATACCACTTGATGGCCAAGCACACAGCTGATGCGAATTCTCCGTCCCCTCGTCAATGAATGACTTCAGACAAAAGCACATATAGGCTGAGTCCTAGTTTACCTTACATGTGCACTTTCTAATTTTATTTTGTATCGCCATGTTTTGATCCCCTAGAAAGGGCTGTTTGTGTGACAAAGTATTTTTTTTTCACCCTTTTATTAATGGACAGTGTTACATTGTGTGGTAGATTATTTGCTCCAAGTGAGAATGTTAGTGGGAAATTAAACAGTACAGTACATGCCAATGTTGTTTTCAATAAAAAAAGAACATTTGCACAAAGCAAGCCAATCCACTTTTCCATGTTGATAAGAGCATTAAAATGAGAAAAAATAATGGGACAAAAAGAAATCAAGGGACATTTAGAATAGATAAAAATTTTAATTACGAGTTAACTATGACATTAATGTGATTAATCGCGATTAAATATTTTAATCGTTTGACAGCACTAATATATATATATATATATATATATATATATATATATATATATATATATATAAACATTGTTCTAGTGGTTTTTGGATATTTTAATCCTAAAATTGTACATATCGTCGCTGCCCCATGAAACTCACGTATGTCCAGAATGGTTACTTTTCAGGAAGTGAAAAAAACACCGTAATTTCAAAAGCAGTTGGACATAGCGTTGCATACTTGGTACGGCATATTTAAATCTTACCATATTCTTTCCAGTATAATGATATAATCCACATTTGACCAAAATCGAGTTTAAATGGACATACGTGCATATTTTACAGTAACGGTGGTCGATACGCGTTCTTCTGATCATTAATTAGAATGACCAAGTCGCGTTTCATATTGACAGATGAATAGGCTACGCTCATTTTATTAAATAACCTACGTCTCAGTTTATTAAATACGCTCAGTTTGTTAAATAGCCTACGTCTCAGTTTATTAAATGCGCTCAGTTTATTAAATGTCTCTTGCAAACTATGAAGGGACAATGAATCAATACACTGACATGGCAAGGCTAGACTGATACTTTGTTTACACTAGTCCTACCGTAATTTTGTGAATATATAATAAACTTGAGAACAGTTGTCAAAAACAAACGCTTGCTGATACTTTACCTCACAGTGTTATTCGGCTATCCAATGTTGAGCTTCCAGAGACGCTTAAGATGAAACTTAACGAGACCGGCGAGATGCCTCCACAGGGTGGGAGATACGCGGCGTGATTGACAGCTTTGACACGAAATGTATATACGTAAAAATCAGATAACATGATTTCACAACTTTTCATTGGTCATTTAGATAATGTGAAGCATACTGTATACGGAAATGAACCTGGACATTCTATCCGTAGAAAAATCTCAAAATCGACAAAATGGACATTCGTTTGTTTTCATCGGACAGCGGCGATATTGGGACTTTAAAATTTGTTACATTGCTTTTACAATCATTGCAAGTAGTGTTATACACATACATAAGATAAATTTTTGGAATCAAAACGTAAAATAATATGGTAGTTTAATCAACAGAACTATTCACGCTGCAAACGTGTGATATCTACATCTGGGGTTTAGTCATTGAATGCAGACTGTTTGAAGGGGACAAACACTTCAAAACAACACTTCAAATTCAAAAAAACACCTGCGGCCCCATTCTAGAAGAGAAAGTGTCTCAGCCAGATGATCGAGTGAAAGAGGCTTAACACGTTCCACACCATAAAGTAAGCTTATTATATTAACATATACCTCATTCCTATATATAATATATTTAACTTATTGCATCAGCTGTTCAGCCACGTAACGCAGGTATATAATGAGCAGAAGGTGCGATTGCACTTCAGTTTTTTGCTGAGGAGCCAAGGCGATTAGCTGGCTACCCTGGCGGGTCGCAGCAGATGTGGTGATGGAACGTACGTATCCGTTACCATACGTAACTGAGACGTTCCATATCAGACGGTCACCCAACAAATTGGAATCCCTACCAAAGCGCCACAGCTGCTGACCCCATCCAGCGCCCTGTGCGAGCATCTTGTCGTCTTCTTGCCTGGAAGGACGATAGGAGAGGGCTTACACAGAGTATATGTCACTGTTATTCCATGATAACCCATACAGTGAGATTATTAGATAACACTGGGAAAGCATGCCCTTTCTGTTACAAAGGAGAACGCTGCGGAAGACACATTCTTTCCCGAAGGAGTTATGTGGAGATATACATATGGACTAACCCGAAGGTTTTCCCCAAGGGAAAGACACGGGCTTCCGTTTAGGAGCAGCCGTGGAAGAAATACATATGGGAACCCAGCATGGTCACACATATGGGACCCAGCCTAGACCCGGTTCTCAAGAATTCAACAGATAAAGGCCTGGTGCCAGACACTCCGCCATGTCTGTGCCGAACAGGTTTTTCACTCTGGAGCAATAAGGGTGCACAGTAGGGGGCAGCAAGCTGATAGCCAGGCCTCTCAATGCTTCTACCAGTTTATGTTGAGAACACGGGAGAAGACCGGCTCTACACGTAGGCTATAATATCTAGTGAACGTGTTAGGTGTCGCCCAGCCTCCACGTCAGCTCCACAGATATCTGTTAGCGAGGAGCCACGTGCCAGTGCCCAGGAGGATGCAATGCTCTCGTGGATGCAACCTGAGCGGGCAGGGCATGCCTTGTGCTCACTGGGGCATATTTGCGGAGGCCCCGGGGCCAGCTCCCTGTGGTCAGGGAGTAAAACAGCTGGCAGTGGGAGGTCTCTGAAGAGGCAAACAGATCTACCTGAGCCTCCCCGAACTCTCTCCAGATGAACTGAACCACCTGGGGGTGGAGTCGCTATTCTCCCAGGAGCACAGTTCGTGACAACTCGTCGGCCACATGGTTGAGTACACCGGGACATACATGGCGCGAAGCGACCTCAGATGCTTCTAACTCCAGAGGGGGAGATGGCAGGTGAGTTGTGACATGCGACGGCAGCATAGACCACCTTGTCGGTTGATGTACGCAACAGTCGCAGTGTCGTCTGTACGGACCAGCACGTCCCTGCCCTGTAGCGGCCTTTTTAAGCGGCTCAGAGTGAGACGTACTGCTAGCAACTCGTGGCAGTTGATGTGCCAAAGCAGTTGGGGTCCCGTCCACACCCCTGACACTGCATGCCTATTGTACGTGACACCCCAGCCGGTGGCCGAGGCATCTGTGAATACCACAGCATGCCTGGACACCTGTTCCAAGGGCACTCTTACTAGCAGGAATGAGGGGTCTGACAACGAGCTGAAGGTCTGGCGGTACACCGGTGTGATTGTCACCCGGTGAGTGCCGTGATAGGTGAAGTTCTCGACCGAGTCGCCGGTCTGGTGCACGGGGGCGTTAAGGAACCTGACTTTGTAGGCCTCCCTCATGTCAGCCAGACACAGCCAGAGATGGCGTTCCCGGACCACCATAGTGGACATCGCACGACCCACTGATCGCACGTTGACCTTCGTCGCACAAAGCGCAAAGTCCATTGTGGCACGAAGTTCTTGGAGAACTTGTGGATCTTGACCACCCTCATGCAGGTCCTTCTGTGCCTTGGCCTAATGGACCTGCAACAACGCCATGGCGTGTATGGCAGAGGCGGCTTCCCCACAGGCCTTTTAAGCCTTGCCGGTTAATTCCGACGAGTACTTACAGGCCCGGGAAGGGAGACACGGTTTTCCGCGCCAAGTGACGTTAGGGCACACGTGTATAGCAATGGCCTGCTCCACTGGTGGGATATGCTTGTAACCCTTAGCCGCCCCGGGAGGGAGTAGGAGCCACTGGGGTGGGTTGCTGAGAACCTCCGCGCGCCACCCTGAGAAACCGGCCAGCCTCGAGGGCTCGGAACATGGTGGAGGGTTCCACACGAGCTCAATCCTGTTGGCGGCCCGGGAAAGCATGGCCATCATCTCCGGGCCTGACTCGGGCACCGCTGCCACACTCAAAGGGGGCAGCAGAGTCAAATCGTCATCCGCAGAGAAGTCTGACCCACCCTCCGATGCAGAAATTGACATCTGTTCATTACAGGGAGCGCCGAAGGAAACGACTGGTACATACCTTGTGGATGGTCCAGCACGTTCCGTAGGTGGCGCTACTGGCTGTGGAGCATGGGATGAATTAGGATTCCTAGGGGTTTGGTTCCCCGAAGGAAGCGCGCTCACTGTAATCCTCAGGTCACCCACACCACTGCCTGAAGTAACCATCTGAGGAGGATTAGATCGCGGCAGAGGCGCGGGGACTCCGCCTCCTTTGCAGGAGAGTCTCGACTGAAGTTATGAGATGGTCATCTTCCCACAATGGGTACATGACTCATCCATGAATGCTGCCTCAGCATGTTCAATGCCCAGACACGCGATGCAACGTTTGTGACCATCCTGCAATCCCAGGTAACGACACAGGTAGAGTGACATCTTTAAAAAGATGCGTGCTACCCGTGTATGCTCTTTTAGGGACTGCTCTCCTTGGTGCTGAAGCACGCAGGGGAACGGTCAGAGCGAACACAGAAATGTGCACCTGTCATGCGCTGTCTGTCTTGCTGGTGATCTTACCAGCCGTGAAAACAGCCTTTCAGCGCTCTCAGGTCGTACGCCATGCTCATGTCGTATGTTTATCCTTTTTTGTTAGTATTCTTATTATTAAAAACAGCCTTTCAGCGCTCTAATGTCGTGCGCCATGCTCATGTCGTATGTTTATCCTTTTTTGTTAGTATTCTTATTATTACTTTAGTTAATCAGTATTGTTATTGTATTTTCTTTATAAAAGCCTCCCGTGGACAGGTGTTGAAAATTAGCATTCGTGCTAAAACACCCAAGCAAATGCATATGGTTTGTCCAATGTTCGTCAAAGAAAAAAAAGAAAAAAGGAGAAGCCTGAAAAATTTTCATAAATTGGAAATGTGGAATACAGCATTATTTGTCACCATTTTAACATGATTACACCCCCACCCCACCCATGACTCACCTTCAGTGAATTCTTGAATGTATGTAAAGGCCCTGCCACAGCCAATTAAAGAAAGCAAAGAGCACTGCTTTGGCCATCATTGGCTGATTATTTGATCTTCGTTAAAGTGTCAGAAGCACTTAGTTGGGCTGATTCGCAGAAAACGGGGCCCTTAGTTCCTGTCTGGAACATTAGCTATTACTTGATTTTCAAGGACAGGCCAGAAATTGAATTTTTTTAATACAGAGTTGGTTCAGAATTTGTTTTTCCTTTATATATATTTTTTTCCCAAAGAAGTTTCCACAATTCATCAATCAAAGTCAAAACGTCACAGCTGATGCAGCTCATACTGAATTAATCTATAAATGAATCAATGATACAGGTAATTTATTTACAAAGGCAAAGCCTTTCTCTCCCTCGGGCTTCTCCGTCCATCGACCACTTGCTTCCATCACAGAAATCTAGTGATTTCAGAACCACTATAGTAGTAAAGCTCTGACAAAAGAAAAACAAATGTAACACTCGGATTTGTTTATTGACTTCAAGTAAACATGGGCTATTATGAAGAAACAGGATCACACCCAATCCAGAAAATAAAAACTCTTTGAGTTCTCTCTGAAATGGTTAGTTCACCCAAAAATGAAAATTATCATTGCTTACTCCTCGTCATGTCGATCCAAAACCACTGACTTTCGTTAATATTTATTATGCAAATTAAAATATTTGTAATATTCTTTCATAATTTTTTTTGTCTATCTATTGAAATTAAATGTAAGGTAACCAATTTAAGCTCAAACATACAGTACATGCTTGATGCACAAGAACAACCCTCACTGGTTATTCTGTATCAAGCAAGCACATTAGGCGCATCTCCATAACTGAGGTTGATACGCATCTCAAAGCATTGCCAACGATACGATACATTAAAGATACATATAAGCAGCTACCGATGCGATGCAATTTGATTCACTACTATTACAATGCGGTGCGAACCAATCTCAATTCTGTTCAACGTGATGCGATTGTTACGTAGAGATGGAGGCAATAGCAAATCAAGTATTTATTAAAGTTCACAAGATGCCAGAACACACACAACCGGGGCATGCGGATTAAAATGTGAATAAAACCCTGGCTTTAATTTGGATACATGAAAGGCGGGGTGAATTCTCCTTTAGGCAGGAGGAAGTTTGATCAAATCTAGCGCTATGTGGGACCAGGGTCTCGAAGGGACAGGCAGTGGTTGGAGTAACCCATCTGGGGGTCGATTGGAAGTCTTACCAGTGGCACAAAACAAGCAGATAAAAACAAAACTGCGAATGTCTCTAGCCATTAATGGCCACCAGAATCGTTGCTTGACCCAAAAAATGGTGCGGTTGACTCCTGGATGACGAGCCACGTTAGAACAATGCCCCCACTGAATGACGTTGGACTGTAATCCCTCCGGCACAAACAAATGATTCGGTGGGCAACCGGGTGGAGGCATTACCCCTTCTAAGGCCAACTTGACCTTCGATTCGACCTCCCATGTGAGTGTGGAGACAAATAGGGTCTCAGGTAAAATGCACTCGGGAGTAACCGGGAGTAACCGGGCGTCCAGAATGGTCAAAAATGCGCGATAAAGAATCGGGCTTGATGTTCTTGGAACCCGGGCGGTACGAGAGAGAAAAATCTAAACGACCGAAAAAAGTGCCCACCGATCCTGCCTGGAGTTGAGTCTTTTGTCAGTTCTGATAAATTCCAAATTCTTGTGATCGTCCAAACGATAAGAGGTACCCCTGACCCTTCTAACCAATGAGCCATTCCTCCAACGCTAATTTGACTGCCAATAACTCTCTGTTACCAATGTCATAGTTACGTTCGGCAGCTAATAAACGATGGGACAAAAACGCTCAAGGATGCATCTTGTCATCTGTGGGAAACGTTGGGAAAGAACTGCACCTACCCCCAACTCTGACGCATTGACCTCCACCACGAACTGACGTGAGGAATCAGTGACTATCAGAATGGGCGCCGTAACAAAGCGGCATTTGAGTTTGTCGAATACAGCCTCTGCTGTATCGGATCCACCTGAACGTACTTCTGGGAGAGGTCGAGGCGGTTAGAGTCACTCGACCGCTACGGACAGGTCTGAGTCACTCTGATTTTCTGGCCGCCAGAAACCCAGGCTCGGCGGGACGCGCGAGCATTCAACCAGCGTTGGAGCGGGCGCATGCGCAGTAGGCCCAGCTGCAGCTGATGCCATACAGCCCAACATCCTTTGAAATGTTTTCAAAGGGAGAAAGCTGCCCTTCTGGAAAGATGCGGCTAGGTGGCGAACACGGCGCGCGCGCTGTGTCGATAAACGAGCCGTCATGGTCACCGTGTCCAGTTCTATTCCTAAAAAGGAAATTGACTGGCTAGGCAATAATGAGCTCTTGGTCCAGTTGACCGTGAGACCCAAGCTTTCCAAGTGACTGAGAAACACTGTTCTGTGAGATAGCAGTTCTGTCTCTGGCCAATCGTCCAGATAGTTCATTATTCGCAGCCCCTGACTTCTCAGGGGGCGAGCGCCGCGTCCATGCACTTCGTAAATGTACGGGGTGCTAGGGACAGGCCGAACGGTAGAACGGTGTATCGATATACCTGACTGTCGAAGGCGAATCTCAAAAATTGCCTGTGACAGGATATTATCTGAATCTGAAAATAGGCATCCTTCAGATCTAGAGAAATAAACCAGTCCCTCGGGCGAACGTGCGCGAGGATTTTCCTGGTCGTAAGCATTTTGAACGGTCTTTTCGCAAGCACTTTGTTCAAATGTCTCAGATCTAGGATAGGTCTGAAGGCTCCGTCCTTCTTGGGTACGAGAAAATATCGGCTGTTAAAACCTGACTCGCTCAGAGAAGGCGGTACCTTTTCTATAGCCCCTTTCCATAGCAGCTTTGCTATTTCTGCGTGAAGTAGGTGTGCTACTTCCACATTCACTATCGCCGCGGTCCGGGCTTGAAAGCGCGGGGGACGGCGAATGAATTGAAGTGTATAGCCCTGCTTTATTGTGCTCAGCACCCATTCTGAAATCCCTGGGATAGTTTCCCACGCAGCTGTGTGAGCCGCTAGGGGGCAAATGGCCTCCGGGTTCAGATCGCCACCATTTGCGGGCTTGTGAAACTGAACCGGAGCCGAAAGCGCGGCGCTCACGCTCTCGGTTCTGGGCAATGGCTGCTCGCTGAAAACCGAAACCAGCTGATTTATGTGAGATGTCCCAATCATAAGGGATGGGGAACATTCTTTTTTCACTTTTCGACACGCGAGCAGCGCTCCGGGTGGAAAAGCTTCCTGTAAGCGTGAGCGCGTGTGCGCAGGCACGAGACTTACAAGTGTATTTGACGCCCCGATCATAATGGATGGGGAGCGTCTTATTAATGCCCTGTGTTTTGTGATAACACTTAAACGCGCGGGCGGAGCCCGGGCGGGGGTTTGTGTTAGCAAGCGTGAACGCTCTCTGGCGGGCACGAGACTTGCATTCATAAGCTGCTTTTTTTTTGTGTGTAACAGAGCGGGCAGATAGTGGGCACAGACCTGTGGACACATTTCTTACATTCAACACTCGAGCGGCTTTTCTGCGCTTTATGAGAGTGTGCTCTGTGAGTGACACGAGATTCGAAGTGCTTGTGTGTAGGGGTGAACACTGGGGCGTGGGCACTTTCACTACACTTAAAACGCCGACGGCGTGAGCCGGACCAGACATTATACTCTTTTTGAGATTTCTCTGGGTTGCCGTAAAAACGGCGTTTGTGTGCAGGCGAGAGGGTGAACAAACCGGCTCGTTGGCTGCTAAACGAACCACTGCAGTAGCCTGTTTGAAGGGGACTGACAGGGAAATACACTTTGACGGCGGTCCGGCCGCAGCGGGACACGCACGTCTTTTCAGAGGCGATGTGTCTGTTAGCAAGCGTAAGCGCTGTGAGCGGGCACGTAACTTACATTCTTAACCTGACATGTATGAGGCTGTTCTGGCCGTGTGACAGAGCGGGCAAAAATAGGCGTGAGCACAGAGTTGTGGGAACGTTTCCTACATCTAGCACTCGAGCGGCATTTGCCAGCTTTATGAGAGCGGGCTCTGCGGGAGACACAGGGGTTATCGTGTTTGTGTGTAAGGGTGAACACCGAGATGTGGGCACCTTTTCTACACTCAAGACACCAACGGCGTGAGCCGGATAACCAGACATTATACTCACTTGAAATTTCTCTGGGTCGCCTGTAAGCGAGGTAGCTCTCTTGTAACGTAAAGATAGCTAGCCGCGTGCTCGTTGGTCGAGCAGAACTGGGAACAGTGTTTGTACGAGGGCGCGCGCACTAGTAGTGGGCACGGGACCTAGATGTGACACAGATGATGCCCGTCCGGGTCTTGCAGAGAGCTCGAGAGGGCTCTTCATGACGCGCGAAACGGGTGCGCGAGGGCGGGGAAACTCTCTTGTAACGTAAAGAGAGCTAGCCGCGCGGCGCTGTGGTTAAAGACTTCGATTCGAGCCCGCAGGGTCGACATCGGAAGTTCCTCGCAGTGCTCGCATCCTCCGAGAGGGCGAGGCTGCGTGTTCCTGGCCCAGGCAGAGAGCGCAGGTGGGGCGGTCTCCAACGCTGAGCGGCTCTGCACGAGCCATAGGAAGTGCGAGACATCTTGAAAAAGACTTCTCGCTGCTCTTTTAGGAAGTGTAGAACACAGAATACAGAGATAAAAGGATATGTCGCCGGATAGCGTAGCTCGCACGGATGGCTGAAGGTGGCAAAGACGGCCGGCTTCCCCAGCGCTGTCCTAAGCTGGCTGTTTCGCTTGTTCGACGGCGCCGGTGGATTTTCTCAGATCCAGCGATGCGAAGAGCTCGCTGAAGAGAAGAAAAATCAGGGAAGTCAGCCTATAGCCCCTACTTTTATACGCTAAGCCACGCCCATTCAGGCGGGCTGTGACGCTATGAAGGCGCGGGCGCCCTTCATTGGCCGTGATGTCACGCCGGGCTCACTGGTAGGCTGCAGCAGTTGCCCGCAGGGCAGCCAATGAGCACGCGAGATGGCCTGCTCTAGGTCTGCTAGCTGCTGCACTGTGTTGACAAGGAATACAAAATTAAGGATAATTTTTTGGCTTCAATATCTCGAGAAGATGAATCTTTCCCGTAGCGCAAGCTAAACTTACGCAATATGAGAGAACCTCTCATAAGAGAACTAACAGTATGACAACAAAATGCTCTGCTGCACTCACACTGTGTTGGCGCTTCAAGTGTGTTTTTAAATTAGTAGTAATATACTGCCTGTATATTTTATAGCAGCGCGACATAATTTAAAAATTGCAGTTTCCAAAAAAAAAAGTGTTTCCAAACATAATTTATAATTATTTGGTGGAAGATAGAGCTCTGCCATGTAGATCTGTTCTAGGTAGGTGACTCTCAGGACACGCCTCAGTCTCCGTAGTGTTGTAAAACATAATATTATCGTAGCAGCTGCAGCAGTGGTGTTGAGAGAACACACTGAGCAATATTTCAGAAAGGAGAAATCAATCTAACAGTTACATAATACAATATTTGTCACTTTCTAAATAGTAAAAGTATAGCACATCTACTAATAATTATATATAAATAAATCGTTTTTTTACCGATGCAGATATGTTAAAAACGATACATCGCGATACAAATGCCAACTTGAATCCGTTGCAAATTATTTAAATCGATGCATGGCATCGTTAGCTTTTATACCGATGCGAATCGTTGAATCTTACCATCCCTAAAAGCACATATGAGCTTTCATTGATCATATTCGATGAGCTTTATTCATATCATATAAAGTTATTGTTTCTCTAATAAAAGACTGCACAATTCATATGGATTTCTTTTGCAATGTCTTATTACAATTTTGAATCATGAAAATTACATATACTTTCAATATTAGGACAAAATGATGAGTGAAAAATAAAAACGGAAAGTTTTATGGGTTTGGAATGACACGATAGATAATGACCGAATTTTAATTTTTTCATATTTTTTTCCATTTCATTTTTTTAAAGACCTGTCTTCGAATCATCTTTGCCGTAATGAATCATCTTGCACTAAGTGACTGTCATTCAGCATTCCTCATCTCTCTGTTTTGTCCTCTGTCCCGCTTTGGCTGTAATAGACTCTCTCATTTTGATTCTGTCTGCCTGCCCCCATTATGATTGTACTAAAGCAGCTTTATAATTGCATAATTAGTGGAGCTCATTGATCTGCCTCTTGCTAGGAGTCTAAATCAAACAGATACATAATCGACATTACTCAACACTCGCAACGAGAAATTAAACTGAGCTAATGCCTGCTGTGGCCTAAACCATCTGGTTCCATTTTAATGGCCCACCCCTGTGTCCTTAGTCTAAGCAGCCGAGCGGAGCCTGGCGTATGCCGAGCGTTCGCTGAAAAGATTCGCTGAATGCTTTTGAGCAAACAAGAGTATGATTTGTGGAGTAAATGTCTTTTAACCTTGATGGGAGTAATTGACTTGCTTTGTATGATCATTTGTTGAAGTTAGCAGCAAGTTACTGCCCTGTGTTTTGGGATATGTACAGAATTTAAATGATGGTGTTGGTTAAATAATTTGCAGAGTTTTTAAAATTCTCAAATGCCAGTGTATTTATCAACATGAATAAACCCACCAAGAAATATTTATTTTATCTGGAGATAAGAGGAAGCATAAGCTTTCAAAGTCTAGTGAGCTGTCTAGCTTGACAGTATTTGAATGCATCATGGGCACGTCAAAGGTGGGATTGCACATATTTTTCATGTAGAATGCTATCCTAGAATCCAATGCAATGGGCTCGTTGAAAATAATCCCCAATATTTCTAAGAAATGTTGATTATAAATGTTTAATTCAATATACAATCATATTGTAAACCTAATATTGTATGTGCTATGGACTTTTATGCTTCATTGTTAGCGTTGCAACATGCTAGCAGTAATCTCTACTGGAATTAAGTCAAAATGCTATTTGTGTAAAAGAATATAATTTTTCTGGTCCAATCTTAGTAAATAATGTTGAGGATTGTCCTGTTTGAGCTGTGTGAGCAGTCAATGAACACCTGTAAAGACAAGAGCCTTTGTTAACGGGTTCATTTCCTCACCCAAACGCATCCTATACACATATCAAATTAATCAGACATTCAGTATACACAACATAAAGTTACAATTACAACCTACATCTGCGAAAAATCATGCAAATACACAACTTGAACTAAAGAAACAGTGTAATAGTGTAAGAGAAACAGAAAGACAGACAAAGCAGATAATAGATGATGTGGTGATAGATGTAGGGTAATATTCATATGAAGTGTGTGATTCAACTGTCAGCATGCATTTCATAATAAATCTCATTATCTTTGTGTGTGTGGGAGGTGACCCCGGCTCTCAATCAGCTCTTAATTAGATTAGCCCTCACACCTTCTGTTTCAGCCATGCAGTTGATGCTTACATCAATAAACGTGTCTTTATTGTTACATTTCCATGCAACCATTACACTGCTTCAAAGGACAAGCTAGACTGCTATAAAAGATCAATTCAGCAGGCACCTGCCTAATATTTGTACAGCAGAGTGATTGACTTGTAAAACATGGAGTTTCACATTGTATTGACTGTATGAGAATAATGGGGGCTGTTAATTGTATCGGATCGGTGCACAGAGGTTGAGAAAGAAGCCCTGATCAAATATCCATGAGGTTTATGTATCCTGTGATTAACGGCTGAGTAACTTGAAGACTAAAGAGAAAATGTGTATGTGTGTGTTTTTGTTTAACCTACATTGAGAGGACTAAATGTCCCCACAAAGATAGTAAAATGTTAAAATGTTGACATTGTGGGGCCATTTGGTCGGGCCTTATAAGAAAATCAGCTTATAAATCATACCAAGTGATGTTTTTTTTTTTTTTATGAAAAAGTACAGAAAGTTTTCTGTGATGGGTAGGTTTAGTAATTGTTTGTACAGTATAAAAAACATTAAATAAAAAAACATTGCCTAAATTCAATATTTTCATTATATAAAGCGGTCGAGTCTCTTCAGAAAATTTGGACTAAACTGCTCAATTCATATGGTCTCTTTATGATTTTTTTTATGTGTCAAAGTCGTAGTTGTGTAGCTGTCTATGAAGGGACAGAAAGGTCTCAGATTTCATCAAAAATATCTTAATTTGTGATCCAAAGATAAACGAAAGTCTTACGGGTTTGGAACATGAAGGTGAGTAATTAATGACAGAATTTTCATTTTTGGGCAAACTATCCCCTTAAGTGAGAAAAATAGATAAATCTAGAAGTTTCATAGACAAATGTGTGAATGTTTTAAAGGTGTCATTTATTTAGGTGTGATATAAAATTTGTTAAAAGCACAAACTTTATGTGTACGGATAAACTGTTTGCAAAGATTCTCTTAGTCAAGTAGATACATTTTATATAATTTTAAGCCAGATTACAAAACTACCACAGGTAAGCATTATTTAGGCTGTCTTTTCAGCCCTTTATCTGTTCAAAAAAAAAAAATAATAATAATAATAATTACTGTAAAATAATTAATCGACTTACTGTACTCGCGCCTTGAGAAAGTAACTTGAGAAAGGACCCCAGACATTAAAATGGTTTTTAAACACACAGCCAACTTTTTAAAAACTTTATTTTAATTTGTTGTACCTCTATAGGTGTTGTAAAATCACTACTTTTCTCATTTTCATTCATGGAGTTATGGAAAATATGCCATGCTTTAGTTTAGTGGATGATTTCTGTCTCCTAGTGGAAAAGACTTTTACATAAAATTAAAATGACATAATGAAATTACCATTATAACCAGTAGATGGCAACAGAGGAGCACTCGTGAGCTTGTTTGCCATCGCCACTTCCTAATATAGTTCTTTTCATGTTTTACTTTTGGATTTATCATAAAAAAGCTATAATAACAAATTATCCATTCTAATAAGTAAATGATTAAATACTTCTAAATATGTTTTGATTTAATTTAAAAGAAATCAAATAAAAAAGGATATTTGAAAAAAGTATGCATTAAAAAGTTAAATTTAAAGCTTCTAAAAGTACCCAGCCCTGTTTTTTGTATTCTCGTCTATGTTGCTGCAGGTTTATTAGTCTGCAGTTACACTACAGCACTTAATGCACTGGTCTGTTTTGACAAACGTTTTGTCCCGTCCGTTGCTACACTTAACACTGTCAATCATAGCAATTTCAAGAATGTCTTCCGGAACAATGTTGCTCAACCTGTTTTATAAAGGCACTGGTTGTGGCACTTGAACATTTCTAGCCTCGTCACTGATTCTGATAATACACTGCAGTACCATATTACAGTGAACAGTAAACCAGACTATTCAAATGTTGAGCAAGCAATCTCATTTGCTGCAGTATCACCTTGTGCCATGTAGTAGATGATGTGATTGCTTGCAGATTGCATGTAAAGGACCAATCAGCCTGCACCATAGAGTTTCATGACTGAACTAGATATAAATAAACAAATTCAATTCAAAATGCAGTTTAATGGAAAAAAATATGACTGGTAACTTTACACAATTAACCCAGTTGGACCCTGACAGTGTATGTTAACACTTACATTTTTAAATGTTCAATGTATACTATGTACTAAACAAACTTTAGTTTGTCATAATGACCCCATTTACTCAAACACTGGCCTTCTGAGGCTTTGCAAATGTCTATGTGGATGATCTTGTATATCTGACCAGTGTGTGTCAGTATGTTTTCAGCTTTATGATGGACAGCCATGGCTGTATAATAAAGCATCATGTTCTTTAATGTGGCTGCTCGGGGCACGCTTCCCTGTGGTTAGCTGGCTCGCTCTCTGGGTTCCGACAGCAGGTGGTGAAAAATGGACTGCACGGTCGACCTTGATCAGCATTGCTGATAACTATAAATCACAGAGAAAACAGCCATTCAAGGCAGACAGGAGGCATTGGTGGTTCTGTTATATTACAGCCTGTCTGCTTTGGAGAAGGAAGGGGAATGTGGCAGACCTTCCCTAAGGATACGTGGCTCAGATCAGGATATGTGAAGTGACATTTGTGCATTTTAAGAGGCTGAAGATGTGAGTTACACATGCCTTAGTGAGGTCAGATGTTGTAGTCAGATGTGGTTCATTTCAGTCAAATCAATCATCAGTGGTTATTTCACTTGAACATTTAATAAATAATGCTGGATGTTGGCATAAGGTCAACATGAAATTAAAATCGACTCTTATATTTTCTTAAATATTTTCTCGTCTTATTATATATCAGTGCATTTTATTCCACAGAAAATGTGTACACCTATTTGAACCTCAGGCATCAATAATTAATTAATACATTAATAAATAATAGAAAATTATTTTTAAATTGAAGAAATTTCAGTAGGCAAAAGCGAGATTAACTAAATCCTAAATTAAATGTCACAACAGACTTAATATATATGCATCCAACTGCAGTAATTAAAAGCCATCTGTCCATCATTTTCCCCATGTAAATAGTGCTCATGATGCTTTTGTAATGATGAACCAGACCAGTGAAGCGGGACATCTTGACCGAACCCAAAATGATGTGTTTAAAGCTTGTTTTCCTGTGAGGATTAGACTTTAAAATCAATAGGAAATCAATGGAACAGGTATCTACGAGTCATGCATCAACTGACACGATGTACTGTACAATGCTAAAATACTGAATTAGGAGTAACATTATATTTTTATATAATATTTGGATACACTTTATTTCAGTGGTGTGCACAGACCTCCTCAAGGGCGGAAGGACCAAAAAGGGCTACAAAAAAAGAAGAAGAGTTCCTTGTTTTTATTTTTTATTTTTATCCTTTATTTCCTTGGCATTCTATGAAAAGATAGTGATACAATTAGAATGCATAACACATCAAACTAGGGAAATATCGCTAGAATAATTACTTGCATACTGTAACGTTAGTAAAGCTTGGGAAAAATAGGGAAATTATTTTACCATTACTAAATATTATTTACTTTACCAAACAAAACAGTGAGAATCAAGAAGGTAATTATGAGGAATTCATGTTTAGTTTTGTTGATGTTGTAAATTTGATGTATGTATTATATGCATAGAGTGTTAGCTATCATGAAATCAGTACCGCTTTCATTAGTTAAATTTGTTAACATGAACTAATAATAAACTGCACTTCTACAGCTTTATTAATCTTAGTTAATATCAAGGTTATTATAGTTTTGTATTTTTCATTAGTTTTTATTTTTATTTCGTTTTGAATTTTTGTTTTCAAATTCAGTTTAGTTTTAATTACTTTTTAAAGTGGGTTTGCTAGTTTAGTTTAGTTTTTATTTTTTGAAAATGCTTAGTTTTAGTTTAGTTTTTATTAGTTTTAATGTTAGTTTTAGTCTTTTTTTGGATTTTGGGTTATTTGTCAGGGGCAAGATTCAAAAAGGTCAGAAAAAGAATTGTGTAATAATAACTCAACGAAAACATCATACAATTTTAGAAATATCTATTCAACAATAAAACCAGTACATAAAATGTACATATGGGCACAAATATGTAAACAGTCTGCACAAGACTCCGCAGTAAAGTGCAAAATGTGTAAGTGACGTGTGCCAGGAAAAAAAACTAAATAGCAAATAGACTAAAGACGACATAAACTGCATTTCTAAATAAGTAAGAAATATTGTGTATTGCCTATCTTGCTAGGTAAGTCTTGCTAGTCTTTGTCCGATTTAAAGTAATACTGAATATGAAAATAAAAATGAAAAAAATCTGGAACAAAAAAGTAGATTAAAAATGTATTAAAACAAAAATAATACTCAAGAGTATTAAAAAACTCAAAATACATGAAGAAAATCATTGAGCAAATACAGGCTATTTCTCATTAAAGAGCAGTGAATTCTTTTCTCTTTTTATTTTGTTGTTTGATTGATATTAAGTGCACAGACGGCATTAGGTTTATTACGCACTGTCACTTTAAGACCGAGTGCAGATCCAATTGCACTGATGCACATCCGATATTCTCACAACTGTATGTTCTGTAAAGACATAACTGACTGTGTTTGCATGAATACTCTCCAAAACGGACATTTATACATAATGCTGTGTATTTGTCCATTCAGATGCGAAAAAGAGCTCAATTCAGTCCTTGCGCGCTGTATAGCTGTCTATCATTCGTCATATAGTAATAACACCTTGTTTTATTTTATTTTTTATAAGTTATGAGCTATAAATAATTAAAGTGTGATATTTAAATTACGCAATTGAAAGTGCGCAGCTCTGAATGCACGAGCTCTGCGTAGCGCACACAAACTGACAGCTTTACCGCTTGTTTCGCTATTTGTTGCGCTTATCAAGTTAATGGTTACATTTCGGAGATATCAAGTAGCTATATAAAGCTACATTAAACATTCCACACACATCGCAAGGACGATGATAAATGTTATTTTTTATTAATTGACCCACGGATTATCCAAAGCGTCCGACTCCGCGGTATTAAACATATAGGCTACATATAAGGCACACTGTCTAACATTCGCACAACCTTTGAACTAAAAATAAAATAAAAAGTGCATTCATCTTTTGCATGACGCGGGCCATAAAATTAATGTCGGACCGGCTACTCATCTGTATTGAATGATGACATTATTACATTATTTAATATTTGAATCACAGCTTATATATTTGACATCGACAACCCAAGTGCATTTTACCTCAAATTTGCGACTAGTTAACTTTCTAAAGAAGGCGCAATCGCTTCTCGGGTCGAAATTAACACACAGACAATAATGTATTCAGAATTAAAAATATTTTTGCACCACTTTTTAATGTGTGATTGTGTAAAGGTGTTCACGAGATACCAACCTTTCGCGAACTTGCTTTCAACGTCGAACCCTCGTTTTGATGGAGACGCGGTGTGCACGGAGGGGAGGGGCTGTGTGTGTGTGTGTGTGTGTGCGCGTGTGCATGTGTCAGAGAGATGGAGGGAGAGCAGGGAAAGGAAATGCAGCTGAACGAATACACTGCGTGTTTTAAATAGCGTTAAAAATGAAAGACATTGACAAAGACGAAAACTAAGGACATTTACTCTATTATTTTATTTTATTTTTAGTTAGTTTTGCCAAACACACATTAAAGTTTTAGTTAGTTATCGTTTTTTTGTAATGCCTCGTTTTTATTTTTATTTTAGTTAACGACAATGTTTTTTCCCACCTAGTTTTCGTTTTTTCGTTCATTTTAGTTAACGATTATAACCTTGGTTAATATTCATTTCAGCATTTCCTAAAACATTATTAAAATCAAAAGTTGTATTTGTTAACATTAGTTAATGCACTAACTGTGAAATAACACGAACAATTAACAGGTGTATTATTATTAACTAAGATTAACAAATGCAATAACAAATGTGTTGCTCATGGTTAGTTCAAGTTAGTTAATACATGAATAATAAACAAATGAACCTTATTGTACAGTGTTACTATGAAATCAAAGATATAAATTCCTTACAATTTGGAGTTGGACATGGACTTAAGATTTAATTTCACTAGATGTATTTCCCCAAGCTAATAACACTTGCCTTGGTTAAAAACGAATGACATTGTCAGACTCAGAATGCGGCTGAAATCGAGTTATACCTTTATTTTAGTTAAAGGGTTAGTTCACCCAAAAATGAAAATTATTTCATTAATGACTCACCCTCATGTCGTTCCAAGCCCGTAAGACCTCCGTTCATCTTCGGAACACAGTTTAAGATATTTTAGATTCAGTCCGAGAGCTTTCTGTCCCTCCATTGAAAATGTATGAACGGTATACTGTCCTTGTCCAGAAAGGAAATAAAGACATCATCAAAGTAGTCCATGTGACATCAGTGGGTTAGTTAGAATTTTTTGAAGCATCGAAAATACATTTTGTTCCAAAAATAACAAAAACGACGACTTTATTCAGCATTGTATTGTCTTCAGGTTCTGTTGGGGATCCGCGTTCATGAGTCCGCTGACGTAAGACGAGCTGACGTGTTATCTGGTGCGCCCGAGCTTCGTTTACAGTCTGAGGGAGACGCACGCTGGAAACAAAACAATCTTTGCAAACATGTCTAAGGATTTCGACACATGGGAAGACTTGCAATTTTTTTGAACTAGACATATTTATTTGAACCCGAATACACGGACGCACCAGATAACACGTCAGCAGCGTCACTGCGGACTCGTGAACGCGGATTGACAACAGAACCGGAAGAGAATACAATGCTGAATAAAGTCATCGTTTTTGTTATTTTTGGAACAAAATGTATTTTCGATGCTTCAAAAAATTCTAACTAACCCACTGATGTCACATTGACTACTTTGATGATGTCTTTATTTCCTTTCTGGACAAGGACAGTATACCGTACATAGATTTTCAATGGAGGGACAAAAAAGCCGGTCAAATATCGCCTCTTAATTAGTCAAGTTGAGGAAAACTGGAGGCAGTCTATGTAACTTAAAAAATGGCATAATCAGGCCATATAAAATGCAACGTTATTATTAGCTTAACTTTCAAATAGACGGGAAAAAACATGAACGTCCGATTGGCGTCAATCAACGCAAATTGTTTTTTACTATGGTTTCACACACATTCACTTTTTGAAACATTGAGGCACGGATGTACCTAATACAAATAAATAAAACATCTCCAGTTAACTAGCAAATCATTCATTTAATTCGCTATTAAATAAGAGATCTAGCGCTAAAATGTGTTGTTTTTGAAATCAAGCTGAGTGCTCGTGTCCGCTGCTATCAGTTGCATGGACGACGCGCTGCGCGAGTTGCGGATGCGCGTTTCAATCTATCGCCGTTGCGGAGACTCTCTATTCATTCCGGTGAAATCACAAAATAAAATGCACACAAACGTGTCCCTGCTTTATATAGACTGTAACCACTGATGAACATAGGCTATTAAGTTTTGATGAGAGAAAAATAAACTGTACGAGTGCGCGGAACCACTGATCTATAGGCTTTAACGAGATGTTCCTGATTCACCATCGTCTGGCCTCTGAAAAAAAGCTTTTAAGGCTAGTCTGCCTGGGCCTGGCCATATTTGAAACGTCTCACTCAATCGTTCGTGGTTTAGGTCTATATTACAGCCGTTTTAGGTGTGCGCTTTATTTGAAATGCAGCATGCGATGTTGTTTCATAACTTTCAAACGGTAGAGCCTGTTCCTTTATATTTATAACATAGCCAAAGGTCGGTGTATTTTTGCTTTATACATTTTAAGCTTATTCTCAAATTCAGATTGTGTTAGGGGGGCGGATTATTAAGCAATTTTAATCGGACAATTTGACCGGAGAGATTTAATTTTGTCGGACATTTCATTTTTTTCCCGGCCAGTGTCCGGTAATTACCGGACAACGGAAACCCTGATATATATATATATATATATATATATATATATATATATATATATATATATATAGGCATGTGGTACAAATAAGCTGTGAATGCTCTGCATACCCAAGCCATTCATGGACTCGCCTATTATTATTAACACTATAAATTACTATAAATTCCCTTGTTTGAGGTGTATCATAAAGCTCACATGATAAAATGTTGGCAATTATACATATGTAACTCTCCTTCATTTATTTATGTGCCAAACATTGGTAATTTTCTTCAAATCTGCCGCTCACTTATAGTTTCGGGTAAGCGGATCCATAGGAGCTTTGCCGCGTACGCTCTTTTGTTATGGATCGTCGTCACTGTCCAGCATTCTCATTGGTTTGCTGGCATATGGGGATTTAATGTCTAGGGTAAGCTGTCTGCGAATTGCTCGCACAAGAGGAAAAATGTGCTGCTGCTGCCAGATCTTCATCAACGAAAATCATATTGTGTTTGATGCAGGAATAACTAGACTAAATCAAGAGAAACGAGTCATAACTGAAGCTTAATATATATATATATATATATATATATATATATATATATATATATATATATAATAACCACAATCCCAATCCTAATATAGTAATTACTAACGCATTCTCATCCTTTGGCGTCATATGTGACGCCATATGACAAAACGGCGAAATACTACGCACATGGCACCCTTTATCGTCAATATAACACGCACTGTGATGGGTAGGTTTAGGTGTGGGGTAGGGTCTGCGTCTCATATTCACGCTAAAGGATGCCAGTCAACTTTATGACGCCTTGGGTTCGCGTGTTATATTCACGCTAAAGGGTGCCATGTGCGTAGTATTTCGCCGTTTTGTCATATGGCGTCACATATGCCGCCAAAGGATGAGAACGGGCTCTAATTACCTGTAGTTCATTATTATGACCCAGTACTTAAATGTATAACTACACTGTAACAATAACACCTTAAAATAACAGAAAATAGTATATTTTATTATTTGTTATTACACAGAGACAGAAATAATATAATTGTTCTAAATACCAATTACAAATAGCACATGGTACTAACATTGTTTAATACTACCAACGTTTTACCATGGTATATGTCCAAAAAAACATGAAAATGCAATGGTTCAGTGATTTGAATTACATTAATTCCAGTTCTGTATGATGTGACACCAGGATCGGTGTATCGCCTTTAATGTGAAAGCATTTTGAATAATTTACAATTGCATTTCTTTTAATAGCTGTCCTGAGCCAGAGGGCAGCTTAGGTTTAACGTGGATTTACAGCACAGCAAATGTCCTTTCTTCTGCGGCTCGCTCTGTTTCTCCAGCAATTGCAGACACCTCTGCCCCTGCTTGCAGCAAATTACCTGTACAAGAAGAAGAAATCAATTTAATCAGGAGCGATTAAGCAGGAGATGGAGCCGAAAGAAAAAGTTGTTACATAATGACCAGATTTTCATTCCCTACTCAGCGTGAAGAGTCTTTTAGCACATCACAGTCTGTAAGAGTACTGCTCAGATGCATTCTATGCCAGCCTTTATTTGTGCTGGAAACATCCTACTGAGATGTTTTCAGTATTTGCTTAGGAAAAACGCTTAGGTCTAAACAGCACCACCTTTAGTAAGCCGTCATTTTTCTACAAAAGCGCTGTCAGTAGAATGTTGAACATGGGTCCAGCTTGATTCATTTCAGGGGTTTGAAAGTGGTTTGCAGGTATTTTTGTGAATTATTCATGTGAATGGTCCAAATGTGGACTGCTAAACCAATAAAACAAACTGCAAAACATAAACTCTTACCTCTTCAAGTTTACATAATTCTAAATATGTATGTATGTGGGTATTCATGTATTTAGCTTTTACAGGTTACCATACAAGAAGGAATGATGAAATTCATGATAATCTTGGTATTCATTCAGATAAATACAATTAAGATATAGAATAAGAAGCAATAATATAATTAGCATCATATACTAGTTGAATGGTTTCCCTCATAAAAAAAAAAAAATATGAAATGGAAAGTGTGAGATGTCACATCAAAGCTGAGTTTTTTTTTTTTTATCTCAGGTGGTGCGTTATTTTAAATATATGAATAGAGTACACATGTCCTTATTTTGTTCAGGCTATTAACAGGTTATAATCACTCATATAGCTCCATTATTTATAGAATCACCAACCTTCAATACCTCTGCTCTCTGAGAATAAAGCATGCTCAGCTGAAGTTACTGAGAAAGAGAGAGTGAGGAACATAAAATAATGAACTCTGATTCAGAGGAGTTTCTGTTGCGATGAGCATGTATAGATTCAGAGGAAGAAATCAACAATTAATATGAAAGGTGAACATGCTTCACCATCTCTGTAGAAATCTCACTCTAGTGTCTCTGTGCAGTGACGTCACAGAGCATGGATTCTGAAAGACCTTTCACACTGCAGCTGAATACAGTTCTTTTTTGAGTTGTGTAAACACTTCCAGTTATCTATCGGGAGTGCCAGATGCTTTCTACAATCAATTTACTTTGGAATAAATCAGATAGTGATTGAACCAATTTTCATAAAATTTAAATATGTACAAAAACAAAATTGACAAGTAAATCAAGTAGCCATCCATTCGAATCATAAAAAAGACAAATTGTGAGATAAATAATTTGTTTTACAGCCAATGCAAATATTTTGTCAACAACTAACAAAACCCTACTTAAACATAAAGAGCTTAAACTCAAGGAAATCAAAGATAATTGACACAGGTGTGTTTAATGGCGGTTATCATAGTAGCTAATACAACAATGATAAACTAAAGCCAAACACAGGAAGGGATAATGGAAACAATGTGAACAGAGAATACATTTAAACATAAAGTCCATAAAAAACAAAAGACACAGAACCGGGTGTTACAAGACAGAAGGGACTGACTCAAGGATGCAGGTAATGAAATGTTTATTAGAACTACCAGGTGATAGATCAACAATGCAGGTGAACGTGGGTGAGTAGAAATCCTGAAGAACATACTAGGATGAGACAGTTCGTATACTTGCAGATGGAAACCATGGGATAGCGGAGACTCTGGAGAATCAACTGGAGAAGTGGAACAACGGAGAAGACTTCGGTGATAATCCTAGGAGACTGGTAATAGCTTTGGAAGTCCAGGAGGAAAGCACAGAGTTAGCGTCTTGATGCAAACGATACCGGACAAAGACTGAGAGTGAGTAAGTGACTTAAATGCTGGAGGTGATTGCAGTACTGATGAAGTGCAGGTGCGTGATGTGCAGGTGTGTAATCAGTACTCTGGAGAGGGAGTGCGTTGTGATTGCGAAAGGGTGGAGCCTGGTGTGGTTGTGACATTACCCCCCCCTCACGCCCCGCTACTAAGGGCCAAGGACCTCGACGTCGTGGTGGTCGGCCTCTGCCCCGGGGTGCCGGCTTCTCCGGGTGGGTGGTGTGGAACTGAGCGAGCAGGTTAGGGTCAAGTATGTCGTTCCTGGGTACCCATTAGGGGTGTTGAAATTAATCGTTTCTACGATGCATCGCGATGCAGACGAGGACGATTCGGTATCGGTTCAGTAATAGACCATAAACGGTTATACTGACGCTTTTCTGATGTCATTTGTCGCTTGTGTGCTTTGTCGCGGTAGCATACAATGGCAGAGGAGGCGAGACGTGAGTGCGAGTAATTAAAAATGCTCCGAATACTTTAAAAGCCTACATCTATTCTGGGCACATTTCGGCTCTAATGAACAACCTGGTAAGCACGACCTGAAGACAAGCGCTGTGCACACTCATGTCACGCACACATAGAGCTGATTTAAGTATCCGTACCCGATGGTCAAATTAAAATTATTCTGTGTTGTTACGCGTGATTATAAATGGATGATCGTTACCTTCAACAGCGGGCTCGGTGACGGTTGATGCGCGCATCTCTATGGTAACATTAAACACTCATGAATGAGCGCTGCTTTTAAATGAACATTTCTTTACAACAAAATTGATTTGACACAATTTCATTTACTAAATGGCATAAACATGCTTTACTCCCTTGAAACTTAAACTGGAATGTCACTGTTTCTGTCAGTGCGACTTCCCGAACAGGCGAATACGCGTGCACACGCACACATCACTTTTGGAGTAAAAATTTAAATTGCAGATGCAGTGCACCGCGATATCGAATTGAACTGAATCAATGACATGATAATCGTAATCGAAACGAACCGTGAGACCAGTGTAGGTTCACACCCCTAGTACCCATGAGCGTTCCTCGGGACCGTATCCCTCCCAGTCCACGAGGTACTCTAGTAGACCATCACGGTGCCGGGAGTCCAGGATGTCGTTAACCTGGTAAGTGGCACCTTCATCTAGGATGAGCGGAGGGGGAGGTTCAGTCGCTGCGTCAGGCACTGTGGAAACAGAAACAGAGGGATGATGAGGCTTCAGCAGGGAGACATGAAAGGTGGGATTAATCTTATGTTGTGGTGGTAATTGGAGTTGGTAAGTGACAGGGTTGATCTGCTTCACAATGTTGAAGGGGTCAATGAACCTGGGACTCAACTTTCGGCAAGGCAAACGTAGCCTAATGTCCCTGGTGGACAGCCAGACCTTCTGACCTGGCTGGAAGGTTGGGGCGTCAGAGCGGCGAAGGTCGGCTGTCATTCAACGTCTGCGTAATGCCCGTTGCAGCTGGTGATGAGCCGAGTCCCAGACCCTCTCACTCTCTCGGAACCAGTAGTCGACGGCAGGAACATCCAATGGTTCGCTAGACCAGGGGAATAGTGGGGGTTGGTAACCTAGAACACACTGGAAGGGAGTAAGTCCCGTGGTAGGTTGCCGCAGGGAGTTCTGTGCGTACTCGGCCCAACCCAGGAACTGGTTCCAAGAGTCCTGGTGGCCATTACAAAAGGTACGGAGGAAACGTCCAAACTCCTGTATCTTCCTTTCCGTCTGCCCGTTCGACTGCGGATGGTAACCAGAAGAGAGGCCGACGGTCACACCTAGGAGCAAGAAGAACGCCCTCCATACCTTGGAGATGAATTGTGGTCCTCTATCTGACACAATTCCTCGGGAATTCCATAAACTCTGAAAATATGGTTGAACATCAGCTCGGCAGTTTGCATGGCGGTGGGAAGTCCTTTCAGGGGAATTAGACGACATGACTTGGGGAATCTGTCTATGATTACTAAAATGCATGTACAGTGATCAGAGATGGGTAAGTCAGTTATGAAATCGACTCCTAGGTGTGACCAGAGTCTGTTGGGAACAGGCAGGGGATGAAGCTTACCGGAGGGAAGATGACGCAGACTCTTCGGAATGGCACATTCCTTGCAACCTCTCACGTACCTTCTGACGTCCGCTGCCATGTTAGGCGCCCAGATGCGTTCTTTTAGCAGCGAGAGGGTTCCATTCACCCCTGGGTGGCCAGTGCCCAGCGACGTGTGGGAAGTGTGGATGAGATGAGTGCGCCATGTTCGGGTGATGTAGAGTAACCCTGGTGGACAACCCGACAGAGTGTTGGTGGAGACACTGGTGGAGGGTATGGTTTCTTCAGACCAGGATATGGGGCTTACAAAAATGCTTTCAGGTAGGATATGCTCTGGTTCTTCTGTTCTCTCCTCCAGACTAAGGAGACGGGATAAAGCGTCCGCCCTTTAGATTCTTGGGACCAGGGAGGTAGGAAATGGTGAAGCGAAAACGGGTAAAGAACAATGCCCACCTAGCCTGTCGTGGGTTCAGTCGTTTAGCGTCTCTGAGGTACTCTAGATTTTTGTGATCTGTCAGCACCACGAATGGATGTTGTGCCCCCTCCAACCAGTGTCTCCACTCCTCAAGGGCCAGCTTGACGGCTAACAGCTCCCTATTGCCGGTATCGTAGTTGACCTCCGCCGGGTTGAGTTTGCGGGAGAAGAAAGCGCATGGATGGAGTCTACCTGGGTTCCCCTGCTGTTGGGAAAGGACCGCTCCCACTCCTGTAGTTGAAGCGTCGACCTCAACAATGAATGTTTTCTCTGGATCGGGATGCACCAGGAGGGGAGCGGTGGTAAAAGCTTTCTTGAGGGATTCAAAGGCTTGGTTGGCGGCAGGTGTCAAGGACAGAGACTTGGGCTTGTGTCGAAGCAGGTGAGTAAGAGGACTGGCTATGGTACTTTTGTTCAGGATGAAGCGACGGTAGAAATTGGAGAATCCGAGGAAACGTTGGAGTTCCTTGATGGTTGTCGGTATGGGCCGGTTGCGGATGGCCTCCACCTTCCCCTCGTCCATCCGAATGCCACTGCTATCGATGTGATAGCCATGGAACTGCACTGCAGGTTGGTGGAAAGAGCACTTTTCTGCTTTCAGGAACAACTGGAAATCCCTCAGGCGCTTTAGGACCTCCGCAACGTGGTGGCGATGTTCGACCATACTCCGGGAGTAAATCAGGATATCATCTATATAGACCAAAACAAACTTGTGGAGAAACTCCCGGAGTACCTCATGTATGAAATCCAGGAATACGGAATATGGATTGGCCAATCCATATGGCATAACGAGGTAGTGCCAGGTGGACATAGTCCACGAGTCACTGGAAGGGATCCGGGGCACTCATGCTGGTGTTCGTCGATTTTCGTTAAGTATGGTCCGGTATTCTGTTACAAGACAGAAGGGACTGACTCAAGGATGCAGGTAATTAAATGTTTATTAGAACTACCAGGTGATAGATCAACAGTGCAGGTGAACGTGGGTGAGTAGAGATCCAGAAGAACAGACTATGATGACACAGTTCGTATACTTGCAGATGGAAACCATGGGATAGCGGAGACTCTGGAGAATCAACTGGAGAAGTGGAACAACGGAGAAGACTTCGGTGATAATCCCAGGAGACTGATAATAGCTTTGGAAGTCCTGAAGGAAAGCACAGAGTTAGCGTCTTGATGAAAACGATACCGGACAAAGACTGAGAGTGAGTGAGTGACTTAAAGGGTTAGTTCACCCAAAAATGAAAATTAAGTCATTAATTACTCACCCCCATGCTGTACCAACCCCGTAAGACCTTCGTTCGTCTTCGGAACACAAATGAAGATATTTTGATTAAATCTGAGAGGTGGATCACTGCTACATAGGCTGCCAGAGGGAATGAAACTTGACGGCCCAGAAAGTCATTAAAGAAAATGTTTAAATATTCCATGTGCCTACAGTGGCTCAACTATAAGTTTATCAAGCGACGAGAATACTTTTTTCCCGAAAAAAAAAACATAATAACGACTTTATTCGACTATTCCTTTTCTTCCTTGTGGGCCTGAGACGAGAGTTCAAGAGATTTCCACGACGCATGCGCGAGAACTGAGAAGAGGACGTTCTTCTTCTAATACTTCTTGTTCAGTTCTCGCGCATGCGTCGTGGAAATCTCTTGAACTCTCGTCTCAGGCCCACAAGGAATGAAAAGGAATAGTCGAATAAAGTCGTTATTATGTTTTTTTTTTCGGGAAAAAAGTAGTCTCGTCGCTTGATAAACTTATAGTTGAGCCACTGTAGGCACATGGAATATTTAAACATGTTCTTTAATGACTTTCTGGGCCGTCAAGTTTCATTCCCTCTGGCAGCCTATGTAGCAGTGATCCACCTCTCAGATTTAATCAAAAATATCTTCATTTGTGTTCCGAAGATGAACGAAGGTCTTACGGGGTTGGTACAGCATGGGGGTGAGTAATTAATGACTTAATTTTCATTTTTGGGTGAACTAACCCTTTAAATGCTGGAGGTGATTGCAGTACTGATGAAGTGCAGGTGCGTGATGTGCAGGTGTGTAATCAGTACTCAGGAGAGGGAGTGCGTTGTGATTGCGAAAGGGTGGAGCCTGGCGTGGTTGTGACACGGGGATCGTGACAGTAAAGTTTTTTGCAATATAATTTTATATTGTCTTTGAAATAAGAGTTAAAGTGTACTGCTGAATGGGCTGACAAGCTTTTATGGTAATCTGAAATATTCTTTAATGTCATTTTAAATTAAACTTAAACATTGTTTTTATTAAAAATTAATTAAAAAATTAAACTACTCTCATGTGTTTTAATCAGTGCTGTCAATCAATTAAAAAATTAACTAATTAATCACACTTTTTCTGCAATTATCGCAACTGTTCACACCTGACATCAAAATGTTAATTATAATTATATTGTTTACTTTCTAATTTTACATTGAAATGTAGAAACAACATAAATAAAGTATATTTTAAATATTTGCTTAATGGCCTCTCTTTACGAAGTACTATGAAAGAAGGCCAGTATCACCGATACCAATACTGCTACTGATGTATATGGATTTTTTCTCAGCTTCTGGGGATGAAATTAGTAATTATAACAATTCAACATTACAATATGTTTATAACATTATAACAATAATAATTTTTAACATTTAATAGGCTTTAAAAATATAACTTTTAATTTAAATGGGTGGTTGATCATGATTTCACTTTTTTTTTTTCTCTAACTTTTGTTAGTGTGTAATGTTGCTGTTTGAGTATAAACAACATCTGCAAAATTGCAACGCTCAAAGTTCAAAGCAAAGGAAGATATTTGCTTTTGAAGAAATCGTTTTTTAAAGCTGCCGTCGGCAACATTTTTTTGATCATATTCAGTGAAATCGACACTATAATCCAACAGAACAACATAAATAAAGTGGTTTTAGAAAAAAAAACCCCGAGCTTCTAACTCCACCTGTAGCGTGTTATTTGTTTTGCAAAAATACACCGCTCCCGGATCATCGGGTCCAATGAGCGCAGGGGGGTGTGAGATCTGACTGTCAATCACAGGTCTTGCACACGCCACCCCTCGGGCACGTTACAATCGCATGCACACGCCTGAAGTGCAAGCAGTAATGAAGAGTGATGACGGAAAAGATTCCAATTCCTCGGTTAACCTGAAGAGCTAGGAGTTTAAAAACAACAGAGGAAAAGAGAACACCTGCTGAAAAGAAAGAAGTAAAGAAAGAAAGTGATCGTGCCCGTAATAAAACCAGTATCAACATCGGATCGACATTTGAAAGGTCGAGAGATTTACGTGATTTAATTGGGTATAAGCTACTAGCAGAGCTTGCAACATTTCTTCTCGACAGTTAATTGTACTTTATCAACCAGTTACTTTATTTCTTAGTGTTGTGTTAGTAATCTAAGTATGTTTGCCCAAATGTGTTGGTATGGATAGCTAACGTTAGCACTTGTTGGGCAGGTTCGTTAGCTTTGTTTGCACTGAAATCCGTGTGAGCGTAACGTTAGGTGGATAAATATGTCCAGATGAAGGGATAAAGTTAGGCTTTTTGGAAGAATCATTGCTACTCTATCTTTCTTACGAGAGTAAGAACAGTAGTAAAGCTGCTGTTATTGTATGTGCTATCTGACTAACGTTAGCTCTGTTATATAAGCAATAGAACAATGTACAATGACCATGTCTGCCGCATATACCATACAGTAATAATAGCGTTTCAGACAGACGATGGTGTTTATTTACGTTTAATTGGTGGGTAATCCATTTCGTAACAATCTACTCCAAAATAACAAAACAACAATAACAAAATACTTCATTGTGTTGATGGATGCTGATGAGATGGGCGCGTTCACAGAACATCTGGTGCACAGGCACTGACGAGCACGAACTCGGCGGGAGGGAATTCGTTGATAGTGGGGGAGGGGCATGAGAGTTGTAAACATTCAAAATTTTGCCTAAGTCCACTCAATCTGCCAGACTTGCCGACTGGAGCTTTAAGGACTACAACAAACGACTGGTAGGGACTACACAAGATTCCTCCCAGGTTAGTGACATCACTAACCCTAAAATTTAAACAAACCTCTCTCCCGGGAACACGCAGTCCAGGTTGAGAAGAGGAAGAGTTGTTGTAGTAGAGCAGATTTAAGAGTCTGTTCAAGCTGTCTCATACGTCTTTTCACATGCAATACAGTCACACCTGGTAACACCAATGCAAAAGCATGTCACTCTATAGGCATATTACAACAGTTCCCACACAAGCGATTTTATAGATTATTATGACAGAATATGCTAATTAAATACTTGAATATAGTTAACTTCACTTCCGCAACATAAATTCATCAACCATTCAGAAATGTCCTGTTGCATTCTACATGTTGTCACTTCTTCTTTAGTCTCTCCATCATTGTCCGACTCCAGTGTAAACATAAAAGGCGGAACAGTTTCTGATATTTCAGTGAGTGTCTGTGAGGTAATCGGGGCTGCTAACACCCACCCACACACACACACACACACACACACACACACACACACACACACACACACACACACACACACACACACACACACACACACACACACACACACACACACACACACACACACACACACACACACACACACACAGGAGCTGACGCCCTCTGAGTCTGTGCAGGGAGTCTCATTTGCATGTAAAGGAACACACACAAAACGAAACGTTTTTGCTCACCCTCAAAAAGGGACAATTTTAACATGCTGTAAAAAATAATAGTGGGGTATTTTGAGATAAAACTTCACATATACACTTTGGGGACATCAGAGACTTATTTTACATCTTGTGAAAACGGGCGTTATACCACCCCTTTAAGTGAACTTCCCATAAAGCAGCTGTGCCTTCAATATAACAGTGCTCAATGCTAAGAATGTTTCCTATTGGTCCAGTCAGTCAAGTTCTGGTGTTTACCTGCTCTGCAAAAAATATATAGATTAATCCTTATTAAAGCTGAAGTTATTCAGTCAAGAGCTGTGAGTTTGTTTTTTGTTGTTTGATTAATATTAATGGCAGACAGCAGCAGGTATATTAGGCTACTGTCACTTCAATACCTGTCGCACAGGATGTGGATCTGACACGCATCCGATGTTTTCAAGTCTATATGGTCATTTAAGACTTTTGAACTCTTTTAAGACTGTGCTTACGAGGATACTCGCCAATAACGGACATTTTGAGATCATTTTGTGTGTTTCTGTACTTTCAACCATGAAAGAGAGCTCAAAGCGGTATATCTTTGAGTTCTCTGTTGCGTGTTATCACACTTGAATGGTTTAAAAGCACTTGAATGATAGCATGCCAGGAAAAAAATAATACTGTGTAAATTGCCTTGTGATAAAATTTGTTAAAATGAAGAAGAAAAAATCACAAAATTAACACCTTAATTTTGACAGCCCTAATTTTAATATATTTGTATTTAACATTTGTGATTATGAAGTTTCAATTTAGTATATTTAAAAATATATAATTTAAATATAAAATCACACATTACAGTTAAAGATTATAATCAATTACTTTGCTTGTGCTTTAGTATTTTAGTGAACACATCAAAATAAGTGTACTTCTTTAAAGCATGACAAAGGATTACATTTAAAATGTTAATTTGACATGAGTACTGTCAAATTCATCAATTCAGTCCATCATCAATTGATCAATTCATCATCATTTACTGCCAAATAGTGCATTTAAAAGTGTACTTCAGTGTGTTAAGAAACTTAGTAATGAAAGTGTACTCTCTTTAAGTGTGCTTAAGTAGCCTTTCATTAACATTATATTATCTGCAAGTACACTTTTTAAAATTTATATATACTTTTAAGATTTGACACAATCAGTAAAATTAAGTGTACTTCTTTTTTACAAGTGTATCCAGTTTGAACAGTAGTAGTAGCAATAGTAGTATCTTTAATTAAAATGAATGTGTTTATTTAAAATTTACGTGGGCTTAGTATTTACGTTGGCTTACAAACTGTTGGCATCCATGTTTCTTGTTTACAGCTGTGAGATGCCAAAGTACTAGTTATCATTATCTCAACCATCGCTAGTTTGGAGCCATAGGACTGACTTATTTATTTTGTACTCACAGAATGATAACTTAGGGGATTCTCATCCACAAATAAATGTGGTTGTCACTCCTGAAACTTTATATCATGTACATAGCCAACATGTATCAGGCAGGCAGACAGACAGAAATAAAGTCCTGCTGTCAGGTATGCGGGAAAACTCAGATCAGAGACAAAACCTTCTCCTGGAACAAATTGAGACAGAAAGGACTAATAAAGAAAGAGCAGGGTAGAGAGATAAAAAGAATCATGCTTAGGGGTGTGTAAGAGAGGACAAGAAGGGCAATGAAAAACAAAAGAAACCCAAGGTGAGTGAGTTAGACGATTATACCCTGAAGAACAAAGAAGCAGAGTGAAGGTGAGTGCTGTGTTTGAGTGAGTGACCCCAGGCTCAACCGCAGGAAGTGCTTTGTGCCAGTTCCTACTGCTCGCCTCCATCAAAAACCGAGAACGCAGGAGAGGTGCTAGGTTGGCAGAGGCCAGGAGATTCAGAGATCACGATTTTTACTGACAGCGAAAGAGAAAATTGGTGAAGAGAAAGTTCTTCATAGTAAAAAACAGACCTGAGGAAACAGAGAGCATATGAAATGAAATATGAAATGCTAAACCGCCCACCTAGGCAACAAGTTTATGTGATGGCTGTTCCAAACCGGAGACACCAAAATAGTGCAGCCTTATAAGTTTCCTTACTTTTCCCAAATAATTAGGGCAGTGTTGCTTGTATCCTTTTATGTATAAGGTAAAATCAGAAAAAGATTTGCGAAAAGTTTCATCCAAGATAACAGACGGAGTCAAGGGAAATATCAATTTGAACTAGATTTGCATTTCCCAAAGGAAATACAAGTGTTTGCAAGGCAGCAAACTAATAGTGTTAAAGGTTTAGGTGAGTTTATGCTTTAGTCTTTGCTCGATGTAAAGAAGTCAACTGTTGCAGCGATATAAATAGTTGTAAGAAAGCAATGACCAGTAACAATTCAGTGTGCAAACAAATGCAAGACCATCACAATTCAATAAGCAAATACTGCAATAATCTACAATAAGGATAGAATAGGCTACACTATACCTTTAAAATAAAGGCTCTAAAATGGGGTTCCACTTCAGTCGGTCAGTCGACACCAATCTACTTCGAGTGAAACCAAACAAGCCAATGCACATTGGCGTGCAATCATTTGCAACAGCTGCTCTGCCACGCAGTGCGGGTATATAACGAGCAGCAGGTACAATTGCACTTCAGCTTTTTGCTTCAGAGCCGACAACTTTGATGCTGATATATATACAGAGTGTGAACGAGTTCTCAGGAAGATCTCTCGAAGCTGGTACGGGCGATACAGCGCGGCAGTGCGGTCTATTTCTCTTTTTTGAAACAGAATTGCACATTCCTATCCGTGTCCCCTGATGACCTAAGGATCACGCTTCCTTTGGGGAACCAACCCCGTAGGAACCCTCATCCCTCCCACGCTCTGCAGCCAGCAGAACCGCTGACGGAACTCGTGGCTGGTCGTTTTGAATCGGAGTCTCCACAAGCTACCGTTCAAAATACTAATGCAGAGACGCATTTGGTCTCTTTTCTCGGTATGGAGTTGGATTCGGTCGCACAGACTGCGTGCCTCACAGAGGAACGCGCTCGGTCGGTGCTGAACTGCCTGAATACATTCAAAGGCAAGACAGCGGTCCCACTGAAATTCTTTCAGAGACTCCTAGGGCACCGCTTGGGCTGTTCCATATGAGACCGCTTCAGCACTGGCTTCACGGCCGAGTCCCGAGATGGGCATGGCATCACGGCACTCACCAGGTGACAATCACACCGGCATGCCGCCAGACCTTCAGCCCGTGGTCAGTGTGCAGTGTCAGGGGTCTGGACAGGCCCCTAACTTCATTGGCACATCAACTGCCTCGAGTTGCTAGCAGTCCGTCTCGCTCTGATCCACTTAAAAAGGACGCTACAGGGTAGGGACGTGCTGGTCCGTACAGACAACACTGCGACCGTTGTGTACATCAACCGACAAGGTGTTCTACGCTGCCGTCGCATGTCGCAACTCACCGGCCATCTCCTCCTCTAGAGTCAGAAGTATCTGAGGTCGCTTCGGGCCATGTATGTCCCCGGTGTGCTCCACCACGTGGTTGACGAGCTGTGACAAGCTGTCACAAACTGTGCTCAGGGCTCTACAGTGTGACCATTTTGCTCGTATATGCCCCTAAAAATCGATACGTGCAAACCGGAAAAATTATTTACGAGCACAATGTGCGAGTAACTACAACCGACCATAATCCCCCCATCCTGCCCGCTGCGGTGCACCTCGCCGCTAATCATTCAAAACATCCCACCCCGAGTAGCGGGCAGGATGCGACGCAAAGCTGGTGTCAATCATATGAAAGTTGTTGAAACTCTGACAGGAAACAAGCGAGCTAGTCACCGGAGCACCGGGAGAGATCCCGCTGTGCGGTTCGCTCTGTGGCCGCTTGAGCATCTCATCACAAAAACAAAGACAGAGATGTCAGCAGCTGGAGCGGTGAGACAGAAGACAGCAGGGAGAGGATAAGGAGGTTTTGAGTTTTGCTTGCTGGCTTTTTAGCTATACCAGGTACCTTTTGTTTAAACGTTCAACTTTTCATAAAACTGACCTGCTCGTCAGTTTCACTTTTCGAAAACTGACTAATCACAGCCTGGATGGGGCGGGACATAAAAAAAGTTTGACGTGCTACAGTACACTTTCAAATGTTGAACTCCTCCTACATGAATAGTTCTGATTATTGATGAGATAGTAGCATTAACAAATTAGAGACCAATGTAGGCCATTTTTCTTGAACAAATATTTAATAAATGAAAACAACTCACCAATATGAAACTGCTGTTTTGTCAGACTGGAATAAATATTATATTATTACATAAAATTACAATGCATATAGTAAAATTAAATCATGAATATATTAACATTCTAACAGTATACTATTAGATTATTTTAACTTTTTATGTAATGTTATTATAATAATATAAATACTAATACACTCATTTAAACTAGCTTATCCTACATGTTGTGGAAAGAGCCTCTGCAGTGGAAAGATGCAGATTTCCACTGCACAGATGTGACTATGTGCTCCTAGCCTCCTCATGAGAGCAACACGTTTCCCTTGTTCTGTTTTACTAAAGTGATTGTAAAGTGTGATTTATACTTCTGCATCAAATCAACGGCGTAGCCTACACATTGATACTGTTCAGTAGTCTTATTTACATTAGGTATGGCGTTGGTTGTTTGAGTGCTGCTGGTGTATCGTGAATCCGGCCCTGGTTCAATAACTACATAAGCACCAATCACAGTAAAGTTTTTTGCGATGAGTGATCAGTGTTTTAAAAGTTGTTTTCAATATGTCAAATTTTCAAAAGATCTGTTTCAGTATTTTCAAATACTTCGACAAACTTTTAAGGCCAATGCTGAGTGTGCAGATACAAGAATCATCACTTCCATAGTCCTCCAATGGTTTCACACCATATATATATATATATATATATATATATATATATATATATATATATATATATATATATATATGTATATAATAAAAAGTTTGTTAAACTCTATTACTTGAACATTTTTCACTGCGCTTCAAAATTTCTTGTGCTCAAAATTTCGTATGTTTCACATGTGCTCCTTGGGAAAAACCTTAGCGTAGAACCCTGGTGCTCCCGGGAGAATGGCGACTCCACCCCCAGGCGGTTCAGCTGATCTGGAGAGAGTTCGGGGAGGCTTAGTTAGACATGTTTGCCTCAGAGACCTCCTACTGCCAGCTGTTTTACTCCCTGACTGAAGCTGGCAAAACAGTAGGAAAGCACGATCTGGTCGTCAGGTACCTTAGGGGGGTGAGATGGTTAAATCCTCCTCGACCCCCCTCCATACCCTCTTGGGACCTTTCACTGGTGCTTCGAGCACTCTAGGATGCTCCCTTTGAGCCCCTGCAGTCAGCAGACTTGAAGTTTCTCGACATGAAGACTTTGCTGCTGGTTCCACTGGCCTCTAGGCATTTTCGGTCGACAAATCGTGGCTAGAATTCGGGCCCGGTGACACCCATTTTGTACTGAGACCCCGGCCTATCTATATGCCCAAGGTTCCTACCATTCCCTTCAGGGACCAGGTAGTGAACCTGCAAGCACTGCCCCTGGAGGAAGCAGACCCAGCCCTGGCTTTGCTTGTCCTGTCAGCGATCTCCGTCTGTACATGGACAGAACTCAAAGTCTCAGGACCTCAGACCAGCTCTTTGTCTGTTGCGGAGGCCAGCAGAAGGGAAAGGCTGTCTCCAAGCAGAGGATGGCCCACTGGATAGTGGATGCCTTTGCCTTGGCTTACCAAGCACAAGGCGTGCCCTGCCCGCTCAGGTTGCATGCTCACTCCACGAGAGGCCTTGCATCCTCCTGGGTGCTGACACGTGGCACCTAACTAACAGATATCTGTAGAACTGCAGGCTGGGCGACACCTAACACGTTCACTAGATATTATAGCCTATGTGTAGAGCCGGTCTCCTGTGTTCTCACCCTAAATGGGTAGAATGCCCTGAGAGGCTCGGCTCTGTCGGCTGCGCCCTACAGTGCGACCCTTATTGCTCCAAAGTGAAAAACCTGTTGAGTCCTCCAACACCCTCGGCCCGGACACGGCGGAGCATCCGGCACCAGGCCTTTATCCATTTAATCCTTGATAACCTGGTCTAGGCTGGGTCCCATAAGTGTGACCCTTAGGGTTGGGTACCGAAATGCGGTGCCAATAGGTAACCGCTTCCGACGTAAACGGTAGTAACCAGACCAAATAAGAACGACAATTTCGGTGCCTGATTTCGGTGCCTGACTCTGTGTCATGAGGCGCACACACGCAAGGTATTTCGCTCTCTCCCTCTCCGCCATGCACGCACTATACGGTTTGGAGCAAAGTCTGTTCTGTCTTGCATCTCCCGCTCTAGATTGCGGGAGATTTGAACTAATTTGTGGGCATCAGGGAGCCGCTATCAATATGCAGGAGACTCCCAGAACTTCTGCTGATAGCGAGGGGATTAATGAAGATGCCGAAGACAAAACGCTCCAAGGTTTGGCTGCATTTCACGTGTAAAATTACGCGTCAGAACGCCCTCTGGGTGTGCCGATTGTCTGAAACCATATAGAATCACGCCAATGCATTTCATATGATGGCCAATGCATCGCCGCCTCGAGGCTCTTACGTCGTCATATTATATTAGTGCGCACATCATCTGCTCCTCAAATTTCTCTGCCGAAAAAGGAAGCAGTGGGAACGAAATACCATACTCGCCTAGCTAAGTGCTGCCGTAAATAGTACAACGACCAGATAACTTACATGACTGGTTCAAGAAGACAAAACATGGGAACCTGGAGGCATGTCGAGATTAGATTACCCTGGTAGTAATCTCTATTAATCTCCAGTATTATTACATTGTTTGATACAATATTGTTTTATTTGATATTATGTAAATGTGAATTTATTTATTTTATATTTTTATTTTATTTTATATTGGTTTATTTATTATTACCATATGTTACTTGTATTTATATTGTTTAAAGATTTAAGTTAATATTGTGTCCAGTTTGGCCCTGTAAATAAAAGGGTATTATTTTTTGACAAAGTGTGTGCAGTTTCGTTTTCTTAAGTACCGTTTCAACAACTGTTTAAGCACCGGATCCGTTTAAAAAATACCGAGTAGGTACTGGTATTGGATAATACCCAACCCTAGTGACCCTGCAGGGATACCATATGTGTATTTCTTCCACGTCTGCTCCTAAGCGAAAGCCCGTTTCTTTCCCTTGGGCTAAGTCACCCAGTATTTCATATGCAGTACAACCATTGGGTTAGTCTATATATATATATATATATATATATATATATATATATATATATATATATATATATATATATATATATATATACATATTTATATATCCCCGCATAACTCCCTCGGGGAAGAATGTGGGTTCCGCAGCGTTCTCCTTCCTTACAGAATTTGCACCTGCTGCTCGTTATATACCCGTGCCTGCCACTGCTGTTGCAAATGATAGCACCCCAATCTGCATTGGCTCGCTTAGTTTCACTATGAAGTAGATTGGCCTCTCTAGCGAGATTCCTATTCGTCGGTCTCGACATGGCGTTTCCATTCCCTCCTTCAGGGAACAAGGGTTACCATATGTAACCGAGACCGTTTCGCTGCGATGCCATAAAAGAACCATTTTCAGTTCCCCAAAGAACTTTCCAGTAAACAGTTTTTTCCTTAGTGTGAAGAACATTTTCAAGAACCTTTTTTCCACTATAAAGATCCTTTTGTGAATTAGAGAGGTTCCATGGATGTTAAAGGTTGGTTAAAGGTCAATGAAGAACTTTTATTTTTAAGAGTGTATATGATTTTTTTGTTCAGACTATGATTCAGTCAAGTCTAAGGATATCAAACTTGTGATATTTTGAGCCAATTTTAGAACACATATCCCGTTAAAATGTTTACAGGGCATACTGAGTCTACCCACCCAAGACAGGATCCAAATGCACTTGCCGCTTGGCTATTTTTTTTTTTTCAAGACTCTCGACAACAACTACAGTACTGCAGTCAGTTCTTGTGCATATGTGTTTGTTTTCATCTGTTATGAGTCTCCTAGCAGTGATGTGCCTGTTTCTGCATGAGTTTGTTGTGGTTAGAACAACTTGAATATCTGTGTGTGATCTTCAGTCATTTAGGATATGATTGTGAAGTCAGCAAGCTTAGATGCCTAGTGTTTTATAGTCAGTTCACAATTTAAAATTTATGCAGTGTATTCCAGCATTTAGATCTGGGATGGTAAAAATACTACCAATGTTTCTGGTTTAAAATGCAACTTATATTATTTAAAAGTGGCAAACGTGTGATGAATGTCAAAATCACTTCAGTCCCCAACTTACCCAACATGAGTAATAGTAATTGTGGTATTAAAGAAAACTCTATTTGAGAAAATAGGAAATCTGATTTGGTTTTAATACAACCCTGTGAAATTATTAGAAATATAGTACATAAGAAGCATTTTCATAACTGGAATGATCTATGAGTTAGCGACAGGGACCTAGAGTTAAAAGACGTGGATGAGCTTAGAGGAGTTCCAAAGAATGATTGATGTGTGGAGAAGTGTGTTTAGAGCACACCTGTCTGAATGTGTGATGGATAGAGTGTGAGAGATGAATGAGAGCAGAGGGGAAGAGGACGCTTGATGAGGTTCTGATCTGAAACGCACGGCAGCATCAGGTCAGAGGAAAAGTGAAAAAGGATGGAATTTGTCAAGCAGACAAATTATTGTTCTGGCATCTTATCAGCTCGCCAGTCAATTTCAGGCATGGAAATACCAGAGTGAAGGGCACCTTTCTCCCAACAATCTCCATAAAATGAGCAAATTTAACATTCAGAGGAATACAACAACCATTAACAGAAAAAAAAAAAAAAAAAAAAAAAAAATATATATATATATATATACATGCTATTATTATTCATCATGCAGTGCATTAAACAACTCATGTTTTATGTCCATACTAAAATATTTACTTCATATTCATTCCTTCATTTTCAAGTATTAAATGAGGTCCATGTTACCGCGGCAATCTGACCCATTAGAACTGCTGCTTTTTCAATGCCTTCCACTTTAGCTATAATGTGATTGTGATGGTAATTGTGTCACCTCATCATTGATTAGTTATGCAAGCAATATATATATATAAAAAAGCCTTTGCGTACCATTCCCCTAATCCGCAATTAAAACCGGCAATGGGGCTGTTTGCTCACTTTCCGTTCTTCTCACTGAGGGCTGTGTGCTACATTCCAAACCTCTCAAAGAGCTTTTTGCTGATGTCCTTGCCAAAGTCATCGTCACATGTGGAAGCCAAAAATGAAAAGTTTTATCATTCCTTTTCAACTATCAGCCCCCCTGGTACAGCCAGAGAGCAATGAGGGGCACATTCATGACTAGATTATTGACAGAGCTCAAGTGAGAGACGATCTAAAGCAACCTGATTAGAACTGTCTGGGCTCACGCAATTTCACGACTAACTAATTTTTTAAATAACTAACTCTCATCCTCTTATCCTCTCCCTTTAGGTAATGAGCTTCTGTATCGTACCCGTGAAGGTGATGTGGTCCGCTTCAACATGGAGACCAACAAAAGCACAATCCTGGTGACAAACAGGAAGTTTGTAAGTATCTAACCTCCTTATTTTCCACCTCTTTCTTCAAAAATTGTGAAACCCTTTAAAGACATTAAAATTAAAACTGGGTTTAACTGCTTAATAGATGTTACTGCTCTTATTGTGCATGATTAATCAATTAAGGTGACTCCAAAAAAGTATTAAGTCACACTTGTCAAATGTGATTGCCTTACATTAAAAAAAACATCACCAACAAATGTGTAATTAAATATATATTAGTTTATTATATCGGGACTCCAAATGGTCACATTTTGCTATCTGAATTTTGCATAGTTTTAATAAAATCACTGCGAGATATAATGAGAAGCATTCACATTTCCAGAGTATTTTTTAATTAAAATCTGTATCCTGGATTATTCTTGACGTGTACTTTGTTCAGAATAACTACCCGTGACAAATTTAGTTAAACATTATTTAAAGAATATTATTTTTTTGTACATATTTTAATTGAGTAAATCTCTGTTGTGCAGCACTTTGCCAAAAAATAAAAGGATAAAAGTTGTTAAATTTCCATTTGATTACATTTTAAAACATTTATATTATTGTTAGTTTTCTGCATTCATTTGATAATATATTTGTATTAAATCATAAAAAGAAAAAGAAAAATGTTCTGAATAAAATGCATTTCTACGGAGCCCCTGAGGGGACCTTTGCAAAAAAATAAAATAAAGACTATAGCGTGCGCACGAGAAACCTATCGGGTGCGCACGAGAAACTATCGCGTGCGCACGAGAAAACTATCACATGCGCACGAGAAAACTATTGCATCATTAATGGAAATGTGGAACTAGGAATGATATGTACGGAGCTTATTTGTCATCAATAATCGCAGATCGCAACATGGAAGAAGAATTTATTGAATTTATTATTTATTGCTATTTTATGATTTGCTTTTCAACATAATTTAGAATTTTTTAAATGATTGAGTGGTTTTAAGTTATGTTTTAAGGTTTTAAAGTTAGTTTAAATTTTTATTCTAAAGAGACAGGATCAAAAAAAATTACATTGTTGAACTGAAAGAAGAAAGTGTATGTCTTATAAATACCAAATATCCTTTAAACAAGCTGCCACCACCCCCTCTATTTATCTATTATCTACTATTTATCTACACCCTGAGCACAGGTTACGATAAGGTCAATAACTCATTCCTTAGATGCAAGTACTTAGTCTATTGCTTGGTACGAGTCCTTTAGCAGCTCAAAGTGAGCTTCTATCATAACAGTATTGCAAATCTCATAGACATCACTGTCACATGGTATAGACCAGTTATACTTAAAGTGTGGTCCGTGGACTACTAGTTGTCCGCCATCGCCCCCTAGTGGTCCGCAAAAAGATGACCTAAACTAGGCAAGTGTTTCCAAAATCGTCACTTATTTAAAGGGTTAGTTCACCCAAAAATGAAAATTATGTCATTAATGACTCACCCTCATGTCGTTCCAAGCCCGTAAGACCTCCGTTCATCTTCGGAACACAGTTTAAGATATTTTAGATTCAGTCCGAGAGCTTTTTGTCCCTCCATTGAAAATCTATGTACGGTATACTGTCCTTGTTCAGAAAGGCAATAAAGACATCATCAAAGTAGTCAATGTGACCTCAGTGGGTTAGTTAGAATTTTTTGAAGCATTGAAAATACATTTTGTTCCAAAAATAACAAAAACGACGACTTTATTCAGCATTGTATTCTCTTCCGGGTCTGTTGTCAATCCGTGTTCATGAGTCCGCTGACGTAAGACGAGCTGACGTGTTATCTGGTGCGCCCGAGCTTCGTTTACAGTCTGAGGGAGACGCACGCTGTAAACAAAACAATCTTTGCAAACATGTCTAAGGATTTCGACACAGGGGAAGACTTGCAATTTTTTTTAACCAGACATATTTATTTGAACCCGAATACACGGATGCACCAGATTAGACCCCGAAGCCGCCGCCAGGCGCCGCCATTTGCGCCATTTAGAATTTCAGCCGCCGCCAGCCAATAATTTCGTAAGCCAAATTGAGCCGCCATCTGATAAAGTTTGGCTGAGCTGGCTAGAATTATTTGCATCAAATAATAATTCTATCACATAGAGACATACACACACGACACGAATATATAAACAATACACGAGATCTATTTTCCCACTGGATTCATAACAGCACAGTCTTGTGCTCGTTGCTACGATACACAGACTCACAGTGAATTGACGACCAATTAAAATTGCTCGTTTTCCGTACAGAAGAAGCGATGCATTTTTTTCTCGCACTGAGGTGAAATGGCGGAAAGAAGCAAGCAAGGTAATTTTGATCTCACTTCTCACATACTTTGCTAATTCCTACTTACTTTTTTTTTTAACTTAGGCCTAGCCAGACTTTTGTTAAATCTTCAGGGCACGGTTGCACAAACACCTGAATCAAAGATATGATGTTATGAACCAAATATTCTGGAACGGAGAGATTTATAGCACTGAACGTGATATTACTGCAGTAACAAACCACCGTTTCCACATTGCTAATTCACGACGCATGCTTCAGTGTACATTGAAGTGAAATGTGCAAAACTTTGTCCAAAATAATACTGATAACAGTGTGTGTTTATATTAAGGCGAGACACGGCAGCCAAAAACATCGTTTTTTTTACTGGTCAATTTTGAGATTTTTGGATATTTGTCTTCCATGTCTTCTTACAGACTTGTGGTGAAAAAAAGTCCGAAATACACATTTAGGTATTTATTTTACTACACTTCGTCTGTTTGCGTCTGTAGATTTCTCATAAATTCAACAAAAGTTTGCGTTCTTAATCAACATAACGTTACTTCTCCGCGATCAGACTACAAAATAAATATGTACATACGTTGTGAAAGTAAAATCTGGTGTTTTCTTTATTACATTGTATTGCATTTTGTAGAAATATAGTGTAAGCCATGCATTGCTTGGAAATATTGAGATCTAGTAAATCAGTATAACATAGACATCTGTGGACATGAAGTGGCAGCTTCAGCCATTTGCAGCTATGAAAAGTTTGGCGGCTGCAGCAGCCATTTAGGTTTTGGCTGAGCCGGCTAGCCAGCCAATAACTTCATCAGCCAGCCATTATTCTCAAAACAAATGGCTTCGGGCTCTACACCAGATAACACGTCAGCAGCGTCTTACGTCAGCAGCGTCACTGCGGACACGTGAACGCGGATTGACAACAGAACCTGAAGAGAATACATATTAATTCTTTCATATTTCATCTGTAACATAATAGGCTAAACATAAACAACAGCGCCCATCTGTGCCATTAATTCATTCACACACAGAAACGTGATTCAAATTTAAACAGTCTTTTTGCATTTACAGACATTAGAACAAAGCATAAGAATAAAAAACTTAGGCTACTCACAATTCTCGGCTAGATCGGTCGCTCCTCAAAATGAAAATAAACCAGCACATGTTCTGAGGTAAATGTTTCAGGATTACTCCTCACAGTCACAGCCTCGCAAGAGGAAAAGGTACATTAATCTGATGATTAAATTTGTTGTGTTATCGCGTTTATGAGGGACGTTGACACGTTTGCATGTGTGCTTCAGATCATTTGCGTTTGAATACTGCGCGCTCTCCGTGGGCGTGTCACATTAGCAGAATAATGAGCTGAGAGAACAATAATGAGATCGGCTGACACCTCTCTCTTTTTTTATAGCTTACATAAACAGAGAATATTTATTTTAGTTTTGAATTAGATATTTTAAAAGTACAAACTTAAATGATTATAAAGATATATTTCTCATGCTTTGGGTGAATAGTATTCGCTGAGTTTTGTTTAAGTTTAAAGACGTGCACCAGAAAAAAGGTTAACCGAGATGGAGAGAGAGAAAGCACACCCTGTTTATTTTCTTTATTTTACAAAAGCACAATGTTTTATTTCGATTGTAAGTGGACACATAAAAAAGTAGACATTCAACAGTTTTTTTTTTATATTTCTTAAGTTTGTATGACCAAAAATGACAGAGTATTTTAAGTCTATTTTCCTGCTATGTGACAAAAAATCGAGCAAAACGCACCGGCGCGTTTGTCGACTCCAGAGGGTTAATGACATAATTTCATTTTTGGGTGAACTAACCCTTTAAAACCTTTGCACGTACGATCACACCGGTGTGATCAGTCTTGGCTGGTCCCTGCAGCGTACGGTGTGATTAGAACGGTCCATGCATCACGTGATCAACTGCTAAATTCAAAAGTGCTTTCGCGCGTTGGCTGGCGCTGAGCCAGAGAGGGGCGCACTCAGTGCTGTCATATATCACAACTATTCAGTGTTTTTAACCACATAATGTTTATTTTAGTTTTCAGACATTTAAATACACATAATTACTAGCAAAAAAAATGATTTTGAGTTTGTAAAATACAGACTGATGTCTATGGAAACGGCAATAATAATCCTTTCCATTATAAAAAGACGACACGTTTTATTCATATCAGATACACATTGTGTAAGTAGCTTAAAATTTTACCCTATTCTTCTCCAGTTCACCGGCCACTTACTTTCATGTATTTCGTGAGAAGTTAAGGAGTTGACGTGTTGTAAACCAACATGGCGCCGCCCATCGCACATACAGCTCAACCAACGCAATCGTTATACAGGTGTTTAAACAACAAAACACATCCAATTGCACATATTTGACAGTCGGAATATCAGTGTTTCATGTTATAGTTAATACATTTGTGAATATTTTAATAATATTTATTTTTAATAAATATTAATATTTTAATATTTTAATAATAAATATAATAATAATATTTACATAAAGCAGATCATCATTCATTCAGCGCTGAACATCCAAAGCTTGCAGAATCTGCCCTCAAAGTGCTCATGCCCTTCTCAACTACATACAACTGTGAAGTTGGGTTTTCCACACTGGTTGGTTTGAAAACAAAACAGCGCAACAAACTAAACGTGGAGCCTAGTATGACACTGAAACTCTCCTCTTTGGAGCCAGACATTCAGAAACTGATGTGTGAGAAGCAGTACCACTCGTCTCATTAATATTCACATTGAGTTTTAGATGGAAATCTCAAAATATAAAATCCACAGATCTATTAGTTTTGTAATGAACTAGTTTTTGTTTCATGTGTAAAATCCCAGTAATTTCAGTGATATTGGACATTAAGGGGAAATTTTTTTCAGCATTTTATTGTTACCATAGTTACAACCATAGACTTCCAATAACCACCACCTCAGTTTTAAACTAATGACTCTTTGGAATGACATTTAGTGGGACCTAGGCTGTTACAGTATGTTTAATTGCAATTTTTTTTTTTCCACGTGTGCAGTTTGTTGTTCATATTAAGCTGAAGCTCATTTCACATTTAATTTTCCAAATGAAATAAAATTCATATAATAATTTCTGATCGTATTATTGCATTTGTGTTTGAATAATTTGTTTTTGACTTGAAACAGTTGCATATTAAACTTAAATTTAGCTTATCCTTAAAATTTTGGGAATTGGGTAGCGCTGTGTTGTGGTTGCGCTGTGTCACAAGCAATGACGCGTCACCATGGAAACGAGATATGTTTCTCGTGCGCACGCGATAGTTTCTCGTTCGCACGTGATAGTCTTTATTTTTTTATTTTTTGCAAAGGTCCCCTCAGGGGCTCCGTACATTTCATAGGACTCCATTATTCTTGAAAAGTTTTATGGATTATTAATGAAAAAATAAGTTATTAATGTAATCTATAATCAATTAATAAATTTAATTGATTAACCCTTTCACACGTAAGTTTAAAATATTCTAACTGACACCCCAGCGTGAGTTTTTCAAGGCGACCGTTATTTAGAACTTGTCACTTTAAAGTTTCCATGGTGACGCGTCATTGCTTGTCACGTGACACAGCGCAACCACAACACAGCTGAATGAATGATGATCTGCTTTTATGTCATTTCCCCTTTTTTATTAAAAACATTCACAAATGTATTAGCTATAGCATGAAACACTGATATTCCGATTGTCCAATATGTGCAAGTGGATGTGTTTTGTTGTTTAAACACCTTTATAACGATCGCGTTAGTTGAGCTGTATGCGCGATGGGCGACGCCATGTTAGTTTGTTTCACAGTTCAGAGAATCGGATCTGTTGGATTTACACGTCAATTCCTCCACTTCTCACGAAATGCATGAAAGTAAGTGGCCGGTGAACTGGGAGAAGAATAGGGTCAAATGTAAAGCTACTTACACTATGTGTATCTGATATGAATAAAACGTGTCGTCTTATTATAATGTAAAGGATTATTATTGCCGCTTCCATAGACATCAGTGTGTATTTTACAAACTCAAAATCATTGTTTTGCTAGTACTTGTGTGTATTTTAATGTCTGAAACCTATAAATAAACATTATGTGGTTGAAAACACTGAATAGTTGTGATATATGACAGCACTGAGTGGGTCCTTCTCTGGCTCAGCCCCAGCAAACGCGCGAAAGCACGTTTGAATTTAGCAGTTGATCACGTGATGCATGGACCGTTCTAATCACACCGTACGCTGCAGGGACCAGCCAAGACTGATCACACCGGTGTGATCGTACGTGTGAAAGGGTTAAACAAATTATTGATTATTGAAATTTGAATAAACAAAACAAACAAATGGTTTCAAATGTTTCAAATGGTTATAATAAATTTATAATTTCTCAAAATTTGTTCAATTAAAAAAAACTAACAAACCTGTTTTCATTAATTTAACGGTCATTTTAACTGATGATAATAATAATGACTGGTTGTTTAATACTGTGATATTTTCTGAGACGGTTATCATACCGTGAAAATCTCATACCTTTACAACCCTGTTCTGCAGTGTAAATTACTCCACCGTTTCATACAACAGATCATTGTGCTGACACTTCTGTTGTTTTTTAATAGAGCTAAAAGCATCCATCATTAGAGCAATGTTCTGTGTAGCTCATTAACAGCCTCAGATCGTTAAAGTGGGGCTGGCAGGATGCAAAACAGCGGAGGCAAGGACAAAGAACATGATGTTTGTTCAGAATCAAACAGTTGCAGCTCTGATTAATGCCACGCTCTCTCTGTGTCTGCGCGATCCAATCTATCACAGTCATTTAAGGAATATGGTAATGAAACTATTCTTGCTAAAAGTCTCATATACCTTTTCTCTGTTCCCTTTCCAGGAAATGTACAAAGCCAGCAAATATGAGGTTTCCCCAGATATGAAACTGGTTCTGCTGGCCTACAATGTGCTGCCGGTGAGGTCTATGTGTATTTAGGTGTTGTATGTGTGTATTGAGATGAAAGTAATCATGGCACGATGTGAAAGGGCCCCCACTCTCCACCGTCTCACCAGAACCAAATACACCCTGCTGGAGTGATTGAAACCGAGCACACACACACACACACACACACACACACACACACACACACACACGCGCACACACACACACACACACACACACACACACACACACACACACACACACACACACACACACACACACACACACACACACACACACACACACACACCTACCTACTGCCAGCCGAGAGAAAGAAGGACAGAGTCTGTTTTCACACTTGGTTTGATTGGTTGGTCTGAACTCAACTTCTATTCCACCATCACCCTCTATTTTCATATTGTATTATACAGTTAGACTCTGAACCACAGGGTGATTGTGGGAATTAGTTGCAGGTGTTGCTAGCTAGGTAACAATTCAAGAGGATGTGCACCAAAAAGTCCCCAAAGTTATAGAAATCCTGGAAATAACAGGGAATTTTTGTAAACTATCATATTCAGATTTAGAAATTAAGTGAAAATATAAAGGAAATTTCTATATTGAAGTTATATTCAGTTCCAAATTATTTCAACAGCTTACAATTACTTTTGTATTGAGCATAAATTATCTTTAACTGATTAGATGGAAAATGCATAGTTGAATGGAAATATTGTACTCAGGAATGGACTATACTATTGTTCACAGATAATGTGTTATCAATATGTCTTTTATAGTTTTTCATCTTTAAAACTAACTGTATTTTATTTGTATATTTTAAAATAACATATTTTAATTGTTCTATTATTATTATTATTATTATTCTTCATCTTTTTTATAGCAGTTCACATTCATAAATTTGCTCAAATTTCCTTTCATGATTTTGCATCTTTAAATCTGAACATCTAATTTTAATATTTTAAAATAAAATGTATTATTTTTTAATAATTTGCCTATTAAATTGTAATAATATTAACATTATTTTTTATTAATATTAACTTTATTACACTTTTTTATTTATAAGATATGTTCTGATTTATTTTTTACCAGATTGTTATCACTGTCTTTTATAGTTTTCTTTTTTTTAAACTGTACCTTTTTTAAATATTTTAAAAAAATATAAAATATAGCATTTTAGTATTATATTTTATTAGTAGTAACAATGTTAATTTTATTATTATTATTATTATTATTTATATACTATTTAAAATTTTTACAATTTTTAAAAATAATTGTTATTTAAATTTGAAATATTTAATTTTCATTCTGCATTATTGTAGTTTTCATAGTAACCATAGTTTAACTGAATCTTTATAATCACCAGTAAAGTCACGTCACATGTATTTATATAGCACAATATACTATAGATTGTTTAAAAGCAAGCAGCATTACATTATTAAACATGAGGAAAAAAACCAGTGTCAATATCTACTATAAAGCTGTTCTCCAGTTCATGTTTTTACTCGTCTGACCTTGACGGACAGAACAGAAGAAATGAACCGGAGATGATTTTCATGTCAAAGAAGTCAGAGTCTCGGAGCCACACCCACATTGTTACGTCATCACCAAGGACCAATGGTAGATTGAAGGTGTTTGTTCAGCCAGAGCAAACCTTTCCGGACAGTTTGCTTTGCCAAGCTGTTTTGAACTCCTGGTTTTGTCCTGGTTTTGTTCGAAATTGCGTCACAATTTTGCTTGAAGTACATCGGCCCTTAACACACCGAAGATTCCTTGCCTTGCTGCACACCTGAACATCTTCCACAAATAACCAGACTGTAGTAATGGGAAGTTCGGATCATTTTACTGACTCGGATCTTTGAGTCTCGTTTAGCAAAATGAACTAATCTTTTTTCGAGTCATTTCGTTCATTTCAGCATAATATAATTAAAATGGCATGTTAAATATCCCAACACATCTAGTACTTACGGAAATGTTGATTACATTTGTAAAAATAATAAAAATAAACTATAGAGTAATGCAGCCAAAGCCAAATTATAAGAAACCAAAATGTTTTATTAATTGATTAGTTGTTGGGTCTTAAGTTCAGGCTATTGCAGTCTGATTCTGTTAGTTCACCTCACCTCCTGATCCGAGACCTTCTTTCCTTTGCAACTTCATATTTATCAGGTTAGTTCTCCTCTCGTGTCTCGAGACGTTAGTTGTCGACTCGTCAGTGTCTGACTCTGATCTGTCTGCCGGGCCGACCGTGCCGTGTGTGATACAGCAGGCCGGAAAGAGAAATGATTAGTTCATTTTCTTCGAGTCTCGAGTTCGGGTTTTAAATCCTTCGTTCTTTTGTCACGTGACCGCTGGTATCTTGCATCAAATACAACATTCGATTCGTATTATTGACTGTGTCTGAATGTATATTGTTGTATATTTAGTAATTAAAATACAAAATATGTGCGATAAACATTATCTGAAAAATAAAAGTTCCATCTTATTAGCCTATTGTCCCTGTCCGTCTCTTTTCTAAATGTTTCTTGTGCATCTGTGGTGTGTTTTATTATATACTATACATTAATTAACTACTATTATATTATCCATTAACTACGTGCATGTTTGTAAAAAGGTTGTGAATTAGTAAGCTATTCAATACGGTGACAAGTCATGTGACAAAAGAACAAGGACTCAAACCGGAAGACTCGAAAAAAATGAAGTAATAATTTCCCTTTCCGGTACTGACAGCATAGCCTCTATGGGACTGACAGGAAGAACTCGAGACTCGTAACCGGCCGAACCCGAACTCGAGACTCGAAAGATGAACTAATCATTTCTCTTTCCGGTACTGACAGCATAATAGTCTCTATGGAACTGACAGGAAGAATGAAAGACTCGGACCCGTCCCGAACCCGAAGACTCTCGAGAGATGAACTAATCATTTCTGTTTCCAGTACAGATTCAGAACCCATATGTTGCGCAATGCGCATGCGCGGTCAACACAAAATGAACAAATCACTCTCTGAGACAATTCGGTCATATGTCATAATTCATAATATGTCTCGATTCATATTAAAGATTTGTTCAAAATGAACGAATCGTTCATGAACGACACATCACTACCAGACTGCTTTCATGCAGACTTGGTTTTGCACCTAAAGCTTTAGTGTGAAAACAAATGTTGAAAGCACCAACACTGAAGGTCTGAGCAGCAGGTGATGAGTTAGTTTGATCAGGGCAGCTGTTTTTACAGAGCTGAAGAGACGGAGAAGGTGTCATAGCACTGGGACAGTGACACCAGAGCTCTTCACACACACATGACATGAAAGAGTGAGCTAAAGGAAAGAGTGTGAGCGCTGCCTCTAGTTTGTTATTCAGTGCCCGTCTCAACATCACCTTGATGGATGACAACCTCGTCCCCCAGCTGTCATTGCCTACGCATGCACACACACACACTCACATTCATAACGCCCCTCATTCTCAAAATCTGTCATGGTGCTGAGTGCCCTTCCCAAAGCAGCTCTCCATCTCTCAGCATCTGTAAGACAGAGGGTGACGGCAAGTACAGGTGTTGAATGTTAATCTTTGACAGTATTAACAGCTTTGCTACAGCACACGTGTCAAGCTCATGTCGGCGAGGAGCATATGCTGCGGTCAGCCCTCTGACTCACACACAGATGTTGACACTGTCCTCAGAGGGAAACAACAGCGCTCCTGCCTTCTTTAACAACGGTGGATTAGTGTTAGTTAGTTCTGCCTTTGAAATCTGATTGTGACCACACATCAGTTGCATTATATTATTATTGCACCAAGATGCAGCCTACAGAGAGGATAATGTATTGCTTTGTGGAAGAGTTATTTAGTGGTCAAAAATGTCAAAGATGTTATCAAATGTTAAAGGGACCGTTCCTCCATAATCCTGCTCCAAACCACAATATTCAAGTTAAAACGGAGGATTCCTTGTTGCACACTTAAGTTCAGGAAACATCTTATTCATTTTGTGGTAGAGTTATTTACTAACAGTGTTTTTTTTAAAGGTTAAAAAATCATTTAAATCTCTAGGATTTGCATTTTTTGGTTTGTATATGGTTTTGAAGAATATTTATATGATTTTCAACATTTAATTTGATTTTCATTGTTTAAATTAAAGCATACTTAGTGGAATTATTTTATTTTATAATATAATGAATAAAGTAATAATCACATTTTTAAAATATTTTCGAGGTAAATATATATATATATATTTACCTTGAAAATATTTTTAAAATGTGTTTATTACTTTATTCATTATATTTTTTGCCAGATTTGATTTTATATGTAATTTTAACAGATATCATGAATTATCAATTTAATAATTTAAATGATATATATATATATATATAGAGAGAGAGAGAGAGAGAGAGAGAGAGAGAGAGAGAGAGAGAGAGAGAGAGAGAGAGAATGGAAATGTATTATATATTATATATTATGTATTATGTATTATGTATTATATTCAATAGAAATGTGTAGCTCATTAAATATTTATTGTATTTTTGAGGTATTTTTTAATTAATTGATAGTTCCAGTGATTTGTGTCAGGGAGTTTTGCACAGGAAAACAGTATTCATATTTAATACTGAAATTATACTTTTGTACTGTAATTCCATTAATTGAAAGTGACATGTGAAGGCCAGGCATGTGCACACACTTTAGGAGTAGTGAGTAGTGAACACACACACACTGCAAAGCATGACACACTCAGAGCAGTGGGCAGCCATTATGCTGTGGCACCCGGAAAGCGAATTGGGGTTAAGTATCTTGCTCAAAGGCATCTCAGTCATTTCCTGCTGGTACTGGAACCGAACCAGCAACATTTAGGTTACAAGTCAAACTCGTTAACTATAAGCCCATGAATTTATCAAATATTAGTGTAATTTACATTTACCATAGCTGTTCCGGCATTTAAGGGGTGTGTTACTGTGATATTACTATGGCAAAAAAAATCCACCCTCTTCACGTTTTGGCTAAAATCACCCTTTAACTGTGGTAAAATTACTGTAATGCATAGCCTCTCAAATGTTATGCTACTAGAGCTTTGTTGGTGCATTTAGTGCAAGTAAGTGCTGTTCTCCAACAATTTAATTTCTCTCTGTTTGTCTTTGTGTTGTTCAAACTCTCAGGTTTACGAGCACTCCTTCACTGCGGATTACATCATTTGCAGCCTGGAAACTCCGTAAGTTGCTGAGCTCATATAACAGTCCCTTTAGTTTACAGAATCCATGTGTCATTATACAACCGAGGAAAACATCGATGCAGCGTTTGCTGCTCAATTCATGTGTCAAAGCCACTCAGAGGACTTAATCTTTCCATACTGCTACCATGTGGTCATACCAACACATCTGTTCTGTGATTAGCACAGAGACATACAGCTTATGTCACCTTTAATTTTTGGGCCTGCGTTGCAGACTGCCTTTATAACAAGCAGCAAAATAAAGCAGCTATATTTATGAGCTCTGTCAGATGGAACAGATGCTGACACAGCGCTGGGCTGCTGCTCCAGCCGGATTTAACAACGCACTGGGATATACTATCACTGTTAGATTTCCTGCCACAGGAATTCCCTCGTGGTGCTTTATTCGCCGTGCTGTTGTGTTGGGCTGTGTAGTACACTGCGATGAAATCAATATCTGTTGGCACACTGCACCACATAGAGGAAGTGTTCCCTGTTAGCCCTCTGAAGACATAGCTAATGTTTGACTGATTGCCTGTCAGTTTGTCTGGGTCAGGATGGTCAACTAGTCCACTTGTCATCCCACCACCAACTAGTTAATCAGTAATGTCTTTGCTTCTCTTTCACAGGGAAACGTGGATCCTGAACCCTCCAGAAGTGCGAAACGCTCACCTGCAGTATGCAGGATGGGGACCGCGAGGCCAGCAGCTGGTAAACATGACATTTCCCACACTGTAAAAACTTAAATTTACAGTTAAAAAGCAGAGTTATTATCCCTAACTAGACCTAAAACCATTAAAATTGAAATAAATTGAAATAAATAATTGAAATAAAGCTTAAATAAAATAAAATACAGTAAATACAGTAAATATGACAGAAAAAGAAAATGAGAAATGTTGTCTCATTTGAAAATGGTATAATATAATTCTAAATATTACTACAAAATGTAATAGTATATAAATAATAATAAATTAGCACTGTTTAAAAATCATATATTCCATTAACTTATATAATGTTAGTAGACCAACCTACCAAATCACTAAAATCTGTTTTGTACCGTTATAGTACACTGACAACCACCAAAACAAACAGGGAGGTAAAGAGAAAACCACAGGATGAATCAAAGCTCATCACAAGTAGCTTTTTCTCAAGGTGAGGTAGATATTAGATCCTAGGTAAATAATATCTTAACAAAATGAAATTAATATAAAACCCCTAATGTACATAACTGATAAGAAAAAATCTAGGAGGAAACATAGTTATTTCAATCAAAAACCATCAAATGTTGGGAATGTCAGTTTATTGTAAATTATAAGGTAACTTGTTCTTTTTGCTTCCAAAAAATATATGTTTACTGTAAAATTACATGAATGTCCCATTTATTAAAAATGTTCACAGTATATAGAAAGGGAACTTGCCGCTAACTGATTCAGTAAAGTCCCTCGGAAACATCAAATTATCCAAAGCTGTTCACCAAGCTTACAATTAATTTCATATTTGAAATTCCAATGGAATCTGCCATCAACTGTCAAAAAAATGCATTTTTCAAGCTGGACCAGCCTAATGCACTTTTGCAGTCCTAAGCATGTGTCTCAGAACATTGACTATTTCTATCCCAACCAAAGGTTCTAACGACAGTGGCAGTGACGCAATAACTTTACCAATTAGCGATTGACTCTTATATTTAAAAGGATTATTGCACTTTCACCCATTAATAGTAATACCGTCTTTGTTTATCTAAAGTCTTTGGTATCAGTAGTACAAGTGCCAACTCAATTTGAAACGTGACTGACAGGCAGCTTCAGTCATGCGCTCACTTCCGAATTTGCATATGTGCTCTGAGAATAATGACTACGCATCACGGTAATGCATTTGTAAACATTCAGATCTATTTCTTGGGTAATATCTCATCTTGGCAAGGTATTGGTGTAAACACACTTGGTTTGTCTTCAGTGAGTGTAAACATGCAGTATTATAATTAATATTAATCAAACAACAATATTGACCAAAAAGAGAAAATCACTCACTGCTCTAAGTGTATTTCTTACTGACTATTTATTTGAATAATTACTTTGAAGAACAAACTACTTCACTGAGAAATACTTGAACGCTTCAAGCCATTGATTTAATTGCATTACACTAAAAATAGTTTAAATGTGTTTAATATTATATATGGCTTTTTATACTTGAAATAGTTCACCCTGGGTCATATTTGGATATTTGCGGTGTCACTGTTACTGACTGGACAAACACAGCACGTGACCTGTTTACATTAAGGCTCTAGCATTGCGCGTCCTCAAATTACACATTGCTAACTGTAATATCAATTTTTTTCTGAGTAATCTTTTCGAACTATAAAGGTAAGTATTAAACGGTCTCTTCTTCACTCCAATTGTCGCATTTTCCATCGTCAAGGGAGATTGATTTCCAGAATCAAGGGAGAATAATACATTGAATAATTTACACTTGTCACTGTTTGGTTGAAGCAGGATAAAATAAAAGTGCAGGATTTACAAGTAGCAGTCTTTTATTTGCAAAACCAAAATTTAAACAAAATACTCAGTATCTTAGGAACAGAAAACAGCCAACAGACCAACCGAACTTACTAGGATGAGAACGGAAAAAGAACTGAACAAAACACAGGTTAAATAACAGACTACTGACTACTAACTAATCAAAGAAACAAGACTTCATCAATGCATCTCTTGCCCGTGCTTCATTACTTCTGCCATTTAAAACTGCTGCAGTTACCCCTGTTCTTAAGAAACCCAATCTTGATCCCTCAGTTACATCTAATTATTGTCCTATTTCAAATTTACCCTTCCTTGTTAAATCACTGGAAAGTACTGTTGCCTCCCAGCTTCAGTCTTTTCTAGTCGAAAATAATCTCTTTGATCCCTTTCAATCTGGTTTTCGCCCACTTAATTGTACTGAAACTATACTTGTAAAGGCAGTGAATGAACTACTACTTTCGGATGACTCTGGTTCTCTGTCTATACGTCTGCTACTCGACCTCAGCTCTGCCTTCGATAACTTCTCTCATGAATTATTTATTCAGACCTCTTGGATATGGGTATTTCTAGTGCTGCTCTTTTTTTGTTTTCTTCCAATGTCTCTGACCGACAATTATACATTTCAGTACAGGATTTTCGATCATCTACTGTCCCCCTGAAGCAAGGTGTCCCCCAGGGTTCTGTTCTCAGGCCATTTTTATTTATAATTTACATATTACCTCTGAGTCAGATCTTACACCGTCATGGCTTTAATTATCACTTTTACTCTGATGACATCCAGTTATACTCTATCTGTACACCTGCTCTATCTGGCCAAACCAACAAAATCTCTGCCTGTGTGCATTAAAGAAAAGATTAGCCTAATTTAAATTACCTGAAACTCAACATGGACAAAACTGAGATCATTTTTATTGGAAATCTAGGTGTTATTTTTGAATCCTCTCTCTCTTTTCAGGCTCAAATTATCACAAAATCTGTGTTCTTTCACCCGTGTCGCATTTACCTGCCAGCTCCATTTCCAGATTAATATATATTCAAAACTCTGCTACTAGAATACTTACCCATACCAAGCGTTCTGCTCATATCACCCCAATTCTGTTTTATCTCCACTGCCTTCCAGGGGCTTATTGTATTAAATACAAAATTCTCCTACTCACTTTTAAATCTTTGCACAGCTTGGTCCCCCACCCCCACCCCCCACCCACACCCACACCCCCTTATTTTAACCTGCTCCACACCTACACCCCAACTCGCTCACTACGATCATCTGACTCTGGCCTTCTCGTTGTCACTCGGCATTGCCTCTCTTCAATGGAGGGCAGAAAAAGGCAGTGGAAGAAGCCAGGCAGGAACACCCAGCAAGAGGGCCAGGATGCAGGCCCACGGCGGAGTCGGGGGGGGGGGGGGGGGTATAGCAATGGCGGAGCTTTAGCAGGAGAAACCAGGGGGACAGCAGGATGAGATGAAGCCGGCTGGAATGGAGACTCCAGTGGAGTCGAGGGACTGTTGGGACTGGTCGATGACAAAGGTCCTGGAGGGCAGGACGGAGCTGTAGCGACAAGCCTCTGATGTGGAGTTAGGGTAAAGTAGGCTGAGTGATCGAGGACCTAGGTGGAGCTGGAGGGAAAGAAGAGCCCAGCTGAGACAAAGGAGTGGAGGGACGAGGCGCAGCTGATGGCTCGGAAGTCCGTGGCGCAGGCAGAGCGACGACTAACCAAGGCAAAGCCAGAGGGAAGAGGAAGCCAGATGAAGCTGTTGCTTGGCTGGTGGCAGTGGCTGGGACTTTGATCTCCTCCCCGCTCTCGCAGATAGTGAATGGGGAATGGTTCTCAGAGGATGAAATCCTAGAGCCTCCCTAGGTGAAAACCCCAATCTGCTGCCACTTGTATCACATAAGATTCCTGAAAAGGGGGCAAAATCCAACAGCAGAAGTCAATCACAAGACTCTACCTTCTCCTCTCTCCCTCTGTTCATGGAAATAATCTTGGTGGTTTATGGCACACACAGACTCACAAAGGACTCTGATTGAATTTATGAATCCACACGTAGGAGAGCTCACCAGCTCGACTCATCTCAGCGACTTTATGAGTGTGTGTGATACTAAATAATTAGGACATTCTTTCTTTCAGTTCTGTGATGTGTGCATGCCAAACTTGGCATAATGCATTTCAACATGCATATTTAAACACATGGATCATAAAACGCTCACCTCAAACACAAACCGTATTCTGTTTGTGAAGACTCCGTCTCTTCTCTGTATGTGAAGACTTGTTTTGCGAATCTCAACTTTGTTTTCAGTCCAGATGAGCTGTCAGTTCACAACACCTTGAATAGAAATTAAGCAGGCTCATTATATATTCATGGGCTGCACATTTTCATTGGCCTGCCAGAAGAATTTTTCTGGATTTCTTCAGTTGTGTTTACTCTGGTTTTATTGTCAATATCAGAAAGCCATTTTTTTCCATTCGATGGAGAAACATTTCATGGATGAAATGGGAATGTGTTTGAATCACAGATGTTTATGGAGATTGCTTGCTTTTATAATATGTGACCCTGGATCACAAAACCAGTCTTAAGTAGCACGGGTATATTTGTGAGAATAGCCAACAATACTTTGTATGGGTCAAAATTATAAATTTTTCTTTTATGCCAAAAATCATTAGGATATTAAGTAAAGATCATGTCCCATGAAGATATTTTGTAAATTTCCTTCCGTAAATGTATAAAACATTTATTTTTGTGAGTGAATGCAGCACAATCGCAAACATAAATGGACAATTTTAAAGGCGATTTTCTCAATGTTTTGATTTTTTTTGCACCCTCAGATTCCAGATTGTATCTCGGCCAAATATTGTCCTATCCTAACAAACCATACATCAATGGAAAGCTTATTTATTCAGCTTCCATGTGATGTATAAATCTCAATTTCAAAAAAATAACCAATGTGACTGGTTTTGTCATCCAGGGTCACATATTCACACTGCGTCCCTGTTATTATTTTTAAAGTTACCATGAGACTTTTTCACTACCATACAGCTCCACTTTATAGTGTTTTGGAACCAACATTAAAACTCATTTCATGCTGTCTAGTAGGCTATAACACGTTTATAATACACTGTCAAAAAAAAAAGTTGTTCGGACACCTTTTAAAAAGGTTCTAACATGTACCATTTGAGTACTAATATGCACACTTTTGGTACCAATATGTACCTTTGAGGTATTAATATGCACTCTTTAGATACAAAAGTGTACCTTTTGAAAGGGTACCGCCCCAGCTTTTGTACTTTTTTCTGAAGCCCCTTTCACACAGAGCATTGATCCCAGAAAATTGCCACAGAATTGCTAGAGGAGACCTGCCAACCTGTACGCATTTTGCATAGAGTATACGCACTTTGACCTCAAAGTACGCTAGTATGATTTGTCACTCTAAACTACGCAAAAAGTCTGGTGACGCGCCTCTCTGTTCACGCAGTCTTCAAATCAATCAACAGCAAAAGAAGTAGAGTTCGACCAACCATAGCGCTGGGTTCATTCTCCAAATAACAAGCGAGGATTATTGACATATGCGTAATAACTATCATTAAAAAGAGACTGAAAATCGGCAGCGATAAAGAATCCCGCTCGATCCCCCTTCCGCCGCCTGACTGATTTCATAGGCGAGGACAGTACAGCAGTCACAGTACTTCTGACTCCTGAAGGTAAACGGGCTGATGTGGAAAGTTGAAATATTCTATTGAGTTAACTTAATCCTCTGGATTCGATGATCACACGGGAGTGATCGCAATCGCATGGATTATTTTAAAATATTCATGGTCATATATATTCAATATAAAGTCATTCATGGTCACTCAGATAAGAGGAAAACATCATTCAGCCATGCAAATTATAATATGCTTAAAGGTGCTCTAAGCGATGTCACGTGTTTTTTAGGCCAAAACATTTTTTGTCACATACAGCAAACATCTCCTCACTATTCACTAGCTGCCTGTCCATATAACACACTGTAAACAAACGCGGTCTCTGCAGACACCCGAGGCTCCACAAACGGCAACAAAAACAAACTGAGCTAACCCACACCACGAAACGTAACAAACTGTTCCAGCCAATAACCGACAAGAGGATTTGGGGGTGGGGTTTGGGGGGTTAGTGCGCGGATGAGAAGTTTGTTTGACAATACTTTGAACGTCAACAAGAAGTGACGTCACCCAACATCGCTTAGAGCACCTTTAAGTAATGCTGAACAATAAATATAAATAAAATTAAAATCATTGTGGCTTAGTGATTATGAAAGTTCTGTGATGTGTGGATTACTGATAAGCGTGAGTCTGGAGAAACGTGTTTATTTATTCATTCTCAGTGTTGAAAAATGTAGCCTGCATGTGTTACGTTATTGTGTTGTTAATAACTATAGTACCTAATTATGTTACATATTTATTTTGTATGAAAACTAGCGTGTTAGTTACTTAGTACCGTTTTATTAGTGCTGCGCGAGCTCTCTCACAAACACTGATGCGCATACACAGAGAGAAGATAATTGTAAAATTAAAATTGAAGGGCTAAGTTTAAATTTTGTTCTTGGTTGTGTTTTTTTCTGTCAAAATGTCAGAAAGTATTATCCATCCGTCAGTGGCGACTGCTGGTCTTTCAAAGAGGGGAAGCTCATTTTCAGCCTACATCATAAACAATTTCCATTTATTTATAGCCTAGCCTACTGAATGAATGAACAAACGATCTAAAAAAAGATATTAAACTCGACGGAGGAAATGTGGGAATTAGGTTAAACTGAAACAAGGAATGTGGTGTATAATTTTGTGAAAGGTATGATGAAAATTGGCTTGCAATTTCGCCAAGCAAATACCAAGAAATAGGTTGAAGCAGTTTGTCTTTCGACCACTTGCAAAATCCACGATGGGACTGAGCTCGAATAGCTTCAGCGTCAGCGACTTTGTATAGTACAAAATTGCTGTCCATCAAAAGGAGATGCAGTCTTTGGATAGACCCTCCAATCATCACGCAGAAGCCCGGAGTCCAGCCCCGGGACATAATCGCAGCATTTATCCAATGACCATCTAGTTTCGAAGCACTGAAAAAAACTGTACAAAGCAGCCCCATTGAAGTCAATGGACGCTGGGCTTCAACAGGGAAATGCACTGAGACTCCGGGAATGTATGAGAAGGAAATCGAGTCAGCCGACCTGCTTATATGTAGCTGATTCTGAACAAACTCGTCTTCGAGATGAACGTGTTCTAATGCATTTTAGTCAATAAAATGTTAACACAATAGTACATATTTGACCATTTTTGACATTATAGCGGAAGCCGAGCTTCCCTTGCAGTCTTAAAGAAATCACCACTGCCATCCGTGTTTTTAAAATTCGTTAAATGACGGACGTTTTACTGTTAACACAGCCCTCATTATATGTCGGATTCGTGATATTATTTTTAGAATAAGTGATCAATTTTGCTATTATTGGACTCATGTCTATTCATTGTCAACTATTTTCTATGTTTGTATTTGCTAACGTTTATTCAGCTAAGTATCCTGTTTAAAATGTGCAATGTTCAAATGCAAAGACAGCACGTCTCAAATAAAAGCCATTTTTTTCTGTGAAATTTAGTATAATATTTGGATATTAGAATAATAAATTAAGTAGCCAATCTTAAATGTACAATGTTCCGATTTTAGTGTTTTTCTTTGGTTGTTTTTATTTACTGTTTTCTAGGGGTTTCTTAATTTTAGACTATTGACCAGCACACATTATATGCAATGCAAGATTAATCATGAATAAAAAATGGTTTAGAGCAGTATTGAAACTTTGGACTTTCACTTTAGCCTATATTGCAGTGCAGTGCAAGTGAAATTATGGATTTTGGTCGAATTCAAAACTAGAATTATAAAGATAGGCATGTGCTTGTGTGTGTCAAACATCAGAAATATGACAACCCCTCCCCCCGCATGGTACTCAAAAAATAATTTCAAGGTTGGCAGTTCTGCTAGAGTGCCTTCTGTGTGAACACATGAAACGCATCCTGTGATTGATCACGGGATCGATCTCGGGGTGGGGACTTAGTAACATTGCTGGGATCAGTCCCGGAAAGCTTCCTGTGTAAACAAAAGGCAGGACCAATGCCGTTAAAGGTAGTGTCGTGATGATGCATGTGTCGTCGCAATGACATAGTTATCGTGCGAATCCTTCCCTGATCTATGGTCCCTATGGTTCTCTTACAAGAGGTTCTCTGGTATTGCATAGATTTAGCTTACGCTACGGGAAAGAATCTTCTTCTCGAGATACTGAAGCCAAAAAATTATCCTTAATTTTGTATTCATTGTCAACGCAGTGCAGCAGCTAGCAGACCTAGAGCAGGCCATCTCGCGTGCTCAGTGGCTGCCCTGCGGACAACTGCTGCAGCCTACCAATGAGTCCGGCGTGACGTCACGCCCAATGAAGGGCACCCGTGGCTTAATAGCGTCACAGCCCGCCAGAATGGGCGTGGCTTAGCGTATAAAAGTAGGGGCTGTAGGCTGACTTCCCTGATTTTTCGTCTCTTCAGCGAGCTCTTCGCATCGCTGGATCTGAGAGAAGCCACCGCCGCCGTCGAACAGAGAACAGCCAGCTCAGGAAAGCGCTGAGGAAGCCGGCCATCTTCGCCACCTTCAGCCATCCGTGCGAGCTACGCTATCCCGCGACGTATCCTTTTTGCCTGCTATACATATTCTAAAAGAGCAGCGAGCGTCTTTTTAAAGTTGCCTGCGGCTCGTGTAGAGCCCCGCTCAGCGCCGGAGACCGCCACCTTATCTGCGCTCTCTGCCTGGGCCTGGAACACGCAGAGCTCACCCTTGCGTCCGGGGGCTGCGAGCTAGGTGAGGAGCTTCCGCTGTCGACCCTGCGGGCTCGACTCGAGGCCTTCAACACCGCAGCAGTCACTCCGCCCTTTGTGGGACCGCGCAGCTAGAAGCGCCGTTCCCTGAGACAGCCGGAACATGTGGCCACAGCGACGCGCTCGCCGAACCTCCCTCGAGCCTCGCTTTCGCCTTCCCCGCCTCTCCTCACCGACGCGCAGCTGCCGCTTATGAGCCTCACTGTCGTCGCATCGGAGGATGAGGCCAAGGAACACGCCACGAAAGACTGCTGCTCCATCCTGGCATCGGACAGCGAGGATTGGTCGCTTCTTTCCGCCACCTCGACGATCCAGGAATCTACCCGCATACACGCGCTCACGCTTACAGAAATCTTTTCTGCCTGGAGCGCTGCTCGCGCGTCAAAAAGTCCAAAAAGAATGTTCCCCATCCCTTATGATTGGGACATCTCACATAAATCAGCCGGTTTCGGCTTTCAGCGAGCAGCCATTGCCCAGAACCGAGAGCGCGGGCGCCGCGCTTTTGGCTCCGGATCAGTTTCACAAGCCTGCAAATGGCGGCGATCTGAACCCGGAGGCCATTCGCCCCCTAGCGGCTCACATAGCTGCGTGGGAAACTATCCCAGGGATTTCAGAATGGGTAATGAGAACAATAAAGCAGGGCTATACACTTCAATTCATTCGCCATCCCCCGCGCTTTCAAGCCCGGACTGCGACGATAGTGAATGCGGAAGTAGAACACCTACTTCACGCAGAAATAGCAAAGCTGCTGTGCAAAGGGGCTATAGAAAAGGTACCCCCTTCTCTGAGTGAGTCATGCTTTTACAGCCGATATTTTCTCGTACCCAAGAAGGACGGAGCCTTCAGACCTATCCTAGATCTGAGACATTTGAGCAAAGTGCTTGCGAAAAGACCGTTCAAAATGCTTACGACCGGGAAAATCCTCGCGCACGTTCGCCCGAGGGACTGGTTAATTTCTCTAGATCTGAAGGATGCCTATTTTCAGATTCAGATAATAACCCGTCACAGGCAATTTTTAAGATTCGCCTTCGACGGTCAGGTATATCAATACACCGTTCTACCGTTCGGCCTGTCCCTAGCACCCCACACATTTACAAAGTGCATGGACGCGGCGCTCGCCCCCCTGAGAAGTCAGGGGCTGCGAATAATGAACTATCTGGACGATTGGCTGATATTGGCACAGTCAGAGACAGAACTGCTATCTCACAGGACAGTGTTTCTCAGTCATCTGGAAAGCTTGGGTCTCACGGTCAACTGGACCAAGAGCTCGTTACTGCCCAGCCAGTCAATTTCCTATAGGAATAGAACTGTACTCGGTGACAATGACGGCTCGTTTATCGACACAGCGCGCGCGCCGTGTTCGCCACCTAGCCGCATCTTTCCAGAAGGGCAGCTTTCTCCCTTTGAAAACATTTCAAAGGATGTTGGGCTGTATGGCATCAGCTGCAGCGGTGCTTCAGCTGGGCCTACTGCGCATGCGCCCGCTCCAACGCTGGTTGAATACTCGCGTGTCCCGCCGAGCCTGGCTGTCTGGCGGCCAGAGTATCAGAGTGACTTAGACCTGCATAGCGGCTCTGCAGCCCTGGTTAGTGGCCGACTGGTACCAGCAGGGAGTAAGGATGGGAACCATCTCTTATCGGAAAGTCATCTCGACAGACGCGTCCAACTCTGATTGGGGCGCGCTGTTCGAGGGCAGACCGGTCTTTGGCCAGTGGTCAGACCAGGAGAAGGGTTTTCACATAAACTTTCTGGAGATGATAGCGGTCGAGAACGCGCTGAAGTGCTTCCTCCCATTCATACAGGACCAGCATGTTCTTGTCCGATCGGACAACATGTCTGTGGTATCCTTTGTAAACCGTCAGGGCGGTGTCAGATCCAGAAATCTCTGCTATCTGAAGGAACGCCTCCTTATTTGGTCTCAGATGGTCCCTGGCCATTTGAACGACGGCCCAGACTAACTGTCCAGGGACAATGTTCCCCCGGGGGAATGTTCCCTGCAACCCCAAACGGTCCAGAAACTGTGTCGCCTATTCGGCAGAGTGGAAGTCGACCTATTTGCGTCAAAAGACAACACTCAATGCCCGACGTTCTTCTCGAAGAACGAGGACGCGCTGGCCCAGGTTTGGCCCAGCCTCCAGCTATATGCTTTCCCTCCGGTCTCTCTGTTACCACAGGTGATCAAGAGAATCAGGGAAACGCACCACTCGATGCTCCTCATAGCCCCGTGTTGGGAGAATCAGATTTGGTTCCCGGAACTAGCACAGCTGTCACATACAGCTCCGTGGCTGATTCCGGTGAGGGCAGATCTCCTCTCTCAGGCTCGCGGCACGATCTTGCATCCACATCCAGAGCGCTGGTCTCTGCATGTATGGTTGATCAACGGGTACTCGATGCCCTGCCAGAAGGAGTGATGAACACGATCACGCAGTCTAGAGCCCCTTCCACGAGAAGGCTCTACGCGTCTAAATGGTCGGTGTTCTCTGGATGGTGCACTGACAGAGGTCTGGACCCGCGGACATGCGGGGTGGCGTATCTGCTCACGTTCCTACAAGAGCTGTTGGATAAGGGAAGGTCCCCATCCAAGCTCAAAGTATACGTGGCGGCCGTGTTAGCGTGCGCAGAATCGACGCACGGCTAGTTACTGGGAAAACCGTTGGTTACTGGGAAACCCGTCGGTTCCCATGTGGGATCTTTCATTTGTCCTCGAGGCCCTGAAAGCTTTTCCTTTTAAACCACTAGACTCTGTGGGGTTGAAATATCTATCACTGAAAACCGTCTTTCTGACTGCACTGTCGTCAGTTAAACGTGTGGGGGACCTGCATGCGCTGTCTGTCAGCGTACGCGTCGTGTCTTGAGTTCGGGCCGAATGACTCTAAAGTCATCCTCAGACCTAGACATGGCTATGTTCCTAAAGTGATGGGCACTCCATTCAGAGCGCAAGTTATTTCGTTGTCAGCTCTCCCAGCATCTGACAGCGAAAGTGATGTGAATCTCCTCTGCCCTGTCAGAGCGCTGAGGTTTTACATTACGTGCTAAACTTCCTTCAGGCGTTTGGAACAGCATTTTGTTTCGTTTGGTGGGCGCACCAAGGCTCTCGCCTCCTCGAAACAGAGCCTGTCCAGATGGATAGTGGACGCTATAGCAGCCGCTTACGCGTCAAAAGGTCTGCAATTCCCTCTGGGCATCAGGGTTCATTCCACGAGAGGCGTGGCCTCTTCGCGGGCATGGTCCAGTGGAATTTCTATCCATGACATATGTGTAGCGGCGGGCTGGAGCTCCCCGTCTACCTTTGTCAGGTTTTATAACGTAGAAGTTCCTGCCTTGCAGGCTAAACTGTTGTCAGTTTGAAGGAGAGGTGTATTCTGCCCAGATCTCCTGCTCAGATCACTCTCACATGACTCAGCTCTCCTGGTTGAGCTGCACTAAGTGGGGTATGTGCCATGTGCCTATACAGACCGGCGCGCTGCTCTGTATTTCCCTATGTGTGCTTATGTACAAGTGATGGCCCGTGTGGCTGGCCACCTTATTTTTCCACTTATGGGGTTCCCCTGAAAGTTCGGGGTCTCATGGTGGATGCTTGGCGCGCACGGCGTTGACAAAGTGTTCCTGTTGCGTAAGCTAAACTTACGCAATACGAGAGAACCTCTCGTAAGAGAACGATACTCGGTTACTAACGTAACGAGGCTACTGCAGGAACCAGTATTGCGTAACCGGCCATGCTCGCGCCATGAGCGACTTTGCTTCAGTCGACGAAAAACCAGGGAAGTCAGCCTATAGCCCCTACTTTTATACGCTAAGCCACGCCCATTCTGGTGGGCTGTGACGCTATGAAGGCGCGTCACAGCCTGGTGACGTCATGTCGGGTTCACTGGTAGGCTGCAGCAGTTGCCCGCAGGGCAGCCAATGACCACGCGAGATGGCCTGCTCTAGGTCTGCTAGCTGCTGCACTGCGTTGACAATGAATACAAAATTAAGGATCATTTTTGGGCTTCAGTATCTCGAGAAGATGAATCTTTCCCGTAGCGTAAGCTAAACTTACACAATACTCGTTCCCTCTCTAGAGAGAACGTCCTGGTTGCGTATGCAACCCACCGTTCCCTGAAGGAGGGAACGGAGGACGTAGTCGACGCCGACTGAAATGGGATCTCGCTAGAGAGCCTGTCTTCTTCGAGTACTATTGAACGAGCCAATGTAATTGGCGTGCGTGATTCGCATCACACACTCCGCCCCCGCGGCGCGGGTATAAATACGGAAGTGGATGCACGCACGTGTTGCTTTTCGCTGAGGAGCCGAGAGTAACCCGGGGTCAGCGGTGGTCCAGCGGTAGTGGCAAGGGGACTACGTCCTCCGTTCCCTCCTTCAGGGAACGGTGGGTTGCATACGCAACCAGGACGTTCCCTTTCAGTCAATAACGTCGGACGTAGTCGACGCCGACTGAAATGGGATCAACCATTGAGCACGCCACTAACGCTGCCACCTTCCAGTGCCTAAACCAAAGCCTCCTGATGCCCCCGCAAACTTAAGGCGGGGAAGGACAGCGCTTAGGCCAGGGTAGTCACTGCTGTTCCTACAGGACAACTGGGAAAGCGTTCCCCGTACGTTGGAAGGAAGGGACGCTGCGGAAGCCACATCCAACCCAGAGGGAGGTAATGTGGAGAATACACATATGAACTGGGCGGAAACCGGGCAGTCTAACATATGGAATGTCACTGGGGTGGCTCCAGCCTAAGACGGGGGGAGACACACCGGACAGTGACGGCAGAGAGACTCTGCCGAGGGAAGACACGGGCTCACCGCAGGGAGCCGTATCGTGGAAGAATACACATATGGGGTCACCGAAGGGACCGCAACATATGGACCCAGCCTAACACAGGTTCCACACTGCTTACGAGTGGTAGGCCTAACACCAGACGTTCCGCACGTCCGACGTCGGAGGGGTGTGGAGGAACTCAACAGGGTTCAATTTTAAGGGAACTCAACTGGAGTAGAAAGGCGCACGTATCCAGTCCATAGGAGGGGAATGGCGCAGCAAGCCGACACTTGAACCGGGCTCATGGTGAAACTGGCTTCATGAGAAGGGAGCCCACGTGAGGCAGCGGTTCAACTAGGTGTCGTCCAGCCCCCAACTCTAGAATCTGTTTTAGCAAAGCATATCGTCAACGCCCAGGCGGAGCACTTTACACTCATCATAGAGGAGCTCAACACCTAAGTGGACATGTTGCATCTCGGACCTTTGCCGAAATGAAGGCAAGCACTAAGTGCAACTTTGCATGGAAACAGCCTTCCCTCTCTGCTGAATTCCAACAGATATTTGAAGAGCTGGTCTGAGGTCTATGACTTGCATTTTGTACACGTCCAAGCGAACGGACAGAGAAGCCAGGGCTGGATCTGCCTCCTCCAGGGCAGCGCTTGCAGGCTCACCACCTGCTCCTATTACGGGAGAGGTAGGAACCTTGGGCACAATCCGAGCCGGGGTCTCAGCTTGTGAGAGTTAGCCGGCCCAGACTCCAGGCACAATACGTTGACCGAAAGCGAGCAAGTCCCTACCCTCTAGTAGAGACCACGCGAGCAGGAGAACTGATATAACAGAATTTTTAACTCACTGCCTGCAGTGGCTCAGGGGCGGTCTCTGCAGTGCAGTCGCACCAGGGACAAGGCCCAAGAGGATAAAGAGGGACACAAGGATTACAAGACCTTGCTCCTCAGGAACCTGACGATCAGAACGTGCTTCTGCATACTTCTGCAACACGATGAGCGTCGTTTAAACACAGAGGCAACATCATTTTGAGGGTGAAGGAAAACAGCCTACTGCAACCCATTTTGCAGGAAAGAGAGCACTGAAGTGATCGACAGCTTTCAGGATCTCCTCTGGAGAGAAGACGCACTCAACGACTAGGTTCCACTTCTAAAGGCGTAAGCACGCTACCCAATTCTAGGGGGTGCTCGCAGAAGTGATGGTAACTATCACATGTTCTTGTGATAGCCACCTGAACCTCCGCGTTCAGATGTAAGACCGCCCGGAATCTCCGGGGGAAGAACGCGTGTGCCATCGTGCCCCGTCCCCGAAAGAGTTTTCAGGGGAAGTCAGGAAGGCTGTTGAAGGGAACCAGATCTAGTTGGGCCAATAAGGGGCAACTATGAAGACCTGTTTCTCTCCTGACTTGGCACGTAGGTGCAAGCGACGGGCGCAAAAGACAGGAGCATTGCTCAACACAACATGTGAAGATCACTGGGCTTCAGGAGCATTTTCTGCTCAGCACTTGGGTGTGACAAGTTCACTGAGCTTCAGGAGCATTCCTGCTCAACACCTGAGTGTGATAAACTCACCGAGCTTCAGGAGCATTTCTGCTCAACACTGAGTGCGAAGAACTTCACTGAACGACAGGAGCATTTCTGCTCAGCACTTGAGTGTGACAAGTTCAGTGAGCTTCAGGAGCATTACTGCTCAACACCTGAGTGTGATAAACTCACTGAGCTGCAGGAGCATTTCTGCTCAACCCTTGAGTGCGAAGAACTTCACTGAGCACCAGGAGCATTTCTGCTCAGCACTGCGTGTGACGAATTCACTGAGCTACCTGTGATGAACTCACAGAGCTACAGGAGCATTGCTGCTCAACACCTGAGTGCGATGAACTTCACTGAGTTTCAGGAGCAATTCTGCTCAACATGAAGAGTGATGATTTCACTGACTTGCAGGCGCAAGGCGACCATGAGTCGCAGTCACTTTTAGAAGGCTCACTGGGGTTAAACGCATTTCTGCGGGCCCCTGGGGCAGCTGAGACCCAGTGTTTGTCCAAGGGTAGTCCGCTCGGTTTACCCAAACACTGGCGGAAAAATAAAACCGGGGGGGCAACTGAGCGGCCCCGGAATGGTCATGACCCAGCCGGACCCAGGGGATGGAGTCTCCACTTGCCCTGGCTATAACTGTCGTGAGGCTCGATGGCGGCACGATTGAGTAAGCGGGAGGAGTGGAACAAGGCGCCCTCAGAAGCGTCTGACTCCAAGGAGGAGGTGACGGGTGAGTTTGTGACATGCAGGGGAAGCTTGCGCAACGGTCGCAATGTCTAACAACTCGAGGCACGAATGCCCGTGTAGTTAAAACACGCCCTTTGTACATGGCCCCTCTGTTGAAGAGAGTTTGGCAGCAGACCGGGATGAACTATAGTCACACAGGTGAGCTGCTCTGCCACGGTCACCTCGGGACTCGATCGTGAAGCTAGCTCTGAAGCGGTCACATATGGAGGAAGCCAAAGGCTGCGACTACCATATACCCCAGGAGCCTCTGAAAGTTCTTTCAGTGGGACCCTTTCTCACTTCAACACCAGCTGAACACATTCTCATTGGAGAGACATGTTGGACCGAGTACCTCTCCAAAACTAAGAAAGAGATACTCAGCCCGTGGGCGAGACTACTCTCTTCCAGTTGACCTGACGACCCAACGGGCTCTGGAGCACTCGAGGGGAAGGACACTGTACTGATACTCCACCCTTAGACGCAACACACAGGATGGCCTGCGGTGCGGGAGGTAGAGATCTGAAGCACTTGTCTTTCAGGTCAAAGCTGCAGACCAATCTTGGGCCAAGATGGTCACGACCCACCCCCTAGTAGCACGAAGAACGAGTTTACAACTGGCCTTCGTACCGGCTGGAGGAGCGGCTATATCAAATCCTTCGCCAGCAGGATAAGATAAGCACGCACAAGTCAGGAGCACTGCTCAACACTTGGTGTGATGAATATCACTGAATTTTCAGGAGCACGTCTGCTCAACACCTAATGTGATGACTATCACTGACTTGAGCGGGGTAGCCGAGCCTGAGGTGGGGCAGCAAAGTAGAGAGAGTGGTGTTAGTGTGCTGTGCAACACTTACCTGTCTCCACAAGCGGCAGGGGGCGCGTGAGAAGGCGGATGACCGGGTCCTCGAACGCACCAAGCTGCCTGCTGGCGACCAAGGGGGAGCTGAGGGGTGTAAGGCTATACAGGGTCACACCCGCCAGACTGGCCCTCTTGGGACCCAGGAACAGATGAAATTGCTCTCTCTTTGAAGTGTGGGTACCGCTTGCTCCGCTTTTTTTTTTTTTTTTTTTTTAGGGAGCCAGCGGCGGAACAGACACACACACAAACAAAGGCTCCACCCGGCCCTCACCCGGGGGGAGGGAGTGATCGTGCCACTCCAAGAGCATCTCATCCATTCCTGGGCGTCTCTACTGCGGCCGGCTCCCTGCTGAGGCCTGGGTGGAGGCTGCTGCGGAGGGCCAGCAGGAGCGGCGGCCGGAGAACGCCCACGGCGACGAGCAGGCGGAGGAGCTGCCACCGGCGGCGGGTGGAGGCAGCAGCTGGCCACCGGGGCAGGATGTGCCGGATGACCTCCGTCTGCGCTTGAGCGGCAGAGAACTGTTTGATGCAGTTCTCCACCGCGTCGCCGACCAGCCCAACCTGGGAAATTGGGGAGACCAGGACCCGAACCTTGTCCGCATCCGCCATACCAACCAGGCTGAGCCAACGAAGGCGCTACTGGACCACCAAGGTGGACATCGCCAGACCGATCACGCACGCTACGACACCCGTACCCCGGAGGGTGAGGTCGGATGCAGTGCGGTGCTCACCTATGAGCGCACGGTCTGGATTACCCTCGTGCATGCCATGGGTGCCCTAGCCTGCAGCAACGCCATGGCACGCAAGAGGAAGGGGCTTGCCCACAGGCTTTGTAAGCTCTGCCCGTCGTAACAGACGAAACTCACAGGCCTTAGGGGGGAGACGAGGATCCCCCCAAAAGGCAGCGGCCGCCGGACACAGGTGCACCTGTGTCGACAGACCGCTCCAATGGAGGGACACCTCGCAACCCTTCACCGTTCCTCCATCAAGGGTAATGAGGGGGAAAAGCTATTCAGGCAGTTTCTGGCAGAGAAAGATGCTGTTCACCACCTGATAAGCTCTCCATGCATTTCGGGAAAGAAAGGCACTGGGGCGGCGAGCTGAGAACCAGCGCGGCCCGCCCCAAGATACCAAACTCCAGATTCCAACCGAGACTGAACGGGACACGGTGGAGGTTCCACTCGAGCCCGGCAGCCTAGGCGGCCCGTTTCAGCATAGCTGATAATTCTGGATCCGGCTCGGGCAACATTGAACTCCCGGAGGGAGACAATGCAGCCGAGTCATCATCTCTAGAAGTCAGCTCACCCTCCGATGCTGCAATCGGCGTCCTGTCCTCCAGGGGAGCCCCGAGTGAAACCGCTGGCCCACCCATTACAGATGGACCAGCAGACAACACGGGAGGCTCCAGTGGTTGCAGTGGAAGGGAGGAGTGAGGAGCCCACAGGGAATGGTTACCGGGCGGGACATCCAACACTATCCTCCGGTCACCCATCCCACACAGCACCCGAGGGTGGGGCATGGTAATGGGGACTCGCTCTCCGCGAACGAAGGCGAGTCTCGCCCTCAACACTGCGACAGTCATGTTCCCACAGTGAAAACATGAGCTGTCCACAAAAGCTGTCTCAGCGTGCTGTAAGCCAAACACGTGACACAACAGTTGTGACCATCAGAGAGAGACAGGGAACGACCGCACCCAGAAACGCACGGGCGGAATGACATATTGAAAAAGACGCAAACGCACCCGTGTTGCTCTTTCAGAAAATAGGACCGTCACCAGTGCCGGAGCACACAGGGGAATGACCGCGGCAACACTGAACAGAGAACTGAAACAGTGAAGCACTCACTTTTCCGCCCTCTAACCAGCCATCAACACACACAAACATTTAGAAATTTGTTGCTGTTAAAACAGCAGTTGAGAGCTCAAAGCTCGCGATCACCGCTGCACTCGCGCTGTAGAACACCAGCACTGGGAGAGTCTTCCTGAAGAACACCGACACACTCGCTCGTTGTAGACAACAGCACTCTCAGAGACATCAAACGATCGGCTCCGAAGCGAAAGGCAACTAGTGCGTGCATCCACTTCCGTATTTATACCCGCGCCGCGGGGGCGGAGTGTGTGATGCGAATCACGCACTTCAATTACATTGGCTCGTTCAATAGTACTCGAAGAAGACAGGCTCTCTAGCGAGATCCCATTTCAGTCGGCGTCGACTACGTCCAACGTTATCGACTGAAAGGGAACCGAGGTTACGTTAGTAACCGAGTATCGTTTTGTCTTATCTCGTCCTTCAATGTCAACACTCCTCCTTTTATCCTCCTCTAGCTCCTCCGTGAGAGACACAAGGCCATTGTGGTGCTCATTAGCAATCGTGTCACCGGCCTAGCTCCGTTCTCGTGGCTCTCGCCCCGCCCTACTTTTATTTAATCAGGTACTATCATCACAGGAAATGTACTCATTTTGAAAACAGTCCAAACTCTTAAAATCTATATCAGCATTCTAATTTCTAATAACTATATACACTCACCTAAAGGATTATTAGGAACACCTGTTTAATTTCTCATTAATGCAATTATCTAATCAACCAATCACATGGCAGTTGCTTCAATGCATTTAGGGGTGTGGTCCTGGTCAAGACAATCTCCTGAACTCCAAACTGAATGTCAGAATGGGAAAGAAAGGTGATTTAAGCAATTTTGAGCGTGGCATGGTTGTTGTTGCCAGACGGGCCGGTCTGAGTATTTCACAATCTGCTCAGTTACTGGGATTTTCACACACAACCATTTCTAGGGTTTACAAAGAATGGTGTGAAAAGGGAAAAACATCCAGTATGTGGCAGTCCTGTGGCCGAAAATGCCTTGTTGATGCTAGAGGTCAGAGGAGAATGGGCCGACTGATTCAAGCTGATAGAAGAGCAACTTTGACAGAAATAACCACTCGTTACAACCGAGGTATGCAGCAAAGCATTTGTGAAGCCACAACACGCACAACCTTGAGGCGGATGGGCTTCAACAGCAGAAGACCCCACCGGGTACCACTCATCTCCACTACAAATAGGAAAAAGAGGCTACCATTTGCAAGAGCTCACCAACATTGGACAATTGAAGACTGGAAAAATGTTGCCTGGTCTGATGAATCTCGATTTCTGTTGAGACATTCAGGTGGTAGAGTCAGAATTTGGTGTAAACAGAATGAGAACATGGATCCATCATGCCTTGTTACCACTGTGCAGGCTGGTTGTGTTGGTGTAATGGTGTGGGGGATGTTTTCTTGGCACACTTTAGGCCCCTTAGTGCCAATTGGGCATCGTTTAAATGCCACGGCCTACCTGAGCATTGTTTCTTTAGTGCCAATTGGGCATCGTTTAAATGCCACGGCCTACCCTCAGCATTGTTTCTGACCATGTCCATCCCTTTATGGCCACCATGTACCCATCTTCTGATGGCTACTTCCAGCAGGATAATGCACCATGTCACAAAGCTAGAATCATTTCAAATTGGTTTCTTGAACATGACAATGAGTTCACTGTACTAAAATGGCCCCCACAGTCACCAGATCTCAACCCAATAGAGCATCTTTGGGATGTGGTGGAACGGGAGCTTCGTGCCCTGGATGTGCATCCCACAAATCTCCATCAACTGCAAGATGCTATCCTATCAATATGGGCCAACATTTCTAAAGAATGCTTTCAGCACCTTGTTGAATCAATGCCACGCAGAATTAAGGCAGTTCTGAAGGCGAAAGGGGGTCAAACACAATATTAGTATGGTGTTCCTAATAATCCTTTAAGTGACTGTATTTTAACTAATTATACCAATACAGTAGGCTTAATATTAAAATGAGGACTTATCATCTAAAGTTCTCATTATCTATTTGTGTTATGTCTCAATAAATGCATGCTAGAAACAACATGGAAAATATCATCTAAAACCCTTTCAAGTCTGTTAATAATTATTTATACAAAACATGTATACAGTTCTACACAATCACAAAATGCTCCTCATTGTTCAGACAATGTCATATAAAAAAGTCAGCAGCTGATATTATATAAAACTTACCCCTGATGGTCACTTAGAACTGCTGTGCTGTGTGAGTAAATCACTGAGTTTTGTCACTTAATCAGACCGCTGCAGGACGTGACTTTACATGATCACAGAGGGAGGTTTTTTTTCTCAGACGGTCTTCCTCTAAGGTGTGTAGAATTTTGTTAATTTTTTTTTTCATATCAAATTATTAGATCACACCAGAGCCAATGAATAACAAGTGAGCATGTTTATCAGGTGCTTCATACCCCTCAAAAATACAGGTCCTTCTCAAAAAATTTGCATATTGTGATAAAGTTCACAATTTTCCATAATGTAATGATAAAAATTAAACTTTCATATATTTTAGATTCATTGCACACCAACTGAAATATTTCAGGTCTTTTATTGTTTTAATACTGATAATTTTGGCATACAGCTCATGAAAACCCCAAAATCGTATCTCAAACAATTAGCATATTTCATCCAACCAATAAAAGAAGTGTTTTTAATACAAAAAAAAAAAGAGTCAACCTTCAAATAATTATGTTCAGTTATGCACTCAATAGTCAATACTTGGTCGGGAATCCTTTTGCAGAAATGACTGCTTCAATGCGGCGTGGCATGGAGTCAATCAGCCTCTGGCACTGCTGAGGTGTTATGGAGGCCCAGGATGCTTCGATAGCGGCCTTAAGCTCATCCAGAGTGTTGGGTCTTGCGTCTCTCAACTTTCTCTTCACAATATCGCACAGATTCTCTATGGGGTTCAGGTCAGGAGAGTTGGCAGGCCAATTGAGCACAGTAATACCATGGTCAGTAAACCATTTACCAGTGGTTTTGGCACTGTGAGCAGGTGCCAGGTCGTGCTGAAAAATGAAATCTTCATCTCCATAAAGCTTTTCAGCAGATGGAAGTATGAAGTGCTCCAAAATCTCCTGATAGCTAGCTGCATTGACCCTGCCCTTGATAAAACACAGTGGACCAACACCAGCAGCTGACATGGCACCCCAGACCATCACTGACTGTGGGTACTCGACACTGGACTTCAGGCATTTTGGCATTTCCTTCTCCCCAGTCTTCCTCCAGACTCTGGCACCTTGATTTCCGAATGACATGCAAAACTGAGCAACAGTCCAGTGCTGCTTCTCTGTAGCCCAGGTCAGGCGCTTCTCCCGCTGTTTCTGGTTCAAAAGTGGCTTGACCTGGGGAATGCGGCACCTGTAGCCCATTTCCTGCACACGCCTGTGCACGGTGGCTCTGGATGTTTCTACTCCAGACTCAGTCCACTGCTTCCGCAGGTCCCCCAAGGTCTGGAATCGGTCCTTCTCCACAATCTTCCTCAGGGTCCGGTCACCTCTTCTCGTTGTGCAGCGTTTTTTGCCACACTTTTTCCTTCCCACAGACTTCCCACTGAGGTGCCTTGATACAGCACTCTGGGAACAGCCTATTTGTTCAGAAATTTCTTTCTGTGTCTTACCCTCTTGCTTGAGGGTGTCAATGATGGCCTTCTGGACAGCAGTCAGGTCGGCAGTCTTACCCATGATTGCGGTTTTGAGTAATGAAACAGGCTGGGAGTTTTTAAAAGCCTCAGGAATCTTTAGCAGGTGTTGAGAGTTAATTAGTTGATTCAGATGATTAGGTTAATAGCTCGTTTAGAGACCCTTTTCATGATATGCTAATTTTTTGAGATAGGTATTTTGGGTTTTCATGAGCTGAATGCCAAAATCATCAGTATTAAAACAATAAAAGACCTGAAATATTTCAGTTGGTGTGCAATGAATCTAAAATATATGAAAGTTTAATTTTTATCATTACATTATGGAAAATAATGAACTTTATCACAATATGCTAATTTTTTGAGAAGGACCTGTATTTGCTATCACTTTTAACAATTCTACTACATGAAAGTGAAATTTTGCAGGTGCAGGCAAGAGAAGGAATTGAAGTAAAAATAAATTGAAATACACTACAAGGATATCTATATTCAATTCAATTAAGCAGGCATGAAACTCGGAAAACACCTTTTGATATATATACAGTATATTTGGTTTTAAATTGTTACATTTGCATTGAAAAATCTTAAATTGCATTCCCTTATGCAGATACTCAGAGTTACGCAGAGTTTGCTTTGTTTACTGTTCCTCAAACATGCCTAAATAAATCAGTGTGTGTCATCCAGTGCGGCCTGAAGTGGCTGTGGTGTGTTTAAGAGGGGATTACAAATCAATGCTTCTCTTGAGCTAGTTCACTGTCAATAGTCTGATATGTTATCAACACCCCTAACACTCATTGCAGTACATGAACTCCCAGTAAAACATCACATAAAAACAGCATCAAGATGTTCATGATCAAATCGGACTCAGTTTCCATTGATTTGAGTTGGGTCAGCTTGCAACAGTATAAATTTTTGCAAACATGGTAGAAAAAAAATGGATTCACAACACGTACAAATTTGATAGGACCTAGATCCCTTTCTACAGCCAACGGTGGGTTTACAAGCACCCACACATACTGATGACAATGTAATAAATTCAAGAGTATTGACCTTGCGGGTGCCAAATTTTTACTCTAGCCATTTTCTCTGTTTGAAATAAATTAATAAGGTGCAAGGCATTGCTAGAGGGCATTAAAAGTCGGTATGTCTATAGTTATTTTTTATTGGCATTAGAGGTCAGATTTCTATACAAAAACCCTAAATAACTGCCTTTTATTAGGGTTTTGAGTGTTGTGGAACTGCCTCTCAAATCTTTCTTTATAGTGTTTTATTAGTTGCAACCCAAAATACCGCTACATGTGATTGATGCACTGTGACACCCATTGAAATAAACTAAACTTAATATATGATAATTATTTGTATCATTAAAGGAATAAATTAATTAATTGACTGCAGTAATGGAACCACTAACTGGTATTTTAGCCATAACATTAGCGGAAAGATCTAAATATGTAATGAAGTTGCACTTGGAAGCACAAGAAAATTAGCTTTAATTACAGTATTCGATGAAGGTCAAAGTAAATGAGAAGCGCTGGGTAAAAAAATACAATACTGCAGTCACAGACATTCTTATCTGGGGATATAGATTTCTCAGAGGACTGCCGTGTTAGCTAAAAAAAAACATTGGGCAATTTGCTCTTTAATTTCTACAGAGGTTGTGCAAACCAAACACTGACATGTTTGATTCAGGCAAAGTATGTCTAAGACACAAATTGACCTGACCTTTTCAGGGAAAACTATTTCTGTTTGAATAGTTTAGTGTGAAGAGATATACAACAAAAAGTTGCTTTGCCAAAAAATAAATAAACAAAAATAATAAATAAATGAAATTATCAAACACTTGGCCTGCCAAGTCAAGATGAAAGCAAGATAAATATGATTAGTCACAAAAAGCAGAAGTACTCACATTTAAATTTGCAAAGGTTGCCCTGTGGATCCTTGCGAAGAATCCTGATGTTAGAACAAGATTTTTAACAGGATTCCTGATTATTTTAGTCTGAACTCAACAGATTGAGTGGCACACTTAAAAGTAGTAATAGTAATAATAAAGTCACTGAGTTTGCAGTTAACAACTATATTTGACACAACAGCAAACCTGCAGCCTGTGTGTGAGCAAAAAAAGAAATGTTACACCTGCAAAGTGGGCATATCTTAAAGGCACAGCGAAAAAGAAAAAGAAAGTAAAATAATAAAAAATAAATAAAAAAACTGTAACCCCTTTAAAGTTCTCCATGCACACTGTAAATGTCATCACCAGTAAAGCCCTCCTGGGCTATCCATCAAATTTTGATTGCAATGTGTTTCTGTTGCTGTCCTTTTCTCTAGATTTTTATATTTGAGAATAACATCTACTACCGGGCCACTGTGGAGAACAGATCCATCCGTCTTGTTTCTACTGGGAAAGAGGGTGTGATTTTCAACGGCCTAAGTGACTGGCTCTATGAAGGTAAGAAAGATAAAACATGAACATATGTTTTTATGCCTTGCAGAACTAAACGTGATTTTCTAGATGAGGCTTTGTCCGGACAAGTCTGACCGAACCAGTATAAAAATCCTTATTGAGCCTTGTCAACTAAGGTGAACTTAGCCTCTTTGCATCTTTAAAGAGTATTGTACCAAAATTCAAGTTCAGGGAAGAAGGAGGCAAACGGTCAACATTAAGTTTAATCACAAAGTAAATAGAAACAACAAAAAGAGACGAGCAGCAGTGGCCTTTCTGCCAACTGCTGTCTAAAACATAATAAAACAACAACTTAAAATGTCGCAGGCCTGGTCCTCTCCCTCCCTTCTACGGTGAAGATGGTTTTCTGAGCATTGTCAAAGAATCAAAGGAAGAACAATCAATAGCCTAGAATCTCCCAGAATGCACCGCTACCTTTGACAGGACTCTGTGGTTGTGGATTTTCACCCTGTGTGACGTGAGTCTCCCATTTAAACTTTAATCTGAGCTCATATTGCAGCGACTGACCCTTGCCATGAGTTTATGAGGTGGTGAAGGTCTCGAAATTGACACGTATTATTTATTGAAAGGGTTGAATGTATTAAAGAGAGCAGAGACTCATCCTGGCCTATTTCTGTTGCTCCTGATCTCATTCTCTCTGCTTCGGTTCACATTATGTATGATTTATCCTCCTTATTCATCTGAAATATTTGCATTCTTACATTTACATTTAGTCATTTAGCAGACGCTTTTGTCCAAAGCGACTTACAACTGAGGACTAAAGCAAGCGAGTCATCGTGAAGAGGCAAGAACAACGCAAGAAGTGTTAAAATACAAGTTCAAAATACAAGTGTCAAAATACAAAGGTCAGGCATTGCTCAGAGTAGCAAAAACCAGACAAGGGAGGATTTAAAGGAGAAGGAAAGTTTTTTTCATTTATTTTATGTTAAGTACTCACGGAAGAGATGAGTTTTCAGTTGTCTTTTGTATCCTGTCAGGGATTCTGCATTACGGACGAGGGTGGGGAGATCATTCCACCAGCATGGAACCGTGAATGAGAATGTTCTGGAGAGTGATTTAGTGCCTCGCTGTGATGGCACCACGAGCCGTCGCTCATTGACCGATCGTAGGCTTCTGGTAGGGGTGTAGACTTGTTGGAGCGAGTGAAAGTAGGACGGAGCTGAGTCTGTGGTAGATCTGTAAGCAAGCGTCAAAGCCTTGAATTTGATGTGAGCAGCGAGTGGTAGCCATTGCAGAGAGATGAGGAGAGGAGTGACGTGGGCCCTTTTGGGCTCGCTGAAGACAAAGCATTCTGGATCATTTGTAGAGGTTTAGAGGTTCATATTTGAAGCCATTTTTAAAAACCCAATAATCACACACCTGTGACGTCATTTGAATTCTACATTAATGTGCCAAGTATTTTGGCAACCGTAAACAGCCTACAGGTACCCATTTTCCACCGAAACAGTTCTTGGCCTGCGTCCCTTCTCGAACCGTTCCACGCATTACTAATGCAGAAAAGGGTATTCCAGGCCGGAAAGACTGGTTGAACTCCGGCCCTAAAATTCGAAAGGAGCCAGGGAGCGGGGGTCGCTGTCTATGGCAATCTTGTTGAGCAATGTAATAACGTTGAACTACTTTGCTCTTTAGATCTAAATACACTTCTATAAATATGTCGCGAGACGGTTTCATTTTCATTTTACCTCCAAAAAGGACAGATGAGAGTACCAGGACGTCACTGCTCATTTCTCAAATCTGTAGATACACGCGGCCGGTTCGCAACAGGCTCCAGTTCGCCTGGCCAAGAACCCACAGTGATATATTATCATTACATAATGTTAAATATAACTCAGTTATTACATACAGTACAGAAAATAAGACTCCATCACGTTATTAACAGGTCTTTTTAAAATCCACAACAAATCTTTGATTCTACCATCATCCCTTGTGAAAAAATTAGTACACTTTAATATTTTTTTTCGTCAGTTACTCATGTCATTTCAAATAAAAAACGCCTAAATTAAATCTGTTCATCCTATAAAGTGATTGAATCTCTTTGCAAGACTTAGATTAAATCACTCAATTCATTTGGTTTAGTTTTACGTCACTTTTAGAAACGTTTTAGACCTTTTAAGGTTTGGTTACCATGGAACTTATTTATAAAACATGCAAATGCAGAGAATTGAACTGCATACTCTGAAGTACACCAATGTTCAGATTTACAAAAAACATCTGTGATGTGGAAAAGTACTTAGTGCCACATAAAAGACTCCGGTTTCATTCAAATCTCAATTTCTTAAAGGTTTTGAATGACATGAGGGTAAATGATGACAGAATATACTTTTTTGGTGAACTATCCCTTTAAGTAGGTCTCTTTATATGTAATTTCATAATTTCTTGTATTGTTTTTGAAATATGGTTAAAGTGCACTGCTGAATGTACTGACAAGCAATTATGCTAAACTAAAATATACTTTTATTTCTATTGAAACTTGTATGTAATGTTTTTAAATATATTTGTAAATAAACATTTGTAATGATGAAGTTTAAAACATTTAAAATATATTAACTTTAATGTACATTAACACAAAAAAATCAAATAAAACCTCAGTTAAAATTAGAATTTACATGTGCTTTCATATGTCAGTCAACACATCAAAATAAGTGTATTTATTCAAAATCTGCTAAAAGATTATAAAAACATAATGGTTTAAAAAGTACTTTAAAATAAACTTTTAATTTGACATTATAACAAAGTGCAAAGTACTTCAGTGTTAAGAAACATGAACGTGTACTCTCTTTAAGTACACTAAATTGGACTTTTATTTCACTAATATTAGATTAACTGCAAGTACAGTTTTTATATTCTTTTAAAATTTGAAGTACACTACCAGTGCCCATTCACTACAATTAAGCACACCTCTTTTTCACTTAGAATTAGCATTCACATTATCCACATTATTTCTTTCTGAATATATTTTGCAATTCTACCTCTCTTCATTTTAAATGCTAATAGTCTATTAAAACTTCCTAATATGTAGTGAGTTCTTGCTGACATAATATTGCATTTTTGGCCATGAACAAGTATGTAATGCTTGTGATGGAGCATTATCGCAGGAATCTTAAGGTGATGATACACAGGGAAACTTTTAGGGCAATGTTGCCGAGCGATTGTTGCTTGGGCACTTTCCCAATGAGAATGTGCAACAAATTTATATCTGGATAATTTAGATTGATCGTGGGCCCTGTGTCTCGCCTGGTTCCCCGTTGATGGCAACATTGCCCAGCAACATTCCTCAAAAAGTTGCCAAGTGTATCATCATCTATAGAGTGAGACAGAACACCGTCCCGTCAAAAAAAAAAAAAAAAAAAAAAAAAGCACTCAGAATCCTATCCTGTCTGTTTGATAACCATGGTAATTTCACTTAACAAATATATATATATTTTCTAATCCTAAAGTGCCTATTATTTTGTTCTGAAGGTCTCCTAAAACAGATTTGCATGCATCCAAGGTCAAACAAACACTTTAATTTTCACATAACATATATTTCACCATCACAGCTTTTCTCACAGTGTCTTAAACGGTTTGATAAAGGATTCAGTCTCTATAAATCACTCCTTTCAGTCTGCCTACTCTGCTCTGATTGGTCAGATGGCCTAGTTTGTTGTGATTGGTCTACCGCTTACAGCGCTTAAAACGAAACACCCATTACCATAGCTGAATTTCAAAATGGCTATAGGTAAGAGTAAAAACAACATGAACAATTGAGTGTGAGAAAGAAAAATATGGTAAACATGGATAGGCGAAGTCATTCTCGTACTCAAACTCCTATATTCACTGTAGAGCTGGGCGATTTTTTTCCCTAAAACAATATGTGATTTCTTTTTTTTTTAAATCGATTTACGATTCGATTCGACTTTCCCCTCCTTCCATGTAAAACAAAATAACTGCAAACTGTAAATATATTTTAAAAAATATATATTTATTGTGTTTAATTAAAGTGCATCAACATAAGCAAAATTGCAAAGGCAAACCCTTTCTCTAACTGAAAAGTCACTGTGCAGTGTGCAACTAAGATTGTTAAACATCCAAATTATTGTAGAAAAAAAAAATCTATTTTTTGAAAATATGAATCGATTTGACCTACCAACTCGATTTTTAAATCAAATCGATTTTTTTTCCCAGCCCTAATTAACTGTGAAACAGCCATTCAGCGCTATTGTGCTACTGTGCAGCCAACAATGCATTGTGTACTACAGTACAAAACCATGATACATAAATACAGTGGATTTGAAACTCTGAACTGTCCTTGACTTCCTGTCCATCGGTTTATTGTCAGTCATTGTTCATGTGCAGTTCAGTTCATCTGCAGATCCTCTGAATGATAAATGAATCGTCAAGCTTTGGTGCAGTCTGAGGCTGTTGAATATAATTCCGGAGTCTATTCTGCGTGTGGAGGAGAACAGGTGGCTGTGCATTCATTGGCGATGGAGTTTATGCCTGCTAGACCCTTCTGGATATAGAGTTCCCTGATGTGCTTAGGGAAAGGTTAATGTATGTTAATTCAGATTAGCCATGCCAACCCAAAAAGACTAAAACAACCAATATCCATCATTGCAAGAGCAGTTTAATTCCTCCAGCTGTATGGATTTGCATTAAAGTTGAACGATCCACAGTGTTCATCTACTTAATGTGATTTGAAAGTGGCTGAAAGTTATTATGAGGAAAGTGTTCTAATCAACCTCACCCCTACACAATCTCCTCTCTGTAATTTGGAGATCAAGAATGTAGATTGTTGCATTGTTGTGACTAAGTATGCTTTCTTAGAGTAGTTCATCACTTTGCCGAGAGGATATTAATTACCTCAATCAGTCTGCATAATCAATGCTGAGTTTTAATTACCCCTGAATAATCAGTGAACCGCATGTATAGTTCTAGCTGTGGCAGACCACATCTGCTCTAATGAAGATCATGAAATGAACCCTGCAAGAAACTCATAGTAAGACGCACTTCGTGCAGACTTGTGGCGTTTAACAATGACTGCATGTTCCTCAGATCATAAGACATCCCGTTTGCCATTTCATGATTCAGAAGGGTCCCCTTTGTTACTGCTTTTTGCCAAATCTGAAGTAGTGCAGTAAATAAACCTGCTTCTTATTTTGTTTTGAAATACCAAAAAGGTTGAAAACATGAGAAAATAATTTATTTTAAATGCAGATTATTGCCACTTTTTTGGAGAGGGAGCCTATTTGGGATAAAAAAATTGGTGGTCCCACTTTATATTAAATGCCTTTAAGTACTCTGTACTAACATTTAAATTAATAATTTGGTACAATGCACTTATTGTACATTCATGTTATAAAAAATGTTTTTACATGTTTCAAGTCCCCATGAAATCTAAATTTGTATTTTTTTTTTAGTATGAATATGTTAGCCTTAAGGTTAGCTTTAAGCCTGTGTGCTCCAAACAATGACAAAATACACATTTAGAAGATACAAACGTTCAAATCTTACAGTCTCTCACTTCCGCCAATATGGATCAATGATTTTGATGACATCACACTGTATTTCAGCTTCTACATTATAAATAGATGCTGCAGCTGTGGCTCAAAAATCATTCACTTGTTCACACAATTACTATATTCTATATGGTGAATGGTACATAGTGCACTATATAGGGGATAGGGAGTGATTCAGACAGTGTAAATATGCATTTTCGGACGAATGATGTGTGGTTTCGCATTAGTGTCACACGAACCAGTCCAGAGACACGATAGCACGGAGGTGATCATATGCGCATATCACACATACCAGAAAACGTAGTAGATCCTTTTCAATTTTGTACAGAATGCTTTGTTTTTAAAGCAGTATGGAGGAGATCAGGATGATCGACGGTTAGACAGACGGGGCATTAGACAGCACTGACGAGTAGAGATAACACTGATGCCATGCACCAACATAAACTGCTTACTTTTGAAGCTACACATCCTCAGCATGATACTGTTCACTGTTTTGCTTTAGTGACAGTTTAATATTAAATCTAAAAGGGGAATCTATTATACTGCGGCTGACAAATGTGGCTTTACCGAGCTCAGCGGCTCTGGACATTAATCACAAAATAAACTAAACGCTATTGGCTATTTTAAAAAAGGAGAGGAGCTGCTCGACATGTCCCGCCCTGCCTTCCTGTTTCACTGGAAATGATGTCAACATATTGAATAACTGCATTTCAAGGCACTTCAGTGGGCCTTTAAGTACATTGTAACTAACAATTTGTTTCATACCTAATAAAGTGAGATTCAAAAATGTTACTGTTTTAGACGCTCTCCAAAGAGTAGTTTTTTTGAATCCGTTGATCTGTTTAAATTTTGATTTTTAAAAGAATTTTAGAATTAAGAGATTATTTATTCAAATACAAACATGTGTCACGGGTGTAGCAGGGATGAGGAGAGGTGAGGATCTTTTAGCAGACAGTCTTTATTCTATGAACACACAAACTAAGATAATCCAAACAAGGAGCCGATGGCAATTATCCAAAAACTTTACAATGTCCTCATTGTACAACATCATTACTGGTATTATGAACAACAGCAGAGCTGATATCTTTCTGACATTACTTGTTATTTCGTTATTTAACTAAGTGTCACCGTCCCGCTAGCGCAGTAATTCTTAAAGTGTGGTCCGCCATCGCCCCCTAGTTGTCCACGAAAAGATGACCTAAACTAGGCAAGTGTTTACAAAATCGTCACTTATTTAAAACCTTCGCACGTACGATCACACCGGTGTGATCAGTCTTGGCTGGTCCCTGCAGCATACGGTGTGATTAGAACGGTCCATGCATCACGTGATCAACTGCTAAATTCAAATGTGCTTTCGCCGCGTTGGCTGGCGCTGAGCCAGAGAGGGGCGCACTCAGTGCTGTCATATATCACAACTATTCAGTGTTTTTAACCACATAATATTTATTTTAGGTTTCAGACATTTAAATACACATAAGTACTAGCAAAAAAATGATTTGGAGTTTGTAAAATACACACTGATGTCTATGGAAACGGCAATAATAATACTTTCCATTATAAAAAGACGACACGTTTTATTCTTATCAGATACACATTGTGTAAGTAGCTTAACATTTTACCCTATTCTTCTCCCAGTTCAAAATGGCGGATGGCGAAGTATGATTGGTCAGATCACCTGTCAATCAAGCTCCTTGCGAAGGGTCAATTGACGTGTTGTATACCAACATGACGCCGCCCATCGCACATACAGCAACTAACGCAATCGTTATACAGGTGTTTAAACAACAAAACACATCCACTTGCACATATTTGACAATCGGAATATCAGTGTTTCATGTTATAGCTAATACATTTGTGAATATTTTGAATAAAAAAGGAAAAATGACATAAAAACAGATCATCATTCATTCAGCGCTGAACATCCAAAGCTTGCAGAATCTGCCCTCAAAGTGCGCATGCCCTTCTCAACTACATACAACTGTGAAGTTGGGTTTTCCACACTGGTTGGTTTGAAAACAAAACAGCGCAACAAACTAAACGTGGAGCCTAGTATGACACTGAAACTCTCCTCTTTGGAGCCAGAAACTGATGTGTGAGAAGCAGTACCACTCGTCTCATTAATATTCACATTGAGTTTTAGATGGAAATCTCAAAATATAAAATCCACAGATCTATTAGTTTTGTAATGAACTAGTTTTGGTTTCATGTGTAAAATCCCAGTAATTTCAGTGATATTGGACATTAAGGGGAAACATTTTTTCAGCATTTTATTGTTACCATAGTTACAACCATAGACTTCCAATAACCACCACCTCAGTTTTAAACTATTGGCCATTTGGAATGACATTTAGTGGGACCTAGGCTGTTACAGTATGTTTAATTGCAGTTTTTTTTCCCACATGTGCAGTTTGTTGTTCATATTAAGCTGCAGCTCATTTCACATTTACTTTTTCAAATGAAATAAAATTCATATAATAATTTCTGATCATATTATTGCATTTGTGTTTGAATCATTCGTTTTTGACTTGAAACAGTTGCATATTAAACTTAAATTTAGCTTATCCTTAAAATTTTGCGCTGTGTTGTGGTTGCGCTGTGTCACAAGCAATGACGCATCACCATGGAAACATTACATTTTGTTGTTTTTTGGGGGCGTGTTAGAGTGGGATTTACACCTTTGTCACAAAAAGTCGACGCACACACTTTTAATAATTGAAACTTTGTTTTTTTAATGCTAAAAGTTCATAATAAAACATAATCTAGTATTTGTCAATAAAAAAAGATAAAATAATATTTAATATTATTTTTAATAATATTACAAAATTCCATTCTGGAATTACAAACATTTAAGTTTTTATAGTGCATTTTAATGTCCATTATCAAAGGGGTGGGTGACACTTAAGGGGTTAAAGTACATTAGGATAAATACTTTGCTTGTTACATATACGTGCAACATTTCAGCCGTAAATAAATTATAAATGTTAGCTAAATTATGTTCATTACCTGTCTAGCAACATATGTTTATGCTGAAACATAATTTGTAATTTTTAAAACATCGCGTGTCGTAGTGTAGTGAGTTGGTTCACATGAATTAAGTTTCACGCTTCAGGACTTCTGTTAAGGGAACATAGTGATCATCAATGCACCCTGTTTTTTACGGTGCATTGTGGGACTTCTTAGGGAGCGAACATTTCAGTGCCCTGTAAGGATTCTGTGATTGAGACAGTCTTTAAAATAGCCGACTCCCTGATCAGTGCCCTGACAACTGAACTAGGGAGCAGATTTAGACGCACCCCAACAGGAGCAAACCAAAGCCACTTATAGGCAAGTCTGCAAAGGTTAGCAAAAAAATAAAAGCGAAACGCATGCTAACACTGTGCTATGCAGGGAAGGAAGAACGGATGTCAATGGAGGAGGGGCTTCACTATGCTGAATAAACTCATTTTGTGTGAAAACGGTTTATCATTTAATGAATCGAGAGCCTGTTTGCTAATCTTCAACATGTTTGCTCTTAAACATTCATTTTCGATAAGAGAAGTCATGGACAATTGTGTGACGGGTATGATTCAGTTTACAGCACTTCTCATTCATTTCTATGGTATCTGCAAACAGGGATTGACTGTCGCACAACTTTGATTGAAATTCAATGACATCTAGGAATCTGTGTATCATTCGTTCAATCGTTTTTTTATTTTTTATTTAATATTGAAAGTAGAAAAATTAGAAAACAGTTCCTTTTCAAGAATTCAGCTTGGTTTTTTTCGTTTTGAGGTAGAAAATGAATAAACAGCTTGAATATTCGATTTCTACACGTGGGAGGGAATGAAACGCCCCTTTCCTCTGATTTGTCAGATGAAGATCAAACTGTTCTGTCATCAGTTATTCCTCAGTTTCGCACAGCAGAATAAGAGTCCTCTGCTGCTGCAGCTGATGTGCGAATTCTTATCTCGTTTATTGCAACTACATTTCATCTTTTTCTCATCAAACAACCAGACTAACGAATGGCTCGGCACAACCCGTACCGGGGAAGAGCCTAGACAGGGCTTTCTTCTGTGTAGAAATAAATTCACCTATGCTTTGCATCAGCTTTGTATGGCAGGGTAAAAAATAAATAATAAATTAAGATATAAATCAATATAATTAATTGTAAATTAAATATTTTAAACACTAATACAAAAAGGAAAGAATAAATTGAAACCACGATAATGTAACATGATTATTTCACATGACTTGGGGAAAGTGTTGGATTTATTAATAAGATTTATTTCAACAATTCTTAAAAACTCGAAATTTGAACATTTATGGTACTTTAACTATTAAAATAAATAATAAAACAGATAATACTTCAATAAGTATTTAATAATTCCCGCAGGTCCACCACTTATAATGCGGGAAATTCCCCCGCAAACATTGATTCACTTTAGCATGTAGATTGTATGAGTAGCCTAAATGAATCCACACAGATTATAAAATCAAATCAATGACGGACATGACGGAATTGTCACTTGCACAATCGGGCCAGCATTGCATCATAACTAAAGTTAATAATTTTCACTTCTTTTTAAGTCTTCTTTTTAAGTCTTACTTTCAAGCTGAGAGAGTTTATGGCTTCGGGAGGGGCGGATGTGCGCGTGCATGTGTCTTTCAGAGCACAAGACAAAATAAGAATGTTCTTGCAAAACAGATCATGGCAAAATAATCGTTTTTACTCGATTGTACTATTTTGGTGATCGTTGGGAGCCAAAATCGAAATTCAATTAATTGCACAGCCCTATTCTGATTGACTATCTAACAACCGGAGAACTGAGAACAACAGAGATAATAAAAAACATACTCTTCTGAGTTTTATGATGTAGGCCTTGTGTTTTATTAAAATCTATTAACCTATAATTTATATCTAAAGAATTTGCGCTTATTCACGGCGCGCCTGGTCATGTTGAGAGTAAAACACGCGCGTGACAACGTTGTAAAAAGGCATTTTATTATTAGCCTATTCGGAAATAGTGTTAAATACATAGTATCATTTGTAATAAAATAGTAATGAAATACAAAATGAACAATACATACTATAGTTTGTAATAAAATAGTAATGAAATACAAAATTAAGACTATAAACACTATTAATAATGTATAGGCTATGCCTATTTTACTTTCCCCCATGTCAAATCCTTAAATGAGTGGTATACAGAAAACAACAAGAATGAAAAATAAATAGCCACCACGTATAATAAAAATATACATAGTAGCCTATAAAAATAGCCTATTGTGCCCTTTATTATAAACAACATTTAGCCTATTTTGAACGCCAAGCCTAAACAAATTTATTTGAATCGACCTGAAACTGTACCGACGTTGGGTTCACGCTTCTCTCATTCGGTCCAACATTTCCATATTTGCAATGTAACATTTGGATGCTAACTATTAATGTAAAGAAGGCTTCGTACTTCAGTCGAGTCCTAATATAGACGAAGGCTAAATCAACATCTTCAAGGGGAATGAGTTTGGAATAACAGCAAGTTATGACTGACCGGCACAGCATTTATATTGTAGGCTAAAAAAGACGAATTAAATTAAGCAGAATAACTTTTTATATGTTTGGTTGACTGTTTTATATTAATTATGAACAGGCTGTGATGTCAATTTAGCAATGCCAGAACCAGAAGTGAGCTGATAATATGTTGTGTAAGCGCGATGCACCGGCGCCATCACTTTGATTTGTTCCTCGGCTGTGGAAATAACTTAATACTCTGTCGTTTAATACTCTATCATTCAAAACAGTAAAATGTATATTTTTATTTGTGTACATTCAAAATGACTACAAAATGTCATGCCTTTGAAAAATAAAGAAAACAACATGATGCGCTGCTTTAGCGCGTCTCGGTCTCCTCGAACAAATTTCTGGCGTAGCCTACACCAAAAATTAACCAAAATACAGCGAATAGCCTTCTTGGCGTGCCTACTCTTGAATGTCAACATTTAGATTATTTAAAGTAAAATGCATTATATAAGTCACTTAGGAATAAATCACAGCGTGCGTCATGATAAAAAACTTGACTTTACAGTCCGGAAAATATAGGAAAATAGCAAATTATTTCACGGATACCCTGGCACTTGAGAACTGCTGGTCTACACAGAAGAAAGCCCTGTCTAGGCTCTTCCCCGGTACGGGTTGTGTCGAGCCATTCGTTAGTCTGGTTGTTTGATGAGAAAAAGATGAAATGTAGTTGCAATAAATGAGACAAGAATCCGCACATCAGCTGCAGCAGCAGAGGACTCTGCGGGAATTATTAAATACTTATTGAAGTATTATCTGTTTTATTATTTATTTTAATAGTTAAAGTACCATAAATGTTCAAATTTCGAGTTTTTAAGAATTGTTGAAATAAATCTTATTAATAAATCCAACACTTTCCCCAAGTCATGTGAAATAATCATGTTACATTATCGTGGTTTCAATTTATTCTTTCCTTTTTGTATTAGTGTTTAAAATATTTAATTTACAATTAATTATATTGATTTATATCTTAATTTATTATTATTATTTTTTTACCCTGCCATACAAAGCTGATGCAAAGCATAGGTGAATTTATTTCTACACAGAAGAAAGCCCTGTCTAGGCTCTTCCCCGGTACGGGTTGTGCCGAGCCATTCGTTAGTCTGGTTGTTTGATGAGAAAAAGATGAAATGTAGTTGCAATAAACGAGATAAGAATTCGCACATCAGCTGCAGCAGCAGAGGACTCTTATTCTGATGTGCGAAACTGAGGAATAACTGATGACAGAACAGTTTGATCTTCATCTGACAAATCAGAGGAAAGGGGCAATCAAGCTGTTTATTCATTTTTCTATCTCAGAACGCAAAAATCAAACTGAATCCTTGTTTTTAGTTTTTTTGGGGGGAAAAATTCATTTTTCTCATTTTTCTACTTTCAATATTAAACCAAAAACGACTGAACGAATGATACACGGATTTCTAGTCTTTAATGTGATTGGTTATCAAGGCACATGTGATCCAAGTTAGCTGTTATGCTTTCTCCAATGGTAGGGCCAGGGACACAATCTCTCAATAATAAGACCATCCCTAAACAAACCACAGGAGGAGAACACAGACACAGCAAGACAAAAGAATATCAACATAAAAGTTTTGAAACATAAAACACCTTTCCATAAACTTAATTTAGTCCGTTTATGACAGAACATGAGTGTTTTGATGGTTCAACCTTCATTTAATATTTACCTTATTGAAGAAGTTTTCAGATATTTGTCAGAAACATGTAAAACGTAGGATTTATGTGGCTTAATAGGGCCACTTTCCCAAATAATGTGATTTTTAAGCACTAAATCTGGCAGAACCTCCTGCACTGCCGAGTGCTGACAGATTTTGAAACGCTTATGACAGACATTCCTACACCTCACTGCGATATGCTTCAGCCCAGCACTTTTTGCTTTTCTTTTGCATGAAGTTCAGCAGTGTCCGACATTTTGATATTCTCACCACTTGCTCTGCACTACTGAAAATCCCACAATCCCTCATACAATCCTGCCATCCAGCTTCCATGGAGAATTAATTGAAAATACTGCTAACTATTCTCTTAAGGCAGTGGACATGTGTTTTAACCCTAGAATGCGTTTTTATATATATATATATATATATATATATATATATATATATATATATATATATATATATATACATAGGCGTCGATTTCGGTGGGGACGGTCCCCACCAGATTTCGCCATGAGTCATTTTGTACCCACCACTTTTTGAAACATTGAGGCGCCACGGATGTACCTAATACATATAAATAAAACATATCCAGTTAACTAGCAGAGCATTAATTTAATTCGCTATTAAATAAGAGATCTAGCGCTAAAATGTGGTGTTTTTGAACTCAAGCTGCTGAGCGCTCGTTGCCGCGGCAATCAGTGTCACGGATACAGGCTGGTGCAGTCTTCACTCGGACACGCACTTCAATCTATCGCCATTGTGGAGACTCTCTATTCATTCCGGTGAAATCTCAAAATAAAATGCACACAAACATGTCCCTGTTTGATATAGACTGTAACCACTGATGAACATATTCAGTTTTGATGAGAGAAAAAAAAACTATACAAGTGCAGATTAGAAGCCGTAACCTCTGACAAAAGATCAACCAATAGACCATTAAAGAACTCAAACAAACTGTGCAGATCGATGGATTTATTTACGGGTTGAGCAGTGCAGAGAGGCTGCACAGTTTGACAAGTTTCAGTGACGTGCGGTCTGGGTAGGCAATCGTACTCGGTTACTAACGTAACCTCGGTTCTCTCTAGAGAGGGAACGAGTACTGCGTAATATCTTACGCTATGGGGAAAACTCTTTTCCACAAGATATTGAAGCCAAAAATTATCCTTTAATTTTGATTAATGTAAAACGCTGTGCGGCAGCGTGCAGACATAGGCAAGACGGCTCGCGCGCCTATTGACTGCCCTGCGGCAACACCAGCAAGCCTATCGAGAGAGGCCCTGCGTGACGTGACATCCAATGGGGGCGCTTCGCGCCCATTTCGTCACGTCCCGCCAGAATAGGCGTGGCCTTGGCCTGTAAATACACTCGACAGGCTGATACAAACTGATTTTCATCGCTGAAGCGAACCAGCGCTGTTGTATGCACGGCAAGATACGCAGTACTCGTTCCCTCTCTAGAGAGAACCGAGGCTACGTTAGTAACCGAGTACGTTCTCTTACGAGAGTATCTCATGTACTGCGTAATATCTTACGCTATGGGGAACACAATGTAAGACGCCGTGCGTACTGAGATCCCACACTAAAGTCCCAAGGGCAGTAGCCCGGGGCTCATATAGTGCATAATCACCGTAGACTCACAGAGAGTCGGAGAAGAGAGGCTACAAGCATCATTCCCCATGAAATAGCATCCCACAGGAGCTAGGTATGTTAACAGTATTTCCCGCAGACAGGGTGAACGCGTTCAGCCTGAACTGGGCAAAAGTACGGGTTATTCAACACCCATGGAGCTGTTCTATCGATCAGTGAGCGATACTCAAGCAAAACTCAGCATTCTGCGCCGGCGCAGCGGGACAGATAGTACTGAATTCTAGACCGACAGCAGCTTGGCCTGTAAGGCGGGAACCTCTAGGTTATAGAACCGTATAAATGTAGACGGCGAGGCCCAGCCCGCCGCCATACAGATATCATGCAAGGAAATCCCACTAGACCACGCCCACAAAGAGGCCACGCCTCTCGTGGAGTGCGCTCTGACACCCAAAGGACACTGCAGGCCCTTAGAAGTGTAAGCCAGCGCTATGGCATCGACTATCCATCTGGATAGGCTCTGTTTTGATACGGCCAGTCCCTTGGAGCGTCCGCCAAACAAAACAAAGAGCTGCTCGGTCTGCCTGAAGACAGACGAGCGGGACACATAAGCTCTCAGCGCCCTGACGGGGCAAAGGAGATTAGCATCCGCCTCCTCATTGTTCACCGGGAGGGCGCACAGGGAAATAACCTGGGCCCTGAACGGTGTGTTGAGGGATTTGGGCACGTACCCGTGCCTTGGTTTGAGTATGACTTTTGAGTCATTAAGCCCAAACTCCATACAGGACGTGCTTACTGAAAGCGTTTGTAAGTTCCCCACGCGCTTCATTGAAGCAAGAGCCACAAGAAATACCGTTTTGAAAGACAGGTGCTTCATGTCTGACAAATGGATTGGCTCAAATGGGGCACCTTTCAGGTCTTCCAGAACCGTAGAAAGGTCCCACATAGGGACTGAGGGAGGTCTGGGAGGATTCAGCCTCCGAGCTCCCCTGAGGAATCGCACGACTAGGTCGTTTTTCCCCAGTGACTGGCCAGACGTCAGTTTTGCAAACGCCGTTATGGCCGCCACGTATACTTTGAGCGTGGACGGGGTTCTACCCTTATCCAGCAGCTCCTGAAGGAAGGAGAGCACTTCCGTAACCCTGCAGTCTACGGGTGAAAAGCCCTGAGCTTGACACCAGGTAGAGAACACTGACCATTTCGAGGAGTAGAGCCGTCTAGTAGACGAGGCCCTAGCCTGCGTGATCGTGTTTAACACTCCCTCCGGGAGGTTAGCGGGTACCCGTTGATGGCCCACACATGTAGGGACCATAATTCCGGGCGAGGATGCCAAATCGAGCCCTTTGTCTGAGAGAGGAGGTCTCTCCTCAACGGTATCGGCCACGGGGCAGTGCTGGTCAGCTGTTAATAGGACTGGGAACTAAGTCTGGTTCGTCCATAGCGGAGCCACGAGCAGCACTGGGCATCCATTTTCCCTGATTCGTTCCAGCACTTGAGGCAGTAGCGAGATGGGGGGAAAAGCATAGAGGGGGCGTCGGGGCCATACGTGGGCCAGCGCATCCCTGCTCTTGGAGAAAAAGTTCGGACAGTGAGCGTTTTCCTGGGACGCGAACAGGTCCACCTGCGCTCTGCCGAATGTCTCCCACAGCAGTTGGATCGTCTGCGGGTGCAGCGACCATTCCCCTGCTGGGACATTGTTTCTGGACAGTCTGTCTGGTCCCAGATTCAGGTGACCAGGCACATGCGCTGCTTTCAGTGAAAACAGGTTGTGCTGAGCCCAGTCCAGGAGGTGTTTCGTCAGCCTGTAAAGGCTTCGGGACCTGACGCCGCCCTGGTGATTTATGTACGCCACCACTGACATGTTGTCCGACCGGAATAAGACGTGGCGGCCTTTTTTCTGGGGACAAAAGCGCCTTAGCGCGTTGTCTACTGCCAGCATTTCTAGACAGTTTATGTGTAGGAGCTTCTCCCGTTCTGACCACTGGCCAAAGAACGGTCTGCCCTCGAGCAGCGCTCCCCATCCCGAGGTGGAGGCATCCGTGGACACCACCATCACACTCGAGGGAGTCCCCAGACTCACGCCTGACTGGTACCAGTCGGCTTTTTTCCAAGGTTTCAGAGCCGAGACGCATTTCCTGTCGACCCTGAGGCGAAACAGACCAGCGGCCCATGCCCCGGGCGGAACTCGCGCTTTCAGCCATAACTGCAGTGGGCGCATGCGAAGCAGGCCCAGCTGAAGTACCGAAGATGCTGAGGCCATGAGACCCAACATTTTCTGAAACCGTTTGAGCGGGACTATAGAGCCGCGGCGGAAGGATTTCACTGCGTGCTGAATGTCCAGTCCCAGGGGTGCGAGAGCCGCGTCCATGCACTTCGTGAATATGCGGGGTGCTGGGGACAGGCCGAACGTTAGGACTGTGTATTGATATGCCTGGCCCTCGAAGGCGAATCTCAAAAATTGCCTGTGACGTGACGCAATCTGTATTTGGAAATAGGCGTCTTTCAGATCTATTGACATGAACCAGTCTCCCTGGCGCACTTGCGCGAGGATTTTGCTGGTTGTCAGCATTTTGAACTTGCGTTTCAGAAGCGCTTTGTTCAACTGTCGCAGATCTAGAATGGGTCTGAGACCCCCGTCTTTTTTCGGTACCAGAAAATATCTGCTGTATACCCTTGGCTCTGAGCCTGAGATAAAGGTTCTACGGCCCCTTTGCTCAGTAGTTTCGCTATTTCGGTTCGAAGTAGATGAGATACTTCGTTGTCTACCGTGGTTTCGACACGCGCCGTGTAACGGCGGGGACGTCGAGCGAACTGTAGCGAATAGCCTCTTTTTATAGTGTTCAACACCCATTCTGATACCCCGGGAAGCTTTGCCCACGCATTTGCGTGAATAGCTAGAGGCAGAATGAGATCCGTGCTCTGGCCGCGGCATAGCGGCGGCTGCAGAGCTTCGGTGTGCTGAGACATAAACACTGTGTTTAAAGTATGCGAGGCGGGGGGCGCGCCGATCACGGCAGGCAGCCTGGTCGCGCTCGATTTCTCTATGACAGATTGTAGAGAGAGAGCGAGCGGGACAAACCCCGTAGGGTTCAGCGTGTCTGTGAGCGAATGTGGGCGCGGGACAGCGGGCACATTTACTGCACTGAAAACACCGTCGGCTTGCGCTGACTGAATATGTGTTGGTTTCGTTTTTACAGAAACCTTGGTTCACGCATCGTGTAGTGTTTGTGGGCACTGTGTCGTGGGCACATTCACTACGTTTGCACAATCGGCATGAGTCGATTTTATTTGTGCTAGCCCTGAACTGTGGCGGGCTGTGTCTGTGTGTGGGAATGGGCACTGAGACGTGGGCATTCTTACAACACTCATAACACCATCGGCCGTATGGTGGGGATTAGTCCGTATGGTTATATATGCAATATGTGTGTTATTCCAATTGTTTAGACGTTATGATGAGAAATGTGCAGTTACGCATAATCAAATAAAAAACAAACGGTAGAATAAGAAGTGCTTTTACTGTCTACTAGCATTTTTCTTTTACTAGCATTTGTTTGTATGTTGCGTATGCGCACTTCGATCCTGTATTCTTCAACATGTACGGCAAAAAGCACAAATCTGCTGTGCCTTTGGACGTACATATGTTATGCCAGTAATCATCTCCGTTATGTATCAGACATGGACCAATTAAAATCGAGATATTACTGGACATTTGCGCAGCTAACGTCATTACACCACAGCTAGCCTACATAGTTAATCCCCGCCAAATTCAAAGTCAAAATGCCAGCACCGGCCGTGATCACGGAGTTAAGAAATTTTTCTTTCACAAAATCTGAGTTAATAGCAAGAGGGAGGTCTACGCCAGCCTTAGATGTACTAATGCAGCAAAAGGGCCCAAAAATTGCCCGATCGTTTCAAACAGACTGGAATGAAAGAAGATCGACATCTTAACGAGAATTGCGGAATGGGCGGATGGATTTTATGTACAAATAATCTATCGATTGGTGAGTCAAAAACTATTTTGGGCTTAATATTGAATTGATAAATGTGGTTGAATCAATGCAAGCCATTTGCCTTCATATTCAATTGAGCAGTGTTTGATTTTACTTTTGCTGACTGACAAACATTTTGCCGCTGTGCTACAATTAAGGATTAAGAATGGTTGCATTCTGATGCTGGAGTGGACATTACTACCGGTGTGTGCCCGTACCGCGCTTGTGTGTGTGTGTGTGTGTGTGTGTGTGCATGTATGTGTGTGTGTGTGTGCGTGCGTGCGTGCGAGAGAGAGAGAGAGAGAGAGAGAGTAGCCTACACGATATACATCCTCCTGACTTGTACATTTCTTGATATGCCGCGCTTGTGCGTAACATTTACTGTTATTACGTATTATTAGCATAAACAATAAATCAGGTAATCTGGCTTTCAACTCAGTGCCTAGCCTCTTTAAGACATCACCGCATGTCACTGACAAGTTTGTACCCATCACTTCTGAAAATGCACTTGCGAATGCCTCTCTGTCCCCACATTTCAAACCAAACTGAGCCCCTTGAGCATTGGTGGAGATGATCGTGGAGTAGTAGCTATCTTGTTTGCATTATGCTTGCCTTAAATCTATTGCTGAATACGGGAATAGTTGTGATGATGATGATGTTTGTTGATTGGATGCTTTCAAGTTGGTCAAAATGACTGATGTAGATTGGATGAATGCATGTTGTAAATTCAGTAGCCTACTTGTCTGAAAACGTTGGCTTTCTTCTTCATAAAACGAGTCGGACATCAAATTTTTGTATAATTTTTATTTATTTACATAATTGCATTAAGCTACAGGACGTCGTCTTTCAAAACATGACCTGCACGAAAGAGAAAAAAAATGAATGCGTCATTGTACCCACCACTTCTGAAAATGCACTTCCGAATGCGTCTCTGTCCCCACCACATTTCAAACCAAACTGACACCCGTGTATATATATATATAATGTTTTTTTTTTTTTTTGCTATGAGCCAAGAATTTGCCTCATAGACCAACCCCGTGTCTGAATACACATATCTCCCTACTATTTTAAATACATTCTCTCTCTCTCTCTCTCTCTGTCTGTCTCTCTCTCTCTCTCTCTCTCTCTCTCTCTCTCTCTCTCTCTCTCTCTCGTGTGCATGTGCGGAGTAGAGCCCGACCGATATATCGGCGGGCCGATATTATCGGCCGATTTTAGGCATTTTCCTAACTATCGGTATCGGCATTTATAATGGCCGATAAATGAATATTTTAAAAAATGCGGGTACGGTGATTCATGTAAGGGTGGCGCTGCCAATAAAGCACCTAAAAGCTGTCACAAGAACTGGCATAAATAATGATTATGATTACAACAAATATAGCAAGGAGACATTTTAATTGTTTATTAATAAACAAGTGTTTTCAGTCAGTGTCAGCCAAAGATGAAGTTGAAGATGCTGACTCGCGATCTTCAGTGAGCGCGCGCCAGAGAGAAATGCACATTTCATACGATTACATGAGTCTGTCTGTCTTTCGTTTTGAATTGTTCTGTTTAAAAGTAGACATTTCAATATAGATATATTTCAATTCTCAGGTCTATACGCTGAGTTTCGGTTCATGAGACGAGCTCCAGTTCACCCGCAGGCGCCTCCGTGTCGAGATTATCTATCGTCTGCTAAATTTACTTCTTATAAATTAAATCCAGGCAAATGGCTGATGAAACATTGATTAAAATTAAGATACAATTAATACAAAACGAAATTCACTTTGAAACGAAAGGTTTTGTGCTTTCTGTTTGATGTCTATGTGAAAGTTTCAAAGCATTAGTGCCGCTTTCAGAGCGCTCACGTCCGTAGTGCTGAACTGTCGCGTCTGTAACATTGTTTTTTCCTCATAAATGCAAACACGAAAAATAAAATAAAATAAAATAAAATGAATATTTTATGTAGCCTGTGGAGACTGAGAGCCAACCCTTCTTCATCCGGTGGGTAGTAGCCTACTTGTGATTTGCGCAGTGTAATTCACAGAATTGATTTCTCTGCTACAAGCCTCTGTACCGTATTGTGTGAGCTTGTGACTATTGCAAGCGCGCAGCTGAGAAGTCCTGATTATATTGTCTGCTATATTTAGGCCTTCTTCTTATTTATTAAGGCAATTGGTTGATGAAACATTGATTAAAATGCGTGGCGCGAGCGATCTCCGACAGTAAACTGATTCTGCTTTGTCTAGGGTAAACAGCTGTTGCGACGCGAGCAGTAACGGCCGCGTCCGGTGTAGACGCCGTGTTAAAGCTCATTCTGCCTGATAACGCTACGTTACAACATCAAGCAATATTCCAAAAATGTATATAATTATAACACTTTATATAGGGCCATTTTGCATTAAGAGTAGCCTAGTTTCACATTTAGTACATTTTGCTTACTAATTATTTAAAATAGTATAAAAGTACTGTACATATGTAATTAAAAACGTTTTCATTATGATATTATTCATTTTACTTTAGTAAAAAGATCTGAGTTCTTCCTCCACTGGTAGAGATTAGAGGAATTAAGAGTAAAAATAGAAGATAATAAGGTTTTGTCAGTGACACTTTTTATATATTTATTGATACAAGTTATGACTAAATTAAAAGACAAAGTCGTCCTTAGTGAAGATTATGCAACAGTATTTAGAATATAATATAATATAACATGCAATGCAAACTAGTTTGGTTACAGCTCAGCTGTATAATTCTCATTCTATCATTCCCCCTGCCTCCATTACATATCTGTGTCACACAAGTGTTTGATTACCACATTTGAGTGATCATTGCAAAACGTGTTTATAAAATATATTTATTCTGTTTATAGCTACTGTGTAAAGTACCCATCAAAAGTTTGTACACACCAATAGGAAAGTGTCCAAACTTTTGACTGGTATACTGTACTATAATACACATAAATAATATTGCTACTGTATTATAATATCGGCCGATATATCGGTATTGGGTTTTTTTACTCCCTAATATCGGTATCGGCATCGGCCCCCAAAAATCCATATCGGTCGGGCTCTAGTGCGGAGTGATTGTTGTGGGAAGAGTGCGAGTGAATGAGTGACGGCGTTTTTTTGAGTGAGGGCTTTAAACTTTCCTTCTAACTTTTCTTTCTTTTGTTTAATTTTGTTAGTTAGTAGTTTGGAGTAGGTTAATTTATTGTCTAGTTGTGTGGTGATTATGGGTTCAAACTTCGACTGATTTTCAATCTTGACTGCAAATGCATATCAGATGATTCGGTCTCGGTGGAAGATTGTTTGATTCCAATCGGAAATTAAATTGGTGCACAAAATATTTTGTCTGCGTCAAGGATGAATAAGGCTATCGTTATCTTTCTGAAAGAGTTAACTATGGTGGATCATTTAGTTGAGTGTGGTGTATCAGTGAGAGATAATTTCATTCCTCTACTGCCGCTGTCCAACTTAACAAAAAAGGTTATTCTTTCAAATGTCCCGCCGTTTATTCCCAACGATATGCTTGTGCGTTACGGCAAAATCGTCGGTTTAATGAAGATGATTCCACTGGGTATAAAAAACCCAGACCTAAATCTAAATTTAAATTTAAATTTAAAATTAGGGTTTCTGAGCACTTTGGAGAAAAAGTGGATTTTGAGGGAGCTACGAATTTGATGGATTCACAAATACTAGATAACTTGTCGCATAATGATTCTAGAGATGCTTTGTAAAATGATGGACGCTCTCTTTCTGATTCTGATAGTGAATACTCAGGAAGTTGCGGAGACAGCATTGATGCAACCTCCCAGGGAAGTTCTGTCACGACAAGCACACACAAGGAATTCAGTGATCCAATAGCGGTCTTTATTTAAAGGGTAATCCGTACTCACAACAGTCCAGGCAAAGGTCAAAATCCAGAAAAGGCAATCCAATAACAAGAAGTCATACACAAGGAACCGACTCGAACAGTAAACGGAAGTGTGGGGACAATAACAAGGACTCCGTGACAAACACTGAAACAGACAGGGTATATATACACAAGTGCAAACAAGGTGACGAGAAACAGCTGTAATGCAATGAACAATCAGTGACAGACAGGATCAAGGGAAGTGTAGTGAGAATGCATAGTCACCGTGAAAACTGAGGACCTCTAGTGTTTAACCCAGGGAATAACCAGACACTGTGACATAACCCCCTCCCTACGGAGCGGCTACCAGACGCTCCATCCGACCCGGGTGGTACAGGAGGGACAGGCCAGGGGGGAAACAGGAGAGACAGACCAGGGCAAAACACACGACACGTGAGTTCAGGAGGGAGGTGGAATGGTGGAGGATCAGGGGGAGGGATGGGGGGCCAGGTCCATGAAAGGGAACAGAAACAGGGGGTGATGGTTTAGCCGGGGGCCAGGGCGAAACAGACAGTCCATCGGGCGGCCAGGGCGAAGCAAACAGTCCATCGGGCGGCCAGGGCGAAGCAGACAGTCCATCGGGCGGCCAGGGCGAAGCAGACAGTCCATCGGGCGGCCAGGGCGAAGCAGACAGTCCATCGGGCGGCCAGGGCGAAGCAGACAGTCCATCGGGCGGCCAGGGCGAAGCAGACAGTCCATCGGGCGGCCACGGCGAAGCAGACAGTCCATCGGGCGGCCACGGCGAAGCAGACAGTCCATCGGGCGGCCACGGCGAAGCAGACGACCCATCGGGCGGCCAGGGCGAAGCAGACGACCCATCGGGCGGCCAGGGCGGTGACGACCCATCGGGCGGCCAGGGCGGTGAAGACCCCTCGGGCGGCCAGGGCGGTGAAGACCCCTCGGGCGGCCAGGGCGGTGAAGACCCCTCGGGCGGCCAGGGCGGTGAAGACCCCTCGGGCGGCCAGGGCGGTGAAGACCCCTCGGGCGGCCAGGGCGGTGAAGACCCCTCGGGCGGCCAGGGCGGTGAAGACCCCTCGGGCGGCCAGGGCGGTGAAGACCCCTCGGGCGGCCAGGGCGGTGAAGACCCCTCGGGCGGCCAGGGCGGTGACGACCCCTCGGGCGGCCAGGGCGGTGACGACCCCTCGGGCGGCCAGGGCGGTGACGACCCCTCGGGCGGCCAGGGCGGTGACGACCCCTCGGGCGGCCAGGGCGGTGACGACCAGGGCGAGGGCGACCATGGCACAGGAACAGCAACAGACACCGGCTCATGAACAGACCCCGGCTCATGCACTGGAACAGGCACTGGCTTTGGAACAGACATTGGCTCCGGCTCTGGAACAGGCACCGGCTCAGGAACAGACACCGGCTCAGGAACAGACACCGGCTCAGGAACAGACAACGGCTCAGGAACAGACAACGGCTCAGGAACAGACACCAAAACTGTAACAGCCACAAGAACAGACACAAACACAGAAACAAACACTGGCACTGGCTCTGGAACAGACATTGGCTCCAGCTCTGGAACGGGCACTGGCTCTGCCTCCGGCTCTGGAACGGGCACTGGCTTTGGAACAGACATTGGCTCCAGCTCTGGAACAGGCACTGGCTCTGCCTCCGGCTCTGGAACAGCAGACATGGGCATGTCCAGGATCCGAACCAAACGCTACAGATAGTCCAGATCCAAGAAGGCAGACGGCACTGGCTCTGCCTCCGGCTCTGGAACGGATACTGGCTCTGCCTCCGGCTCTGGAACAGGCATTGGCTCTGCCTCCGGCTCTGGAACCGGCAATGGCTCTGCCTCCGGCTCTGGAACCGGCAATGGCTCTGCCTCCGGCTCTGGAACGGGCACTGGCTCTGCCCCCGGCTCTGGAACGGCCATTGGCTCTGCCTCCGGCTCCGGCTCTGGAACAGCAGACACCGGCTCCGGCTCTGGAACAGCAGACACCGGCTCCGGCTCTGGAACAGCAGACACTGGTTCCGGCTCTGGAACAGCAGACACGGGCATGTCAAGGATCCGAGCCAGACGCTCCAGATAGTCCAGGTCCAGGAAGGCGGACGGAACGTGAACAGTCTCTCGCTGGGCAGACGTGACGTGAACAGTCTCTCGCTGGGCAGACGTGACGTGAACAGTCTCTCGCTGGGCAGACGTGACGTGAACAGTCTCTCGCTGGGCAGACGTGACGTGAACAGTCTCTCGCTGGGCAGACGTGACGTGAACAGTCTCTCGCTGGGCAGACGTGACGTGAACAGTCTCTCGCTGGGCAGACGTGACGTGAACAGTCTCTCGCTGGGCAGACGTGACGTGAACAGTCTCTCGCTGGGCAGACGTGACGTGAACAGTCTCTCGCTGGGCAGACGTGACGTGAACAGTCTCTCGCTGGGCAGACGTGACGTGAACAGTCTCTCGCTGGGCAGACGGAACGTGAACAGTCTCTCGCTGGGCAGACGGAACGTGAACAGTCTCTCGCTGGGCAGACGGAACGTGAACAGTCTCTCGCTGGGCAGACGGAACGTGAACATTCTCTGACTGGGCAGACGGAACGTGAACATTCTCTGACTGGGCAGACGGGACGTGAACAGTCTCTGACTGGGTAGACGGGACGTGAACAGGCTCTCGACCACCTCCTCCACTGCGACCTCCACGGGTCCCGTGAAACTTGACTAATCGGGTCCCCTTAAAAAACTCCCTTCTCTCCCGCTCGGTGGCTGGGGAAGAGACATTGAGAAACATACCGCTGGATCTTGTGACGACGGACTCCTTCTGTCACGACAAGCACACACAAGGAATTCAGTGATCCAATAGCGGTCTTTATTTAAAGGGTAATCCGTACTCACAACAGTCCAGGCAAAGGTCAAAATCCAGAAAAGGCAATCCAATAACAAGAAGACATACACAAGGAACCGACTCGAACAGTAAACGGAAGTGTGGGGACAATAACAAGGACTCCGTGACAAACACTGAAACAGACAGGGTATATATACACAAGTGCAAACAAGGTGACGAGAAACAGCTGTAATGCAATGAACAATCAGTGACAGACAGGATCAAGGGAAGTGTAGTGAGAATGCATAGACACCGTGAAAACTGAGGACCTCTAGTGTTTAACCCAGGGAATAACCAGACACTGTGACAAGTTCCACTTCTAAAACAAATGTATCCTACTACACGGTTGAACAGCTGAATCATTTTCTTGATTCTACAAAAAATCAACGGAGACCAAAAATTGAAATGTATTTTTCAAATCTAAGGCTTTTCAATGAATCATGTGCCATCGCCATGAGAAAAGCTACTCTAGAGGAACGTGATCAACCAAAACGTTATCGACTTAAGAAATTCACGTGTAATGTAAGAAAAAGAATGAAGACTCGATCTACGAAACACTAGGATTATGATGAGTTTTGTGGTGTTTGTGCTATTGCTCTTTGAATTTCTTTATCTAATCCCCATGACTTCATTTAATATTGGTTCTTTTAATATTAATGGTTGTCGGGGCACTGAGAAGAGAGCTGCTTTATTTGATTATTTACAGTTGAAAAAGACAGATATAGTCCTATTACAAGATACACATATGAATGCTCAAAATCAGACGCAGTGGATGACCGAATGGAAGGTTAGAGCACTGCTTAGTCATGGTTCAAAATTAAGCGCAGGTGTTGCAATACTTCTTTCATCCCGGGTAAATAGTCAGGCTTTTGTGTCTGAAATAATTTCTGGTCAGATTTTACGATTGGATATTACTTTAGGAGATTCTAATTTTTCTTTTTTTAATGTTTATGCACCAAACATAGGGAATGAACGTATATCTTTTTTTGAAAAACTCTCTGAAGCTGTATCAGAATGTTCTCAGGATAAGATTGTTGTGTTGAGGGGTGATTTTAACTGTACTTTAGACCAAGCTGTGGATAGGAATCATGAGGAACCTCATGCTTGTTTGGCTGAAGCACTTAGGTATTTAATTAATTATCATGGTTTTACTGATTTATGGAGAGACAGTTTTCCAGGGGTTAGGCAGTATACCTGGCTCAAACAGAATTCTAATGAAATATCAGCAGCAAGACTTGATCGGTTTTATGTGAAGGCTAATAACCGGGGGAGATTTTTTGGTGTCTCTATTTCACCAAAAGTACAGATACAAATGTTTTTTCAACAGTATACTGCTCACAGCACTAGAGCCCTTAAAGAGAAAATGAGGATACTGGAACAAAATATACTTCAGTCTAACTTACAAGCCAATAATCATGAATCATCTTTTACATGTATTGAAAGAAAGAAATTTATCTTAAAGAATCTCTTGGAAGAAGGAGGAAAAGGAGCTTTGATTAGAGCAAGACATACTCATTTAAATGAAATGGATGCCCCTACAGCTTTTTTTTTGGACTAGAAAAAGTCCAGAGATAAGAAGTATTTTCATTAGTTAAAACTTTCTAATGGACAAGAAATAACTGATCAATAGGAAACCAATGCTTTTGCATTGTCTTTTTATAAAAAATTGTATCAGGCAGAAAAGCATGTGAAGAATCAGTTGTAAATGAGTTTCTGTGTGATCTTCCTCTTGCTGCCGAAGAGCCGTCTTGACACTAATCTCTAAGAAAGGAGACTTCGTTTTTTTTAAAAATTGGCGCCCTGTATCACTTTTAACTGTTGATTTGAAGATATTGTCAAAGGCTGTTACAAACAGATTGAAGCAATTTATATCAAGTTTTATTCATGTAGATCAAACCTATTGTATTCCCAAACAAACAATTTTTGATCATCTTTTTTTGATAAGAGAATTGATATCTATTGGAAAAAGAAATGCTTTGGACATAGGTTTTCTTTCTCTTGATCAAGAAAAAGCTTTTGATCGGGTAAATCATTTATATCTTTTTAAAACTTTAGAGGCTTTTGGTTTTGGGTCCAATTTTGTGTCTCTTATTAAGCTTCTGTTTAATAATATTTACAGAATGCTTAGAATTAATAGGTCCTTGACCAGTCCCTTTCCTGTAACTCGAGGTATACGACAGTGGTGTTCACTTTCTGGATTACTATATGCCATTTCAATCGAACCATTGTTGGTTTCTCTAAGGAATAGTCTACATGGTGTGAGTTTTTCTGGTTATCCAGATCTAATCCCTGTAAAACTTACAGCATATCCTGATGATATCACTGTTGTTTTACGCAATGTTGATGATATACACAATTTAACAACTTGCTTAAATCTCTTTTAAAAAGCGACATCTGCACGTATAAACTGGGAGAAATGTACAACATTGTTGATGGGAGAATGGAGAGAAATTGGGCCTCCTCAATTACCTCAACAGTGCCAGTGGACTCGAGATGGTTTTAAAATACTTGGGATTTACTGTGGGACTGATGAGTATATGGAGAAAAATTGGGAAGGACTTTTTGACCAAGTGATAGGGAGAATCCAGAGGTAGTAGTAATAGATTTTATTTTCCCCGTGGAGCAATTGGATTTGCGGCACAGTCGCAGGGCACTTAATGACATGACATCAGACATAGACATATGACACCAACAATAAAATACAAAACAGTACACTATACTCCCTTGGTTCTGACCAGACCAGCCGGACATCTAGCTTATTTTGGGTGATTTAAAGGTTTTATGGCTTGTGGTACAAAAGAAAATTTCGATCTATTCTTAGTCAAAAGTGGTAGACTGAAACGACACCTAGATGGCAGTAATTTAAAATGAGATGCTAACGGGTGTGTGTGATCACATACAATGCAATTAGCCTTTTTCACCACCCTGTCTTTGTAAATGTGTTCAATGCTCGGTAGAGTTATCCCAAGTAACTTGCTGGCAGAAGTAACTGTTTTTCTGATTATCTTTTTCTGGGATTCGGTGGCATTTCCGAACCAACAAATAATGCAGCAAGTTAAAACACTTTCAATAAAAGCAGTATAAAACATTTGAAGCATTTTGTTATTAACATTAAAAACAAGCAGTTTCTTTAAAAAATACATTCTTTGCTGTGTCTTAGTGTGCAAAAAATCAGTCCATGAGTCCCATTTAAGCTTGTTGTCAAGTACAATGCCAAGGTATTTATAGTTTGAAACAACCTGAATAATCTCCCCATTGATAAAGGTGTCAGTGGGTTGCTGTGACTTTCAAAAATCTATGGAGATTTCTTTGGTCTTATTAATATTTAAAATTAAATGTAGATTCAGAGGTGGAGATGGATTCTTCCACAGCTTTTGTACAGAGGAAGAGTTTTGAATGTTAACAATCTGGCAGCTTCAATGCTGTGGCATAAACTCACAGTTCTGAACCTTCCTAAAGATTTCTTCATAAAAATACAGAAGGCATTCGTTGACTTTTTCTGGAACGGTCATCACTGGCTTCCACCTAGAGTTCTCTATCTGCCGGTAGCAGAAGGGGGACAGGGCCTCATCCATGTGGAGTCAAAGATGAAGGCAATGAGACTGCAAACTTTGAAAAAAAAGTCCAACTTAATTTGACAGATAGAGTGTCTTGGATACCACTCAGTCTCATTTTGCTTCAAAACATGACCAATGTAAAGCTGGACAGACAGTTGTTTTTAATTGAAAAGTCCTATGATTCAGAAACTCTGTTGTCTTCTGTTGACTTATATGCATCAGTGCTGAAAGTATGGGGACTGTTTGAGATGATAAGAGATGACAATGTGCATTATGGTTTTCTTGAGCCTTTGTTTCTTTAATCCATTGTTTAAAATACAATCAAATGTATTGAATTAATTTATTGTAATGTTTTCTAAAGCAGGGATAATAAGAATTATTGATTTGCTTGATTTGCACAATGGTCAATGGAAAACTTTACAGACTCTTGCTGACCAAGTTGGTCTCAGATCAGTAAGGACTATGGTTTTATAAATAGTCTTAAAGCCTTTTTCTTCTGGATTGTTGTCCTTTTTAACTGAGTCTATTTACAATGATGCAGTGTCACAGACGTTTCCTGTTTTAAAAGTGAACCCCAAAAATTGAAAATCCCTTGGAAAAAAAGATTTTGTATCAGATGTGTGCAGGAGACGCTCATTGTAAGCAATTAAAGGAAAGAGCTGATAGTAAATGGAGCATTTATCTTTCTGCCCCTGAGGAGGTTACTCCTCCTTGGAGACTTTTATTTAAGCCTCCAATACCAAAGAGAAGTGGGGTTCTTCAGTGGAGGATCATTCATGGGATTGTGGCCACTAATAATTTTGTCTCCAGATTTAATACATTGGTTTCATCAACATGTCCTTTTTGCACTGACACTGATAATGTTTTTCATATATTTTGTGATTGCTTTCGTTTAGTGCCTTTGTTCGTGTTGCTAGATGAAATGATGTCTAAACTTGGGTTCCCTTTCAGGGAACTCGAGCTGCGTGAAACGCTGTGGGAACGCCCCTGCGTGAGTGCGTCATGAAGCACGTATGAAATCAGTCCAATGGCGAGACGGAACGTCATAGGCGGGTGATGTCATCGACCAGGAAACTATATAAGCACCCCCAAAACACAAGCGCATCAGCTTCTGAGTCTTCAGCAAGCGCTCTTTGTATGAAAAAGTCTGTGTCTCAAGTGTTTTTGTCTGTCCTTAGAAATTGCTAGGCAGGAGTTTTTCACACACATATATATATATATATATATATATATATATGTATATATAAAAAAACTATAAAAAGATACTATATATATATATATATATATCATGGCGAGCAAACAGCAGTTCAGTAAGTGTGTTCATCCCTGCCCACGTTATATTACGGGTGGGGACACACACAATCTGTGTGTTGTTTGTTTGGGAGTGCTGCATGCCCAGTCAGCTCTCGAGGGAGCTGATTGTGAGCACTGCGAGCGTTTGTCTATAAAAACGCTCCGCTCCCGCCGAGCCCTCTTCGAGGAGAGTGGTTCGGTGCACGCTCCCCGCGGTTCGGGTCCCGCTGCTACCGAGGCACAGCGAAGGCTTCAATCGTGGGGATCGCAAATGGATCTATCAGCGGGGATTGAGACAGGCTCTGCCTTATCTCAGCCCTTACCTGGTAGATCCAGTGCCTCAGATCCGGGTTCGGAAGCACGCGCTGTGGTTTCTTCCGCCCGGGCTGAGGCATCATCACTTCAATTATCCAGTTCTGAGGATCTGGATGTTGAAAGTATTGATACAGCAGAGACTGGGGACTCGTCACTTCAGTCTGATGCCTAAGGCTGAAGAGTCGTTAGCGGGTCATCTATCTCCAGTTACGGCATCGTCATTTAAGACACCGGCATTGCCCACCAAGCTATTAAGAAACACCTCGGCTTTGGTGGGCAAAGCTTACTCGGCGGCAGGTCAAGCGGCAGCGTGCTTACACTCTATGTCAGTATTACAAGCCTATCAAGCAGACCTATTAAAAGATATGAGTGAGGGGGATGAGATTAGTGCTGACGTAATTCGAGGTCGTCTAGGGGCAGGGCTGATCTGAGGACAGTTATCGTTGCCAAGAAGGCCTCGTCAAAGAAGAGGTCCTGACGCCAAAAGCATCAGGATGCTGAGGGTGGTCCCCACCGAGAGGGGAGGGTGTTCGTCGCATTACACGGTGCCCGTTCTCTCTCGGTGCCCTCAGGGGCCCGTTCTGCCAACCCCGCCTGCGTGCCGGGGCATAGACCGTGCCAGCGAGCGTTTTCTCGAGGGACGCTCGTCCACTCTGAGGAGTGGTCCAGAGTGGTCAGGCCAGTTGTTCCCTGCCGGTGCGCCGTTACAGGGCACTGTGTCTGCCACTCAAAATATTCCAGAGGCCAGTCTCGAGAGACTGGTACCCTTAGTAGAATTTTTGGCAGAGTGGAAAAGCCTTCCAAATGTATCTCAATGGGTCCTGCAGACTATCGAGTATGGGTACGCGATTCAGTTCAGATCACGCCCGCCTCGCTTCAGAGGGATTCTGCCCACAGTGGTGGGCCCCGAGCAGGCTCTGGTTATGGAACAAGAGGTGAAAACTCTTCTGCTGAAGGGGGCTATAGAACGAGTTTTTCCTCCCAGCAGCCATTTGGGTTATTACAACCGATATTTCATCGTTCCGAAGAAGGATGGGGGGTTACGTCCAATTTTAGATCTGCGCCTATTAAATCGCTCAGTAGGGAAGCTCAAGTTCAAGATGCTGACTCTCAAGCAGATCGTGTCACAGATCAGGTCCGAGGACTGGTCTGTCACGATAGATCTAAAGGACGCATACTTCCATATTTCCATCCTTCCACAACACAGGAAGTTCCTGAGGTTCGTTTTCGGGGGCTTAGCGTACCAATATCGGGTTCTTCCGTTAGGCCTAGCACTGTCTCCCCGAACTTTCACGAAATGCATGGATGCAGCTCTGGCTCTGCTGCGACTCCAGGGCATCAGCATTTTAAATTATATCGACGATTAGTTGATTCTAGCTCAATCGGAGCATCAAGCGATTCGGCATCGAGATGTCGTGCTCGCCCATATCAAAATGTTGGGGTTGAGGCTCAACGCCAAGAAGAGTGTGCTTTCTCCATTACAGAGGACCACTTTTCTGGGTGTGGTTTGGGATTCGACGCAGATGCAGGCGCGTCTGTCTCCTGCTCGTATAGCTTCGATTCTCTTAGCCGTCAAACAGGCAAAGCTAGCCCAGTCACTTACTGTAAAAGAATATCAAAGAATTCTGGGTCTTATGGCGGCAGCGTACAACGTTATACCTTGCGGCCTGCTGTACATAAGACCGCTGCAATGGTGGCTCAGGGCCAAGGGGTTCTCCCCGAGGGGAAACCCGCTCCGCATGATCAGGGTCACGCGATGGTGTCTTCGCGCCCTGGCTATGTGGAAATAACCTTGATTCCTGTCCCAAGGGCCTGTGTTGGGGGCTCTGTGTCGTTGTGTAACACTAACGACGGATGCCTCTCTCACAGGCTGAGGGGTAATCATGAGTGGTCGCCCAGCTCAGGGTCTGTGGCAGGACCATAATTTTCAATGGCATATAAATTGTCTAGAAATGCTGGCGGTGTTTCAGGCTCTGAAACACTTCCCCCCAGACCTCCGAGGTCATCATGTTCTAGTCCGGTCAGACAACACATCGGTGGTCTCTTACATAAACCATCAGGGGGGTCTGCGTTCGTGCCAGTTATACAAGCTGGCTCACCAGATCCTTCTATGGTCCCAGGGGAAGCTTCTTTCATTAAGGGCGATTTATATCCCGGGGAATTTAAATCAGGGGGCAGACATCCTGTCGAGGCAGGGGCCGAGGCCCGGGGAGTGGAGACTGCATCTCGAAGTGGTGGAGCTTCTGTGGAAACATTTCGGTTGTGCCGAGGTAGACCTATTTGCATCCAGGGAAACATCACACTGCCCACTGTGGTTTTCCCTAAGTCATCCAGCCCCTCTGGGGTTGGACGCGATGGTACAGGAGTGGCCGAGGTCACGCCTGTACGCATTTCCCCCGATTGCTCTGCTCCCAGGAGTTCTGGAAAGGGTTCGCCGGGACGGGGTCAATCTACTGTTGGTAGCCCCGTACTGGCCGGCCCGAGTTTGGTTTGCGGACCTAATTTCTCTCCTCAACGGCTCTCCTCTAGAGATTCCGATCAGGAGGGACCTTCTCTCTCAGGCGAGTGGGTTGATTCTTCACCCCCGCCCAGAACTATGGAGGTTGTGGGTTTGGCCTCTGAGGGGGCCCAGCTCATAGAATCTGGTCTCTCGACTGAGGTCATGGAGACCATCCTCCACTCCAGAGCTCCGGCCACTAGGAAATTATATGCCTTGAGATGGAAGATGTTCACCTCTTGGTGTGGGGAACACCAGTTGGACCCAGTTAACTGCCCGGTGGGTGCAGTGCTGGAATTCCTTCAGAAGCGTTTCTCCACTGGGTTATCCCACTCCACACTGAAGGTGTACGTGGCGGCCTTATCTGCTTACCACATTCCTTTAAGTGGAGCATCTCTCGGGAGACACCCACTTATAACTCATTTCCTTCGTGGCACTTTGAGGCTGAGGCCAGCAGTTCGCACGAGGGTGCCGACCTGGGACCTTGCGGTTGTTCTAGAAGGTCTCTCTCTAGCACCGTTCAAGCCCATTGAAGAAGTTTCTGAGAAATTCATTACTCTAAAAACTATCTTTCTTCTTGCTATCTCTTCATTAAAGAGAATAGGAGATATTCAAGCTCTATCGGTCTCTCCCTCGTGCTTGGAATTTTCACCCGGCATGGTTAAGGCTTTCCTCCTCCCTAGACCGGGGTATGTTCCCAAGGTTCCAACTAATGTTGTCAGGCCTATTGTACTGCAGGCTTTCTGTCCTTCTCCCTTTTTGACATCGGACCAAGGGAAACTAAATCTGCTCTCCCCAGTTAGGGCTCTAGATGCTTACGTCCACAGAGCTGCCTTGTGGAGAAAATGTGAACAATTGTTTGTTTGTTTTGGACCCCCTAGGAAGGGCTGTCCTGCATCTAAGCAGAGGTTGAGCAAGTGGGTGATCGAGGCCTTCTCACTTGCCTACGAGTCTGCCGGTCAGCCTTCTCCTTTGGCTGTCCGGACTCATTCAACCAGGAGTATGGCTGCCTCTAAGGCAATTTTGTCAGGAGTATCAATTCAGGACGTTTGTGATGCGGCAGGCTGGTCCTCACCGCACACATTCGTAAAGTTTTACCATCTTGACTTCAGCTCCACTCCAGGGGCGCAGGTGCTTTCGTCCGAATGTGCGCCTTGATTACACACAACGGACACTTGCTCGTATGGTGACGTTGGTTTTAGCGTTCACACAGCGTTTCACGCAGCTCGAGTTCCCTGAAAGGGAACGTCTATGGTTACGTATGTAACCTTAGTTCCATGAAGGGAACGAGACGCTGCGTGTCTGTGCCATACTCCCAGCATGCCCGTGAGCACTTGCTTCAGTCTTAATCAGAAGCTGATGCGCTTGTGTTTTGGGGGTGCTTATATAGTTTCCTGGCCGACTATGACGTTATGTCTCGCCATTTGACTGATTTCATACGTGCTTCATAACGCACTCACGCAGGGGCGTTCCCACAGCGTTTCACGCAGCGTCTCGTTCCCTTCAGGGAACTAAGGTTACATACGTAACCAGAGACGTTTTTATTCAACATGACATTGTTTATTTTTTGAAATAGGTATAGACGTTCTTGGCAAAGGGAATGTAAGCTGGCCAATTTTTTGATTGGACAAGCTAAACTTGCCATTTTGAAATCCCATCAGTGCAAGAATGTGAACCAAAATGTTGACTTGGTGATGTTGTTTAAATCTTTGGTAAAATCTCGAGTAGTTACTGAGTACACATATTATCAGCAAACAAAAAAATATATATTTTATTTGAAATGATATGGGGTGTTAAAGAAGCAATTGTTACTGTTCATGAATCTGGTAGTTTGGTTTTTCACTGGTAATTTGTAAGATTCGTTTGTTGTTGTTTTTGTTGTTGTTTTGTTTTTTCTTTTACAAATTGAAGGAAAGAAAGGAAATATGTTTTTTTATGTTTTTAAAATAAATGTTTTTGAAAGTCTCTCTCTCTCTCTCTCTCTCTCTCTCTTTATTTATATATATATATATATATATATATATATATATATATATGCTCTGAGCCAAGAATTTGCCCTTATACACTAACCCCATGTCTGAATACACATATCACCCTACTACAGTATATGTGAAAAGCAGTATGTGAATTTAATATTATGTCTAAATTCAGAGTATTCATAAAACAGCACCGGGATGACCTACTACTTCTTTCATGATTTCGAAGTTCAACAGTTTGAACAGTACGGGTCATTTTTACCCCCTTTATGTATCCATGTAGGTTTGTTTGATTCATATGCATTCTTGGGTTAAGAAAGCCAAACCTTTTATGGTTTCGATCTCAGCCGCAGACAGTGTTCCATTTGGCTGTCCTCATATGACCATATGGTTTGCTGGAACAGTCTGCGATGCTTAACATAAAGTGATTTTTATTCAAGTTTAATGTACATTAGATCTTGTCTCTTTTGTCATCTGACTTGTGTCCTATTATTCAGTAATCTCAGGGGGTGGTTTTGAGGACACACTGTGATATGCTGCTTCTTGTTTTTCTGATAACTAGTTTCATTAGTTACCCATGTTCCCCGCCGTCTCCAGATCATTAATCTGATTAAAGCATGTGCGCAGTTTGTGTGCAGTCATATCCTGAAGTATCATTACAGTGTTTTAGACTGCAGTGTCTTACTAAGGCTCTCTACTACCCCCTGTTGAAGTAAGATACTGAACTGATATTGTTTGAAAGAGGAAGGAAACTGTCATTTCCTGCTTCCATGAGTTTCAGTGTTTCATTTCCACCCCTTCTCTTAAAAGCATTTTCCTGTCCTGTTTGTTGTGCTGGAAATATTCATGCTCCTTATATGCAATGCTTTAATTCGCTTTCACCAGAAAAGTCATTAACCAGTTTACAAACAGTAGTTTGCTACAGTTCAAGAAGCTACTAATGAAATGCAATTCAATCTGTTTAAGGGAACTTATCTTTTTAAAAATACAGTACTGTTCAAATATTTAGGGTACATTTTCTTTTTAGAGAAAATAGAAACGAGAAAATAAAGACATTTATAATGTTACAACTGATTTCTATTTCAAATAAACATGAACTTCTACTCATCAAAAAGTCCTGAAAATATGTATCATGGTTTTCACAAAAATACCGAGCAGCACAACTGTTTTAAAAATTGATAATATTTTAAAATGCTTAGGTGAACATAAGATACTTTTTCAAAAACGTACAGTAAAAAAGTACAGTAATAAGACTATAAAACAACCTAATTTGAAGTGATTTGATAAGATAAACGGCCACATTTATTAAATATGATACAAAAAAGATAAAATATCATACAGGGACACACACACACAAAAAAAAAAAAAAACGCAAAATGAATGTCCCAACACTACATGAAAAAAAGATATGACATTTGCTTCGATTTTTAAAACATGTGAAGTAGCATTTGTCACTCTACATGCCATTAATAAAAAGTATCATGTTACTTGAAAATGTGCACTATTTTGAAAACACAAAAAAAAATCTGAAAAATGTACTCAAGGTTAGTAGTATTGCAACTTTGATTTAATACACTGCTGAAAACAGAGCGCACTGTCTAAAAGTGTAAAATCCTTGAGATTAGCTGCTAATGAGGCCGATGTGTTTTACCACTATATCACAAGAGAGCATAATCACAGATATTTTAGCAGTCCACAGAAATGATCAGCGATCTGACAATATCCTCCGATGTGCTACTCGTTGACATAACACCTCTCTGATGCTCTATCAGTATTCTGCACAGAAGTGTTAATGATGCTGTTCTTGATATAAAACTGAGGATGAGTTTGGCTCTTGGGATGGGTCTGGATGGTTGACTAATCACCTGGTTCACACTGACTGTAAAGGGGGTCGCACACCGGACGAGAAGCGCAGCATGTGACACAGCTGGAGCTCTACAATAATAATAGCAAAACAAATGTCCTGTTTATTTCTGTTTGTTATATATGTTTTGTTGATAGACATCTTTTTTCAAACAATGGGTGGGTAATTCAATCCATAATGGAATTATGGAATATTGCAGTATTTATTGATTTATCCGTCACATATTTTTATGCCCTCATAAACTTTATCAAAGTAACTTCCCCGACATCTGTTCTCTTCTCTGATGATATGTTTACTGCCGACTTATACCATTCTCAACTGTTTGACTGCTTTTATTGTTAAATTAAAATAAAATGATACAAAAAAAAGTTAATTAAAAGAAAGCTTAAATAAAATTAAATATAAATATTAGATGAAAAACCTAGTTAAAACAAGTTTAAGTACTAAAATGACAACTTAAAAATAAAATAAATTAAAAAATTTTTTTTTAAATTAATTAAAAATATTAATATCATAATATATAAATAATACTAAACTATCACTGGTTTTAGGTAGAGGCATGGCCAAATTGTTTTGTTTGTTTTGTTTTGTTATGCTTTTTGTTCTTTGCAAAGGCTCCCTGTGAAACACATCTGATTGGTGTCAGGTGGGCATGACCCCAAACCAAACATAACTGCCATATAATCATATAATGCTTCATTTTACAGTGATTGGTAAATTAAAGGTTTAGTTCATCCAAAAATGAAAATTCTGTCATTAATTACTCACCCTCATGTCGTTCCAAACCTGTAAGACTTTCGTTCATGTTCAGAACACAAGATCTTTTTGATGAAATCTGAGGGCTTTCTATTCCTCCATTGACAGCTAAGCAACTGACATTTTGACTCCTCAAAACGTTCATAAAGAGACCATACAACTATGATTAAGTCTAAATTCAAGGACTAAAGACACTTTATATGATGAACATTTTGAATTTAGGCTTTTGTTCACATATAAACTTTGATCAGCAAACTAAACTGCTCAATTCGTATGGATTAGTTTTACAATCTCTTTTTGAGCTTTTTGAAGCGTCAAAGTTGCATAGCTGTCTTCATCAAAAAGATGATCATTTGTGTTCCGTAGATGAACGAAAGTGAGTAATTAATGACAATAATGACAAAATTAATAGAAAAACTATCCCTTTAATTGTTAGACAACCTACCCACTAGTTTCGATTATCCATCCATGTTTGGCAGGATGCAAGTTGTTATGTAGTGTAAGTTGTTAAGAACACGCAGTAGGCTAGTGTTTGTAATGACAAATGGCTTTAGTTGAGTGATTGTGTTAGCATGTGCTAGTGGAGCTGATAAGACCTCTACAGACCTTCATCCTCATTGAATTATCTTCTCATTGAACTCCAGCTAATTAAGTTGCTAATGGTTTGTTAGGAGCCTGTTATTATCCTGATGAATCCAGTGAAGGTGATGAACAATGCTAAAGTCAAGTTTGTTAGGCCTTATTTGAATTTAAATGAGAAACTTAGAAAGGTGCTGCTTACAGACATAGAAAGACGTGTGGAATGTGAACAGTGGACATGTTTGATCGATCTCCCATTGGTGCAGTATGATGTGAAGTATGATGTCATGAATGTGATGCAGGAGATTGCTTATATTTACTAATAGTATATATAGTATATTTAGGCTAGAAAATGTGAGAACTCGCACACAACTAACGTGTATGTCCATGTTAAACAGGCAGCTGCTTTAAAATCTAGTCAGCTACTTCCTTGTTTATTGTCTACACACACGTCTTCCTGAGGAATATTCACACCCAAAGAGAAAAAGCTTAGTGATTGATGAAAAAATCGTTCAATAGTTTTCTCTTTGAACAAATTACACCATGTAGGCCAAGTTATTTTTCAGGACAAAGGATGCATTGAATGCACTGACCTTTTTTTTTCATAGTGAAATTTGTGGTAAAACTTTTGATGTGATAGACATAAAGCAATGCTCTAAACAAATTTGGACATCTTAAGAGACTGATTACAAATGCATTTAATGGGTAGCAGCTCATCAAACCTGTTGAGTTCAAACCGACGAGCCGAGGGAAACGTAGACGGAAGCATGAGGAGCGACAGATCCGAGAGAGGAAAAAAAAAAAACTTGGTCCGGTTCCCATAATGTGCTGTCATCTGGTCCTCCACCAGCTGGGCGATCACCTCCGCGGTGCCTGGCGGTGGCGCTGGATAGCCCTCGGTGGATGGCTCGACACTCCTCCGCTGCCTGGTGGATGGCGAAGGCTCCTCCGCGTTCGGGCAGACGGCAGGAGTCCTCCATTCCCTTCCGGACGGCAGCCGTACCTCCAGCACCCAGGCGGCCGGCAGCGAGCTCGACCCGAACTCACTCCAGCACACCGCCTCGAGTGTCCATGGTGACGGACTCTGCCCACCATGCTCGATGGCACCGCGGATTCCCCACAGTGGCGAGGACTCTTTGACAGCGCGTTCCTCCTTCTTCCCGGGTTTCAGCACCAGAGTAACGAGGTTTAAGATGCAGGGAAGAAGGAGGCGGGAACCGGCGAACAATCAAAGACTTTAATATTCAAAAATAAAACAAAATACAAAAACAAAAGGAACCGCCAGCAGCCCCTCGCGGACGACTGCTGGCTACCCAAAACAAAAACCAAACACAACATAAACACAGGCATGTCCTCTCTCGATGTTCACAGTCGTTGTTCCTCCTATATGCTTCAGCTCCTCCGTGAGAGATGTGAGACCGGTGCGTCTCACAGGTGTCATTCATTAACCGTCACACCACTGGCCTTGTGCCGTTCTCTCACGTCCCTCGGCCCACAGATATAAACCAATAATAAAAAATAAAAAAAAAAAGAAGTCACATCTGTGTGTTTAATAAACTTATAAATTTATAAATAAATTTAATAAATAAGTTTAATCAATTCTGGGAGGGTCCGAACTGCAAGATAAAAAAAATAGAATTTTGAGAAAAATAGTCAGAATTGTGAGATGTTAACTCAAAATTGCAAGAAATAAACTCAAAATTGTGTGTTATACGTAAACTTGCAATTCCGAGTAAAAAGTCTGAATTACGAGAAATAAAGTAAATGTTGTGATGAAAATGTTTCACGATGCATGGTGGGATTGCCTTTCCATGAAGTATATGTGTAATGCTGTTTAGCTTTTTGCCCTATTTGGAATAGCCTGCACATTAAATGTTTTGTTGTTTTTTTAGAATGAAGAAATATGATGTAAATGCTCAGTCTGAACAGTAAAGTTTCAGCTTATTCACCTACAGCTGTGTCCACTGATTAAAGGACAAGTGTAAGAGGTCTGTGTGTGTGCTGGACGTGACTTTACTGTCCTCCAGCTCTCAAAACACACACTCGTGTTTCATCTGTCATTCAGCTCTGCTATTAAACCTCCCTGTGTGAGCAATCAACAGCCCAACAAGCTTCCTGGCTCACTGCTGAGAGTGTGAGTGTGTGTTTGGCAGAATAAAGGGCACAGACATACACGCAGAAAACAGGAATGAGAGAGAGAGATGTGTTTGCAGGGTTTCTGACATCTTATGTCTAATGAGAGCCGTTTTTGCTGTTTTGTACAGAGATGTCTGCGGCAGGCTTGCTTTGGTTCATCCATGGGTCAGCATCTCTTTAATGATCAGATTCATTGTAAAGTTCCCATGATACTCACAAGCACTTCCTCTGGAAACATCCACATCATGCTCTCCAGTCTCCAGGCATTAAAATGTGTTATTAAAAACTTGTCCTCATTGGCATTAAAAGGGCTAGTTCACCCAAAAATGTGAATTAAATTGTTCAAGCTTCAATTTTCAAAGCTGTTGTATACGGACCAAGAAGACTTGAAACACACAGGATATCATTGACAGTAAAGGATACGGTTTTAGAACAAGCTAACATTAAAGTACACAGATGAAATGACCAGATGAGAGTAAACTCACAAACTTACAGTATAATATATTGAAATAAAAAAATTACAGTATATAATATTAAAACAAATCATATTTCCCAAATATCTGATACAAATGAAAGTAGTTTGGAAATCCACAACTATATCAAGTATATAAAATGTCAAGCACGAAGAGTTATGTTACTCTAACAACTTAAATGTAAGCCTTTTAAATTTTTAAACTGTATAATTGAACAATGATTTGTAAAAATCAGATTCACTTCAGAAATCAAAATTAGATTTACATCAAAACCTAGAAAACATTGTTCAAAACCACAAATTATTGTATTTGTCACGGGTGCTTTGGGCAAGAAGTGCACGAAGACGAAGATTCAAATAAAATAGTCTTTAATCCAAATATATACAACAGGAGGACTCAGGGAAGCAGACATAACACACCTTAAAGGAACACTTCGACTTTTTGCGACTTTAGCTTATTCAACATATCCCCCAGAGTTAGATAAGTCCATACATACCTTTTTCATCTCCGTGCGTGCTGTAAGTCTGTTTGACGCACCCGCCGCTAGCCTAGCTTAGCACAAAGACTGGATGTAAATGGATACAGCTAGCATACTAATCCCAATAAGTGACAAAATAACGCCAACATTTTCCTATTTACATGTTGTGATTTGTATAGTCACAGTGTGTACAAATAACAAGGTAATATGAGACACAGCCACTTTTTAAACTTTTTAATACTTGGAACTATTTTCTCAGAAGGCGAAGCACTGCTACTAGCACCCGAGAAGCGTTCTGTCAACAAAACCAACGTGACTAACTAGCTAGTAGCGAACGTGATTCGTGATCATGGCTGACTTTGAGGAATTGTCAGAGGATTTTTATTTGGTATCAAACCAAGATCCAGAACCATATCGTTTTGAGCCAGAATACACAGATGAGGAGTTACAAACTTTTGGAAGCAAGATGCCGAACAGACTGAGGTCGAGGAGAGAATCAGAACCACACGGATTGGTGGTGTAAATGTGGAACATGCCAACCTATGCCGACAGAAACCGAGTGCCTTTGTTGTAGTGAATGGGACCAGGTATTTTGCCATCGATGTCAAGGCTTGATGACAATGAAAATCTTTGCGTCACAACCACAGAAGATTTCTCTGCCCTACTACACCCGGCAGTTGTCGATTTTTTTTTCCTGTCGTGACAAGATCAACTGGAAGAAACGCCCCATGCCGAGTGAACATAATGGACAGCTGTCCACCAAGTAACTGATTTTGTAATAATCATCATGCATAGTTCAATGTAATTGTTGTATAGCCATACCATACAGTTTGTCAATACACGAAATGTGCACACATGCCTGTAATAGTAGTGAGCACCCTATTCCTGTAATAGTGTCACTAAGGTTACATTACATCTAGCTAATGGCACTGTTACAGTAGGCTAGTCATCTAAAAACATAACAGAACACTTACCGCGGCCGCAGGTGATCCACTTTGTCCTGAATTTACTATAGATGGGATGGCCGTATCCTTCAGCACACGTTTCATGGTCCGTGTGGCAAATTGCATTTTTTCAAAATAGTCGTCCTCAGTAAAATGTTCTGAGCAAACGAAATAGTCCTTGATGATGTCTACAGGTGTGTTTGGAATATCCAGAGCCAAATAAGTTAGCCATTGATTCATCAGATCAGCGTTTTTGATTGGAATTCTATGAAACATCATAGTATTACCTGGTCTCGCCTGTTTATTGTCGCAGCTCTTCACAATACAGCGAACACCCATGATTGTAAACTTTGCATTTACTAGTAATTGCTGACTCTATTACTCCAACTCTGAGCGAACGGATACGTTGAATAAGTCCCAAAAAGTCGAAGTGTTCCTTTAACATTGACGAGAACAGACACCAACTGAAAGAAACGGAGAATAAAGACTAGAACAAATGAGGGAGCTGATGAGATAATTAATAGGACACAGTTGAATGTAATGACTAAATAAACAGACTGAGGAAAACTAGGTCACAGGACAGAACAAAAAACACAATGAAGTAGGGAACACAGAACTTGTATTACTAATAAACATTATTTTACATTATTTTATATGAATGTTTTTGAAAGCATTTTCTTATGCTCACCAAGGCTGTTTATTTGATCAAAAATACAGTTTAAAAAAAGCAATACTGTGAAATATTACAATTCAAAATAACTGTTTTCTATTGATATCATTTAAAATGTCATTTATTCTTGTGATGCAAAGCTGGATTTTCAGCAATATTACTCCAGGCTTCAGTGTCACACGATCCTTCAGAAATCATTCATGCTTTTACTGCTCAAGAAACATTTCTGATTATTATTAATGTTGAAAACAGTTGTGCTTAATATTTTTGTGAAAACTATTATATAGTCTTCTTTGATTAATAGAAAGTTCAAAATAAGAGCATTTATTTGAAATATAAACATTTTGTAACCATGTAAAATGTATAAGAATAATAATAAGTATACATTTCTGAAGATGAAAAACTTACTGACCACAATCTTTTTATTTTTGTATATTTACTAGAGGTGGGCATAGATTAATTTTTTTAATCTAGATTAATCTCACTGTAATCTTGGAATTAATCTAGATTAAAATGGCTCATTTGAATTCTGTCGAAGGCATTTAGAATATGTGTGCTAGCCAAATAATGACTAAAAGTAAGTCTTTGAGAATAGTTCGCCTCGCGTAGGGATGTGAATTTCTGCCAAAAATGCCATTCGACAATAGAGGAGCAAAAGTCGAATATCGTTCGAAAAAAAAAAAAAAAAATACGCACACTCACAATGACAGAAAGGGAGGCCAATTTCATCTATAGCGATTTGTCCTCAAACAAACTGTTTATTAATTCAACAAGTAACATGTTTTCGTCGTTTTTTTTTTTAACATAGTAGGCTAATTGGAAGAAGAAAAAAACAATAAGCATGACGTAGTTACAGTCCATTTTTGCATCGCCAAACCAAATGCTCGTTAGATCAAAAAATAATGTCATATGTCATAATGATTTTATGTGAACCTTCCTTTACCGGCAATAGCCTCCTCCTTTTTAAACAAATTTGTTTCCAATCAATGTAAACTATTCGTGCGCAATACAGACACATTACCGTGGGATGGCGGGTGTTCATTTCATAAACTGTTCACAATGGTAGCTTATTTAACCTGTTAACATTTGCCAGTGCGTCGACACTCTGAAGTGTTTTTTTGTAGCCTATAAATTAATGTATATGTCCAAAAAACGGATAATGTCATACTTTTTAGTAGTGCTATCGTGGCGTAATTATCTGTTTGGTTGTAAAATGTATTACCTGAATGAAATTAAATCGAATGTAATGTTATCGTCCTGTGGAATCATTCATTCACAGACAGCATACGAAGATGTTCAACTAATAAAGATCTTCATCGCTGGCAAAAATATTATGCATTTGCAGATTTGCTTTCACTAGACTAAACTGTAGATCCACGGCCATCCAACGCTCTTGATGTTCTTAAATCTTCCTGTTACGAATCCGAGTCGAGTGTGATTGAACGCGCTTTAGACGATTCAGTGCGTGAGGAACTGAACAGATCATTCAGACTCATCTGCCAACTTGTTTGATGAAGTCTTTGAACAGAATCTATTTAAAAGAGTGATTCATTTGTAAATTGAGCATCGCTCATGTCCATAAAAAGATACAGCACGCTTGGAATAAACTCATTTAACAACATGTAATTGCATTAAAATAAAGTAACGAGAGGAACGTCGCCCATCGTAACATGTAAAAGTATACACCTTGTGTCCCTGACAGGAAAATACCCTGCTGCGCGATCTGTGACAGTAGGCGCGGCGTCATTTATGTCAAATATACTAGGCTACACATGGAATTGCGCGAAAATATAACGATATTCGAAATAGCTATTTTATGATCCCAACCCAACTTTGAGAATAGATAAACGGAGATATTTTTTTTATCGCCCGATAAGAGTCTCACGTTAACGCAGCACGTTAACGCCGATAACGGCCCACCACTAATATTTACATTAATATACTAATTAATTAATTCAAAACAAAGTTGAAAACAAAAATGGATCTAAAAATAATAAAACCATAAGCTAATAAGTTATAAATAACTGTAAAAATCCTCAGACGCCAACATAAGCTCTCTGAACAGATGTGTTCACTCACTCTCTATGTAGGTGATGAAGTGAGCACAACTGTGCTGAACATGTGGCTTCCTGCCTATTGGAGCTCAGGAAGAGGGGTCAGACCCTATTTCCGCTGCCTTTGGTGAAGTCCAGAAATTACTTTTTTCCCTGAGATTGTAGAAGAGAAGTCTCTCTCTCTCACTCTCTCTGTCTCTCTCTCTCTCTCTCTCTCTCTCTCTCACCGGCCCCGGTGAGATTACAGTCCGCCCCGTGATTTATGGGCCAGAACCTTCCTCGCTGCCTGTGTGTGAGGGAAGCAAAGATTCATATAGAAACAGGTGGTTACGGAGAAATGCCTTTAACCGCGTCAGGTGCATCAACTGTATCCGAATGAAGATGAGAAATCTGAGTGTGTGTGTAGACGTAGCTGGAATGAGACCTGAGAGACGCTGTGTCATGGATGATTACTTTTTACTATTCCTGCAATTATTCGAGTGATTGAACCAAAGTGAAATATGACTCAGAGAAACTCCTGAATCTTTCTTGTGCAGCGGAGATCTTTAAGTCTCACATCGCACACTGGTGGTCTCCGGATGGGGCCAGGATTGCATACGCAACCATCAACGACACGCTGGTGCCAAAAATGGAGATCCCCATGTTCACCGGCTCTGTCTACCCTACGGCGAGACAATACCATTACCCCAAGGTAAAGACTGTGCATTACTGTAAACATAAGGGGTAGTGGTGAAGATTAAAATGTGTTATACTTGAATGTTTTTCTTCCAGGCAGGGGAGGAAAACCCTGTCATTTCTCTGTATGTGGTGAATCTCAATGGCCCACTGCACACTATTGAGATGAGAAGACCAGAGGACCAAAGAATAGGGTGGGCTGATGCATTCATTTACTTTCCAAATGTTCATTATGGGGAATTTTACAATGGATGTTGTTGGGAAAAGAAATTAAGATTTGAATGCTTTGCGTTCTCTCACAAAATGCTGGCATTCTCTCGAAACTTTGGCGTTCCCTGAAAAACGTTGCTTTCAGGACCAAAACTTTTGTGATGGAAATAATATGAGGTTTGAGGAAAAACTATATTTCAGTGCAATACTTTTGCAACAGAACTCAAAAGATTTTCCAAATTTTCTCTGCGGAAAGCAAAACTTTTGTGAGAGAGCTCGAAAGTTTTGAAAACAAATGCAAAAGCATTGAAATAAAATTGTTCCTATTATTTTTCCATCACCATGTGCCCTTAGGGTGATATTTTTGGGTCACACTTAAGATTAGGGTCCAATTCTCACTATTGACGATGACTTTTGCCTCAATACATTTATAATTACTGCTTATTAATAGTTAGTAAGGTCTAAGTTTAGGTATTTGGTAAGATTAAGGGATATAGAATATGGTCATGCATAAAAAGGCATTCATATGTGCTTTATAAGTACTAATAAACAGCCAATATTCTTGGAATATGTATGCTAATAAGCAACTAGTTAATAGTGAGAATTGGACCCTAAACTAAAGCGTTACCATTTTTGGTTATGGCCTAGAACCGATAATTGGATAACATTTAAAATTCTGCTAAAAGTGGATGTATACATCGCAACATTTTAATGAACAGTGTTAAAAAATGGATATTCATTTTGCTAAAGATTAATATGTAAATAAATATTATGAATATATTTTATTAATAATATGTTTATATCAAATTTAGAAAATAGAGGAAATTAGCCACAAAAAAAAAATATTATTCAGTCTGTAACCAATATGATACTTATACATATATTATGCATCCCTAGCTGAAAGTATCATCAAATTAGCCAAAATATCCAATAAAGGGGTGAGAATTTTGTATCGCTGTGAACAATATTCTGCGAAAATCTTTTAAAGGGTTGGTAAAACGCATTTTTTCGAAGGCTTGATTGTGTTTGTGGGGTGCACTATAACATGTGTTCATGCTTCGTTTTTTAAAAATTGCATTAATTTTCATATAATTTACCTGTATTCTACACTGCTCTGCCCCTCCTTGTAAAAACGGTCTGATGGCTTCCGGGTTCTATGAAGCCAGTCCCTCAAAACTACGCAATGGGCTCAGATTGGTTAGCTGGCCCAGTGTGTTGTGATAACCGTCTAGTGCACGTTTTCTGGAAACATCACGTCCCTTACCTTTACCGGTACTTTGTGCTTTGGTGTATTATAAACAATGGCGTCAATAAAACCAATCGGACCCAGGGAAACGTTAGTGAAGATGATGAGCAGAACCTGTTCAAGAACGGCTGTTAAACGACAGAAAAGTTTGTTTTTTGTTGTTCTCTCATTACTTTTTAGATATGCTGTTATTTAATTGTACGAATTATTATAGAATTACAAAAAAATAAGCTTCATAAACAAGAATGTCATATAATCGTTCTAACAAATTATACTACAGTCCTCAAAGGGATTTTTTTGAGTAAAGACTGCGGATCTATAGTGATCGTTTCTGACTGTATGGCACCGTTACTTTCGTATTTTTAGAACGATTTTAGACAAATATCTGTCGACAGAACTATTAACCCGAAACGAACACTAAACATCGGCTGCCAAATCAAACACAGAACCATGTTTAGCATGCCTGTAGATAAACAAGCATGTAGATAAACAAAAGCTCGATTCAAAGAATAATTTACACTAATTCCAAGTTCGCTGTTGAGATTAAAACAAAGTTTGAATCGTTAGGTGTTTGTCAGATAACGTTAAGTATGAATGAGCATTTAACAAACCAGCAGAGCCAAACAGCGTTGTCATTTGTTTACTTCCTTGCCACAAAGTACAATTAACAATACAAACTATTACAGGGAAACACATCGAGGAAAAATAAATCATACTTACAGGTTGTGGCCCGTAAACAACAGCTTCTGTTCTTAAAGTTGGAACTGCTCCATCTTTCAGGACAAACCGATGTGCGAATCCTGCATTGAGCTAGCGAAGATTGTGGAAGCTTTCCTCCGTAAAATGTGCAGCACAGAGTGCGAGATTTGAGTCATAATTGACCCTTCGCAAAGACCCGCCCCCCTTAGTTACTGTCACTATGTCCGACAAGCTACGGCGCTCTCACGCACACAACATGTTCTCACGCAGTGAAAAATACATCGTGGATCAGAGAGGAATCTGACAATACGCTGACAGACAGGACAGACCAGGTTACTTTTCGGTTACTTTTGATATTAAACATATTAAACAAAGTCTCACCTTTCAAATTTGGTCATTTTTAAAAAGAAATTTAAACAATAAATACCGTTTTGTGGCTCTTTAATGTGTCATGACAGATCGCTGTAGAGCCTCAGTTAAAGCTGCTCGTGAACCGATCATCTCTTCCTTCTAGTTCATTTATAGCATAAAATAAACATGAATGAACATAAAAAGGAATGTTGTTTTAACCGTGGAAAGGCGTCAGTATGTTCAGTTTTTCAAGTTCAAATCCTCCCATGTTAATCTACTAACTCTCCTGACAGCTTTGTCGGACAAAATGGCAAATGGTGAAGTATGATTGGTCAGATCACCTGTCAATCAAGCTCCCTGCGAAGGGTCAATTATGAGGGACCGAGTTAAAAGTAAATTTTAACCATTGATCCCTAACACCCTCGTCCCTAGAAAGGCTGAACAAAGCGGACCTGCAACCGGATGAAAATAACAGCAGCGTTTCGACGGCATTGCAACAACTCATCTCCAAAACAGCAATATAAAACGGCCTTCGCCCGCTTATTAAGTATTCTCGGAGGAGGCGTTTATGTAAATAATGGAATATGCTGACGTCAGCAGATCCCATGGAATGTCGTGTAGTCCAAAACCGGCTGTTAGCTGTAGTCCTTAGAAATTGAATTTTTTACAAGCAAATATCTCCCTTTGCTTTGAACTTTGAGCGCAGTACCTTTTCAGATGTTGTTCATGCTCAAACAGTAACATTACACACTAGCTAAAGTTAGAAAAGTAAAATTGTGTTTTACCACCCCTTTAAAAGATTCGGTCCAGGTCTCATGATTGAATAAAGTCCATCTGCCAGAAGACATTGCTGTTTATTTTTTGTGTATATTACAGGGAATACTATGTGACTATGGTGAAGTGGGCCACAAGTACGAAACTGGCAGTAAACTGGTTGAACCGAGCCCAAAATATCTCCATCCTGACCCTCTGTGTGGCCACGACGGGTGTCTGCACCAAGGTACCCGGGTTTTTGAAGTCCTTTCTGTTTCCGTGACTGTTTCACAGCATAGGTTGTTTATTTCTTCTTTTTTTAAAACCAATTAAGTGAATTCACATGGACAGCACTAGGTAATGCAGTAGGCAACCAGGTCATTGTATTTTTGATTGCTAGTGAGTATTTTGTTTCATTAAGGCGAGACACGGCAGGCAAAAACATCGTTTTTTTTTCACTGGTCAATTTTGAGATTTTGGGATATTTGTCTTCAATAATATGTCTTCTTTCAGACTTGTGTTGAATAAAAGTCCAAAATACACATTTAGGTCTTTATTTTACTACACTTTGTCTGTTTGCGTCTGTAGATTTCTCATAAATTCATCAAAAGTGGTCGTTATAAATCATCTCTCAGCTCCGCGATCGCGATCTGCACCCTGTCATCACACACACCGTTAGAAAGCTCTCTCTCTCCTGAACAATGCTGTCGGATCCAAATATAGTCATTTCCTTTTTATCACCAACCAATCGTGAAAGTAAAAGGGGGGATTTGACTCTAAATGCGCAATCTCATTGGCTGATGCTAAATCTGTAAAGCCCGTTTTCTCAAAATGACTGTTCTCTCATACTCCAAGTCCGAAATCTCCAGTTCAGTTGCACCTATATACACCAAACTTTCCAGTCTTGTTATATTATGAAGACATTTACTGAGGGATTTGTAAATATATTATTCCTAGCCTGATTTATATAACATTTTATTCCAAAAAACATGGCGAAAATCATTTTTTTAAGGCTATTGACAGTATATTCTGATTTACAGGAGAACAAAAGTAGATATCCATAAATCCCTCTGTATTTTTTTCCCTATCTAATATGTGAACACAATGAAAAAATAATTTTGAACCTGGCTTTGTCCAATACTCAGATTTAGTTTTTTAAAATGTATGCAAAATAGCGGATATTTAATTAGACCATGCCTCATTTGCATATTTAAACATTAAATGACAGAAAACTTGTAATACATTTTTTTCTCATCGTAATGTAGGTAATCAACTGGCATAGTTTCATGGTGATATCTGCTAGTTAAAAAAAATACCCTATTCACCCGTAGTGTCTCGCCTTAAGAAAAAAAAATTAACACAGGTTTTGTTAAATTGGACTAAATGAGTCAGAAACTCGATTCTGCACTCTTGTAATATTTCACAGCAATCTTCCATGTTTTTTGTTTGCTTTTTTCTTCAGAAACATGAGGATGAAAGTGAGGGGTGGCTGCACAGACAGGTGAGAATTAACTTCCTCTGCCTAGACAAGGGGAAGAAATGATGGGATGTGCCATGTCAGTGTTTGTCAATGATAACGGCTTTGAATAGTCAAGAACGTTTGATGTTGTTTGTCTTATCATATTCCCCACAGTACCGTGCTTGAGCTGATATTGTTTTTCCTGATTAGGTTTCATGTCTGTTTTTCACCAGAGGGAGAAAGTGGCCGCATTAAATGTTTTGCAATAACAGGAATAAAGGATTGTGTGGCTCCGAAAGAAATAGGCCTGAGGGCTCAGACGCACTATTACATATGCACTGCATCATCATAATAATTCACATTCTAATATATGTTGTTATGGTTTTAACATTTTTGGTGTTGTTTGGAGATATACGACCGCTCTGTGCTGTGGACGCATTCTCTAGTGCTCCTGCGGGTCTTATAATTCAGTAATTATGAAACTCTGCAGAGCAAACCAAATGACGAAACACTACCATGGGTGGAAAAACATCACCTGATGACAGTAATAATGGTGCTGGAGTTAAGGTAATGATCATTTCCCAAACAGAATGAAGAGCCGCTGTTCTCTAAAGATGGCCTGAGGCTGTTCTTCACCAGAGCAATCCCACAGGGAGGACGAGGGAAGTTCTTCCACATCTCCATGTCCATCTCACAGGTACAAACTTCAGCAAAGAGTGTTGAAAAGGAGGTCTTTTCAAACGTTTTGATCTGTATACTGTACCATTGTAGACAGTGTCAGTAATTATAATGACTATTTGCTTTTTTATTACTACTATTTATATACTATTTGTCTGAAAAACATTAAACAAGTTCAGGCAGTTAGACACCATTTGCAAATCTCATGCTCTGATTTGCAAAACTCTAAACACATTCTCACTCACTAAAACACATTTTGCACTTTGATGCACTTGTGTTGCAAAACACAAGTGGCAAAAGTTAAACTACAACACAGTTGTCATCGTTTACACACAATGGCTCAGAATGGTTCACACTTGTTTTAATGATGTGATCAAACCAACTGTACAAAATATAAGCCATTTTAGAGTGAATTTTGATAGCAACAATGGATGGAAACTTTCTGAGAGGGAGAGGAGCAAGAGTATGTGGATTAGGAAGAAGAGCCAGGTGTGGACAGTGTTGTCAAGGCTGGATCTGGAACACTAGACATGAGGCTGAATGAATCTCTCACTGACCTTGATTTTGCTGCACAATTTCTTTAAGTGTATAGGAACATGTTTTCATTTGGAGTTTGCTTTGACCTTTTGGGCTTTTGCATTTGGGCTACTGTGTTTACAGTCCACAAGTGCTGAATATACAGACATTCCATCTCTTTCTTAGCGGTATGCCCACAAATTTTCAGGGTCCGCTTCACACACACATGATTTGGCACAGGTTTTACGTCGGATGCTCTCCCTGTCACAACCCAGCACTGAGAGTGCTGGGACACAATAATGAATATACAATGAATATACAGACATTCCATACTATAAAATATTTAATGCAAAACTGCACCTGCAGTACCTACAGTATATAATATATTCACCTTACTTAGTTGCGATTACTATACCTTGGTTTTGGGCTGATTGTTTGATTTTGCCAGAAGAGTCAGGGGTTTTGTGAAGGTAGTTTGAAAATTTGGTTGTGTTTTTAATGTCGTGAGAAAATGTGTTTCAAGAAATGTGTCTTAGCAATTGTGAAAAGTGTAATGGTACAAAGACCTCTTATATGTCAATATATCAAGGCATATTTGATTACTCATGTCGTGATCCCTTTAATACAAACAAGTGTCTTCATTTTGCCAAGGCAGTTGGTTTTGTGATATTTTTTAACTAATCACGTTTTTACTGTCGACAGTATTTCATTGATTAATTACTTAATTTCTTGAGACATGTTCTGCGTCTCTTTTAATGACAACACATTAATAACATTGTATTATTCACAATCTCGAGTTCCATTCAGTATGACTGATGTCTGTTTAATTTGTTTTGTTGATGAAGCCCAACAGCAGCACAGATTCTCTGCAGTCGATCACATCAGGAGACTGGGACGTCACGCGGGTTCTGGCATATGATGAGGACAGCCAATTAATGTGAGCGAATCCACCAACACCACACACTGAACATCAATGATTCATTTAGTCATTAAGAATGAACATATTTAGGCTAAGTAGTAATTATCATGGGATGTATGGTAATCGGTCAGTACCATGGTATATAAGATATACAAGTATCTAACCTTGTGAAAATGTGTTTTATAAAACTTTTGTCATGCTTTTAAGATGTACACTTACTTTGATGTGTTGATTAACATAGTAAAGCACATGTAAGTATTTGATTATACATTTGACTGCAGTGTTAACTGTAGCGATTTAAAGGTAATATATATTTTAATGTACTAAAGTGCAATTTCATTGTTACAAATGTGTAATAACAAATATATTTAAATACAGTAAATGACATACAAGTTTCTAAGAAGCGCTGAAAGTTGCATGGACGATGCGCTGCACGAGTTGCGGACGCGCGTTTCAATCTTATCGCCGTTGCGGAGACTCTCTATTCATTCCGGTGAAATCACAAAATAAAATGCACACAAACGTGTCCCTGCTTGATATAGACTGTAACCACTGATGAACATAGGCTATTCAGTTTTGATGAGAGAAAAAAAAACTGTACGAGTGCGCGGAACCACTGATCTATAGGCTATAACGAGATGTTCCTGATTCTCCATCGTCTGGCCTCTGAAAAAAGGCTTTTAAGGCTAGTCTGCCTGGGCCTGGCCATATTTGAAACGTCTCACTCAATAGTTTCGTTGTTTAGGTCTATATTACAGCCGTTTTAGGTGTGCGGTTTATTTGAAATGCAGCATGCGATGTTGTTTAATAACTTTCAAACGGTAGAGCCTGTTCCTTTATATTTATAACATAGCCAAAGGTCGGTGTATTTTTGCTTATACATTTTAGGCTTATTCTCAAATTTGGATTGTGTTAGGGGGGCGGGATTATTAGGCAATTTTAATCGGACAATTTGACCGGAGAGATTTAATTTTGTCTGACATTTAATTTTTTTCCCGGCCAATGTCCAGTAATTACCGGACAACGGAAACCCTGGTGTTGATATATTATTACGTTTATATACATCATATATATGTCTCTCTCTGTGTGTGTGTGTGTGTGTGTGTGTGTGTGTGTGTGTGTGTGTGTGTGTGTGTGTGTGTGTGTGTGTGTGTGTGTGTGTGTGTGTGTGTGTGTGTGTGTGTGTGTGTGTGTGTGTGTGTGTGTGCAGTATATACACACAGACATATACCGTATACAATATATATACATTTTATAATATATACACACATATTTTATGTAAACACTGACTTGTATGTTAGATGTGATTTATTGCGATTCAACAGCACTAATTAATTTATCAGGCGCTACTCGCCAAAAACAAGCTTGCTCGCCAAAAAAGCTGAAAATTTTGGGAGCAGACACAGTTTCTTGAGGGAACTTAAAACATTTTAGAGAGAACACAAAAGCATTGACATATATTTTTTTCTCTCATCTCATATTGTTTTTCCATCACCATGTCCCTTTATGGCCTCCATAACATTCAATAGAAATGACATTACAGTATATTTTAGTATACAATATATACTTGTCAGAACATTTGGCAGCGCACTTTAACCACATTTTAAAGACAATAGAAGTATTTATGAACTTGCATACAATATGTACTTAAATCCTACTTAAGTGTGTCAAAAAGCACTATAAAGTTCAGGTAATTGCATTTAATACACATTTAAAGTATAATACATTTATTAACAAAAGTGACCAAAAACATTACATACATATGCAATATTGTTGTGTAAAGTGTACTCCTGTTTCACAAGCGTACAGCTTATTTGTATAGATTATACAAAGTGTTATATGTGCTATGTTTTGATATTATATTTTTTGTCTGAATAGATATTTCCTCAGTACTGAGGATGACCCTAAAAGAAGACATCTCTACAGGTACATTATGATACATATATTCAGGTCTTGGATGATGCAGTCACAGGCTTGTTCTCGCTGACCGTGTTAATGTGTCTGTGGTTGTTCCAGCGCAGACACAGTGGGCTCCTTCAACCGCCGCTGTCTGTCCTGTGATTTCACTGACAGCTGTGGGTATGTCAGTGGCTCCTTCAGTCCCAGCATGGACTACTTTCTGCTCAACTGTAAAGGTAGACATCTCTTCCTTTCTCTTTTGATCTCAGTATATGAACATTTATGTCATGTATAGTAGTAATTAGGGTTCCACTTTATTTCGATAGTTCACTTTAAAAATGTTACTAGCTATAAGTAACTTTGCAACTAGACGTCAACTAACTCTCATCAGATTATTAGTAGACAGTTGTAGACTCTTAGGTTACGGTTAGATGTTAGGGTTCGGGTTAGTAGAATAAGTTGACTTCTAGTTGCCAAGCTACTTATTGTCAGTTCGGGGAGAATCAAAATAAAGAGTTATCAGATATTAAGTATACAGTCTACTAATTTTCTAATGAGAGTTAGTTGACATATGTTCTTCATAGTTCTTAGAATGTCTAAAGGTGACTATCGAAATAAAGTGTTACAATAATTAGGATAGTAAATAATAGGGTTTAAGTATTTTTTTTTTATGATAAACTTTAAAATCCTCTCTGACTTCACCACAACCCAGACAAATTTTAGTAAACACTTGTGAGTTGACACTGGATTGAATGTCCATTTAGCTTGATGTTATATCATCTTCTGACAAGCTTTATGCATCCCTGTTCAGTGTCGGTCATTCAGTGTTACAGAAGTGGAAATAAAGAAAGGGACGGAGACAGTGAGAGTGGACTCAGAGAGCACCTTGTTATTGTTCAGCTGTGAAGGTTCCATGCTGCAAAGTGCATTGATTATTTGCAAGGCTTGTTTCTATAGCAGCTGAATTGTTCTGTAGGCAGTCTGGAAGGCCTGAATGCTGCCATGGTCTTATATATTGAACTGTCATGAGCGAACTCCTTGAGCAATGATGTGTTTATGATCAGTGCTGTTGTGGCACTCATAAAAGCTTCGTCGCAGATGCTTGTTAACAGAAGCTTTTATGCACCTTTTTCAGTTTAGTTACACAGCAGTCTTTAAAAAAAACTTTGGAGCACTTGTAAAACAAATGGATTTACTGTTGTTGAGTGTTTGCTAATGTCACAATGCGCTCCACGACGCCCTTTCCTGGCCTCACCAGATCTCTCTCTCCTGAATTCTAGGACTTCACTTCCCATCACTCCTGTCATTAATCATCTCCTTCCATCCCTGTCTCATCTCCATCATCACCGCCACCTTTTCCCACTCAGTCTCCTTTATCTGGACATCGCTCCCCTTTGTTCCCTGCAAAGTCTTGTTTCTTCTACGGCGTGCAACTCTGAGCATTCTTCCAAATCTCCGTGTATTCCTGATTCCTCGATCCTAGCCTGTTTCCCCGTCTACTCTACGAACGTTTGCTGCCTGCCTACGACCCTCGCCTTGTAACCTCTCCGACTTTGGACTGCCCCTGTATATTTCTCAGCTCTGTGCTTTCTCTGTTTCTGTCTGTTTGAGTTAATCATTAAAGTGATTGCACATGGATCACAACGCTTCTGACTCTTCATCACAGAAGACTTCGCCACCTCAGGATCCAGCAACCTTACATCGTCTAACCACAGAGGTCACCAATCAAGCTTCCGTACTGATCGTTCATCAACAGCAGCTTGAGAAATTAACTTCACTTACCGAGGAACTGCTGAGATCCATGCGGTCCCTCACGACGCAACCCGACCCCGCTGCTCAAACCACTGCACCTCCAGCTCAACCACCGACCAGTGTGAGTAACGTTTCTGCCTCCAATAATCCTCGTTTATCATTAACCGACAAATACGACGGCTCGTCAGCAACTGGTAAGGGTTTTCTCCTGCAAAGCACTCTATATATTAACCAGCAATCCCACCTCTTTCCAAACAACGACAGCCGGGTCTTTTTTATCTGCTCTCTGCTGACTGGAAAGGCACTGGAGTGGGCGACTGCGCTTTGGGCAGGTGGTCACCTTCGTTTTCCCTCTTATGATGATTTTCTCGTCCAATTCAGAGAGGTTTTCGAGCATCCCGCCGGCGGAAAGGAACCGATCGAGCTACTATTGTCTCTTCATCAAGGAGGATCTTCCGTGGCGGAATACATCCTCACCTTCCGCAGACTCGCTGCACAGAAAGGCTGGGGAGAGGATCCTCTGAAACTGCTTTACCGTAAGGGTCTGAATTCCGATTTACAGGGAGAACTGGCTTGCCGGGATGAGGGGAAACTCTCAGTCAGTTGATGGATTTAACCATTCGCCTAGATAACCTGATGCGAGCGCGACGCATACCGCTCAAACACCGAGTCGTTATAAATCCCTCCGCCAGTTCTGAGCCCCAACCCATGCAAATCGGCTTCACGCGCTTAACCACTGAGGAGTGTGAGCGAAGAATGTGCAACAACCTCTGTCTTTACTGCGCTTGAGCTGGTCACATGAGGTCAACAAAGATCTCAAAACATCCTTGACCCGTCTCTTCTCACCACCTTCCACCAGAATCACCCTGATCGTCCTGCTCCCAGACCCCGTGGAAGACCCCGTCGCCGGGGGGGAATGGTTCTCTGTCCCAATGCTCTCCATGACGCCCTCTCCTGGCCTCACCAGATCTCTCTCTCTCCTGAATTCTAGGACTTCACTTCCCATCACTCCTGTCATTATTCATCTCCTTCCATCCCTGTCTTACCTCCATCATCACCGCCACCTGTTCCCACTCAGTCTCCTTTATCTGGACCTCGCTCCCCTTTGTTCCCTGCGAAGTCTTGTTTCTGCGGCGGCGTGCAACTCTGAGCGTTCTTCCAAATCTCTGCGTATTCCTGATTCCTCGATCCTAGCCTGTTTCCCCGTCTACTCTACAAACGTTTGCTGCCTGCCTACGACCCTCGCCTGGTAACCTCTCCGAGTTTGGACTGCCCCTGTATATTTCTCATCTCTGTGCTTTCTCTGTTTCTGTCTGTTTGAGTTCATCATTAAAGTGATTGCACATGGATTCGAACGCCTCTGACTCTACATCACAGCCAACATGTACAGCTGAAGCATAAGCTCTGACTTAATACATAATCATCCACCTTTGACTATTACTTTTAAAAATTGTTTTAAGCACCAAGCCCTCTTCGCCGCTGGTTCCGTCCAGCACCAAGCCCTCATGGCCGCTGGTCCCGTCCAGTTCCGAGTCCCATAATGTGCTGGTCCCGTCCAGTTCCGAGTCCCATGATGTGCTGGTCCCGTCCAGTTCCGAGTCCCGTGATGTGCTGGTCCCGTCCAGTTCCGAGTCCCATGATGTATTGGTCCCGTCCACTTCCGAGTCCCATGATGTGCTGGCCCCGTCCAGTTCCGAGTCCCACTGATCCTGCACCAGACCCCACTGATCCTGCACCAGATGCAGCAGAGCCCACTGATCCTGTACCAGAGCCCACTGATCCTGCGCCAGTCCTGTCCAGCCCAGAGTTTCCTTTGCCTCTGGTCCTGCTTAGGTCAAAGCCCTCTTCACCGCTGGTCCTGCCCAGCCCAAGACCCTCTTTGCTGCCGGATCCCCCCTTTCCTGTCAATTTCCCCATTAAAATTTTTGGGGGGCGCCGAAGAATCCTCACCGCCATGGCCACCTGAAGGGTCCTCACCGCCATGGCTGCCCGAAGGGTCCTCACCGCCATGGAAGCCCGAGGGTCCCACAGCTCCGCCCTGGACGCCCGAGGGTCCCACAGCTCCGCCCTGGACGCCCGAGGGTCCCACAGCTCCTCGCTGGACGCCCGAGGGTCCCACAGCTCCGCCCTGGTCACACCCACAGAATGCTCCGCCCTGGCCACGCCCACAGACTGCTCCGCCATGGCCACACCCACAGCCTGTTCCACCCCGGTTCCCCGAGCTACCAGCTCCGCCCTGGAGGCTTCCCGTCCCTGCACCACCATGCCCTCGTCAGCCTCCAGGGTGCCCACCCTCCCACCCCTTTGGATGTTATACGGCGCGAGGATGCGCCTTCGGGGAGGGGGGAGGTACTGTCATGTTTCTATGTGTTGAGTTCTGTTTTGTGATCTTGGTTTCCCCTGTCTGTGATTTTGGTTTAGTCCTGTTATTAGTTCAGTTTTGAGATCTTGTTTCCCCCCGTCTTTGTGATTTTGGTTCAGTCCTGTTAGTTTTCCCGCTCCTCGTTTGTGTTCAGTTTCTTCACCTGTGTTCTGTTAATTATCCCATTATTCCCAGTTCTTTTAAGCCTTGTGTTTGTTGGTCGTCGTCCTTGTATGGTTGTTTTCTGAAGTCCTGGAGTTTTGTTCTTTTGTTACTTTTTATTCCTGTAAGTTGAAGATTGTAAATAAATCAACTATACTGCAATTCCTTGTAAGGAACTCAGCTTTTTGGAAATATTAATAATCAATAATATCTTGTTATTATTAATTATAAATATTTGGGTCAGTTAATTGGATTAACTTGATGTGGCTGAATTAATATTACAATCAATTAATCAGTTCTTCCAACGAACTCTTTTGATTATTAATTTATTCTAATAAAGGGTATCTTCCATGGCCACCGAAGAATAATTATTTCTTCGCCTGTACAGTACTTTGAGCCAGTAGCAAAAACCGTGATCGTAAAGTGACTTGTATTGCAAACAAAACAGAACCAAATACATATTATGTACAAGTTTTATTAACTAAATATAGATATTTATATGAATATAAATAAACTAAACAACATACACACATGAATACATAAATAGGTTAGTGATAGGATAAAATTGGAAACCGGAAGAGGGTCTATGAGAAGAACCATCAGAATTTCATTTTCACATTTCATTGAATTGAATACTTGCATTTGTAATGGGAACAATTCTTGAAGTTGTTGAAAATTGAAGTCGTTGATGGTTCCGGCAGCGTCAAGTGGAAGTTGGTTGAGCGTTCTCTTTCTCCAGGAACGCATGATTGGAAGTGAGGAAGTCAAAAGGATGTGTGATTGGAGTCGTTGTTGGTTGGAGTCTTTGTTCCAAAACTCCTGAGATTGTCCTTGGTTCTTTGTGAGAGAGTCTTCTCTCTTTTCCATGAGGCCGGATCTGGTTGGAATCGAGGCCTGCTGGGCCCTGGGGCCCCCGTGGAGGGGGAGGGGGCTCCCCAGTCTCACCAGAACAGTGTTGCGGCTGGATGAAAAAACTAAGAGAGGGCGGTCACTGTTGCCTGCCTCTGATATACCCTGAGAAAAGAACCAACCCCTAAGGTTTGAATGGACCTATGAGTAAGGTGACATGTCCGAGAGGGGAAGCGGCTCTTAGTTGATTTATGGTCTTCGTCCCCAGCATGCTTAGACTGTTCATTCAAGCTCAAATAGACATAACAAATTCACATTGCATTCTAAGAGAAGGTGATGTACATCAAAGTGTGTGTCATTAAATGAGGATTAATTTGCTAGGAAGCATGATACAGGTGAGGTTATATTGACCGTTGGGTGGTTGTTCAACCACATACACCCCAATCAAACATACCATGTTGTTATACCTAATAGTACACGAGACAGTAAATCATCACAGTTTCTGTGAGGCATGTTCCTTCATAGATCAGAGTAACACCGCAAAGTTTATTTAATTAAAGATGGTCTCTCTCTCTTAAGCATGTTGCGCATGTGGCCACATTCCTTTGAGGTCGTAAAGTCTGTTATCAGTCTTAAAGTGTTCTGTAACCGGACACCCGGCTGACAAAGTAACTTCATTTGTGAGGTTAGTTTTGGGGGAGAGTTTCATAGACCTTTATATTCATTAAATATAGTGAATATGAATAATTAGTGTGTGTCTGATTGGTCCAGACCCTACACCTGTGTCCTCGTCTTCAGTTACCTGCAACAACCCTGACAATATTTCTGTCAGGACCACTGTCATCAAATAAGATTGACAATTAGCATAGTTAGGATTGGCGGTATGGTTCTGTTCAGGGCAAGAACTCCCTGCGCATCCATGCAGCCAAGCATGGATAAGAGCGGGGAGAGCAGCAATAACCCTTATCAGAACAGAACCAACATGAATATATTGCAGGTATCATTAATTCAAGATTTTAAAGTACAACATAATTTGAGAATATATTCTGATTCAAGGTGAATAAGAATGGCATACTGTCTGACAAGAGGAGGAGCTGGAGATGGAGGAGGGTAATTAGCTCCTGAGAAACGTGATAGCTGCTGACAATACTGGAGGACCTTATAGTGTATACAGTCATATAGGTGTCTTATTCCTATAGGTAGATGTGTATCAGCGAGCTTGACTAACGTGACCTGCCAGAACTGACGCTATGCTTGATTTTCCAATATTTCCATATTTTCCCAAAAACAAAAATATACATTCATAGTAAAATGTTTATTTATTATAAAAACCATATAACATGATTAATCAACATATTTTCTTTAGACACTAGCCACTACTTAACTATAATATGAAAGTAGTAGTAATTTTACTTAAGATAAAACTAAAAACATTTTTAGTTAATGTTTAATTTGTTGTTATTATTATTATTATTATTATTATTGTACTATAAATAAATATGGGAATTTTCTCTTTGAAAGACCTTAAAGCATATTAATTAAATTACACTTTTTTGCTTTTTTTCAGTAAAACTGCACAAATGCTGAATGTGTTACCTGTTGAAGTTTAATACTTTATAGGTTAGGTTTTGATCAAATAAACCCCACTGATAATAATTTCAAATTGGTCATCAAAGTCAACAGTTGTGATACAAGTATACTGTATTCAGATATGAAAGAATTATTCTGTGAGACACAACCAGGGTTATTATTGTTAAAGGCACACTATGCAGGAATTCTGTTTTTGTCAAACAGCGACCCCTAGAGTCGCCTTGGAATACTTGCACTGTCGTAAATGCCCCCCACCCCACCCCACCCTCCACACTGGTACCTGTTCGGTAGTTAATAGAAAAACCGGGCATGCAACAGGCACAGATAGACTCGGAAGATATTGACCAGGTAATGTTTCACGATTTCATAGAAATATTAGGCTACTACATAGTCTACTGAACTACTGATGATGGTAAAAGGATAATAATAACTATATGTCAAGTGTTAGACTACTTTATAATAATAAAGTAGCCTACCGCGTTTGCTGGCTTATAACGTTTTTACATGATTGCTGCTAAATCACAAGTAAATAGCCTATTGTCTAGGACTACTGTATAATTTCATTTGTGTTTTTTGATTGTAATGTAAACATTACAAAATGCCAGATGACATCAATAAAGTTAAATGTACGTCGCATTATTTCATGACATTCGCCGTTGTGATGTCATTAGACATGATTACAATTTATCATAATAATTTGCAAATTTTGCTCGTTTACACTTTTTACAACCTTCTAGGCTTAACTTTATTTGTGTCCTGATAACTTTGTGAGATATTGACAACTGTTCTAATGATAATCTCATGATAAATTATAGGACTGGTCTAATTATCAACAATGGATGAATGAACAGCATCGTAAAAAATTACATACTACAAGCAAGCACAACAACATACAATATAGAACGCAAACAAGTTTACAAATAAGATATTTACTTACTAGTCCATCAACAAGATCGCCAGGTCAGCATTGCTGTTGCATCCAGTGCTGCTTTTTAGCTCGCGCCAACGAGTAAATGCCCGACCGAGTGGGACTCTTGTCCGGTTCCTCACGCGGTCAGATTCTCTTTTCCTTTTCAAACTTTCTTCCGACCGCTTTTTCTTTGCTCGTTCCATCGTCTGAAATGCACGTAAGTATCTGCGTGCTTCATATGTTGTTGTTGTGTGTGACGTAGTTGCCGTAAAGCAAGTCGTGATTCTCGCGAGATTTGTCGGGGGCGATCCTCTCAAACTTACATAGCCGGTTTTTCCAGCGACGACCCCCCCAAGCTTTACTACCAGGATAATTCGTCCTACTATGAGTTTATTTACCACCGAAATTACTTTGAAGCTGTTATATTAAGGTGCAATTGTTACATAGTGTGCCTTTAACTAAAGCCATTTAAAAACTTTGTAAGTACTTGAAATAAAATAAGATAAAAAAATAAATAACCTTTTTTTATTCTGCTAGTTGTCAAGGCAACATTTCTCATCTCCGTGTAGTTTTAGTTAAAAATACTGAAATAACTAAAACTAAATAAGCAACAAAAAAAGACAAAACTTAATGAAGCAATATATAGATTTTCTTTTTAAGACCAAATAAAATGACAAAAACACAAAAATACAGCAAAAATACATAAAAATAAATAACACTAGACAACACAATGGCTACAGCACCCTACTGGAGAATTACTAATTATTTTTTTTATTTAAAATATATATATATATATTCTTAAGCAAACTTGCAAAAGCATTTGTTAGAACTATAAAAAGCAATGAATGTCTTGCATCATTATTTATTGATTGTGTTTGTGTGGTGTCAGGTCCTGAAGTTCCGTATGTGGCGGTTTACAGCACCTACGACAGACAGAGTGAGTATCCAGCAGCCTTTCTCCTTTCTGTCTTGCGTGCGTGCGTGCGTGCTGATCTGTAGGGTCATGCTCCTGTCATTTGACTTGATTGAATGTCATCAACACATTGTTTTTAAAAATGGGACCTATTATGCCCTTTTTCAAAGTCTTGATTTTGTTTTTGGGGTCTACTAGAATAGATTTTAATGCTTGAATGTTCAAAAAACACATTGTTATACACATATTTTACATTATTGCAGCATCTCTTCTACCAGTCTGCATCCATTTTTTACCCTTTCCCTCGCTAACTTCCCTCCGTGTCATTCATTCAGATGTACTTTATTGTTTATGTTGCATAAGTGCCTACTACTGGCGGAACCCTTGCAATATGTTTAAATGGAACAACCTAAGCCCTTGATCACTTGGAATCTGCAATCGGGCAGATTTATTATTTTGTTTTTTCCTAATGAATTTGTTTTACCCACCATTCAATAGACCTGTATGTGTGCTTCTGCTGTTGGAGAAAATATTTGTTTTAAATTACACAAATGAAAATGATAACAATACAATAAACATAACTTTAAAAAACAGTCAGGTAGCTACAAGTATTATGTGGTTAAATGTCAAAGCAACTCCAATATCATACGCTACATTGTGTAGAGTGGTGTAAATTAAGCACAATCTGCTGGGATGTCACAATCATGTTTCATTGTGGTCTATGGATCTTCCTGAAGTGTACATTTCTTTGCTTTGCGTTCGAGGGACGGGCATATCAGTACAAAAACACTGAGTGTTTTAGTCTTAGCCTTCGGGCTGGCCCTGTCGGCCCGTGTCTTCACGATAGTCGCGGAGGCGGCTGTTGCTCCCATGTGCGAGTGTGGTGTTCGTATTCTCAACTACCTCGATGACTGGCTCATTCTGGCCCAGTTGAGAGAGTGGTTGTGCGAACACAGGGACATGGTGCTCAGTCACCTCAGCCACCTAGGGCTTCAGGTCAACTGGGAAAAGAGCAAACTCACCCCCAGGCAGAGGATCTCTTTTCTAGGTATGGAGTTGGACTCAATCAACATGATAGTGTGCCTCACCGAGGCCTGCATCCAGTCAGTGTTGAACTGCATGAGCACTCTCAGACCAAGAACAGCGGCACCACTGAAACTGTTTCAGAGGCTCCTGGGGCATATGACATCTGCAGCCGCAGTAACGCTGCTCGGATTGCTTCATATGAGGCCGCTCCAACACTGGCTCCACAATCAAATCCCGAGATTGGCGTGGCAGAGCAAGCAACCCCGCACTGTAGCCAAACTCTCAGTTTGTGGTCGGACCCTTCGTTCCTGCGGGCAGGTGTTCCCCTAGAACTAGTGCCCAGGCACTCTGTGGTCTCCACGGATGCCTCTGCCACCGGCTAGGGGGCCACGTACAACGAGCATGCAGCTTCAGGTCTGTGGTTGGGGCCTCAACTGCATTGGCACATCAACTGCCTCGAGTTGTTAGCAGTACATATTGCGCTGGGCAGCTTCAAATCACAGCTAATAGGCAAGCATGTACTGGTCCGTACAGACAGCACTGCTACCGTTGTGTATATCAACCATCAGGGTGGTCTACGCTCCCGCCGCATGTCACAACTCACCCGCCATCTCCTCCTTTGGAGTCAGAAGCATCTGAGGTCGCTTCGTGCCATTTATATTCGAGCCTGCTCAACCGTGCAGCTGACGAGCTCTCACGGCAGCAGGTGCTACCTGGAGAATGGCGACTCCATCCCCAGGTGGTCCAGCTGATTTTCAGGACCTCACAGGTAGATCTGTTTGCTGCCCCGGACACGTCTCACTGCCAGTTGTTCTGTTCCCTGACCGAGGGAAACCTCAGCACGGATGCTCTGCCACACAGCTGGCCCCCGGGCCTACGCAAGTATGCGTTTCCACCAGTGAGCCTTCTTGCACAGAACTTGTGCAAGGTCAGGGAGGACGAGGAGCAGGTCTTGTTAGTTGCGCCGTATTGGCCCAACCAGACCTGGTTCCCGAAACTGGTGCTCCTCGCGATATCCCCTCCCTGGCCCATTCCTCTGAGAGAGGACCTGCTCTCAGAGACGGGGCACCCTATGGCACCCTATGTCTGGTAGTCTGGTATGTCTGGACTCGGAGGTTCTAGGTGACCTACCCCCAGCGGTAGTTGACACCATCACTTCCGCTACAGCCCCCTCTACGAGGCGCCTCAATGCGTTGAAGTGGAACCTGTTCGTTGAGTGGTGTTCTTCTTACGAGGAGAACCCCCGAACTTGCTTGATCAGAGCTGTGCTTTCCTTCCTGCAAGATGGGTTGGAGCAAAGTCTGTCTCCCTCCACCCTTTAAGTGTATGTTGCCGCTGTCGCCGCACATCACGATGCAGCTCAAGGTAAGTCACTGGGAAAGCATGACCTGAACGTCAGGTTCCTGACGGGGGCGACGAGACTAAATCCGCCTCGCCCGCTCTCTATACCCTCTTGGAATTTGTCTCTGGACCTTTCGGCATTTCAGAGATTACCCTTTGAGCCTTTGCAGTCAGCGGAGTTACAAATTCTGTCCTGTAAAACAGTACTCCTTGTTGCATTGGCCTCCATCAAGAGGGTAGGGGACCTGCATGCATTTTCGGTCGATGAACTGACCCGGCCCTGGCTTTTCTCTGTCACGTTCGCGCTCTGCGCCTTTACGTAGACGGAACGCAAAGCCTCAGGACCTCAGATCAGCGCTTTGTCAGTTACGGAGGCAAGCAGAAGGGAAAGGCTTTCTCCAAGCAGAGGATGGCCCACTGGATAGTGGATGCCATCGCCTTGCCCAGGGGTTGAGAGCGGCTGGGCGACACCTAACACGTTCGCTAGGTTTTATAGCCTATGTGTCGAGCCGGTTTCTTCCTGTGTGCTCGCTTCAACCAGCCGGTAACACAGAAGTTCCTGCTCTAGTGTCGGCTTGCTGCGCAACTCCTCTCCACATGAAGCGGATTTGTGCGCTTTTTTTTTTGCTCCAGTGGAGTTCCCCACTCAGGCGAGCCCTGTAGAGTTCCTCCGCACCCCTTCAGAAGTCGGACGTTGCAGAACGTCCGACGCCAGGCCTAGTGCTCGTATGCTTGTGTAACTTGTTCTAGGCTGGGTTCCATATCTGGTGATCCCTGCGGCGATCCCATATGCGTATTCTTCCACAACCAGCTCCCTGCGGTAATTCCGTGTATTTCCTTTGGCAGAGTCCGCTCTGCCGTCACTGTCTGGTGTAGCCTCCCCCTTCTCAGGCCGGAGCCACCCCAGTGACATTCCACATGTTGCACTGCCCCTTCCAGCCAGTACATATGTGTATTCTCCACATGTTACCTCCCTTCGGGCAGGATGTGTCTTCCGCAGCGTCCCTCTCCCCTGGAAAGGCACACTTTCCCAGTGTTATCAAAGAGTTCCACTGTGTGGGGTATAACGGAACAGCAGTTTGAACTCCCTCTACGCAGGTCTTCCGCCCCAGCCAGTTGGGGGTCTAAGAGTCTTGCGTAGGGCGCTGGATGTGGCAGCCACCGTAGTGTTTTCCATAGGGATCCCAATTACATCGCAACGTCGACGTTACTGGAGCAAAAAAGCCCTCGTTACATTACTAATGTAACCCTCGGTTACATTAGTAACAGAGACTTTTTCAACATTGACAATAATAATAATAATAAATGTTTAATAGAAAGAAAGTACAATAGCAGTGTAGTGCATTTCAGTGGATGTATAATACATGCAGTTAACGTTTTATTTTTGTACCATTATCATCCCTCCCAAATTTTGGCTTCTAGCAGGTAAATAACTCTTTTTATGAGTGGACCATTTGTCCTATTTATGTGGTGCAGACCGACTTGATAGCAGCCGAAAGTGAGAAAGGGCAGCAAATCATAGGAAACTGCTCAGAGAAAGTTTCCCACTTTTCATTTTCGGTGAGAAGGTCAAACAGAACGAATAGACCTGCAAAACTGTCAGAATATTGCGTGTGCACCTGTAGGAAATGAGGAAAAATGAAATGTTTGTAAATATGTTGACAAATATAAACATACAATATAAAAACAGACATCACATAGGGAAAAATATGTTAACATATTAAGAAGAACGCTATTGCTTCTCGGAGCGAATGGCAATTTCTTCAGTTCAAAATAACGAGGAAAGACATATTTTTATGAAATTTAGTGGAGGAAAAAGCATGATATTATGCTTTGGAATGTAGTGAAGTAAAAATAGAAGTTTCCCAAAATAAAAATACTCAGATAAAGTACAGATACTTGAAAAATGTAATTAAGTAGAGTAACGAAATAAATATACTCCAGCACTGTTCCTTTTACACTGTAATGGAGTCATATTTCATTGCTGTTAAACAGAGAGTAAACAGTTAGTTTTAGGGGTGTAACAATATATTGTGTCACAATATATCACAGTACAAAAACGTGACAGTATGTATCATGCATAGTTTGCACAAAATTAAAGTTTATACAGATTTAATTTAGCATAAAATATGGTAAACCCAGAAGGTCACACCTTTGAGCTTACATGTTTATTGTTAATTATTAATAAATAAATAAGTACTCTGTGTACAAATAATTTATAAAATACAATATCTGAAAATGTTTAAATGTAGTCTATAACAAAAAATCTAGTATTAATTCGATCTTAAACAGATTAATTAAAATAAGTTATTACTCCACCACCTTTGTGACATCATTAACTAACGTGTTTGAACAACAAAGTTACTACAGTACGGTTTCATAAATCCATGATTTATTCATTGATGCATCTTACCATGGTAGTTAAATAGCAATTAGTTATTAGTAGCCGATTAGTTCTTTCAACGCCGCAACACCAGCCAATCAGAAGTACTTCTAAATCCATGTAGCCATACATATCATACCCTCGCCTGTGATTGCGCATGCTGTGCAAAATCAAGCCTATATATATTTCATGCCCCATCCGATGAATGCTGGTTGAAATTTATTCACTCTGAGAGTTGTCATGGCTAAAATCCCTTTGTGGGAGACTATTCACAAATCTGAGCAGACCACTTTCAATGTTTTGATGGTGCCTGGGGGCTCAATGTTTACACTTTTGGGGAAGATAAATCAATAAATGTCATCCTAATAGTAGTCCATGAACAATAAACTGGGTAAAGAGAATGTACTTTAACATTTAAAAAAAATCTCACGTACTTCACCTTTAAGCACTCAAAAGAAGAGTAAGAAGTTCAGGAAAATGCTCTCATTACCATCTCTGCACAGTCAGACTCACACACACACTCATCTCATTGCATTATATTCCCACAGCATGTCAATTGACGAGCAGAGCTCCTCCCAGGCTTACCATATGCCACGATGTGATTGAGTCTCCATACACACGTCTGCGCTGTCACACAGAGAGCACTCACAGATGATTGGATTATTGCCAGACACGCCATTCCTTCCATAAACTGTGACCTCTCTCTGTAAGAGGCTGGTAATTGTGTTATGTATATTATATCCTGTAAGCCCACCAATATCACAACGAGCGCGTGATTCAGTGTGACGGTCCATCACAGAAGTCATTTCACAGAGCTCACATCTGTTTGTGTGTGTGGAATGTTTATGAACACTGTTTGTTTGCAAGTTTATCTAAAGTTCTTGCCCTGTCATTTTGATTTTTTTTTCCCCTCCATCCCCTTCACTTCTGGATTCTTTCAGTAAATGATATGTGACACCAAGGTCAAAGTGACTTACACAGAACTCATACGGATCCTTCTCCATGTTTAGGTACAAATCATTGCTGTTGTTTTTCTCAAATTTGCAGCTATGTCAATAGCACTGGTGCAATGGGAGCAAGAGTGCTTTGCTGGGCTGGAGTCTGAGCAGGCGCTGATAAGCCTGTCTTAAAATGAAACCCTCCGCCGCAATGTGCTCTTAATTGTTTCGTGCACTTCCAAGGCTCTATCGCTGCTGCACAGAATGGAAGATCTCTTGTGTTTACAGCAGCACACATGATATCTGCTCATTTTAGTCCCTCTCTATCAGAAATGCCAGCTGCTCACAGCCTCTCACAACCTCTGAACATCTACAACTGTTAATCCTGCAACTGTTTCTCCTTTATGTCCCAAAGCAATTAGCTGCTCATTTCGGCATGTTTGAGGAGGTTCTGTGCTTGCAGATACTTAGTTTGAGATAAACAATAGATTTTTCCTTGATTTGTTTAAAAGCTCTTAAAGGAATAGTTTTCCCTAAAATTACATTTATTCAATAATGCAATCAAGTTCAAGTTCAAATTTATTTATATTGCACATTTAAAAACAACCACAGTTGACCAAAGGGCTTTACAATGACAAGATCCACACAAATAAACAGAAAACAACACAGTAGAGATAATGATTATACAATGCATTTGACACAAGTACTGTATCTGTAAAGAGATGTTTAGCAGAATGTTCACGCTGACATATATTAAAACAAAACACCATAAAAGTTGTCCACTTTAGTTGGGTATAGTATACAGTCATATTTTAACTTTAAAGAAATATTACATTTTCAATACAAGTTAAGCTAAATCGAAACCAATTGTGGCATAATTTTGAAGAATTTTTACTTGTCTCTCCTTTCCTTTACAAAAATGGAGGTTACAGAGCCTCTTTCAATGGTAATGGTAAAATAAATGACAGAATTTTTTTGGAGGATTTAAAAGCAGAGATGTAAAGGTTATTATGTGTTAAAAGTTGTGTTTTTTTTATTATTATTATTTGAGCTATTATGTGTCATTTTTACATTTTAGGATTGTAGGTGTCAGCTGCTGTCTTGGCAACAAGGTTGTAATTGGCTATAACTGTGCGCAGAAAATGTTTTACACTAAAATCAGGTTAACACTTGCATTGATTACAATCTGTTGCAGTTCTATTTTAACAGTGAGTATTTTACAAATTGTTTACAAATTGGCCCCATTTACTTCAATTGTAAGTGCCTCCATGCATGCAACATTTGTGATTTTTTAAATAAAAGGAGAAAAGTCTAAATGTATTTGAGATAATCAACATAATACTGGAGCCTGGAATATTCCTTATGAGTAAAAGATCAAAATTTAAGTCATTATTTACAGAAAGTCTTTCCCTCTGCCATACCTTTTATATATAATTTGCTCTTATGTATAGACATGGGTAATATGAGCGATGCAAAATGTTGGTTGTTGGTGCAAAGTGTGAATACGTTTTAGGATTTATGATAGAGGGCAAGATTGTGGAGTGTAAGAAACATGAATATTTAGCTAAATAAAGAAAACCATACAGGTTTAGAAGGTTTGGGGGGGCTGTTTTTAAATCATAAAATTATTGTTTTTTCCCCCTGCAGAGGTGCGTGACATCGAGTTGAATCTGAGCTTGAATAGAACGGTGAACTCGCTGCAGATGCCGAGAGTGGAATACACAGAGATACACATAGAGGATTACAGTATGTTAACCAAAACTGCTGGTGTTTAACTGCTCCAAAATGATTTAAGAGGGATATTAATATAATATAGATGCAGATGGATGTCTCTCATTGTCATAAACAGGACTCAACATGCAGATCTTGAAACCTGCAGGCTTCATAGAAACCTCACACTACCCACTTCTGCTCCTCATGTGAGTAAATGGCAATTTCATGCAACATTTTCTTTTCTTTACAGGCCCTATGTCTTTCTACATAACAACACACACAACAACAAACACATTTGATATGTAAAATGTGTGTCAGTGTCCCAACAGTTTCTCTGAACCCTCCCGAACTTCCATCATGGTTGAATCCCTCATTAAAAAAGTCATTATCTATCCTTCTCTTGCATGTTGTTTTTCCCCCCGAGTCCCACTTATAATGTTAGTCAAGGTTTATTGCACCTAAAACCTAAGTTAGTTATTCATTTACCCGGTTTTCTACTGTTTCTTCACGTTTCTGTATGAAATTTACCTCTTTTACGATTGGCTAAAAAATAGTGACCAACATAAATGCCAACATTTGCCTATTTTCAGTTATGCCCGATTGGAGGGTTGGTTAAGAGAAATGATGAGTCCACCAAATGTCAGCTCCAAATTCTTCCAACAGCCCTGTAAATGTTTTAATAAATATGAATAAATTGATAAATAAATAATTAATAATAATTAAATAAATAAATAATAAAGCTAATTAAAATGTTTAAAATATTTTATTGTGGAAAACTAAGAACAGGTGAGGAACTTATGTATAATCATAGAAACTTGCTAACAAACATAACTCAGAACAGGGAAAAGAATGAAAACGAAACCAAAACAGCATTAGAACATGACAGTTATGTTATGTATTTTACTGATTTTATTCAATATTTTATAAAATCATATGTATTTGCTTTTGAATAGGCCAATACAATCAATAATGCTCAACCATTAGCATCAAAGGAATAAAACTGTTATGCCATGGTCCTGAATACAATTTCTACTCTCTTTTATTTTTTTAGCAACTACGGTAAGTTTAAAAAAATGGTCCGGGGAAGAAGCTTTAAATCCTGAACTTTATAATTTGCCTGTAGTACAGTACGGTCTATTATATCACAGAGCAAATCCTGTTTTCCATGATATGAGGCATTTAAAGCGTGTGCTGCAGGTCATCCTATTAACACACAAACAGCAGTTCCTCTCCTGCACTGCGCTTCAGGTCTCATCAAGTGTAAGAGTGTAACTCTGGAATGAACTTGAGGCTGTGCTATTAATCTTGTCTTTTCAGCCGTACACTTTCAGCCACTGTAATTACACCACAAATGAGTTCACCTGAAGCCCGCCTTCAATTAACCCACCGCCGCTCACATCATGCATACCGCGGTAGACAGTCACCTGTGCTCTCTACAGAGACGCCAGTGCAGGGACTGTAGATGGTGTGTTAGGACTATAGTGAATATAATGACTGTCTCAAAACCCAGTGAACTGCCTTACCTACCTTTGTGAAAAACTGATTATCATACTTTAAAAGAAATAAATGTGAAGTGAATGTAATGTTTTCTGACAATTGCATATTAAATGCAATCGAATGAAAATGTGTTATAGTTTAAATATATATTAAATGCAATTAGCTGATCTTTAGAGTGCTATTTTTTAATACACTTAAGTAGGATTTAAGATTTATTTTGCATGTTTTTATGTAATTTCATTACCAAATCTATTGTTACTGAAAATTGATTGAAGTGTATGCCATAGGGGTGTAACGAAACCCTCATGTCACGATTCGATACATGTCGCGATACTGAACTCATGATACAATATTATTGCGATACTCCAAGACATATGGTAAAAGGTTAATGAAAAATGTACTGTTGATTAAAATGCTAAATTTGGTGTTACATTGTGAGTGTAAATGAATAGAATTGGACTTGGTGTTGGTAACCCAATCCAAAGGACAATGGTGACACCAGATAATATTCAAAAATATTCATGATTCTGAAGCTGAAAATACAGATTTGTTTTAGACGAATATGATTGCACTCTGTCACTGACCACATATATTTAAAATAATGTAGGCCACTTTTTACTGGTAACATAAGACATGTGGCATTACCAGGACCCACAAATATTCCCCCATTGCATTATTAATTATACATTATATAATCAACATTATATATAGTAGTTTAATCTAGTATTGACACTAAACTCTGAAAACGTGAATTTTTTTCTCACAGAGGATTTTTTATTTTGGGTGAACTATACACAATACACATTGTCACTATCCACGATACATATTGTTGCATTTTTGTATTGCGATATATTGTTATACCCCTAGTATGCCTAATGTACTGACAAATACTGTATTTATGGTAAACTAACGTAAAATATACATTACAGTCATTTCTAGTGAAACTTGTACATTATTTATTTAAATATAGTTGTAATTGCACATTTGTAAGGATGATATTTTATAATATAAAATAAAATTGTATATAATAATATAAAATAAACTGTTAAAATTATAATCAAAGCAAGTAAATAACTCATCAAAGTAAGTGTACTTCAGTTTAATTTTTTGTTTTTTTGTTTTCATATTTTCACTTGGAACATTCCAGAACGTAGATATCATTGCCATCAATGTTTTCTAGACAGGCAGCTTACTAAATTGAAACAGCCAGTTTGATCGAGCACAAATTAATTGCTTCTTTTCTTAAGAAAACTTAAATGTTTTGTCTTTTTTTCTATCTCTCTCAGAGATGGGACTCCAGGCAGTCAGTCAGTCTCAGAGCAGTTTCACATTGACTGGGCGTCAGTGCTGGTCAGCAGTTTTGGGGTGGTTGCAGTGCGCTTTGACGGTCGTGGAAGTGGCTTCCAGGGGACTAACTTACTCCATAAGGTGCAGCGCAGGCTGGGAATGTTCGAGGAGAAAGACCAGCTGGATGTCCTCAGGTAGTTGAGCAGCCATCTGCCTCCTACACACAGTGAACATCCATCAGTGCCAACACACAGCTGCATGAATGTACTGCATCTCCTTAACCGCACGGCAGATCTTCAGTCAGTCACATGTATACCTTGGCCTGACTTAAAAACTCAGTGAAATGATTGACACTGACTATATGTATGTGACTTCAGTATGTGAGAAGGTCCTACAGTGGCAGACCTTTTAACATTTTAAACGTCTTTTGTGTCTGGCAGTGTTATGATGCAGGAGCCGTACATTGACAAGACTAGAATTGGAGCTTTTGGGCAGGTAAATACATACTGCATTTTACTGTTATTATCTGTCCAGACAGACAATTCTTTGCCTTTATCATTTTTGGAGGAGTAAAATTTACATATGTGGCTTCAACAACTAGATGCATTTACTGTACACTTTCATTTGGAATGTGTCTCAAGCCACCTCCTGAAGTGGTTTAAGTGATTTAAAGCGTTTCAGAGGGCATTTACATCTGGGGCCTCATTTATAAACGTTGCTTAGCCACAAAAGAAGGTGTACTCCGCTCTCTACGCAATAATTGGTATTTATAAAAAGCAAACTTGACGGTAAAATGTGCGGTCCTTCACGCAAACTCTGACCCAGGCGTACGCACAAAAACGGGTGAAATGAGAAATGGCGACACCGTCGGCAGATGGAAGAAACGCGTGAAAGTGTGTGAAACTGTAGACCGTTGTGTAAATAAAAATAGCAATACTGTTTGTAAAACAAACAAAATCAAACAAAGATTACAACAGAAATGCAAATTAACACATATTTGCAAAAATAAAAGTGAATATGCTCTGCAATAATATTGGCATGTTATGCAATTCATCCTTATAACACATCTGTTGCTTGTCAGATCCAATCAAATGGATGGTAATAAAATGCCATGATGCCACACAATGCGTAATGACGCACATGACGTAATGAGGTAATGTCCACACGGTGCCCTCCAAACAACATTTTACTCCTCTTTTCCACCTCGCCAACGATAATTTCTACTTCACATTGAGTGAAGTCACGTTTCTTGGTTTTCCTCTCTGTGTTTGCCATGATTTCGCGATTGATGAATATTAACATGTGGGTGTTTCACGGACTATTTAAGGGCAACTATGGGCGTGACATGCAGCCGCAAAAGCTGCGCTATATTTAGAATTGATTGCGATTTATTAAGGGAAAACTGCGTAGGATGTGCGTGCGCACGGTTTTATAAATCCAAATATTTCTGTGTACGCACGTCCTATGTTTCATCCGTACGCCACTTCTGACACAAATCCTTGGCAAAGTTTTATAAATGAGGCCCCTGGTCTTTTCACGATTGGATAGCATTTTGCTGCCCTGATTGACAACTTAAAATATCTACATAGGCAGCTCACTAGGTTTTTGAACAGAGCTACATTGTCTGCAACAAATAAGGGTTCACTTAAAAGTGTGACTCATCCAACAGCAGTTGTGATGACGAGAGAGTCTACAGAGCCTGTCTGACTTTTAGCATGTCACATAAACTCTTCCTCTCTCACTAACTTCAGTCCTGAAGAAGAGCAGAACAAATTGATTTCATGCAGTAAGAAGAACTTAATTGAGACCATCTACATTTCTGGCTACATCTCCGTTTTTTCCCATGCCTATTTCTTTCCTTGAAAGATTGAATTTTTTCACAGGATTAATTAATGCATGTTCAAAGGCTGAATTTCTGCCTCACTTTAATGAGCACAGACAGTATCAGAAACTTCTGTAAGTAGTAATGAGAGTACGATCTCAGAGCTCTTGAGTTGAGTGTCTTGTGTTTCAGGTGTATGGAGGTTACATCACCAGCCTTCTGCTCAGCTCGGAGGACTCCATGCTCAAGTGTGCTGCAGTGCTCTCGCCCATCACAGACTTTGCGCTATATGGTAGGGGTTGTGTGTGTGTGTGTGTGTGTGTGTGTGTGTGTGTGTGTGTGTGTGTGTGTGTGTGTGTGTGTGTGTGTGTGTGTGTGTGTGTGTGTGTGTGTGTGTGTGTGTGTGTGTGTGTGTGTGTGTGTGTGTGTGTGTATGCTTGTTTATATGACTCATGAGGACACAAATTTGTATAATCACATGGTTACATGGTATAATTACATCCTTGGACTGGCAACAGTATCAACGTCTAAATGAATCTGCAGCGGTCAGTCAGGTGGTACAGCGGCCACATGGTACAAGTCAGAGTTCTCAGAAAATACACAGTTATACATAAGATTGGGTGGCTTTTGACTCTAGCATTATACTAGCTAGGCCATAACTTGAACATTGGGGATTTATTTATTTATTGGTAATGGTCTTTTTATTTACTAAATTAAATAATTAAAAGGTGTTAATGGATTTAAGCGAATGAGGAAAAGAAGGAAGACTAGTAAAATATAATGATTTTTGTAATCAATTTGAACTATTTGTAAATAATATTTGTATTTTAAAATAGGTATATGAATTAAAGTGAATATGTGCATAATATGTTGAAAACACAAAATGGCCCAATGTTTCTTGTCTTGTCACATTCAGATTTTTGTAATTCTGAACAGAATGTGACGAGACAAGAAACAATTCAAAACTGTGAAATATGGCCACACAAAGCTTAGTATTTTGCATAACAGAATATTACTGTTGGTTGTTTAAGGTGTGACATTGTTTTTTCATGCATCTGTAAATTTGGGGCTTTTTGGCTTTTCAAGTATTTTTTTCAGACTAGTGGACAGAAAAGATCTAAAATACACTGTAAAGTGTATCTTTTATAGCACTTTATCTATTTGCATATTTAGATTTCAATTACAGAACATATCTATGTTTTGTCAAAAATGATTTTTTTCTCAAGCACTGAGTCATAAATCTCCAACACTTTACATTTTCATTCCTATCTATATTCTAGAGGTTTTTACTGAGGGGTTTGTTCATTTATAATTTGCTATAATATAATTGTATACATTTTATTCCTTATATATGGATTTGAAGGAGTTTCCCTTTCAGACGCAAAATGTATGGAAGGAGAGTATTTAAATGAATCATGCAAGCTGATTTACTAAGTTACTAAGGTAAATTTACTGGTATTTGCGCCATTATTTACCACCCCAAAAAAAGCATGATGCTTTTAAAAGCCTGATGGGTTTGATCTAAAGGTTTAATAAACTATTCCATTAAAAAAGGGTTTTCTGACTATGATTTCATATGTTAGCTGATGCTAATTCTTGGTCATCAGTAGATCACGTGCAGAACTTTCCACTCCCATCGGTGCTTTTTAGGGATTGCGCTCTCATGCTAATTTGCCCTGTTTAGTAAATCTGGCCCTTAGTCATCTAAAATAGATGTACATGTGATGTCAGGAATTGGAAATATCATTAAAATGCTTGTCCCACCCATAGCTTCTTCTGATTGGTCTATTGTTGTAAAACTGACATTGAAGCACTGTGGTAACAGATGCACTATTTTTACCTCTTGATGCAATGTCTTGAAAATGATCCAAGATCCTGAAAAAAACATTGAGATGTGATGTAAGATATCACCAACAATCGAAACAACAATTTTTAAAAAAGTGCATGCGCATAATGTAAATACACCCTGTTGGAACGTCTCCTAAGGAGGATTGTCCAATACATCATCCATTCCTGCAGCTCCCTGCCTGCGCGTGTCAGTGGATCCCATCAGTATTCTGAGAGCAGGGCCTGTAGGAGGACTGAAGCTCTCAAAGAACTCTAGAGGAACAGAGGGATGAAAAATGGAGCATGTGTGTGTTCATCATAAACAATACCTCACATCTCACAGTGGCAACAGCACAGAAATCGGCTCATAACTCACCAGGCGCATCAGCGTGTATTGTGAAATGGCTGTGCAGTGATTTTTATCAAAGGAAATGCTCGGAAATGAACTCTGCCAGTGACAAATGTCACTGCTGACTGATACTGTTCTTATTTCTTGCTTTCAGCTTCAGCTTTCTCAGAGAGATATCTCGGCCCTCCCAAGCCAGATCGGAGAGCATACGAGGTACATTTCCTTGAATTATAAGCTGGATTTTGTATTCACCATTGCTGACATCACTTATAGTGTGCTCTTTAATGTTTCCACAGATGGCCAACCTTGCATACAGAGCATCCCAGTTCATCGATAAAAAGTTTTTAATCATTCACCCAACAGCAGATGGTGCATTTTCATTTCACTTCTTACAATGTCTTAGCAAAGGATAGAATACTGTCAACTGACATGCATTTCATTTACCTTTTAGAAAAAGTTCATTTTCAACACACAGCCAAATTCATCTCCAGGCTAATCAGCGAGAGAGCAAATTATACTCTTCAGGTAAGAGTCATTGTGCAGATTTACTTAGTTTTTATAAAGTTCACCTTTTCACAGGCTGAGGTATACATATACGGAATACAATTTCAGCTTTGGGGGTGTTGAAATATTTCAACTTTTGCAACTAGACCGTATGCGACCACCCGACCAGATGAAAATTCCCAAAATGTTTTAATCTCCAAACACTATTTCTGCAAAATGAGCATTGTTATGAATAATTAATGTCCAGAATAATTATTTTGTAATTATATACAGTGATTAGCCCTAGAAGATCTACTATATTTTCCATTCATTTTCAACACAGGATTTTAAACTTATTTTAAAGGTTTCAATTGCAAAGAATAGTTAACATTTTAGTTAACATGAGCAATACTTCTACAGCATTTATTCATCTTAGTTAATGTTAATTTCAACATTTACTAAACATTTGTTAATGCATTTTGAACTAACATGGACAAATGAACTAACATTTTGAACTAACATGGAAAAATAATAATAAACAATTAGATTTAAGGAAGATTAATAAATTATTTTAAGATATATTGCCCATTGTTTGTTCACATCAGCTAATGCTAGAGCTGCACTATTCTGAATAAATTGAGAATCACAATTATTTTGTTTCAAACCGAGATCACGATTCTTCTACGATTCTGAACAGACAACTAAACAAAATAACATGTAATTTACTAGAGTAGAGGTTCTGACAAAATGTTAATTGCTGCAGTCTATTTAAAGTGTTTAATTAATCTGAATGAATTATTTTTTGAAAATTATTGGAATGAATGAGTCAATGACTTTTAAATACCTTTTCATTACTGGATGAATCAACGTTTTTTATTTTATTTACATATCTCTTGAATGAATGATTCAATACATTTTTTAACAGTCACTTGTCGCCACCTACTGGTGTAAAAATGTAATCGATAAAGTCGTTATTTGAAGCACCATGTTACTTTCTAAATAAGATTTACTGTATTTTGATAACTTCCGTAGACATCAGTGTTTATGTCCGAACTATAAAATTGTTGCCCAGTTCTGTGAAAATATGAATATTTGTAACAGAAATAATGATACTGTGTGGCTGAAAAGAAGGTTTAAGACTTGACATCTGCTTTCTCTGGCTCTCTTTAAGGTTTAATAGACAATGGCGAATCGTGGGTGTTTGAATCGAGATTGCGATCTTTTAACGATTAATGAAGCAGCTCTAGCTAATGCATTAACTAACGTTAACAAATGAGACCATATTGTAAAGAGTTACCAATATTCTTCTTGTTCTGTTTTAAATTAACCAAACCAACCAGCTCTGAGAGAAAAAAAAATATATATATATGAAAAAACAAGGTTGTCATACGATAAAGTACTGTGAATGATGTAATAAAAAAAATTATAATATTCAAAAAATTTAAATTCAATATACAGTACTTGCAAATCGTCAGTCAATCAATCAAATCAAATCACTCACAGTGCTTTAGCGAGTTTGTGGCTCAGCGACTTCTGTAATTGGTGGATTTCTTTTCAAGATTATGGGTATTGTAGTTCTTCACTGGAAATTCTGCAATTAAACTTTTTTTTCTGCAATGAACTTGAAAAAACACATCCTCAGAGCCGATGAAAGGAACGTCTTGAAAAATGTATACAATATTTGTAAAAATCAGTTTTTCTGGTAAATGAATAAGGTTTTCACTTCTGGAAGCCACCTGTACACCCTGCATCATCTGTGGCGATGTTCACCAAAGGTGTGTGAGTTCTGTGGTGACTGGATACTGAGCCCTGTGATCATCCAGCACTGCTGCCAGCAGAAGGAATAGACGCACTCAATGCATGCAGCTCATTTAAACAGATTATACAGACCCCTCTCATGAGCCACGCGCTAACATGCTGAATAATCCCATTATATTCCCACACTAGGAGATTTCCTCTTTGCTTTCTGCTCCCTTATAGATTTGCTATTAATTGCTGGCTTGTGAATGACGGTGGAATTAATTAGGGCAGATATTCATCAGAACATGTGTGATCGTCACTGTGTCAAGCTGTTCTTAATTTATGATCTATAATGTAGGGTCAAGGCCACCACACACAATCATAATAAAGGTGGTATCATCGCAGTGGAAGTTTTTGGAAGTTGCTCAGTTGTTTTCACACTTGTTTGAAACCCGCGGCTCAGTGTGCATTTTGTAGCACAGCTCTTCTCATGTTTATTTGTGCATCTCTAAATCACTGTATTGCATTGCATTATGTGTTTTGCATTTAAATATCATCTAAGATTATTATTGGGAGATATAGAGTAACAACTAATAATGTATATGCATTTTATGTAAGTAGTCTGCTATACCTTTAATAAATCGCATTGATTTTTAGATTATAAGCTATCAGGATTTCAATTTACTTTTTTAACATATACTGAATATATCAGCCACTGCACCAAATTGCAGGGTTTTGCTCAGTTTGGGCTTCTAAATAAAACTGAGTTTTTTTTTCATCATCAAGTATGAGCTCCATATTCTCACTACATCGTTCTGTATGAGCCATAAAAGCCTGATGGGTTTTATCTAAAGGTTTAATAAACTATTCCATTAAAAAAGGGGTTTTCTGACTATTATGTCAGACTTTATAGGGTTAAAAAAATCGCAGCAATAAAACATAAAGGCAAGGTCGAAAAACATTTCCAAGACTTTCATAGAAAAGAAATGTTTTTTTTTTTTTTTTATGTGTACTATTGATTTCACCAAGCTCTGATGTCAAACTGACTTGTGCTCACACAAAGTGTGAAAGCCGTATTCAGAGTTTCGTGATATTGAGCTCATACCCCTGTCGTCTTGTCCTTTGTTAGATCTACCCAGACGAAGGACACTTCATTCACAACGAGGGAACGCGGCAGCACCTCAGCCAGTCGCTGGTCAACTTCTTCGAGGAGTGCTTCCGGCTCCCGGATCAAGTATTCGAGGAGGCGCTGGAGGAGGAAAGTGAAGAGGAGGGTTAGTCCACCAGTCCCATGATGTCCAAGCACAAAGCCAGCTCCTTTTGCCACATAATATGCAACCCATAGATTTGAAGCCACCCGTTTTCAGTTCCCTCCCAGTGTAGCATGCTGACTCTGAGACCGCCCTGCCTCGTGTTCCTGCCTCCGCTCCCCTTCAGGTGCTCCTCACTATCATCAACCCTCGACCGTGGCATCTGGCTGGCGTCACACCGTCTCGCTCTCCCCAGCAGGCCAGTTATGAGCTTCTGAAGGTGTTAGGAGTCTCTGGTCTGTCCATCAGGTTGACGGATGAGATGCTGCGATATGAACTGACCGCCAAGCACGTTTGGCCTTTGAATCCCAGAGAGCTGTGGGACTCGCAGGAGTTGAAACAGCGAGACTGAGGGGGGTCATTCGGTGTTTGATTCAAATAGATATTTGGTGTTTTGGGCAAAAGGGGTGTTGTTGTCGGGAGAACGTGTCATTTGTGGTTCAAAAGGTCTTCTCATGTCCAATTGTGCTCATGTCTGGTGTTGCAATGTAAAGTCACACATGAAAAACATTAACTTGGATATCGATAAAACTTGTTTTCAGTGTTTCAAGCGTGTCCGAGTCTTGGAAATCTTGTAGCCTCAAGTGTGTATTTAGATGGTGTTTATTCATTGCAGAAACTTCATCAAGCAGAAGGGGAGCGAAAACGATACTCATTATTCTCACAGACCTTGACAGTTGTACAAGACTGTTGATCCCACTTCTCAGCGTGTGTTTCCTTGAACTGATGGTCTGTCAGTGCTGGAGAAAGCACTCTATGTTGATTTAGTCACTGTGCCTTATTACGGGGGCGAACGATCCTGTTCGAAGAGCCTCCTTGTGAATATCACCAGTCATTCAAGGCTTACGTTTGATTAACTAAAATCCTGTATCTTAAACGCTCGCAATCAAGAAATCTATTATTGACTGTAATAGCATCACAATAACACTGTTATTTTTACTTGCGCATGTGTGAGCTGATGTTGTTTTACCGTCAACAATACGAACTCGCTCGCATCCTGCTAACAGCGGTTTTCCATCCACTTTAAGAATCGAGTAATGGAGCATGAAATTAAAATGTATGATTTCAACATTACCTCAGTATTAAACTAAAGCCCCTCCGAGGGTTTACAGACACTTTGTAGAACATTTGCTGATTCATGGCCAAAACAAATCTGTACATAAAAAGTATATTAAGTAGAGTAGGAAAAACTTTTGTGTTAAAGGGATAATGAATTATATTCTGACATTGACTCGACCCTCATGTTGTTCCAAACCTGCATGACTTTCTTTCTCCAGTAGAACACAAGAGATGTTTAGCAGAACGCTCATGCTATTCTTTCAATACCATGAACATGAATGCATGGAGTTGAATGGAAACAAGCCTTCAGTGTTTCATGGAGCAGGTCATACAGGTTTGCAATAAGGGTTGATTAAATGATGACAATATCTGTCCCTTCAACTCATTAAATACAGTATTGTGCAAATGTTTCACATTACAGCAGTGGCCAACTCACTCCAGTTGGCATTTATATTATTTAATTCACGTATGGTATGTTTGTATGTTTTGCACATTACTGTATATGAACAGTTATTAGTTGTAACTTTTTTCCTATTAAAGCTCTTGAGGATGGATTTTATTTTGTGTGGATGAAATGTTCATGTTTAATCTTGATGCATTCACAGTGCATGTCGAAAATCCATTTGCAACTCAAAAGCTATTTTTTAAAAATGGTCAAATATCTGCATAGTATTTTTGACGGCTTGAATGTTCAAACTGGCATTTCATTTCCGGTAGTTTTGTGAGTGAGATCTCGGTCTTGTCTGCTTGATGTATAAATGTTACTCAAATATCATTTAAGTCTCTGAATATCTGAGTGTTTCTTGTACATAAAGCATTTGAAGGTATTTTGTTCTCCTGTGTCGAGCAGAGCGGCAGAGGTCACGGTTTCTATGAACTGAAATGTGCAATGAAAAAAAAATCAAATGGGACCAAGAGTTTGATGGGATTGCTGTTTACTGACTCAGCAAGAACAGTCATATTGTGGCACCTCTCAGAATGAAAACTATTTTATCATCACCTTTGTTATAATTTGTTTTCCTCACTTGGAGAAAAGAGGATGAATATGTAAGTAACCAAAATAAACTGAAAGCCTTCAATGTTGATGTCCTGCTTTCTTGTGAATTAAGTGAACGAGTGGATTGCATTTACACGCATGACCTTAAGACAGCGAACACTAAGGTTATGTAAATAAATGTCTTGAAAGGTGTTTAGTTTTGTTTTTATCTGGGAAATGTCATTAACGGTTTAAATAAAACTCAATCAGCAGATCTACATTTTAGCCTGTGATCGATTCAGTGTTGCATATAAACACCTTTATCACTGGATCTGGTTAGTTCACACAAATAAAATTTTTTTTTTGAAAACTTTTACTTACCCTCGTGTCATTCTAAGCCTGTGCAACTTTCTTTCTTCTGCAGAATATATATATATATATATATATATATATATATATATATATATATATATATATATATACACTATTATATAAATATATATATATATACAGTACACACACACACACACACAACCCCATTTCCAGAAAAGTTGGGACATTTTGTAAAATCCAATACAATTCACAATCTGTGATTTCTTTCTTAATTGTCTTGAACCTTTTTTTTAACTGACAAAAGTACAAAGAACAGTTTTCCAACATTTTCACTGAACAACATAGCCTACTTGTATTTTGTAAATATAAACACATTTTGATATTGATGGTTGTGAGAGAGGCAAAATAAAAGTGAAAGATTATACAGGTTAGATTATCCAACTCTTTTGAAACAGTCCAAAATGAGCAGGTGAATTGGTAATGGGTGAGGATATCATGTTTGGGTGATGTTTGGCTTCTCAGTCTTTGCAAGCAAAGATGGGTCATCATGGCTCATTACTTTGTGCCAAATATCATGAGAGAATTGCAAACGATTCAAAAAGCCCATATCTCAATGCAAGATTGCAAAGAATTTGTCTTTCACCATCTACCATATAATATTGTGCAAAGATTCAGGGAATCCAGAGAAATCTCAGATGGTCTAGAAGACAGTGGGAATGTGTGCTGTGGTCAGATGAGTCCATGTTTTCTGCTTGTTTTTGGGAAAACAGAGATCGAGATCTCAGTCCCAAAGGCGAAAGGGACCATAGTGACAGGTTCAAAAGCAAACATCTGTGCTGGTATTGAGGTGCATCAGTGCAAGTGGTATAGGTGACATGCATTTGTGTAAAGGTACCATTGACATGGAGACATTGGGATTTTACAGAGACATAAACTGCCATCAAGATGACATCTTTCCTGGGAAGCAAGACAATGCCAGGCCTCATTCTCCACATGCTAAAACTGAGTTGTTTCTAGACACTCTGCACCATAGAAGGGATGTGCCTGCCTGTTTACTCCAGTCCATATCTGTCTCTTATTGAAAATGTATGACCCATCATGAAAAGGAGAATCAGACAGTGATGACCACAGACTGTTGAGCGGCTGTCTTATATCAGACAAGATTGGGCAAATATTCCACTTGATAAAACTGCAACAATTAGTATAATTGTATAATATATAACTCCCAAATGATTAAAGAGTGTAATTAAAAGGAAAGGTGATGTGACAGTGGTAAACATGTCTCTGTCCTAACTTTAGTGGAGTGTATTGCAGCCTTCAAAATCAAAACTGGTTTATATTTACAAAGTAAAATTATGTTGGTCAGTGAAAACAGTGGACATATTTTCTTTGTACATTTGTCATTTAAATAAAGGTTCAAGAGAATTAACAAATCACAGAATCTTGATTTTATTGCATTTTACAAAATGTCCCAACTATTCTGGAAATTGGGGTTTTATATATATAAAGTAAACAGTTTTGGTTACTATTGAGTTCCACTGCATGGAGGGGAAAACACTGATACATTTCTCAAAATATATATATTTTTATGTTTGACAGAATAAAGAAAGTCATAGAGGTCTGGAACAACATGATTGAGTGAATGATGATGATGATGATGATGATCTCTTCTAAAGAGAAAAACTTTTTGTTTGCCTTGTTAGTTTATTTATTTGTATTTCAACCCTTAAATAAATAAGCAATACATGGCAACAACAGCAATAGGATTAAAAAAAAAACAATGATAAATTATTTGTATAAATAATATTCAAAAAGAATAATTCCACCAAGTAATATTTCATTATGTAACTGTAGACTGTTTGCTGTTGCCAGCAATTTAGCAACTATCAGTATAAACAGGCTTTTTTAATAAAGTTATCAACACTAAATTAATAAAACATCTGAAAGGTTATTATAAAGTACCATTAAGACTAGTTTATGGACTTACATGAAAAGCATTTGAACTATATCTCATGACATTACTGTCACCTTGTGTTCAGATTTGATGGAACTATAATGTTTGGGGTTTCTTGACAAACTTTGCCATCAAGTGGACATGTCCAGGTATTGCAGGTCTCACTGGACTCTGAGAAATGAGTCTTGTATCATAGTTTCTACTTCATCTGTGAGCTTGTTATAGTCAGCCTGATATACTTTATGTGGATTATATCCGCTGTTTCCCATGCACTTCATCAGAGCGTCATGCATCTGCTCTCGGCCTCCAATGCTGCAGAGTTTATCCAACTGCTCAACAGGATCCGGTGGGATATCCTGACACTGAAGGGCTTTTAAAACAGCTGGAGCAAACTTCCCGTGGTGTGCAGTGGAGCATATCACAAGCGGGCAGGTTTTGTCATGCATGCGATCGGCGACTACTTTCCCAACCGCTGTGTGAGTGTCCATTATGAAGCCTGTTGTCGCGTGCACCTCCCGTATGGCCCTCAAACAGTCTTCTTCAGAGCACCAACCAGCTTGAACTTCCAGATTTATCTTCTGCCGCAAAGTTTCCGACACTTTAAAGATGCGGTCTCTTTCTAGATTCAAAAACAGATCTCTGACAAGACTTCCATCCCCACCGGAAGCGTGATGGATGAACCTCTCAAGGTTGGAAGACTTCAGAATATCAATAGCAGGAGAGTTTGAGACCTGCAGCTTCCGGTTGCGGAGATCATACTTGCCACTAGCGATGAAGTCGGATATGATGCAGTTATGATTGGATGCACAGATCACCTTCCGTATGGGGATTCCCATTTGTTTGGCATACAGGGCTGACATGGCATTGCCAAAGTTTCCGGTAGGGATGCACACGTCAATGGGGTCTCCAAAAGTCAGTGTGCGATTTCTAAGCAGGTCCATGTACGCCGAGCAGTGATAGACCACCTGAGGGAGCAGTCGGGCCCAGTTTATCGAGTTTGCGGTGCTGAGAACCGTGGCATATTCCACAGCTAAATGTCCGATCAAGCTTGAGTCCCCAAACATTCGTTTAACGCTCCTCTGGCAAAAGTCAAAATCGGACAGGACGCTGATGGACTTGACATTGCCCTCTTGAAATCCTGTCATCTGTAGCTTCTGAATCTCACTCACTCCGTTCTCAGGGAAAAACACAAGCACGCCGATCCTCTCCCGGTCATTGTCTTTAAGATTTCTGAAGCCGTTCAGCACCGCGCTTCCTGTATCTCCAGATGTGGCCACTAGAATCAGGTAGTTGCACATCTGTGGCAGGCAGTGGGCAAATAGCTGAGGCATCAACTGCAGTGCCAGGTCTTTAAAAGAGGCAGTTGGGCCGTGAAAGAGTTCTAGAAGATACTGATGATCAGTGAGGTGCTTTAGAGGCACAACCGACTGATCGGCGAAGTTCTGGCTGTAAGCACGACACACCATTGTGCTCAATTCTACAGGGGACACGTCCATAGGATGGATACAATTTTCCAGTATGGCCACAGCTCTCGTGGCATACGGCATGCTGGATATTCTCAACCATTCTGAAGGTTCCAGTTTGGGGAAACCTTTTTTTGGTACGTAAAGCCCTCCATCTGGTGCAAGACCCTCTATGACGACATCACTGAAGAACTTGGGGTCACTTGACATTCGGCTCCTCGTTGAAACAAACATCTCTGATTCTGAATCCTCATATCTGAGCAGAGTCCTCAGGACTTTATCAGCCACGTCCTCCACGGAGTCTCCTGTCCCACAAAGGACTCTTGCATCTAGCCATTTCTCATAAAACTGCTTCCTGTAATGTAATATCTCTCTCATAGAAACACCAGTATCCTGACCCACAATCCTGTTCACCTTCATTCGAGAGAGTCTCTGCATGATATCTTCTGTGTCCACATCCAGGTACACGGCCAGTCCAGAGCGCTTCAGGTGCCGCATGGCGTCCGAATGCAGGGGATTGGAGCCGGTCAGAGAGATGACACTTCCTGTGGCGGCAAATCCGCACACTGCTTTACCTTCTTCTTCAATAAAACCATCACCACCGATTTCAGAGAGCTTGTCTGCCACACTCATTCCCCAGGTCCTTTCGAGAACATCGTCATCTATATCAATAACAGGCATACCTAGTTTGTGTCCCACAATCCGCCCTACGCAGGTCTTCCCTGCTCCAGGAGGACCCATCAGGAGAATGTTTCTTTCATGCGGTATAGAGTTTTGATTTGATAGCTGTGCTGTAGTGAAGTATGAAGGAGCAAATAGCAGGTGGGTCCTCAGCTTGCTCACTTTAGCCAACAGCTGGCCGAAACTTGCAGGGAACATCTTGGAAAAAAGATCATATAATCTAGGAAGCAGAAATGTTACGGAATTAAAATCATGTCAGTAGATATGATAGTAAGATTATAGAGCATTTGCTAAAATACAAAATGTAATGTTTAGGCCTGGTTTCACAGATTAGGCCTTAGCTCAAATAAAAGCATTTGAGTAGCATTTAAGGCTTTAAGCCCGTGCCAATGGAACCCTAAGCCTTCGCTGTCTTTCTCCAGTTCCACACTTTCATGAGATAATGCTGCTTTGTCTGTCGGGTGGAAGTCTGCTGTGTAGCTCGACTCAGTGCGGACTTGGCACTGGCTTGTGAGCAGTGAGCACCCTTCTGAAACCTAAAATGACATATGGGACACCCTGCAGTCTTGTGGAACACCGCACATGAAGTGTGCCATGTAGAACAGGGCCTTAAAAGTCACAATGAAACTGAAGTATCGACAGATCTTTTCTTTTGCATTGTGATATCTTAGTGTAAAAAAATATTGAAAAGAAATAAAAGTAGGCCAGGGACTTGGTAACACTCACTGAATTTTGAAATGTGGGCTTGCAGGGCTGGTTTAATCAGGCTAAAAGATTGGAGAAGTCTGGCATGCAGTAACTACATCACCAGAGAGTCTGGCTTTTCACTGCATAAGCAAATTATATTTTTATTAAAAGATTACGAGGTAAAAAACAAAACAAAAACATATGCATGGATGAAGAGTTTGCAATAAGAAACATGCATTTAAAAAATAGATAGGATGAATTTTCATTTCCTGACGACTTCAAGCACTGATGTGGTGTGCAATTTAAATTTATTTAGTCATAAGTTCGCATAACATTTAGCTTTTAGGAATCAAAGAAAATACCAATATTTTTTTTTATGTTTTCATTATTTAGCTGGGGGAAAAAAGAATTTAGTTTTATCAATTTCAAGCGATTAATGACTTAAATGAAAAATATGTATGGCAATTATCTGGAATATATTTTAAAACATGACATGTACCTTAAAGTGCATAGAAAAATAACTACAAATTGTACACTTATTACACTTACCGGTATGTCAATCTGACAGTCTGTCTATCCGCAGAATATTAGGTTTGCAAGTTAATGTTTTCTGATAGGAGTACATGATTACGTATAATAGATTTATACAAATATTTGGCAATATGTAGAGTACAAAAAGTAAGGTTTACATAAAGCACAACGTTTATCTGACTAACAGCCTATTGTAATCTCACTTTCACGTGCGCGCATAGCGTGGGCCATGTAAACAAAACGCGTCAGTACGGCAACAGCAAAAGGACATTTTCCGTTTACGTTCTGAACCTTACTTGGCCTTAGTCACACGCTCTCAATTGTACCATCATTTTCAAATCATGATACTAAAAGAAAACTTGTGCATGTGCATGTTATTTTGTAAGGTTTGTTAAACTTGGACGTTTAAACAACTGAAACTATACGAATCTTTTGTGACTCAAGCGGGATACAATAAAATAAGGGGAAACTGTTTAATGTTGCTTGGCAGTGGTTGTCATAGAGACGTTTGTTAAATAACACCAGCCATTTTAGGCTCATAAAACTGTGCAGCGGGACCTTTTCTGTTTTCTCTCATTTTTGTTTCTATTATCAGACATCATGAGCAACATCATCTATCCTACAGAGAGCATCTATAACCTTATTCCCAGAGAGGAAGAAAAAGCCATGAAAGCGCCCAGGTAGAGTTTCAGCTTTAAGATCAAATTAATACCACAATAAGCTGATATTATAACGTGTTCTGACTTTTTTCTAATTCTCTTCTGATATTTAAAAACAGTTTATTTATTTTTACATTGTAACAACATTTTCTCACATTGTTACAATGAAGTACAATTCCCACCAGGTCTCATAATGGGAAGCTTATTAAAACTTATCTATTTATGGTAAAGTATTTGTACTTGTTCTTGCTTTTAACGTTAATTATTTTAATGAGCATGTAACGTTAATGTGAATCCTGTAAGAATGGTTACACAGAAACACACACACACACACACACACACACACACACACACACACACACACACACACACACACACACACACACACACGCACACAAAGTAGCTGCCTTGCATTTTTAAGTACAATCAACTTGGATGTTTAAAAGTTTAATCTTGTATAAATTATTAAAAAAAGGTTAAGATTGCGATTATTATTATATTTCCTATTGATTTTGGGATGAGAGACCTAGAATTTTTGTGCGATTTATCCTTTAATATCTTTTCATCCATTAATATCATTAATATAATTTCCAGGTACATGTCAAAGTTCAGAGAGCAGGTGAAGCTGGAGAAAGAGGTGAACAAATCCCCCAATAAAACAATGGGACCAGCAAAAGTGGACGTACCGTTGGCAACAAACTATCTACAGAAACACTCCAAGGAACCTAAACTCCCTGAGAGTACATGTCCTGCATTTGCTGTTTAAGACATTTTGAGAATTCATTATATAATATTGACCTTTATATACAGATAAATATATTTTAATTACAATCATAAAATGCCAATTTCATGTGTGGACCACTAAAGCTTTGCTTGGATCATTTATTTGTACTATTTCAGAGAAACCGTTTAAATATGAAGATGATGAGCTACATGGTAAACCACCAATACCTGCAAGAACGGAGAAGCCACTCATGGGTCTCAACACCAACAAGAACTTTATTAAGACCAATGCCGTTGAGAACATCATGGCACTCCCAAAGAAAGTGCAGCCAGTGTATGCTGACACCAAGAAGGGGGACAAACAGCCGCTGGAGAACTCTGGTCTCATCCCGAAATTCATAAAGAAGAAGGTGAGGAGAGTGATGTGAAAGTGAGTTTAATGTTTCAGTTGCTCTTGTATTTCATCATGCATACAAAACATCCTGTATACACACTGCCGGTGCTGGGTAGCAACTGATTACATTCAGTCTGGATTACATAATCAGATTCCAAAAATTACTTGTAATCAGATTTTATTACATTTTAAAATAATCGTAATCAGATTTTATTGATTGCATATTATTCTCACAATGGTAGTAAATCATTCATTATTTATTTATGCTCACTAATTCTTCTTTTTCATGTTTTACATTTTCCTTTCTAAAAAAGCATATTGCTTACATACATTCAGAAAGTCTTTTAGTTTTGTGAAATTGCACACACAGACCAGCCACTAGGTGGATATAAATACATGGAAAATTGAGAATCCACAAAGTACTGGATTTCATCACTGGATTTACAAAAATCATTTCACTTTTCAGAAGTGTTTTCTCCACATTTGCATATCTAATCAACTCCTGATATAATACAAATTATGATTTACATTTTACTCAGTGAGTTATTTAACTGTGTATTGCTATGTCTTTGGAACCCTGTTGTCTTTCAAACACATTTTTATTATTTGAAAATTATGTATTTTAATTTGAATGATTTAATTATTAGCTCTTCATTAAACTCGGTTCAATCACAAACCCTGCCGTAATGTAATGTGTAATGCACTTCATGTTGTTGATAACAAATAATGGAATACATTTTATTTCTCTTTCTCTTTGTATTTTTATATCAATATGGTACAAGATTATCTTATCAAATCAATTTAATAAATGGGTTAGGTCCAAAATAGTCAAAAAGTAATCATAAAGTCAGGTTATATTACCTAAAATGTGTAATGTAATGGATAACTTTTCTTTTTCTTTTTTTTGTGGTCATAATTTGAAAGCAGTAATCGAATACAAATTGGAAAAGTAATCTACCCAGCACTGCATACTGCAAAAACAGTAAGAAAAGCCTCAGGCCTGTTTGTTTATGCATGTTCTCAGGACTATGGCCAAACTCCAGAGTACCTGCTTCAGCGCAGAGAGGAAGTCAGGAAAGCACAAGAGGAATATGACAACTATGTCAAGGAGCGTATGAGAGAAGGAGCCATGAAACAGCTCTCGGGTGAAGAACGACACTCTATCCTACAGGTAAACAAATACAAATGTACTCTGAATGAAACAATCTCTATTGTGTTCTGATGGAAGACACATACGTCATCTTCCTCGAGAACCTTGTGCTTCTGAACTAGCAGCATTCATCTCCTGATGATCAATTGCTTGTGTTTGTACTGTAGTTGTCCCTCAGTTTGTAAGTTGTGTTGGATAAAAGCATCTGCTTTATGAGTAAATGTAAACAAAATTAACGTGACCTCTTTTTAAATATTAAGATTTTAAGCACAAATGTAAATGATTTTATAAGGGAAAGTATATATTTTGTATGACTGTTCACCATGTCTTTTTAAGATTTTTCATCATGTTTAATCATCTGCAGATTACTTAAATGGTTCTAAAGTGTAATGAATACTTTAAAGTACAAATATTCCCTGTTAGTGTCTTGCTTAATATGAGATCATAGAGACTGCATGTGCACTACCGTTCAGAAGTTTGGGGTCGGTAAGATATTTTAAATGTTTTTGAAATAAGTATCTTATCCTCACCGAGCCTGCAATTATTTGATCAAAAATACAGTCAAAACATTTTGATTGACTTTATATTTTAAAATGTTATTTATTTAATTAATTTTCAACATTATTACTCCAGTCTTACCCTTCAGAAATCATTCTAATATGCTGATTTGGTGCTCAATGTTTTTTTTTCAATGTTGAACATGTTTTTTTCAATGTGCTGCTTAATAATTTTGTCGAAGCCGAGATACTTTTTATCAAAATAGAATATTCAAAAGAACAACTCTCTACGGAAGCCTCTACGGATAATGCATTATAAAGGTATTCATAATGTATATTATAATGCATTATATCTTTTCAGAAATAATTGTAACCAAAGTTAAAATACATTAGATATTTGCACAGTCCTTGTTACATCTGCAATTGGTCGTTTTTCATTTGTTTTAATGCATTGTACTTTCTAAAGGTGTAACAATGAATAGATAAGTATAATGCATTATAACTGTGGTTACAATTATTCACGTGACCATATTATAAGGTGCATTACAAGGCATAATTTATGGGTAAAGGGTAAAGTGTTACCAATTTTTTTTGTAACATTATAAATGTTTTGCTCTCATTTTTGATCAATGTGTTCTTGCTGAATGAAAATGTCAGTTTCTTTAAAACATTTTGATCGCTGAACGGTAGTGTTTAATAATTATACAATGTTTTTTTTATATACAAGATATGTCTGATGTTTTGATGACTTTTGACAGGCTCTGAAGAAGAACTGGGACGACCTTCATCATCAGTACCAGGGCCTCTCTGTTGTCACAGACACAGCTCCCAAAAAATACAGGAAGGAGCGTCTGGAGCAGGAGATGAAGCAGCTGGAGAGAGATATTGACTTGGTGGAACGACACAAAACCATCTACATTGCTAATAACTAAGCGTGATGTTAGCTAGTTCAGCAAATATGCAAGAACAACATTTGAAACTCTGCTCGTCCTCTTATGGTCCTTCAAGATTGGTTTGAAAGGCTTCTGTAAAGTTTTACAGCAATAGATCTGAGTGCAATAAAGATCATTTTAGATAACCTGAATGGTCTCTGAGCAATTTCATCCCTTTAAAGTTGACGTGAAATTAAAATGATCTCTGTTTACTTTCTTAACATACTGTACATCTGGACCGTGCACATACATTTTGGAGGTGCTCAAGCGAAAAAAGGGCACCCCTTTTATAATTATCTATAAAAAGTAAAGTTTCCTAAATAATTGTACAAAATTAACGTTCTAAATATAGTATTTTGAATTTATAAATATGAAATGCTGGGGGGGGGGGGGGGGGGGGGAGACTATTATATATAAAACTAAAACGGCCAGTAGGTGGCGGCAAGTCGTAATAAGTGAATCAAAATATTCATTATACTGATTCGTTCAAGCTGGCTGAGTAATTTATGAAAGAGTCAAGTGTCCATTGAATTTATGAATGGGTAATTAAATCATTGACTCGCCTGATTTATTTGCTCAAAAACGGTGAATCATTCAAGAATGAAACACCGCTGTGTGTTGCTGGAGGACGCAACAATTCCTCTTTGTTTGGAATTATTTTTTGTTGGCAAAATAGACCAAAAGAATGTATAATTGACGACGTTTTGTCTAAAAATGTTCAATTCATATAATTGACTAATATTGTACTGTTGTATAAATTGAATACCGGAGGCTATTGTTACTGATATTCGAGAAAAAATACCACTCCTTCTCGTGTGGTATAACTATATAGTCATGTTGTTTTGTTACAATGTTATGGTAAATTCTTTTCAGTACAAAACTCAAAACACTCGCTGACAGTTATTTGTTAAGATTATCTGTGTCCAAATTCAGAGGAGAAATAAGTAACGTTAGGCTCGTGAAGCAGATTCTGTTGTGCTGATGTATTCTCCTGTTATGTGCAACATGACATGAGTTAGAATATCTAATGTGACTCATGTGAGAGAACACATCTCCATTCATAAAAGCCATTAGACATATTTTTTAACTAAACTATATATCCATGTCTATCAAAAAGGAAAGTATTTTTTGTTAATGAAAACATGTAAAACGCATCCCACTGTGTTTAGTGATGTAAAGTGGGTGTGTGCACAAACATCTCGTCCTCTCTCAGGAAGCTTGCACTCTTGCACATATGACCACGAACATGGCAGATGTCCAGAGTAAAGAACCAGGCGTTGTGGTAAATATTCCTGACATACTGAATTCTATTCATTACAATTGCAACTAAAATGACAAGACAGCTTCATTTTGCATCCCTATAGTATTTTTTTTTTCTTTTTGCATTTTTTTTAATTTCTACCTACCATTGACTGTTGATAGATTAAAGACGGGTGGTCGGGTTACAGTTTGGAGCTGTTTAATTATCCTGAGCATTATCAGGGTGATCTGGAGTGTGTGTACATCCCTCATGGAGTCATTATGAACAGGTAAACACACTGCTGGACACATATAACTATGAAAATGTGAAAATTCATGTTAGTTCACTGTGCATTGACAAGTGATAACAAGCTCAACTTTAGATCAGATCAGATCATTTGGTCAAATTTGACATTTGAGTTCATATTGAGATTTCTGACTTTGCAAACTATAGATTTTGGCTATTTGGCTATTTGGATTTCTGAAACTAGTAGCCTATAGATGTGTGAAACTGAAATCACTAGGATCTTTTTCTCAGGAGAAAAATCTGAGGAGCTGAAAACTTAAGCAAAATTTTGAATAACAAGTAGGATATGATAATAAAGATATTGTAATTTAAAACTACTTCTATCTAGGCTACTAATTATTTTTGTTGCTTATTTATGTCTGGCATTTTGTATTGAAAACCAAAAACAATATTGCTAAATGTTGTTAAATATCTGTGTTTTCCTCTTGATTTGGAGTAAATGAGTATGAATTTATGTAAAAACATGCAATATACTGTTTCTGCTTTCAACTATTCCTTTTTATCATTGTTTAGCCTTATGCTTTCAGCTCCACAATCACATTCCAAAGTAATTTGGTTGATCTACAACTTTGCACATTAACTTCATGTGACCATTAAATCTAATTTATTGAATCACATGACCTCCACATACACAGTTCCTAACATTGCAATCTAATGTGATTTGTAGGATTGAGTGTCTGGCCAGAGACATTCTTGAAGACATCGGACATCATGACATGATGGTTCTGTGTGTTCTGAAGGGAGGATACAAGTTCTGTTCTGACCTGGTGGAGTCAATCAAAGCTCAGAGTCGCAGCGCCAACAGAAGACTGACCACCAGAGTAGAGTTCATCCGCTTTAAGAGCTATCTGGTGAGAAGCAGAAATCTTATGCATAACACCTAAAACTATAGCAGAGTGCTCAATCATGTTTCTCAGTGCATGCCTTTTAACATATCTTACCTGGTTTGCCTTACTTATTTTTACTGATAAAAAACATTGTTTACACACCCCTTAAATCTACATCAACTCATGTTTACACACTGAAATGACCACATTTACCAAACTGGAAAAAAATGATAGGCATAAACTGCAAAATAATTTGAAAATAAGTATCAAATAGCCCATCTTGTTGGCAAAGGCTATTTACACTATCTCCGCCCACCATTGACTGGTTGAATCAGGTATAAAAAAAATATGTCTCAGGTTACGACTGTAGCATTGACGACGCTTTTAGCAACGCCCCTGCGTGATTGCGTCTGAAGCACGTATGTCAACTAGCCCAATGACGAGAGTGAAGGTCATAAGCGGATGACGTCACGACCAGGAAAGGACAAAAGCACATCCGGTCTGACCGGCGTTAGCTTCGATATAGCCGAAGCAAGTCGATCACAGGAACGCAGGAAGTATGGCAGGATGACGCAGCGTCTCGATCCCTTCTCAGGGAACTAGGGTTACAGTCGTAACCTGAAACGTTCTCTTTCGAGGAAACTCACGCTGTGTCGATGACGCTTTGGGAATGAAAATAACCAAACGCCAGACTTACAAATGCCTGTATGGGAAACTGTGGCACTAAGTCATAAGCACCAGAGACCCTGGAGCAGCATCAGGGTCCAGTCTATAAAACTTTACAAATGTGAGCGGGGAAGACCAGCCCGTCGCATCACACACCTCCTATAGGGAAACTCCTGAGAGTAAGGCTTTGGAGGCTGCCATACTCCTAGTAGAATGAGCCCTGACCACCAAGGGTGACGGTTGGCCAGAGGACTCATAAGCAAGAGAAATAGCCTCAACTATCCACTTGCTGATTGTCTGCTTATAAACTGGAAGACCTTTCTTAGGTGATCCAAAGCAGACAAACAGCTGATCTGATTTTCTCCACAGGGCAGATCTATGGACATATGTGTCAAGTGCTCGCACTGGACATAGAAGATTCAGCTTTTCCTGGTCCTGAGTAGTAAAAGATGGAGGACAGAAAGCTTGCAACACAATAGGCCTTGGTAAATTGGTGGGTACTTTAGGGACGTAGCCCTGCTTAGGGTACAGTAATCCCTTGACCATCCCAGGTGCGAATTCAAGGCAGATGGGAGAAACCGAAAGGACCTGAAGGTCTCCGACTCTCTTTAGGGACAAAATAGTCAGAAGAAAAATGGTCTTAAAAGTCAGAAACTTTTTTGAAACTGATACAAGGGGCTCGAAGGGAGCCACAGATATGAGGAGATATGTGCATTTTTTCACATCCCAGGGGGGCTGGAAGTGTGAGGGAAAACCAGAGTTTCCGCTTTGCCATAAAATCCCCATATACTCCACCACCTCGGGGTGGAGTTTCCAATCCCCTGGCCTCAGCCCCTGTCTCGACAGGATGTCTTACTGTATAAAAGGCTCTGACATTTCTGGGGGCGTGCCGCTTTAAGACTCTTCTTCTGTGGTTATGGTAGAGGAAGTGTGTAGCTAGTGTGTTTGCTATAGTGGGAACGGGAGAGTGTTCAAGTTTCAACAGCATCGTTTAACCTGTGTTGAGTAGTCTACTGTATTTAGTTTCTCTTGAATGATCCAGCTTCCAATATTCCATGTGTTGAGTTAATAACGAAAAGTAAGTGACTGTCACTTAGTTGTGTTTATGTTTCTATATTGTAAAATTACCGTGCATTAACATGTGCCCAGCGTGATGAGTGAGATTCCTAGTGTTAGAACAATGTTCATGTTGTAAAACACTGCAGGAAATAATAAGTTAACTGGTGTGAGTCTTCTGATGTCGAAGTTATTTAGTAACGTTTATAACGTTGAGTTAAAAAAAGTTATCGGTATCGTGCTCAGGAGACCATGTGGGGACGCTATTGTGTAATAGCCTTGTTTGGCCAGAGGGTGTCGCCATTGCTCTTTCTGTAAACTCCTTTTAATACAGTCTCTTGTAAACTTGTCAGTGAGATGAGTCCAAAGAGTAATATCCTCATTTATGTAATTGTAGATTCTGCTTAAAGGGGCATAGCAATGTTTATTGAGATGTGTATGTTTGATTATCCTGATTTGTATTCTGTGTGTGTGGATTTATTATTCACATTGCATAGTAATTTAAGTACTGTAACTGTTTAAATGACAGTTCCTTAATGGTGATTTATTTGTTTTATCAGACTATAATGACAATGCTGGATATTGGAATGTTCTGATGAGTATTGCTGGAGCTCAATACAGTTGAAAGGAAAGAAATTACATCTCCTCGTATTCCTGAGTCCTGAGTGGGTGGAGTGGGTACCGTATAATGAGGTGTATACCACTCCAACCCGGCCGCCCTCAGAGGTCTGACACCGCTGGCGTCAGGACCTTTTTTTAGCTGAAACCTTCTTAGCTTGAAGATCGGTCCTCTGCTTCTGCTTCGAAGACTTTTGCTGAGAGTTTCGGTCCTACACCCATGATTTTTGTGGAGGAGCACTGGACACGGGACGTGACACTCTCTTTCTGTTGTGCCCTGTATGAGGAGCTAGACTGCTGGGGCTGTTCATGCCCAGCAGCCCCAGGGGGTTGGGAGCGGCGAGGGAGGTATTTTTTGAACGCCTCTGCTTGTCTCTTAGTCTCCTGGAACCTCTCAACGACTGTTTACGGAGTCACCAAAGAGACCAGGAGGCGTTAGTTGGGCATCCAGCAAAAAGGCTCTATCTTTATCTTTGATTTCAGCTTGACTGAGCCATAAATGCCTCTCAGTGGTCACCAAGGCTGCCATAGACCGCCCTATAGCTCTGGCGGTCTCTTTAGTGGCCCTGAGAGAAAGATCTGTGGCCCGACGCAGCTCTCGAACTGCATCGGGTCCTACCCCCTCACTCTCATCCAAAACCCCCTGCAGGTCAGCCTGATATGCTTGCAGGACTGCCATGGCGTGTAAGCACGCTCCTGCCTGACCTGCTGGTGTATATTCTTTCCCCACTAAGCTAGATGTTGTTTTTAGTGGCTTAGTGGGTAGCACTGGGGCCCTCAGGGACGATGCTGAACCAGGGGCCAGATAGCTGGCTAAAGTCTGTTCAGTCCCATAGCTGTATTCTCTTTATTTACCCTTATATCGGAATAAATATGTACTTGGGGGCTGAAAAGTCGGGATGAATACGGCTTATTCCATAATCTGGACAGCTCACAGTGCAGATCAGGGAAAAATGGAAGGCCCTGTGACGGAGGTGACACATTATTGTGTGACAAAAAGCGCTCTTCTAATTTGCTTTTGGGGACGAGCGCCTTGTTTCTCACCCGGGCAGTCAATATAAAGTTTAGCCACGGCACGAGTATTCACCTCCACCTGCTCTTCATACGCTGGGGAAAGAGGTGGCGAATCCTCTTCCCCCTTATTTTTACTTTCAATGCTCAGCACATCTAATTCCTTGGAACTAGAGCACTGAAGCATTAGGCTCTCACCCCGGGTGGAAGAAGCCGCTGGGCGGTCTTCCGACACCGGTGAGAGAGCGCTGGATCCCTCGGGTAAAGGAAGAGAAAGGGCTGAGCCCGTCTCTAACCCGCCAAGAGATCCATTTGTGATCCCAAAAGAAAGCCTTCTCCGTGCTGCCTCAGCAGCAGCGGGTCCGGATCCCTGAGGATTGCAAGCCTGGTCACTTTTCTTGAAAAGTGACAGGCGAGAGTGGAGCGTGCAAAGCAAAAGTCTCTCACAATACTGACAGTCAGCCCCCTCGAAGGCTGACATAGAATGCTCCGCTCCCAAACACATAACACACAAATCATGTGTATCCCCACCAGTTAAATAACGTGGGCAGGGAGAAGCGCACAATTTGAATGATTGCATTTGTTTCGCCATGAAATACTGAGTGAACAGATAATACAACTGGAAATATAACAGACAGTTTCAACATAGAGCGCTTGCTGAGGCACAGAAGCTAACGCCGGTCAGACCGGATGTGCTTTTATCCTTTCCTGGTCGTGATGTCATCCGCCCATGACGTTCACTCTCGCCACTGGACTAGTTGACATACGTGCTTCTGACGCAATTACGCAGGGTCATTCCCAAAGCGTCGTTGACGCAGCGCGAGTTGCCTTGAAAGGGAACTAGTCACAGTAACCGTGGCATGGAAATTAAGGATAGCGATTTAGTGACCGATATGAGTCAAATCAGGTGTTTATTTAAAAAAAAAAGAAAAAGAGAAGTGTGCATTTAAAAAAGGAAATATTCGAAAAGTGAAAATAAAGAGAAATTTGATGTGTTGTTCTAGCGTTGATTGGACGAGACAATTATTAAGCCCGAAAAATATGCAAAGTATTATCAAACTATTATCATATACAACTATCCGTTCTTGGACCTTAAAGTACACCTTTACTGATTAGCAGGTTCAAAATGGCTATGTGTAGGACTAGGAGTATATGAGGGCCTTATAGGGACAGAAACAAGTAAGGTCCTAATAAGGCAACATTTATTTATGATTTTAATCAATATAAGCATATAAACTGTTTTTCTGTACTGTTTTACTGTATACTACAATACACTGTGCAAAGTATTTGTTAGTATTTGCCACTATTTGCACTAGCTAAGAATAAATATCATCTAACACTATTTACATTAGTGCAAATAGCATCTAACTATTACTTACACTGCTGTGTGCACTTAGTGAAACCTTCTAGTGCAAATAATCTTTTCATTTGCACTAGATTTGCCAATAATTTGTGTAAATGCTTTGTAACTGAGTTAAAGTGGCTGTCATCAGCTGTAGTCAGCAGAGGGCGCTCTAATGCTGGGCACATGTTATTCAGAAAGATATGTGCATGTGCTCAGAATAGCATATTTCCATGCTACTCTTCTATTTCTGCTGTTTGCAATACTTTATTTATTGTGTGCACAGTATGACATTGGACGAATGCAGTTGCCTGGATGATGTACAACAATGTGCAATATTACTACATTTTCCAAACTGTTCAGTAGACCTATACCACAGAGATGGGACCAATTCTTGATTTCTCTCTCTGTGTGTGTGTGAGAGAGAGAAAGAGAGAGAGAGAGAGAGAGAGAGAGAGAGAGAGAGAGAGAGAGAGAGAGAGAGAGAGAGAGAGAGAGAGTGTGTGTCAGACATTTTAACGTCAACTTCTTGACTCCTTATTTGATCGGACTGCCAAAAATGTCCACACAATGACTTTTTTTTTTCTACCATGGTAGAGAAATCCAAATGTACTACTACAGTAATCAAATATGTATTTTGGTTCTATACCGGTATTTTATCACAATATAGCATATGTTTATCTGTTATTGAGAAAATAGAATCTAAGGATACAGTAAAGGTCAAGTTGTTCTGTCATGGTTGGGTGGGTCTTCACAGTCTGTGTTTTGCTGTAACTCATGGGCCTCTAAGGAGCCTCCAGTCCATCATCCTGTGGTCCCGCTTCCTGTCTGAACATAACCAAGCCAGAACGTTCTTCTCAAGCACAGAAGAGCCACTTCACCCCTTCACAAAGGTTCAACTTGACCCTGAGAAGAGGACACAACCCAATTGTCTCAGCAGACAAAAGCAGCTTCTGTCAGGACAAGTCTATAGAGACTGTAAGATCATATGTGCTGACAGGGCCACAGAAGGGGGCTTTTAACGTCTGGATCTGTGTCTTTAACAGAATGACCAGTCCACTGAAGATCTGCACATTATTGGACCAGACGACCTCTCCATGCTGAAAGGAAAGGTATTGCGCATGTTTGCTTATTAGTCATAAAAATGCGTGGAAATGGGCTTTATTAGCCTATTAGTGACAGACACTTTTTCTCATATAGTAGGACTATTTAGGTTTAGCGCGTTGAGTGAGAAAGTACATGCAGCTTCTAAGGCTGGTGTTCATATGTCTGAGGTTTTCAACACCAAACCGCATCATTATATCCAGAGTTCTGAGACCTTAAAAAAATTCTGAACTACCAGGACTTGTTTGTTGAAAAAAAACAAGTATCATGGCTGCCACAAAAATATAAATCAGTTTTCTGAAGGATCATGTGACACTGAAGACTGGAGTAATGGCTGCTAAAATTCAAGATATGGAGTCTATTTTTAGGTATAATTATTTGACATCAGACTTGACAGGATCTATTCAGTGAATCTAGATCTAGAACGAGAATCTGACTGGATCTTTAGATCGGATATATGCTCTGTATACTGTGGTAATCATAATTTGACCATAAATATGAGAGCAGTCCATCCTGTGCAGAACCATAAAACCAGTCAAACTGTTCAAAAACTCAAAAACATGTTTTTACAAGCATCAAGTGCCATTCTTGGCCTCATCAGTCCTCAACATTATCTATTATTGAGACATTCTGGTGCACAAAACTGCAAATAGATTCCCACCTCTATCGTGCAAAGAGCCAGAGGCTGTATCCTTGATGAATGGAGCAATATCATCCAGACCTCCAAGCAGGACTGAAGCTGTTTTCATGACAGATCCACAAGAATAATCGTCAGGTTTGCAGTTATTTAATTCTCTCCCTTCTATAGTCATGGTACAGCATCCAGAATTGCTTTATTATTACAAATGTGTCCGATGTAGAGATTTCAGGCAGCTCTATAGTGAGCTGAGAGAAATAACTACTTTATTAAGAAATTACATGATCCTTGAAGTTCTTATGATAGGAAAAAGGATTACTCAAAATATGAATAAATGACCCTAAATAGGACTAAATTAAACTGTTAATGTGGCATTCCATGGTTGGACCATAGATCATTCTATGATCTTTACTCATGAAAACACGAGTATAATATAATACTAGAATAGAATGCCATATAATAAGGTAGCTGCGCTTGCATGGGCTCAGATCTACTTAAAATATTCCACCAAACAATCACAGTGTGTGTTTTCTATGATGATAACATCCAGATTCTCTCTTGTTGTTTCTGTTTTTGGATGTTGTTTAAAATCTTTTGGATTTTCTAAATTCTAACACATTCTCTCTTTTTCCCCCTCACATGCCACACAGAATGTCTTGATTGTGGAGGTAAGATTGTGCACTTCGCAGTGGGTTTAGCAAAGTATGCAGACACATACAGTATATATGTATATATATATATATATATATATATATATATATATATATATACACACACATATATATATATATATATATATATATTTTTTTTTTTTTTTTTTTTACAAAATCACACAAACTAACTGAAATGAAATGTAAGAGAGAAGCAAAGAAAGTTTGTTATGAACAATTCCCATGGCACATGTGCTGGGTAGTCTGGGATTTGTCTGGAAAACAATAGAGTAGAAAGGTATTTTCCTTTCAGATCAGATTTCACTTCAGACGTTTTCCAATGAAATCACCCACGTAGATCACTCCATGTGCTGCTGCATTGAATAACAGTGCTGTTAATCATTATTTCCATAACTTTGGGTACGTTTTTTATGTTACTAAACTCTCATTAAAAGTCTTGTGCTACCTAGACAGAATTTCAGGCATCATAGCTGCACTCCAGGGGTGAAGGCTGTGCTAAACAGCAAGCAGCAACATTCTGCTGCCAGATTCTGAAGCAGCATGCAAGGCAATCCCAGAATGCATTGCATTCAGCTAAGTGAAAGATGGAGGACAATGTAAAGATAAATACTTAAAAAAGAATTTCAGTTAATGAAAATTAAAGTATTATAAACATAGTTCAACTTTTTTGTATCATACGTGTGCTATACACTACCCTTCAAAAAGCTTTTTAAAGAAATTAATACTTTTATTTAGCAAGGATGCATTCAATCGAACAAAAGTGACAGTAAAGACATTTTCTAATGTTTCAAAAGATTTCTATTTCAAATAAATGCTGTTCTTTTGAACTTTGTGTTCATCAAAGAATCCTAAAAAAAGTTTAAATATATATATATATATATATATATATATATATATATGTATATATATATATTAATCAGATTTGAAATGTTTTTAACATTGATAATATTAAGAAATGTTTCTTTGAGCAGCAAATCAACATATTACAATGATTTCTGACACTGAACACTGGAGTAATGATGCTAAAAATTCAGCTTTGCATCACAGAAATAAATTATTGGACAAAAATTCTTGTGTGCTGTAAATGAAGAATGATATTTTTGCTTGACAAAATTGCTCTATATGTAGAGTATTTCAGATCAAAGTCAAACACTTATGAGCAAATCCACATGGAATCTGCACCTGCAAAACTCCACAGGAAGACAAAATCCGAATGACTAGACAGCCAGGCATGTAGCACTAAATCTCCATTACAGTGTAATCTTATATGTATTAATTTCCTCACAGGCAATAGTGGACACAGGAAAGACAATGAGAGCCCTTCTACAGCACGTGGATACTTTCCAGCCCAAAATGGTTAAAGTTGCAGGGTGAGAAGGGGAACTACATTAAGGCAATAGCTATGTTTCCATCTCTGTTTCCAAGTTGTGAATTTAACATGTGCAAAAATTGGAATATCGAATAAAACATTTGCGAATAAAACACCATTTCCATCCCATGTGTTCAAGAGAACAAAATCGTCACTTGCTGGAAAATTGGTGCAAAATATCTGTAGTAAAAATGTAAGTTGCTGCAATTTGAGAAGCAACTGTGGTTATTTTTTGTACATCATAAATGACTTGCTCTTTAAAGCATGGAGACAGAAGGTGAGTTTGACTTAATGCGGAGTCAAATGCAATACATTCTGGTTAAAACGTTTGTCCGATTTCGATTGCAATTAGCGCATCTTAGCGTTTCCATCCAGCGTTTCTTTTTATGAGATATCTAAACATTCACATAAAAATAGGCGGATGGAAACCAAGGTCTTGGGAAAGGGAGGCAGTGTCTCCTTAAAAAAACTGGATTAGAAAATAAAGATATTACAAAAAATAAACCAACGCAAATATTACAAAATGTGACTTTTAAAAAGTGTACAAGTCACTCGTTTTTATAAAGTAACACTATTCACCAGCGGGTGAAGTTACAGCGTGAGGCATGCCTCCCTTGAGCCCTTGGACTTTTAACAGACCCCCTAAAGTGTGCGCTGAGTTTGGTGGGGGGTAATTGAGAAGGAATGGGGAAAGACATGTGAGAGGAGGAAATGCCTCCATTGTGTGATGATTGGATATGATCCGTTATGATAAGATATGATTTTTTTGTCTGATAAATATTGCACATAATTTCATGATTTCATGCACATTCTGGAATCGGCCTGAATACAGACAATGATGCCATTAATGGGAAGACTAATTAAACAGTAAGTAAACAAATCAGTCACTTAGATATCGCCGCTTTATGTCATGCCAAAATCAAACTTGAAATGAGCTGAAAACATGATGACTGTGTGGGGGTTTTAGTGAGCAATAGCTTGGGGAAATCATATGACACGAATACATCTTCGTGTCTGTATCTGTGACCAGTGTGTACAAGCGTGATGACTGCTGAAAATAAGTTAACTATTAAAAGAAAAGCTGAGCATTAGTTCACAAATAAAATGTATTGTTTAATTGTTCTTGCCTTTAGTTATTATTTTGGAATAAATGTAAAAATGCATAAAAACACTAACTTGATTAAATTTATACTTGGTTTTAATAAATAGAACATTAGTTAGTGTAAAAATACAAAATATGATTGTATTTGGTCTCTTTTTTTATGTGAATTAATTTAACCAGGAAAATGAAGTGTAACAGGGACATAAATTTGACTCATTTTAAAACACCACTGATGGAAACATATAGCTAATGTAAGAGGATGCGCGGCCTGAGATCAAATCAAGTGGAAGAAAAGGGGCAGACCTCGACATTTTCATAGTTTTGATCTAATGGAGGTTAAGAGTGTTAATGTGTTCCTGTGTCTCTTCCCTCAGGCTGCTGGTGAAGAGGGTTCCTCACGGGGCGGCAGAGCTCCCTGACTGTGAGTGCTCAAGGGTGCTCAAACACACTGCCATGTGGAAACGGGCCTTAATGAATCACACTGTGATTATCTGAACACGCTGTGATTCGTGAGAACTGATTACTTGTGTTTCTCTCCAGATGTTGGATTTGTCATACCCAATCGTTTTGTGGTGGGTTACGCTCTGGACTACAATGAGTACTTCAGGGACCTCAATGTAAGATTACGTCCATTTTTGTTAAATTCCATGACCTTTTGAAGATGAAACGATGAGAGGCTTTGCAACAATGAAAATTCTGTCATTAATTTCTCACCCTCCTGTTGTTCCAAACCTGTAAGACTTTCATTCATCTTTGAAACACAAATTACGATTTTTTTAATGAAATCTGAGAGCTTTCTGTCCCTTCATAGACAGCTATGCGACTGACGCTTTAAAAAAAATTAGTCCAAATTTTCTGAAGATACTCGATCACTTCATATGATGAACAGATTGAATTTAGGCTTTTATTCACATTTAAACATTCATCAATACACACATCAGTTGTGGTGAGCGGAAGCTCAAGCATGATCACTTGATGTGCGAAAACCAATGAGGATCCTTCTCATGTTATGCATCACGTTTGAGCTTCCGGGAGAGGTTTGTTCTCGCGCGATTCGGTTGAGCTTCTGTTCATGTTTGCTGATCAATGTTTATAAGTGAACAAAAGCAATTCAATCTGTTCATCATTTAAAGCGATAATAAAATGCAAAAACGTGTTCTGCGTGACCCCTTGATGTTGTTAAAGGGATAGTTCACCCAAAATGGAAAATTCTTTCACTAATTTGAGTAAATAAAAGCCTAAATTAAATCTGTTCATCATATAAAGTGAACAGGTCTCTTCAGAAAATTTGGACTAAACCGCTCAATTCATATGGTTTTCTTTTATGATCTCTTTATGAACTTTTTGAAGCGTCAAAGTGGTAGTTGTGTTGCTGTCTATGGAGGGATAGAAAGCTCTCAGACTCTTACGAGTTTGGAACGACATGAGGGTGAGTAATTAATGACAGGATTTTCAGCTCAGGGTGAGCTAACTCTTTAAAGCTGCATAAAAAGGCCTCCCCATCTCAAAGCTCATCATAGAGCGTTATATAAGAGATGAATCTCTGAACCTGCAGCATGAATGTCATCACTGAGTGTTGAGCAGGACTTGGTGAACATCCAAATGAAATCTGGCATGCAGCACAGCATTCATCTTTCCTAGAAAACTCTAATCAGCCTCATGCATCATGTGTTCAAGCCCCTTCTAAAGTTGTAAATGTGATGGAAAACATCTATCTGTCACACTGCAGACAGGCAGAAGCAAACATTTTGCTGTGTTTTACAGCTCTATTTTCTGCTTTATTTATCACTTGACTCACGTAAGCGATGTCTTCCCCTTCACAGCACATCTGCGTCATCAGCGAGACAGGGAAACAGAAATATAAAGTGTGACAAAACTCCCTTCAAGAGGAATGGACATTTATATTACTGTAACGGATGAAAAGCTCATTCTGACACAAGAATACTGTGTTCTCAAATCAGAGATCCGATATCTGTCACTGACATGCTGAATTATGTTTGAGATATTGTATAATGTGTTTTGCATGAATTAAGTAAAGTCACATCGCGATACTAACGTGATATGATGTGGAAAACAGACTTACTCTGTTCCATTTTGTATGCTTTATCAGTTTAAGAGGCCAGCTGCCCATTTTGTTCTCTTTAGAAGATATTTGTTTGTGAAACAGTCCATGCCACTGAGGACATTCTACGCTTTTCCTAGGGTTGGGAGGCAGGAGCTTTATCCAATCTCAAAATCGGACAGTAGTATATAGCTATATAAAATTAATTAGCAATTTATTTTGCATTGTGAAAATTCAAATATGTTACAGATGTCTACTATAGAGGACATGCAATAAAATATGAAAAAGTTGTATATTTCTTGTGTGTGAGACACTACAAAGATATGTGCTGCGTCTGAAATCTGTCGCAGTACCAGCACTGTCAGAGTTGGTACTACATTTGAATTTGAATTTACTTTGCGACCACTAAAAAAGTACATTCTACTGTGTGTAGTATGAATATGGGTAGTATGAATGAAATTTGGATGTACTGTAGCCTATCCGACATTGTACTCTCATGCGACCTACCAGAGTTGGTTGCGTCGCTTCACGTCCATTCAACCAATGGACACTTTGAATCTCGGTGGAAGTAGTACTGTAGGTTCGTCCGGGTACTTTTTTACCTGCTGTTTTTATATTCGGACATAATACTCTTTTGGCATACTATATTTTCGATTTCAGACAAAGCGAAGGCGTTTTAGAATGTTGCTATCATGTTTCTAACATGATTTAACACTTTGTCAGCATGTTTTAGGATGTTACTAACATGTTTCTAACATGAATTAGCACAATGCTAGCATGTTTTCTTCTACAGAGGACATACCATAAAATAAAATATGAAAAAGTTGTATATTTCGTTGTGTATATATTGTGTTGTATATTTTGTTTGAAACTGATAGATAGAGATAGATAGAGATAGATAGATAGATAGATAGATAGATAGATAGATAGATAGATAGATAGATAGATAGATAGATAGATAGATAGATAGATAGACAGGCTGTTTATACATTACTAACATGTTTTTTTTTCTACAGATGACACAATAGATATGAAAAGGTTGTATATTTATTATGTTCAAAACACTATAATAGATAGATAGATGGATAAAAAGACAGACAGACATACAGTGTTTCACATGTTGCAAAACATTGCTAGCATTTTTAACATGTTTAAACATAATTTAACATGTTTGTTGCATGATTTACCACATTGCTAACATGTTTTCTATAGATGGCATATACAATAAATGTATATTTCTGATGTTCGAAACACTATGATGGATGGATGTAGACAGACAGACAGACAGACAGACAGATAGATAGAAGCCTTTAACTTTTTTGTTGGGTTCCAGAAGGGAAAATTAACATGTATTTGCACACTATAAAGGGGCGCTAAATAAAGAACATCTGAACAGCCCTGAATCAAAATGATTTATTAAACATTTCTATTGAAACGTTTGATATTTTCCCAGTGTCTGGCCTGGGCTTTGACCTTTTTTGTCAGCATACAACCAGACAAAACCAACATGAGGGTTTGATTTACTTTACAACCTGCTGTGGTTATCTCACATCTCAGACAAGCAATGAATGCACTGGAAATGTACTGCTAATACAGAACTCAAAGCTGATGTTCACTGTGAATCCCGAAAAAAAAATGCATTTCTGCTCATCTGTTTCGGATCTGCTGTCTTACAGGCAATCTGCTTGAAAAGTCTGGCTGTTTAATTCAAGTAATATGTAGCAAAGAAAAAAAAGGCTGCTGACACCCCCAAAGGCGTTACACATTACCCTAAATCTGAAACTCTTTGCACTATCCACTATCAAATATTGAAATTTTGTGTGATTTCTGAGTCTGGTTATGATATTGTCCTACATGGTTGGTTTAAAGTGTCGATTGAGAGCTGTTTGTGCCTCACACCAAGCTTTCCATGACTCAGTCTGGGCGCCAGCCGGGTACAAGTGCCAACAGCCGCCATCTGCCATCAGTTACTTCACCTCATGACTGGAGAATGCAGCGCTGCACTGGAGACACAAAACACTTTATTTCATTAAATCAGTCAGTGGGTCATAACAAAGCATGAAGATAGTGCATTATTATTTGTCTTACAAAAGATTGTGAGACTTATTTGTGATTGAAGATCCCATTAAATGGTCTGAAGAAAGCAATTTTCTGTTGTTTATTTCCAAATGTAAGTTCACATCAATAAGGAGACTACTAATACAACTAGATTCGGTAGTTTGCACAACAGACTAACAAAAGTCAACTCAACAGAGAGTACACAATAATAATCCTGGCTGAAGGGAAAGGAGCGACCGGCCAATAGACACGGATGGATGGATGGATGGATGGATAGATAGATAGTTTTCATCCATTTATTGTCTGCCAGGTGAGAATTGTCACATTGTGAAAGTCTGATAATAATAGCTTGTTTATGTAAAGCCACAAGCCTTGTGAATTTGCAGACCTGTGTCTTTTCTTTCTTTCTTTTCTGAAAACAGCATTGATTTACATTTTTGAGACTTAGTCACACTTGGTGTGGGATTAAACACGATTCCTGATGACATCTGAAAGCTCAAGTCAATAGGAGAACATGGAAGCGCAGGACAAAGGAAAAGTGCTGTATGGGTTCACACACATGGAAACAATACACTGGGATTGGATTGTAGTTTTTAAAAAAGAGTTTAACATGCATTTTAGTGCAGATTAAAAAAAATTGACTAAGTCAAATCTTAAGCACACAATGTACAATATATCATGTTGCTGTTCTATACAATACAACCTTACAGGCCTCAGTATAGGTGTTTTGGGCTAAATGCCCCCTCATGTAAGAGAAGAACTAACAGAGCTCTCTTAGTTCCAGATAGAGTATCTGATGTATAGCTACAGATTACAGAGGAAGAAAAAACACCCCTTGTCCCCCTGAATAAAAGGGCATTTTGGATCTATGTGACAAAATTGACAAAGTAACTCTTTGTTGGCTTGGCTGTGACTCACTCGCTCTTATCACACATCAGCATTTAGGAACGGTTAACTTACCTAGCCGATAAAAGCTCCACACCTCTGTGGGAACCTGGCAGCCTCTCTACCATCGGCCTAAAACAAGAATGACAGACAAAGAGGCGGGTGAGTTTCTCATGCGGGGTCTCTGAGGTATAACATCACCAGAGGAACATGGTAAAAAAAGACACAATAATGAAACACTGCACCTTCACATCATGTATGGCATGGGACAGAGGGTACGGTTTCATTTCTCAATAGGTGCTAATGGTTTTGATTTGTGATGGTCGACCCAAATTACTTATTACTTACCCAAAAGGACGTACCCAATACATAGCGCTAAATATATAGTTCTAAAAATTGTTCTATATATAAAATAATAGCAGGGTCCACACCACAGCTATAAGCATAATGATTTTTTCCAGCTGATGAACGATAAATACATTGACAGCCAATCAGAATTCATCCTGTTTGTATATTTTTGGGGCCATTTACACGACACCGTTTACAACTAAAAATGGTAAACTTTAAGCGTTTTTGCCATTCGTTTACATGATAACAGCGTTTTGGGGGCCTGAAAATGCAAACATTTTAAAACATGTTTCAAAGTGCACGCTTTTTAAAAATGTCTCAGTGTAAACTACAAAAACAATAATTTGTGAAAACTGTGACATCTTGCGCATGCGTATTGCGTGTTCAGTCTATAGGTGCGTAGTGTTTCTTTACAAATTAACATCACCAACTACTGGCCTGACATGAATACAGCGATTTAAGTCGTTTGCATAGATTCGTGTGAGTGGGGATAGTTTTGACATTGTTGTCGTCTGTACGAAAAAAACGCAAAGAAAAAATGTTTCCGATTTTAGTGCATCATTGTCGTGTAAACATACCCTTCAGAATGCTGATGTCATATGATCTAGTTATCATTATAGTAATTTTTATAGTTATTGTAATTGGTGTTTCAACGCTTTTGCATGAATTAATACATTATTTTTCCACATCAAATATTTATTTAAAGGAGCCGTATGTAAGAATGTGGCCAAAACTGGTACTGCAATTGAAATTACTGTAGAGCGGTGTATACCCTCTCCCTCCTCCCTGACTCCAGGTTGCCAAATAGGCTGCAGGATACAGCAGGAACGTAGGCTGGTACAAGAAGCTTTTTCTGTTAATTATGTTTATGCTTCAAATGAGAGATGTATTGCAAAGTAATTATATATCTCAAAAATGTACTAATGGCGATTAGCCAAATATAATCGTAAAGATGTATGCTCATATGTGACAGTACATTGTTAGAACAGTAGCTGTTAGTCTAACTTGTAACGGTAGGTATCTTTCATTAACGTAAGTACAAGCACAAGCCTCTGTCACTGTGTGTAACCGATATCAAAGATACAGCTATAAATTTAGCTGACGCTATAAGTGAAAGCGACCAGCTGTATTTTTTAACTTACCCTGCAGTACACGTCCATAACGCTAAAATATGTGATGTGAAAGATTACATGTCATTCAATTTTTTTTGGCTGTAGAACTTGCATGAACTTGCATAAACAATAATGGGCGTGCTAATGTTGTTTTCCTCAGCGTCTCATCATAATGACAGAGAAACGGGTTCTGATAATGAATTGCTAATGTTAGCAATGACAACTCGCTGTTTTTGACCCACCTCCTCCATATGAGCTAACGTAACGTTACTTTGCATGAACATGCATAAGTCCGTTCGACTGTCATGAATATTTGAAATGTTTCATCAAGTAAAAGTTAGCCTAACATAGATGAATCTTACCTGTCCAGGAGAAAATTAGCAACGTTGGCGTCTGTCTTCAAATTCTTCTCCGTTTTCAGCCGTCTCCATCTTTCAAAGGCATCTACTATACAGATCCTTGTTTTATTTCGGACTTTGTCACAAAGTATTTCGGATACATAATGAGTTTTTTTTGGTTTCGTAACGTTAGACTTTTTTTTGTATCCGATTCCGACACGTTTGTAGCTGCAGCTGTGGTAACTAGCAGAGCTGGCAATCCGGATGCCGCAACACTACTGACTTCGTGATTGGTAGATTGGTGGAGGGTGACGCATCAGACCAAAACACAACATGACAACATCAACATCAGTTGAGGGCTGCAACTTCACTTTTTAAATGACAATATCCTGGCCGGACTACTGTTGTCAGTGATATACGTATTCGAAATGAACATGATTTCTTAATGTGTAGTGACATATCAGGGTCATTTTATGATTAATTGAAATAAATTTCTTACATACAGCTCCTTTAATACACGTTTAGAGTAGATGGTCTTTCTCCATCCTCTCATGGGAAAGACTTTTTTTGTATTTCACTTTTAGATGTAGGCTACATGAATGTCTCCGTTAAACTCAAAAGGATCTTGTTTTGAACATGAATTATGAATTATAGCGGTATGTTTATAATGGAAATTAACATGCATGGTCATGTGTTTTGGCTGTTCATTTACACGACACGGGCGTTTTAGGGGCCTAAAAATTCAAACGTGTTTCAAAGTGCACTCCCTGTAGCCTAAAACGTTTCTGTTTAAACTACAAAAAAAAATTATTTATAGGCGCAAAGTTTTTCTTTATAAAGTGACATCGCCAACTATGGCCTGGCACCATAATGCAGAGTTTAGTCATTTCCGTGGATCCGTGTGAACAAAAATGCAAAGAAAAGACGTTTCAATTTTTAGTACATCGTTGTCGTGTAAATGTTCCCTCAATCAATAAATGTTACTATCATGACGCGCAAACAAAAGGTTAGATCCAAGTGCAGTGGTATTTATTAGGGTAATCCAAAATAATAGTCAGCCAGGCAAAGGTTCAAAATCCATACAAAGCAGGCCAAAAACAAGAAATAAAACAGGAACAGTAGTCCGAGGGGCGAATGACATCAAACAAGGACTCAACGACAATCAAAGAGACAAACAGGGTATATATACACACAGATACGAGCAAGGTGACGGGACACAGCTGTGTGCAATAATCAATGAGTGACAAAACAGGATGATGGGAAATGTAGTCTGAGTGAAGAAACTCTGGTGGAAACCCAAGGAAACACAAACCAGACACTGTGACAGTTATTCAATAAACCTGTAAAAACATCTGGCTTAAAAAAAAAACATTCCGTTATTAGTGAACCATATAGCCTAATGTTACTAATCGAATCATTGCCGGTCAAGTTCCAAAGTGTGGAAAGAAACAGATGAAAACTTTAATTATTCACTCAATCAATATTAGCAGTAAAAGTAATTTTGCTGTTGTTGTTTCATCAACTAGGATATCTAACCAAATGCTAGTAAACCTTACATTGTTTTGGTCAATGGTGCAGCAGGCCTTCAAACAATAGGAGAAAAGCTGCTCTTTGAGATTCAGCAGCCTTTTATTTCAGAATGGGTCACAAGAGTTGTCCTATTGTTCCTGATGCATTGTGGTGGAAAGAAGCAAACAAAACACTGCCCTCCATTGCCTTTGTCCTAAAGCTCCATACTGCATCCATACTCTGTGTCACGATAATGGAGTTTGAGAAAGGAAATGTTCTTTGAACCAAGAAAGATGCTGTTGGAATGTTAGAAATGTTGTTAGGCTATAGTATTGTAAGCTTCCTTTTTCTTCTTCTTCTTTTTTTTTTTTTTTTTTTTACAGATAGGCTACATGAACAGCTGGTTATCCCAAATGTGTACAATTTATTTAGGAAGGGAGTGAGTACAATAAGAAAGTTTAAGCAGCATGGAGAGCTTAGCATATACCACAAAAATGCACTATAAATCAATTCCAGGTAAATATGACTATTGTTAAGTCAGGTTTTCAGGCGTAGAAAACGTTCTAGCCAGTAAACGGCCTTCGTTGCTTTGAAGAACTGGATTTGTTTAATCATGATTATATAAAATGCTGAGAACTAGAGTTTGGACTTAACTCTTGGAAGAGGATCTGGTCATTTTAATTAAACCCAACAGAAAAAAAAAGATAATATGACTTTCTGGAAAAATGTCAATTGATTCCAAAAAGAATTTCCAAGGGAACAACATGTTTACAGCATGATCTTGATAATATCTCTAAAATATTTACTGCTGGCAGTAGGACAAATCAGGCTTTAAAAACAGGTTTCTGAGCCACTAGTGAATTAAACAAGCACTCAAAATCCGCATTAATAGTGACTTTAAGCAATTGAGCAGAGAAAAATACATACGCATGTGCCTCTTATGTAAGAATAAATACGGTTGGTTGAAGTCGACAAGCATATTTGAATATCGCATGCTATTGGACAACAGGGCGGCGAGCAGTCAGAGTGGGTGGGGCGTAGGAGTAACCGAACGCCAGTCAATGTAGCAAATGTATTTTGCTTTGGGAAGTCCGAGTCTTTAAGCAAATCGGTTCGTTCAAACGATTCGTGACAATAGGTATTCTCAAAGGAACAGATTCACCAACTCATTTGAATCAAAACTCAGAAGCAGGTTATTGCTAGAAGAGGTATCCGCGAGATATTTTACGGTTTATCTTTGAACTAAAAAAGATATTTAAGTTATATATGCATACTAGACATAGCCTACTATTGAGTGTCAATATATTGATTGGGCTATAAAGGTTGTGTCAAGTGCTGTGTTGTTCATGTCACCCACTGGCAAACTTACTACGGAAATCATAAGTATTTATTTAGATTACATTAATTGTTAGGCTACTTTGGTAAAATCATCAAATCTTCAAACAGTGTAAGAACCTTTCTCCGTTTTTTAAGTTTATTTAAGATGTCGTGGCTAGTTACCGTTTTGTTGTAGGCTACTGGTATTTTGACGCATACTGTAGTTACCAGGGTAAAGTGTTGTAAGTACCATGCCATGTATCTTCAACTTCAAAGTGACAGTGGAGATATTTATCGGTTCAAACGGATCAATAAAAAGAACCGATTCAAAAAACGATTCGTTCGCGAATTGGACATCACTGGCAACTGTCGCGCCGCCAACTGGAAGAAACCGAGATCAAACTGTTCGCGTTCAAATCGTTGATATATGTGCGCTCCGTTTTAAACGCTAGTCATTCTTCGCGTCCGTATCAGCTAGATTCGGTCATTATGAAGCTGCTTATTTGGCTGTGGAGTGCTGTAAATAATCTTTTGTCGATAGTTTGAAAATCGTTTTCAACGCATCGGATATTTGGATATTATTCGCGTCTTTGGCAGAGAAACGATGCATTATGATTCATGGTCATCTAATAACTGGAACAGGTAGGTGTCTTACTGACCCCCTCTCTCTTACTATTGTTGGCTACTGTTCTCATGTAAGACATTTGGAAACACAAAGGAAATTGAAGATAATGATCGGATGAGGACATTCAGATCGTGATGATGGTTTTATGATTGTTTACAATCCACATTAATCTACGGAATGATAGTACACACGCCTGTTATCAAACACCCTGCATGTTTCCAAACAGCATATTTTCATATCATGACAGCACATGGTGTTAAATGGGGACTAACCAGTAGCCTACTAATTTAGTCTCAAATAGCTACCACAGATCTCTCCATAGAAACACATGGTATGCAGAGGACTCGAAATGAGATGGTAGTTAGGGCAGTATGTCAGATGACAAGCTTTCGCTGGTAAACTGTAGCCTACACTGTAAAGAAAAAATATTTTCATGATTTATCACAACTTTTTACCTTTTGTCAAATTAACTTTGATTATTGTGGTTAAGATAATTTTTTTTTTGAGTTTCTATTTAATAAACCAATCACCTTCATTTACTCGATTTATTTATTTAAATGAACTTAAGGCATCAGGTAACTTACTTTTTTAAGTTAAACCAACAATTTTTTTACAGTGTTGTGTTCAAAGCAGGCCAAATCTTAATTCTGCTTTATCATCTCAATAATATATTCTGGCAATGTCAGATTATCTCTTCTGTTTACTAACCAAAGAAGTTTTGTTTTCTACCCTGTTCTGTTTTACCCTGCTCTATAGTTTACCTTACTCAACTGTATAGTGTCATACTCTGTTCTTTTATTGTGCTTTATACTCATCTTTATACTCTATATTTCATTCTATTGGTAAACATCATTGGAAAAAGTGCTAGCTAAGAGAATAACACATTCAACTCTGTCTGTTGTGCTCTTTTCCGTTTACTCTACAATATTCTCTATTCAACTCTATTCTACAGTTCCATAATGACAATTTTAGGAAGGCCTGTTGGTAGCCGTTGCCTGGGATAGACCTTCTATTTGACAGGGGACAATCATCTTAGTCATCGTACTGTATTTGTCCTACATTGTAACCTTTCTTTGGCCGCAGGACTTCACATTGGGCGGGCATGAAGAGATCGGATGGTGTGGATTAGATCATTGGGATTATAGCACTTTGATTTCTCTCATCTCAATGTTGGGCTCCAGAGGACCTCTGCCTTTGTGCTCTGAAATGAAATAATGGCGACGTGTTGGGCTGCGTCAACGCACCACGATGACAAGAAAAATCCAGCAGCGTCGTCAGTTTGCGAGGTAAATAATTTCATTGTTTTAAGAGAGTGAAAGCACAATAAAAATGACAGTAAGGCCTACACCTTCTGCAGCTCAAGATGGGACAAGTGCTTTAGACAGACACACTTGCAGTGCTGGCGGGACGTCCGTAAACTGAACTGGATGATTTTGACTTTTGCCTGATTTGCTTATTTAATTGGCTTGCCATGTTAATATATCGTTTTGATGGTGATCTGTTCAAACCTTTGTTTTGTCATGCAATTCAATGTATAAAGACATTTATGAAGAAAATTAATATGACAACCACATACAGGCCAGTATTATTGATAAATATTATATTTACATTGTGATTTTTTTCAGAAGCATTTTTGAAACAACTGATATCATTAAAAATTTGATACCAAAAAACAATAAAATATTTTTATAGATTGTGGTCTCATAACACAGTATTATGTTCCTGGAAACAGCCGCTGACTGTTTAAATTGAGACTGCAATCATTAAATGAAGTAGCCTATTTATTTTATTTGGCAAGCAAGGCCCTTACTTATCTAATCTCAGTAATGTTGTGTATGGCAGCAAATGCATAATGCCACTCTTCAGAATACTAGAGCAATGCTGGATTGTGCGTGTCCTCTGACATGCAGTCAGGCTCTCAGTGATGATGTAACACCGCATGTCAGAAGAATATAACACAGTTCTGCCAAACGCATGCTTGGATTAGCCAAGTAATGGCAAAACCAGTGTGTGTGTGTGTGTGTGTAATCTCCTTACAGAGTAGGCTCAGGGTCTGTGGGTACAGAAGGTCGGTGGGCACAGTAGTTTTCAAACATGTCGACAGTATGTGTCAAGAGAGATTCAGTATTTATAATCTGTGTGTATGTGTGTGTGTTTGTTTCTTAAATGCTGCCAGTTGTTGAAAGAAATTGTTTATTTGGAACGAACAGATCATTACTTTGAAGGATTAGTGCATTTCTTCAAAAATGCAGAATATTTTTTTGAAGTAATAGTGCATTATTTTGAAGAAATGGTGCAGTGTTTTGAAGGAACGTGCATTTCTTTAAAATAACAGTGCTTTTTTGCATGTTATATTTTGTTTGCATTCAGCTTTTTGATGAAAACATCATTCATTTTGTCTGAACTTTAAAGTGTTTACCACAGGCTTATTTTTGAATAATATCATCTGAAACTCTTAAAGGGATAGTTCACCCAAAAAAGAAAATTCTTTCATTAATTACTCAGCCTCAGTCCTTAGTTCCAAACACGTAAGACTTTCATTCATCTTCGTAATAATGAAGATCTTTTTGATGAAATCTTAGAGCTTTCTATATAAACAGCTACACAACTACCACTTTGACACTTCAAAAAGTTCATAAAATAGATTGTAAAAGTAATTCATGATTTGAGCGGTTTAGTCCAAATTTTCTGAAGAGACTTGTTCACTTTTTATGATGAACAGACTGAATTTAGGCTTTTTTTACTCAAATTAATGAACAATTATTAATGTTTTGGGTGAACCATCCATTTAACAACATCAAGGGGCCGTTAACACGTTTTTTCATTCCACTTTGCTGGATTTCTGTTGTTTTTGAATGTAATGTGCAAGACGGTCATGTTTGACCATTGCACTTACTTCTGGGCATTCTAAAAATGTGGCGCTGAAGTTAAAGGGGTCATATGATGCTTTTTAATGCATCTCATTTCCTTTTCCTTTGGTGTGTAATGGATCTGTTTGTGTGTGTATAAGATCTGCAAAGTTATGAAGCTCATAGTGTCCCACAAATCGATTTATTTTAACAGAGACCACTGCTCTAGACCTGCCTAAAACGCCTTGATCGAAGTCCAGATATCACTTCCTCAAACGTCCACTTCACAATGTGAAATACTAGCACAATGCCCGCCCAAAGGTATACGCATACTTGAATTCTAGTGTTCTTGTCATGTCACGGAGTCGCTTGTGGATGGGAAAGTACAACCTTTTGTTTGGCCATCCAAAAACAGATGAAACTAAGAATCACTGGTTAAGATTTATTTATAATGCTGTTCCACGGAGGAAAGATTCCTCAACCTGGGAGAGTACAATGCCACACACACTTAAATAAATTAGAAATGTTCACTTTAAAGTATGTTTTTTAAACTGTATTTTATGTTATCACCTAAAGTTGTTACAGTGAAGAAGACACATTTAAACCATTATACCATCGTATCTGAAAGGTAAGAGAGTTACAAAATAAAAACTTAACACTGAAATGTTCTGCTCAAGTTCTGATTGCAAAATTAGCTCCGATCGATCTGCTTGATCATCCACATTTTCAGAATCTGACATTGGCTCGATCTGATATGATAATAGCAATGACATTATGTGTGTTTAAAATTGCTTTAGAAGCCTTGGAAGCTGAAGTTTGCGATTATGGTAAGGGGCGTTACATTTGTGACACTAGCTTGAGGTGTTTGGCCAATCACAACGCGCTGGGTGAGCTGGCCAATCAGAGCGCTCTAGGCTTTTCAGAAAGAGGGGCTATGTTGAGATCAGCGTGTTTCAGACGGACTGGGAATAGAGGTACTGTAATACAGTATGCGAAAAATAATGTGTTTTTGAGCATTATAGCATGTTCACCTATTCTATTACACCCAATAAACAAAATAATGAACTTTTATAATAGCATCATACTACCCTTTTAAAAGTAGGTACTATACCTTGACTCTTTTTAATCCTACTGCCCTGCGTCTTGTTTTTAAATGGAAAAAAAACATACGTGTGACATTAGTTTGTACTTTGTTCACAAGCACTTCCCTCTTAATCACTAATTATGATGGTGTGGCACAGTTTTTGGGAACTGGTTGTCTCAGTCCAGTGCTCAGTCCTCACTGCTACCTAGTTATAAAGTTAAACAGTAACTGAAGTTCTCAGCAGGTGTGTGAATTGTCCCCAGCAGACTCATAAAAAAGTGCCTTGAGCTAACAGCATCTGGGCTTCAGTAAGCATCATTGCACTACCACCAGTACAATATAGTTGGGGATTTAAACAGTGTGATTTACTTCAATACAAATAATATTTGTTATATTTCTGTAATATACAGACAGTAGCTCGTTTTCAAAACCTACTGATCTAACTTGCTTTTTAAAGCTACTTTCTGTCCATGGTTATGGAGATTCCCCCCTTCTATGTAAGGTGCTTTGGTGCAGAGAAAAGCGCTGTATAAAATGTAACGAATTATCTATGGAAGAATCCTTAACATTCTGGAAACTCACAAGTGACTGATTTTAACACCTCTACATAGCAGCGGCGACTAATGCTAAGCTAACATCGCCATTCTCTAAAATAATAAATAAACTTGTGTACATAAAACTAAAATAGATACATTGAGCTGTTTTGTTTGCATAATCAACATTTCTTGACTTATTGACTCTTGCAATTATTTACTGCACTCATTGCAGTGCATTCTGGGATTGCCTCATTGCAAAAGATCAATGCGGTGCTGTCTTTTTTCCAAAAAACTCACTTAGAATTAAGTCTCATACTTTTTCAGCTTCATGTCGGCAACACAACTTTACTGTTTTAACATTTGGTCTAGCTAGGCAGCCACCCAGCTAATGTTGTGGAAAGATTTTTCAAGTTATGAACAAACATTCTTCCAGTAACGTTAATGAAACATTCGTACAAAGTTATCTGGAATTTAGTAATGTTCTCAAAAAGTTTAACAAAAAATAAAAAAACATTAAACATCATTCATGGAACATTTTTACCTGAAACGGTTAAGATGATGTACAATTTAACATTTTTAAAATGTTACTAATTGTTTCAAAACGTTCAGAGATTATTCAGATGTAACGTTTTTATAACTTAATGGAAACTTTAAGCAAAACATAATTAGAACATATTTTGTTATCTTGGCTATAGTTTTTGTTACCAATTTTCCTTTGCAGAGCAAAGAAAATTAAATGCAAGCGCATTATATCTGTCTGGTCTTATAGTGCCACTGGCAAAACTAAACATTACAGTGTGTAATTGCTTTGTTTATATGCATGAAAGAGTGATATGATCCATTATCCACACATTCGGTGTCCCTCATGGTTAATTGTTGGGTCCAGTTGCGTTCACGTCTGTGATGTAGCTTGTTTAATTCATTAACGCGCTGAAATCCTCCACTTGCTGTTTATCATGAGTTAAACCAGTGTTCTATCTCAATAACATCACCCCCAAGACACACATATAGAGTAACTGCGATTAGGGTAAATATACATCAGTGCCTTGTCTTAAGTTCTTCCTTGTAGAGCATGGACACGTGCTTGACTCTATACCTGCTCCAGTCTTTCCTGACACCTAATAGACACCCCCCAACCCCCCCATCCTGGTGGTCTCAGGTGGGCCCGTTATTCTGTCCCATCTAGTTCTTCATGTCTAATGAGGGCGTCTCTCCCTGTCTGCCTCTCTCTCTCTTTGTGTCTCCCTCCCTCGGTCGCCCTGCCCCCTGTGAGGACGCCAGTGCCATGGAGGGTAATTAAAGCCCAGCTGCTCCTCGCTTTTACACCTCCACTCTCTCTCTCTCATACAAACACATACTCTGGTGTTCCCCTGATGAGGTCACCTTGTGGAGGTTCTGAATTCTCTGTGTCTCTTGTAAAGCATGTTGCAAAGTAAATCTGATCGTGAAGTCAGCAAGAAATTAAAATATACTTACACATAACCATTTAAATGTTTGGGATCAGTAAGATGTTTTTTAAAACAAGTCATTAATGCTCAACAAAGCTGTAATTTTAATTTTATTTTAAAAAAAACGCAGTAAAACTAATTTTGTGAAATATTATTACAAATTAAAATAACTGTTTTCAATTTTAATGTTTTTTTTAAATACATTTTTTCCTGTGATGACAGCTGATTTTTCAGGAATATTATAATATGCTGATTTGGTGCTTAAGGAACATTTCTCATTATTATGTTGAAAACAGTTGTGCTGGGTTTTTTCTTTTTTTCAGGATTCTTTGATAATTTCAAAGGAGAGCAGCTTATCTGAGTCTTATTTAAATGTTTTTTTTTTTTTACTGTCTCTTTTGATCAATGTAATGCATCTTTGCTGAATAAAACATACTGATCCCAAATTTTTGAATGGTAGTGTATGAGAAGCCAAATAAATCAATAATTATTTGGTCATATTGTGATTATCTGCACCAACCGATAACATTACAGATGAATCTCAATCAGCTTAATTAAATTGTAACTTATGTCATGTATAGCCTATATATCATAAGCCACCTGGTATTTTCCATTACAAAAATAAAAAAAATTGCACATGAACTGACCACTGCATCAGCATAACTTGCACCACCTCTAACATTTTTTTTAGCTGATGTTACCAAAACTCTTAACCATGATTCTGATATTTACCACTCACTTTTCATGATTCAGTCAATTACTGATGAAAAAATGTAATTCCCAAATAACATTTTCTGTATCCTGTTTCATTCAGAAATACGTGAATTGTTTGCTCAAATCATAAAGCAATTGAGCCCTTTTGTAGATGTTGTGGAGACGCCCTTTGCAAACTCATCTTTTAGATCTGACTGTTGTCTCATTGAATCCAATGGACCAAACCATAATCCAGTGTTGACGGGGATGTTTCTGTGTTCTGTTCTGTCTCATATCAGAGCTTTCAGTTGGCACTTCAGCCCTCCACCCGCACATTCTGTTCCCATATGCATTGATTTCTGTTGTCTGTTCAGAAAAAAGAGAGAGAGAAAGTGTTAAATGCTGACTGTCAGTGTGTGTATGTGGTTTCACCCCTGTTTTCAGTCTACAGTCTCTCCCTGTCATTTGAATGAGTTTCTGTGTGCTTGCCTTTGGCTTGCCCTCTATGCTAACATTTGGGAAACGCTCTGTTCGTTGCTCTGCACAAAATTGTGACATTTAGGGGCAGATTCACAAATAGACTGTCACTGATATTGTACTTTATTTGCATTTTGTATTGTTTTAGCACCTGGTTTTAAGGCATTATGCAAATCAAGTAATGCCGTAGACGCCCACAAAATCACTGCTATGCACAGGACAGTTCCCTTTTTGTTTTCTGCCATTGTGGTTTGTATGCTGCCATTTCTACCAGAATTCATTGGTCACCTAGCTTCACGTCTTCAGGCTAGACCAGCCTAAAAACTTCTTGCTGGTCTGGTCTTTTTCATTCAGCAGGGCTTTAGTGAAAGCACACTAATATCTGAAATAGTAAGATCTAAATTGTATAGATGCTTTGATCTCTAATCCAATAGATTTCCTTAAACCCAGTGGTCCAGTTCTTGACCTGAATCCACTCTAGAGATGGATATTTCTGTCAATAAACCTCTCAGAGCTCTATTCTTCCTTTGGGAAACATCAGGCATGTCTTATTTAAGGGCTTCTCCCTATGATACATGGCAGCCACTTATCCGATTACCAGTTATCGTCATTCAGTCAAGCCTTTGGACTGAGTTAGTATAGGTGCTGCTAAGGTTCTTTTGTCCATCATCGGAAAAGGAAAATTATTGTTAATGCTCGTTTTATCTGGAATCCCTACCACTGTAGGTTAAATTCACAGTGGATTTACATTAGGCATACTTTGTGCTTTTCTGCAGTATAGCTCCATTTTTTAATGTCATAATGAGCAGCCATCAGATGGTAGTTTGTGTAAGCCTGTAGTCAGAAAGGAGAGACCAATAATCTATGGTAAATGACTCAAGTCTGATGCCTCTCTCTCTTATTACCACTTATTGGATGGGTAGATTGAGTGTGTTTCTCAGTGGGAATTGTGTCTAGTGAGGCAGTATTGGTGTATACTACACATGCCCAGAGCACATCTGTGTTAAGTTTTTGCCACCTGGTCTGATGTGCAGTTAGTTAAACACATGGATACTACTCATGTTTGGATGTCACACACACTGTGACTCTTACAGTAGTCTTGTTCTCTCTTAACTAGCTCAGCATGGTAATCATATTCTCCACCAAAATAGAGCAAACTGTTTGAACTGGACCTCATTTTAATTTTTAAGATCTTATTCATTTATGCATTTGAAACTTGGTTACTGTTCGGTTCTTTAAGAATCTCCCCACCTAACGGGGGACGTCAGGAGAGGACACATTGAAATAACTCGTTGTGTTTTTTTTATTTATTCTGATTATTTTTCACATACAGTTGATTAGTCCACAAATAGCAGGTTATAAACCTGTAGGCATAAAAAGACAATGGTGTAAACGACAATAGTGATAACCACATACATAATATACCATAAATTCTGAATAATTCAGAAATATCAATCAATATAAATTCCAATACAGCCCATATTTAATATTGTAAACATTATGGAATAATATATAATATATTATGGAATTTAATCAACATTCAATATTATAATATACTTAATGTTTTAACTGAATGACTAAAAACACATTTAAACACAGAAATGCAACAGTTTCACACACACCAAATGTACAACAATGTCAATGTTACTAATCGCCCAAAACCAAAAAAGGTGTTCTCAATGTGTTGGCCCAAAGTGAAACCAGTGAGTGTATTAAGTTTGGGAAACCAGTTCTAAGTATTAACGCTGAGTATAGTAATCCATTATCAATGTAAAGCGATTAACTACATTACCCATCCGGCACCGCAAACAGGAAGTAACTCGCGTGACAGTGAAACCCTCCAAATCCAAACATTTACTTAAATATAACCACTAATACTATAAAGCCGAAAACGTTAAACATCAGGCCGCAAATAAGGTTTTATCAGCGTAACCAAAGTAACAATTAGCACCATACAAACCGCGCACATATGCCGCAGCAGTACAACGGTTGTACAAGCAGACAAACAAAATTAAACCGCATCTCAATAGATATAAACAACAGCTTACCGGTGGCGCATCTCTCCTGACGGGGCAACATGCCAAAACTAATACTCGCTCCTGTTTATAGCTCATGCTTATTCATTACTGTATTATAACACACCGTTTTTTGTGATTTCATTGATTCACGTTTCAACCCTTGACTGTCCAATCCTTCAATCAGGGAAGTGAACCTCCCACCTATTAACCTGCGTTACGTTTCTGCTAAACACCCGTGACATAGTGAATGCGACAGTTACCATGGTAAATATTTGTAAAAAGTACACAGTAGATCGAAAGTAATAGGTTTGAAGTATGCTGTAATTCTTTCTTCTTCCTTCCTTGATTAACTTAACCAACATATCAGGGGTGCCCAATCCTGCTCCTGCCGATGGACTGTCCTGCACAGTTCATCTCCAACCCTAATCAAACACACCTGCCTTTAATTTTCAAGTGATCGTAAAGACCTTAATTGGTTACTTCAGGTTTGTTTGATTGGGGTTGGAGATGAACTGTACAGGACATTCGATCGGTAGGAGGAGGATTGGGCACCCCAGTCTATATAAAGAGACTCTTGTTAGCAATATTGTTTTCCACACAAAATCTATGGAATGCTGTCTTTGACAATGAGACTTCCTGTGAGCGAATGGATGCCATATTCCTCTGTCACTTTCATTTTCATGAGATTTCATTTGGTTAGCTGAATTTAATCTTGATAGTATCTGAATGCTCCGCATAGCTTTAGCATTCATGTCCTGACCACAGGCGTCACCGTACATTAGAATAGTTTGCCTGTGCATGTTTCACACATTTGACTTGACCAGATCATGACTAGATTATTATTTTTTTTTTTTAAGATTCTGCGCTGGACCAATGAGTGATTGTGGAAGAACTAATTAGTGCATTTGCTGAAGTTTGCCAGATCTCCTCCTGTCTAAGTTGCTAGTTTCCGACAAAAAAGCTGGTTATAACTGTTTGTTTGACAGAAATGTTGTTCCAGTACCAACAAAAGATGCTGATCCAGAAACAGGTCACAATCACATACTGCAGATAACCAGAATTTCACAAAATATGGTCCACGCTGGGTACAGCTCATTTTAATTCAGCCAGTGTAGGATGGTGTGGTGTAGTGTTTGTAAGCTTTTAGTGTTTATGTCTTCTCAGGACACATTAATAGCTGTAGGCTACCCCATCGCCTGAATAATTTTCCATCTGAACTCGAGTCAAGTGATGAGTTTGTGTCACATCAGCCAACGCCTGAATTGGCTACCCACACGTCATGTATGTTTTTTTTTTTCATCCTGTGATTTGGCAGGCAATCATTGATTTGTTCTTTTGATGTGTGCATTCAGAGCTTCATTACCGGTATTGATTTCATCTGATTGGCCCCTGGGCTGGTCGAAAGGGGTCAGAATATGAGGTTGTGAACTCTAGACTGATCCATTCACTGTTATAGGGGGAGATTCACAGTTCATTAATGACAGAACTATGAGGGTTGATTTATTTGTCCTTTTAGGGATCAGACCACGGTTTGCAATACAGTAAGACCAGGGTTAACTGTTAGTTTCTTTACTTGGTTGTTCCTTTGCCTGTTATATCAAGTCCGAAAAGGTTGCAACACTTTGGGGTATGTTTCAATGTTTGTGTTGTTTCCAGCAGTGCCCAGAGGAAACACTGTACCCAATGGATGTAGTTTTTTTTTTGTGTAAAAGAATGATGTGTTTCTCCAGCATGTGTTTATACAGCACTACATATGAGGCCCCGGTGTTCCAAGCCTGCACATTGGGAGTTTGGCCCAACTGACCTGCACAACATGAGTGTGTATGTAGCCCTGACCTGCCTAGAGATCCTTCATGTGTGGCTTCATCAATCCGCTCCACATCTTCATGTAATCTTCCCCATCTACGCTTTGAATTTCATGTTGCTGCAGCCTTTTATTGCAATCCAGCATAAATGTTATGCAGTGCCAAGAATAACCTAACACAGTTGTCGGTCTCTGGTGCATTGCTCTGGTTTACCTTGCTCAGGCTTGTCCTAGTATCCCAAAGCCTCTCTGAAAAGCCTCTCCATGGTAGTGCATGTCCACTGAACCCATTCTTCTAAACAGCTTTTATTCAGCACTCCCGCTTTCATTTTGCTTCAGACTCTGATGTGGTTCTGGCTGCCAACTCCTTCCATCTGATTGACAGTTGGCATTTGGATGTTATTAAAATTGCATGTGTGGAACCAATCTGCTGACAGTTGGATTCCTTTTGTGGTTGGTGCATTTCTGAGCCAAGATCTGCAAAATCCAGCCAGCTTCACCTTGGCCCCATTTTGCTACTTTGGATAACATAGATATAGTGTTTACAGTATCATAACATCTGTCAGATGTGTAGATTCCCCTTGATCATAGCAATTTCCTTCTATGTGTTTCTAAGAAGCAACATACTTAAGATTCATAAGAGATAAAGGAACTAGATTTATACCACTACAATACTAAGGTACATGTGATAGGACAGGGGTGTCCAATCCTATTCCTGGAGGGCCACTGTTCTGCAGAGTTTAGCTTCAAACACAATTAAACACACCTGAACAAGCTAATCAAGGTCATTGGGCTTACAATAAGCAAGTGAGTTGGTGTAATTTGGTGCCAAACTCTAGATGGACGTTGGTCATCCAGGCGCAGGATTAGACAACCCTGTGCTAGGGTGTCCTGAGAAGTTCTTAGTGCACAGTTAGAATATTCGAGGTCTTCGCTAGGGAGTTGCTAGGTGGTTTCTGTTGTTTACTTGCCCAAGTCAATGCCCCCAATCCCCCCCCCCCCCCAAAAAAAAATTTAATTGGCAATCTTCTAAATATTTTTTTGTCCTCTGGGATTTTTTCAGTTTTTTTTTGTCTGTATAAAAACAGTGTGTTTATTCAAAACCCTAACCATAAGTATGAGCACTGTTTACAGCTATGCTTGTTTACCAAATATTTGCAAGTCAATAATAAAATTGCCCCAAGTAGTGAATGCTGCACACAGTTCTCGTGACACTTTCTATGACATTCAAATGTCCAGTTTCGATTCAACCTCATTCTTCTATTTCTGTTATGCGTGAGAGTATCACAGTGTTTTTTAAAAGCAGTAGGGAATTTAGAGTTCCTCGGGATGTGTTTTGTCTTTTGCATCATTGTCTCCTCCATCCAGGGGTTAAGCCTGCTGCGGCAGTGCTACGGCAGTGCTACCTGACTCAGCACTGCAAGAAGACGAACAGATGGGGTGATTGAGTGGTAGAGCAAAAAAGAGGGAGAGACTGATTACACTTAAATACTGAGCACTGGATACAAGCCTCCTTGTTGGTGTCATCACCTTCTTCTTATTTGGAGTCCTCTCTTTGGATCATTGTAGTAGAACTTGCGGACGTCTCGGTGGATTTCTTGTGTTTTGGTGTTCGAATACATTATTAATCCAGCACTAATGAGCTGTGGAAAGGATGCGTTTAGCTGATGGAGTGCCTGCTGGGCACACAGATGGGCTCAGACGTAACGCTCTCACTTCCTTACACCCCCCATCACCTTTGTGCCAGGAGCAGGCTCCAAGGGACCGACTGGAGAGTCAAGCGATAAAAGCTCAGGTGGACGCGGGGGTGCCGTCTGTATCAGGACTGATGCCATGGCTCATCTAAGAGTTCTGGACTGCATGATCAGCCACAAATGGAGTCGGATATGTGACCTTTACTGTGCTTTTAACAGTCAGGTCTGTGCAGCCTTTCTCCATGCATGAAATGCAATTTAGTGTGCATGTCTTTTTTAAAATGCACAGTATCTCCAGTCAAAGAGTCACATTGTTCTGCAGATATTCATAGTTCCTTTTGACCCTGGCAGCCCTTTCTGTCTTATCTCATGGAAATGCTTGTCTGATACCAAGAATAACTTGGTGTATTCCTGCTGTGTGGGAATGCAGAACTGGTTGTATGAGGATGTCCGATTTCGCAGAGGACTCGTGACTGATCTCTAGTGTTTTGTCGATTTTTTTATATTTATTATTTATTTCTGTATTTTCCATATATATATATATATATAATGTGCACTTAGTAGAATTGTCTTAATGGCTAGAAAAACAAATGATGAAACCTTTAAAACAAAAATTTTGTCTGAAATATTGAGGCTTTCAATAAATTACAATGATTTATTGTTATAAATGTCATTATATTTATCAGTTACTTTTAAGGAAAGAAAACTAAGTAATCTAAAGAGCATAGTCAGAGCTTCTTAATGTAAAGTGTGCCATTTTATTCTGTCCTTGCATGCTATGCATCTTCTGAAAGTGAAAGCAAATGAAAAATAAGACTACTTCTGTAAAACTTAGCCTATTATCTTAGTAATATAATCAATGAAAATGCTTTACACATACCTAAATAGCAGCACATTTCATTCAGTACTAAAATATGAGACATTATGGTTGGTATTGTTTATATTTTGGTTCCTTCTTTGATACTAGTAAACTGCAAAACCCTAGCACACAACTGGTGCAGCTTTCGTGTGTGTGTGTGTGTGTGTGTGTGTGTGTGTGTGCGTATATCTCTGGCTTCTTTTCAAAGTTCATTTGGCACGCAGTTCATAGACAGACAAGTGAGAAACTGTAATCATTGTCCAGCTCTGACTTTCTGTGTGATCTGAGTTGCGGGTTGTGCTGTGCCGGCTCTAACTCAGCAGTGCCTTCTTGCTTTGCCTCTTGAACTAATTTAATTTTAGCTCTGCTGAAACTGTTTGCATGCATGTAGGACTGATGGGCCTCTGTTTGGAGCCATGAACACAGTCTTTGTGCTAAGGCTGCAGTATGATATTCAGCATTCACACTCCAGCACCTGGACATCGGTTGGAAAAAATGACTGGCCCACGCTGGGCAAATCCTTAACCTTCCAGAAGGGGTAAAATCTGTTAGAAGAGTGTCCCGTTGTGTTGTTTTTTTGTCTTAACTCAGTTCATTGCGGTTAAATGAGCATGCCTGCTAGTCTCATCATTATGACGACCGATAACATCCCTCATAAACGTATTAATAATTCATAGCAGCCCAGCAGTGAATATCCCAATTATATTGGTCTTTGGGAGCATCTGTGGAAGCCCAGGGGACTCTAATTGGCCCACCTGCTCTGCTGAGGGTGAGGGGCCCCTCTCTTTGTGTTACTGTGGCCCCAGCTTACGCTCGCATCACACCCGCCCTGACAATACACCCCGAAGTAACGTACAGAGCATGTGAAGGGCTGAGAACAGGATCTGAAGGGAATAAAAGCATTAGAGAAAGACTCCAGACTGAGCTGGTTTACTTTCACTGGGGCTGTATGTCTGTTCTAATGATACTGCCTGTGGGCTTCACCTTCTGTCCTTTTGAGATCACTCTTGCATAGCCTCATGCTTCAGGCCCGTTCACGGACCTTCTGATGCATACTTCAAATAGTACTGGGAGAAACTAACTAAAAAATGATGCTACTAGCTTTTCTCAGTTGAGTGACTACATTTCTCAATAGAGATATCTTTGTATAATACATTGTGTACAAGGGCTCCACCATTTGGGGAAAATGTCATATTGCGATTATTGAGGTCAATATTGTGATTGCGATATAATAAACAAATGGTTTCATGGGTCAATTTGCTTGGTTCTAAAGCAAAATGCACAGATTAGTGATAATTCTGAAATGTGTATTTCTCAACTCAAACTAGCAACAACAACTAAATGATTGATAACACCTATAATGATCAATTAGCCATTGATGTCTGGATAAAAATGACCCTAATTTGTTTATTTTATATAAAATTGCAGCATTTTGTGCCATATAATCGCATAGGCTTGACATCGCACTTGTGATATGATTAATCGTGCAGCACGCTCTTCGTATAATATTGTATTGCACTCAGATTTTTAGTTAAAGGGACAATGTGTAGTTTTTAGGTATTTTATTATCTAAAATCAATATTTGTATTCATAAATATGTCCTCAATGGTGTAATTTGCATGCTGTCTGAGAAGCGGCTTTCTGCGCTTTGGATGTGTTGCACAAAAAAACTTTAAAAACATAGCAAGAACTGCTATGCCGGCTTAACTGCTGTACATTTGGTGAAAAATAGTACAGAATTTGAAGAGATTCTGAAGTGCGCACCTGATGGACACTTCACTATCTCATGAAAGAGGAGTTGTGAATGGCAGTGAAGCAACACAGCTGACTCTGTGAGTCACATGACTGTGACAACATGCCCAATGTAGTACGGCTAAATTGCATTCATTCTGCACTACACACATTCATACTATATAGTCGCAAAGTTTGTTACCCATGAAATTTATCTACCCTGGACAATTTGACATTGTAGAAACTCTAAATTGTCTACTCTTAAATAAATTATCTCATTGAAAGTCTGATTCATTTTAGTGAATCAATTGATTTGGATTGCTCATTTATGTATCGGTTTAAAACGATTCTGTTCAGTCTTTTTGTCTTTTTAGTTATACATTAATTTTATAAAAAGAAATTACAGTCATTTTACAAATAATACATTTGCTGGGCATCACTATGTTTTTGACTCATATACTTGTGGCTTATATCAATTATGGTGTTTTCTAGTTTTATTTGTGATATTAAGCTTAAAAAATATGTTGATTGAAAACTAAATAGACGCATTTAATAAAATACGAGTTTAAAAAAAATAATGGTTTTACAAAGAATTTAGACAGAAATTTGTTATGCTCATGTCTATTGATTGAATGCACTTTATGAATTGTCTCACACTGCCCAGTAGAGCTGCACGATTCTGGATAAATTGAGAGTAACTATTTTTTGTTTCAGATCAGGATTCTCCCACGATTCTAAACAGACAACTAAACAAAATTACATGTTTTTCTTTTTTACCACAGGTTCTGATGCTGTAGTCTACTTAAATGTATAGGCTAATTAATTTGAATGAATTATTTAAAAAAAAACAGTTTGAATAAATGATTCAGTGACTCACTAATAAATAGGCCTACTTCACTTGTTTCATTTCTGGATGAATCAGTGTTTTTGGACAAATCTCTTGACTGAATGATTCAATGACAAATACATTTTTTAACAGTCATTTGTCGCCACCTCGAGAAGAGCCAAGTTACATTCAAAGGGGGATTTTTCTCTATTATGATCGCTTCCATAGACATCAGTGTTTATATAGGAGCTATAAACTTTTATCCCAGTACTTGATCATTTGAATATTTGTAACATAAATAACAGTACTGTGTGCCTGAAAAGACTGTTTGTAAAGCTGTTTCCTATACATGATAACTAGTTTATCTGGGGCATATTTGAATGTTCCGTTGTGATTTTGTCAAAGGATTAATAGACAATGGCGAATCATTGTCATTTAGGAATGAAATAGCGTGGGTGTTTAACGATCTTTTAATGATTAATCATGCAGCTCAACTGACCAGTTTTGATTTTGGTATTGATAAGCATTTTAGGAGTGCAATATCAGACAGATACAATTGGTATTGGTACCAGTCCCTACCATCAGCGCTTCCAAAGAAAGTTAATCATTCAGTAAAGTTTGTTGCTTTGCAGGTTCATAGTACTGAATCTTTTTGAGAATGTATATTCTGACACCTGCATATTTTTTGTTTTCAAAGTTATTGCATACTAGCAGATGATTTTAGCTTTATATGTTAATGCAACATAAAAAAACAAAAAAACAACAACAACAACAAAATAACTGTGAATGAATGGCTATGTGAGACTAACTCTTACAAGGCCCTATCACATGATCTGTGATGGGAAAACCGGAAAAGCCCGCTAGCAGTGTCCACTCAAAGAAAACTGATAGAAATCTGTGTGGAGAAATCAGGAGGAGACATGAGAGGGATTACGATATCAAAGGCAGATTGTGCATGGATAACCAACATTTTCTGACATAATTTCACTCCACCCTTTCCCAAGAGAGGATTCACAATCCATTTATTTCACCCTGATGCCTGGAAAGAGTGAGAGAAGTGTCTCTGCTGCTGTAACGTGCCCTGTGCTCTCGGTTATAGAGAGGAATTCAGGACCACACAATTATCTCCATTGATACGAGAAAGGGAAACATAAAACTTCCAGATCAGCTGCAGTGGAGAAGGGCAGCTTTTGGCTTAGACACATTGGTTTGGTTGCCAGTATTTGACACTGTACAGAGGTCACTTTATATCTGACTCATTTGCACAGGCTTGTCGGACCCGCTTCTTTATGTGTCACTTCCTGTATGAGGGTACGAGATCTACAACTATCTGTGTGTGTGTGTGTGTGTGTGTGTGTGTGTGTGTGTGTGTGTGTGTGTGTGTGTGTGTGTGTGTGTGTGTGTGTGTGTGTGTGTGTGTGTGTGCAGTGCAACTGTTTCTAATGCAACAGTTGAGCATGTTTGTCCTTAATATGCAACCTGTAATATACAGAGAAATAAGATTGGTTATTTGAATAAACATGCTTAGATCTACTGATTTATCTGTATTGTACTACCAAGGAAGCATTCACACTGACAGCAACCAACAAAGCACCAACACAGTCATTTGATGTCATTCAGGCCCCATCCACACTACTACGTTTTAGTTTAGAAACGGAGACCTTTTGCTACGTTTGCACCTCCCGTCCACACTAAAATGGCGAAAACGACGACCTAAAACGGAGAAGTTTAGAAACGTTGCCGACCCCGTTTGCCGTTTTGAATCTCCGGAGGGCGTTTTAGTGTAGACGGGTCAACGGACTTTAGAAATGATGACGCAGAGGCTCACGCTCGGCTCTCTGGGTGTCATCATACAACGGAAGAAAACATACAACAGCCTGGACTACTAGTTACGTTAGTGCAAGTAAATTCTGCATTTCACAATGCTATAACTGCCTACATGCGCCGGAGGCAAGCTATTATTCCAGCGATCTGTGACAATTCCCGTGTACAGCGGCGGTATCGACCATACATGGAGCGTCGGTTTTGATTTAAGCCGGGAAGAACCAGCGCATGGTGGGATAATTTTATCAATGAAGTTGTAGTTCCTGAAGAATGGTGCGAAAACTTTGGAATGTCCAGATCGGCACTTATCAACCTCAGCGAAATCTTAGGAATAGTCAATCCGTTTCCTGTTTACACCGGCACGCGCATGCTCAGTGTAGGTGAATGGTCACGTGATCCGCGTTTTCAGTCGTTTTAGGGCCTATCCACACTACTACGTTTTAGTTTAGAAACGCAGACCTTTTGCTACGTTTGCACCTCCCGTCCCCACTCAAACGGCAAAAGCGAAGACCTAAAACGGAGAAGTTTAGAAACGCTGTAAAGTTGTGTAGTTTATGCGCATGTTTTCTTATCGGATAAATATGTATCCGATAAGTTTTTATGCGCATTTTTAGAATGTATGCACATCTTTGTGTTTCCATCCAGCAGTTTTTTTATGCAATATCCTAAAATATTAACAAAATAGGTGGATGGAAACATAGGTATTGTCTGTTTGCAATGCAACAAAGTTGAGCAGTTGAGTTTAAGGTTATACAAATGAGTTTAAAAGTTTACGGTTGACTGATGATATTTGGCATTTTTTAATTATCGGCAATCGGCAAAGCTTCTGAAGTTGGCATTGAATTGTGCATGTGTTATTTATTATATGTAAGTAATCAACAAATTTGTGTCATTCCAAACCTATATGCATTTCTTTTACACAAAATAAAATTGAAATGTTTTTCCCAATAGAATAGAATAGTCAGCAATCCAGTTTTGTTTTTTACCCCACTGACTTTTATTGCATAATCTTGAATTTAGTGGAAAGAAAACTGATTTGTTCAAAGTAGAAAGAATTGTTTGAGCAACAGTACTTTTCATTAGGGCATCCAGCAGTTGGCGCTCCCAATGTAACTTATAGTGACTATGCGACATCTGATTCATGTTTTCTGTATAGACGTGTCTGTGCAGTTAATTGGTCTGGTGCTTGTACTCACATTGACACTACACAGCAAAGTACATTACCATATGCACTGAAAATCAATGTGTGCTAATGCAGCACAAATATTCTCTCCATATTTTGTGCCGTTACTATAATAACATGAAACTTCTGCCTCCAAAATGCCTTCTATAAACACAACTGTGGTGGTACCATGGTACAGTGATAGTATCAGTTTGCTATGCCACTTGGGCTGTGCTATTAAATCCTCTATTGCTACACGGCACGCTTAAAACAGTTATGATCTGCTGATATTGTCACGGGTCGCCGATGAAGGAAGATACTGAAGACTGAATATAGTTCACAAAGAGTTTACTGGTGACAAACATGCAGACAAGCATGACATTCAACAATAACCGACAAGTACAGAACAGAACAGGTAGTATAAATACACAAGGTGAATGAGGAAACTAAACAAGCACAGGTGAAGGAAGATTAAACCAATTAGGACTAACAAGAACAGGTGCAAACAGAACAAACGTTATGGTTACAAATATATACGCTCATATTTATTACATATTTAAATTGTATTTACATCATATATAAAGAATATCATGGTACATGTCCAATTGTGACACTGGTATGCGCCTGTTTAAAAAACACACTAGGCAGATCAAACACATTTGTCATTCAATCTGTCTCATTATAACTCGAGTGGCGTTAATGGTGGAAATGCACTTGTTTTCTGTCTCTGATGAGTGTGTTCCTCTGCTGTGTGCTGTTATCCAGGGTTTAACACGCTCTGAATGTGAAACAGGAGAGAGAGTACTGTATGTGAGACGTCTCCTGTGAAACGACACAGGTCTTTTGGTGCAATGCAGGCAGGAGGAGGCGGAGCTAGAGGAGGCATCAGAGGGGCTGGTTCAGGGTGGGAGAGATTGTTTCATGACTGTGTTCCTCATACCCCGCCCCCATCCACTTACGAAACACACACACACTCATTTAAATATACCAGATTGCTCTCTCTGTATGTAAACATCACAACCACATGTCAAAGAGGAGGCGGTTACCATGGCAACAGTGCATAGTAGTGTAGAATGCTGCATGAAGGTCAGAGAATCAGAGCAGCAGTGATACTTCGCTGTAACTCCACCCACTCGACCTGCAGTGGATGGAAACCACACGGCAGAACACACGCATATACTGCAGCCATACACAGTACACTGGCATTATTGCAGCAGTAACATTACACAGGGATGCTATTTTTATGATATATAGCATGTCATTGCCATACACATATACCATGGTTCTGTAAAGGCAACAGATTTTCATAGAAATATAGCTAGTCAACAGATTTAATTAATAGACCTACCAATCTCTGTGTAAAAATAAAATAATGATGCTGCTATCTTTCTAAAGTTATTTTTTACCCCTCCTGTAATCTGGCTCCAAATCTCAGGTGAAAAGAGGGGTGGGCGATAAGTCCAAATTCTTATTTCACGATATGATACATTTATTTCACGATAACGATGTAGGCTATTTCATGATGTAGTTATTTTAAGTTATTTTACCTTGTTTATGTTATAAAAATAAAATAAAAAAAGAAGCAAATTTCAAACAATAGGACAAATACAATGTAACAAAAATTATAATTATACAAATCAAGTTTTTCAGGCACAATAGGTTTATTTTATACGGAGCCCCTGAGGGGACCTTTGGCTTGCAAAAAAATTAAAATAAAGACTATTGCATGTGCGCGAGAAACGCATCGCGTGCTCACGAGAAACTTTCTCGTGCGCACCATAGACTGTAAAAAAAGATGGACGACGCCCCTTTGCTCTCTTCCATTGGCGAGAAGTGAAGCCGCCATTGTCCCGATATGGCGCTGACAGATTGTCGGTGTGAAATAATTAATTATAGAAATTTAGATATTAAATTTAAAGCTTCAATCTCCTCAGTCCTCCAAAGATCCCGAAAAAAGTCTGTTGTTGTTTTGACTACTTCGCTCAGAGAACCTGTCAATCACAGCTGTCAATCATGACGCCACAGCTCCGTTTTTATAGCATCAAATAACTAACTAAAAAAAAACTTATTTTAAAAACAAACCTTTGAAATTACATCAGCGTGATAAAAACTACCGTAAATGACAGAAACTATCTTTGGAAAAAAGATATGTGAAGTGTAATTTAATTGTTTAGTTGGTCTCAGTTGAATAACATGGGGAGGCGGGGTTTATGAGCTATACTAGGACTGGTCACCGGGGGCAATCGAGACGTGCTTTGTGCGCACGCAATAGTTTTCTCGTGGGCACGCATTACAATTTCCGGTTTGCGTTATAGACCTTATGCGCCAGAGAAAGCAAAGAGTATAGAAGAACGTCAATATACGTTCGTTGGAGAAAGGAGGGCGCAGCCATCTTTAGACTATTGTCTTTGAACTTCCGTTTTTGCGGTTGCTGTGTATTTCTATGGCATTGCTGTCCAGGAGTAATTAGCTTTTGAAGTGGATTTACTTAATTTAAAGTTAACGAAAGTTATCATGAGGATTGAAATGTTTAAAGCAGATGTCTTAACAAATGTCAGTAGACTGGGAAGATTTTAAAAGGATCTGTTCATTCATAAATACGCAAGATCGCTATGAAAATACAGACAGGAAGACAAAAGACAACGAGTGCAGAGCTGAAAAGGGGGCTACATTAGGTCTATAGCATCATTAATGGAAATGTGGAACTAGGAATGATATGTACGGAGCTTATTTTTCATCAATAAACGCAGATCACAACATGGAAGAAGAATTTATTGAATTTATTATGCTATTTTATGATTTGTTTTTCAACTTAATTTAGAATTTTTGAACTGATTGAGTGGTTTTAAATTATGTTTTAAGGTTTTAAAGTTTACATTTTTATTCTAAAGACAGGATCAAATTTGAGTTTTATACAAAAAAAAATTACATTTGTTGAACTGAAAGAAGAAATCTAGAATAGCTATGTTGTACATGAGTTTATAGTTTGTATCCATTAATGTTACAAGGCAGTAGCAATTATATTAATATGAAATTAAATACCCTGTTAAATAATGTGTTTGAGAGCCGTTTAGCGCTTCGACTTAGACTGTAGAAATGTTTTATAAACAAAAACAATGTTTGTACATTTCAGGTAAAATTAAATACTTCGACTTAGACTTTCGAAATGTTTTACATGTTTATACATTTCAGGTAAACAGTAATGAAAATATATTCCTGTGAAATAAATAAAACAGTTTCTTATGCACTGTAATTTTAATTCATTCAATATATCTTGCCGTTTTTCCGTTCTCTTTGTTTTCTTTTTTTACAAATTATTGTAATGAAGAAAAACGATACTCGGTTACTAACGTAACCTCGGTTCTCTCTAGAAGAGGGAACGAGTATTGCGTAAGCTAGCTTACGCTACGGGTAAAGTCATCTTTGCTTGAGATATTAAAGCCAAAAGATTATCCTTAATTTTGTATTTATTGTCAACGCAGTGCAGCAGCTAGCAGACCTAGAGCAGGCCTTATCGGTTTAAAGGGGAAAGCTTTCAGGGCCTCTAGGACCAGTGAAAGATCCCAGATGGGAACCGAGGGGGGTCGTGGGGGCTTCATCCGTCTAGCTCCTCTAAGGAAGCGAATGACGAGCTTGTTCCTTCCTATTGACTGGCCGCGCATCGACTCAGTGAACGCTGCAACGGCCGCCACATAGACTTTAAGCGTGGATGGGGACCTGCCCTTATCCAACAGCTCCTGAAGGAAGCTAAGCAACCCCGGGACCCCGCACCTTCGTGGGACTAGATCTCTATCGGCGCACCATTTGGAGAACACCGACCATTTAGACGCGTTTTTTTTTCTCTATAGACAGTAATCACAAAGATATAACGATCAAGATTTACTTAAAAATTGCCCGGAGTTATCCTTTAAGTGCTAGATTAATCGATTACAAAAAGAATCGATAGCTGCAGCCCTAGTTCATTTAACATGTGCTGTGTGCTGAAGTTTGTTGAACACATCAAAAGCGCTCACCATGCAAGATATGAAGCTGGTTTTGTTTCAAAAACACTCTTTATGGCTCATCGAAAATGTGTCAATTGGTTGGTGATCTTGTATTTGATATATGATGGGTTGACAGTGTTTTTTTGGTTTGAGTGCAGTTAGCAGGCCTCATCCATATGTTAGTGAGTGATCTGCGCTGCCCTCATTTGAGAGAGCACATGCATGCCAGAGATGAGTTCTCAGAGCTGGAGTATTTCCTGTCTGTGAGCCGTTTGACCCTCCCTAACACACACACACACACACACACACACACACACACACACACACACACACACACACACACACACACACACACACACACACACACACACACACACACACACACACACACACACACACACACACACACACACTGATACAAGGAACAGCACTGCAAAACAATGTACTGTAATAGAGTGAGATAGAGAGAGAAATTAAAGTTGATAGAGGAAGAAAGTATTATCAGAGGGAGCTAACCATATAAAGATAGACAGATCAAAAGTAGGAGTGTATAATAGCATCTTTATTGGGTCCAGCTGGACTGGGGTGTGGTCATCGGCCGAGAGACCCGCAGAGCTCAGAATGGAGCTACAGTCAGAGTTTCTGAGCCCGCTGCCAAACGTCCTCCGTAGACGAGGGTATGTGTGTGTGTGCATGTACTGGCTTGACTGCACAGGAGGGCAAACAATGCAGTGGCATCTATTTACAAAGAATAAGCCACCTGACACAATGGCATCTACACTAATGCCAGTACGGTCACGTCTGAACATGTCCCTCATAACGGTCACTGCTGTGCTGGGGGTATTATGACATACTCTGGGCAGGCAGGTCAGCTGTCATGTGGCACGTCCTGTCGTGTTATTTGGCTACCTTGGGCCTGCAGTGTGTCCCACCCTGCCTGCTGTGCTTTAGTAAATTGCTACTTCTATGTTCATTAGTTCACAACCTGCTGATCTTGCACTCGAACAGGCCTTTTCTGGGTTAATTAATTTGTTTAATTGGTTTTACACTTTATCTATTCATGTTTAATTATTTTTTTATGTTATCAGTTGAACTGAGTTGAACTTGAACTGAGGTAGCAAACAGGATGCCAAACTGCAATTCAAATATTAAATTCAAAGAGATTAATATATTTGTAATTTTTATCTAGAAATGCAAGACAAACTACGGTTTAAGTTTTTTTGTTTTTTTGTTATAAAGCATTTAAGTCTGAAGTCTGACACATGCCCTTACACATGCCTAGAGAATTATGGATAGATTAACTTTTGTAGCATTACCCAGAATGCATTATCTTTGTTGAATTCCTGTGTTTTCTCTTAAATTCACTTCATGTAATTCCTATTTAAATTCAATGGTGTTTTATGTAGTTTAAAATAGTAGTATTTTTCCTTACATTGTTTCATTTCAGAAGACATTAGCTGCGTTTACATGGACCCTAATAATCCAAATGTAATTGGACTAGTAGCACAGTCATAATAAAAAAGTCTCATGTAACCTTACATTTTGATTAAATTGGCCAAAGATTATAAGGGGTGGTTTAAAGCTTATTCTAATCTGATCGAGAGGACATAAAACACTTGAAAAGGCCTACGCATGTGCAATGACGTAGAAATGGTGTAAATTCTGGATTTTACAATGTTTCTCCAGCTGTTTTTGGTTTATTATTTGTTTTATTCTTGGCCTTATGCCTCTTTCTACTTGACAAACTTAGTAGAGAGCATCAGGAAATTTTTTGTCTGGAGAGGGGAATTCAGGATTGAACCTGCATCACCCACGTGAGCCAATGTTTCAATTTCTGAAGCACATCTGTTAACCACTGCGTCACAGCCATGTCAGGCTCTAAGATTGAATTGGACCTCACAATAACCACATCTTTCCCAAAAGTTAAGCTTAGTGGTTTATATTGGAATGTATTAATGTTATGAGATCCAGAGTGTCCTCTTGGGTGTATTTCATTTCCTACCAACTACATTTGTATCAGTTTTATTTCAGGTTAAAATCGTCTAGATTTGTTTGGTCTCTGTAGAAAAATCAAAAAAGTACTCTCAGCACTCAAAAAAGTATAAAGTAAACTCAATGCATACAGCTGAACGAATAGCCTTTCAAAGTATACTCTATATGATTTGCAAACAGAGGCGCTCGACATATGCACACTAGTTTAATCCTTGTAGTGTCTGCACTATTTTTAAGTTATGTCTTACTCATTTAAAATTAGAGTTGTGAGTATCCTTTAACCCCCTCACACAAGCACTCATCCACGCACACATATATTTTTGTTGCCGTCCTGAGTAGTTTGTTGTTGTTTCATCTCATCGGTTTCTTTTTTGTCTGTGAAACAATGAGCCAAGCCTGTATTACCAACTTGTGGACAAACAAATTAGCATTTCATAGCGGACAGTACGTGCATACTTTGCTGAGGATAAAATTTGTCCCCTGTAAAGGCTGGATGGCTCCCCCTCACATGTATATGACGGTACATTCCTCCCTGAATTCTTTCCTGAATTAGTGGTTTTAAAAGCAGTTATTGGCTTCTATTGGGTCATCAGGGAGTAAGTAAAAGTCAAGTGGTGTGTGTGTGTGTGTGTGTGTGTGTGTGTGTGTGTGTGTGTGTGTGTGTGTAAAGGCACCATTTGTATTATCTCATTCAAACAGTATTATTGTTCCTCATTTCCTGTTACTCTGATGTGGTCGGAACTGTGTGAAGAGTGTTTCCTAAAATCAACCTGGTGGTTTCATGACTTTTGAGCACCCTTAAAAGATTAGCTTACATATTGTTCTTCTACCTGGGTCCTGGGCAGATATGTTTAGCTTTTCATCCTGGTCAGTTTATATGGGGAATTACAGAAAGGAGGTAATAACATGCATCAGGTGTGATGCAGGTGTGGGATTGTACGTCCTCTTGTTTTGTGAAACTTTTCCTGACGGATCACTTCAAGCTCACAGTACACACACACACACACACATATCCAGTCACTACATTCCACTGTGCATATCTCACCAAGGGCCCCAACTGCTTTTAATCATGTTGGTCACGAGGCGGCCCAGCTGCTTTAGGTTTGGGTGGGACAGCGGAGGAAGGGGGGGACCCTAAACTCTAATAGTGAACATATTTCTCTAGGCCCGGCCCTCTTCTCCTTATGACTTCACCCTCCGCTGAGATCAGGCCTGAGGACTGTCAAGAAAGGGAGAATTAGGCTCAGAAAGGTCTGTTTTTTTGCTTAGACCACTCTCAGTTCAGTTTTGAGAACTCTTTAGGTCATTGAGGTGATGATGATATTTCACTTTTATGATGATGGGTGTCTTTTACATGCTAATCACTGTCATTAGAATGTTCTTCCATTACTGCAAACAACATAACAATCCATAGATGTTGCCATAAATGTCAGAGTGTCATGTTAGCAACAGAGTGGACAGCCCCCTCTGCAAGAGATCTGCCTCTACCAAACTACTCCTACACTGTCCTGCACGGCATGATAGTCTGAAAAGCAATACATTTTTGTAGGGCTGCAACAACTAATCGATAAAATAGATTATAATCGATTATGAAAATCGTTGTCAACGAATGTCATTATCGATTAGTTGGTCTGCTTACGTCACGGGGAGCGTTTACTGGTACGCACACACACGCAAGGTCTCTCTCCCTCAGGCGCTCTGCCGAGCGCGCGCGCTACACGGTTTGGAGCAGTCTCTTCTGTCTATGCGAGACAGAAGAGACTGCTCCAAACCGTGTAGCGCGCACGCTCTTGCTTGCGCGCTCTAGATTTCGGGAGTTTGAACTAATTCGCGGGCATCAGGGAGCCGCAATCAATATGCGGGAGACTCCCGGGACTTCCGGGATGTCTGTATTTTGTCTCGAGCATCAGGTTGTGCAATCAGTTCGCTCGCAACGTAAGTGATGGATTAAAATAGCGCTACCGCAGAAATAGGTTAAGTTAAAACGGTGTTTACAAAGTGAAGCATTAAATACAAAGGCAGTTAATAACAGCAGCAGTAAAATATTGTTTTTTAGTCACTGTACTCAGTGGTTTTCAGCGAATGCTTGTGCACTAATGCATAATTTCTCCTGTCCTTTACTCAAGCCTGTTAGCTTGCTGGGTAACGTTACCTCCATTCCGTTCTCTTTTTATAGCATTTGTCTACTAAGTTTTAATTGTTTTTCAAACTGCGGCTCTACATTCACACAATTGTTTTCAGTCTTTCTATATTTATTTAATCAATTTATCCTTATATTATATTCTTTTATATATTATATATATAATATATATTATATTCTTTATCCTTATATTCCTTATATATAATTAATTTTAAATAAAAATTAAATGAATTATATATTTTAGATGTTTTTAGTTTGTTTTTAGTTCAGATATTCACATCTGAACAACATGTCTCTGTAAATTTGTTTTAACAAAAATTGTGTTAAAACATAATATGTTGGATATCATTTTTTTAACAATAATCATGTTTGTCAACTTGCCATCAGCAATTATCATTAAAAACAATGCAAATATTGATATTAGTAAAACTCAATGTGTGGCTTGGCCCATTTTTATATGATCTCAGGCATCACTGTGCACTTCCGAAGCCATAGTATCACTTTAGTTCTCTAGTCTGGACCACATGCTGACCCAGTGCTAACCAGTCAGACCTAAAGATACTGCTAAAAATCAGAAAAAAAGACAGATCTTTTAGACATACAATCATTGGATATGTGACCGCAACAAGCCACCCACAATTGGAAACAAGGCCTCTATTTTTGTTACTGTATGTTACGCACACATTGACATGTCTTTGGTCTGAAATTTCGCTACCCCCACAAAGTGTTTGAAAAATGACTTGCCACTGGAAACTTGCTGATTCATGTTTGGTCAAGACTCTTGGTCTGTTTAAAGAGGCCCTCAAAGAGACCAAAGTTCACATTCAAGTTCAGGTCCATAATGCCACTGCATGTGATGGAAGAATTGTACAGTCTCATGGCATTGATGACTGCCTTTAGCTCTCCCTTTTGCGCCAAAGCAAAACATGCCTTCTGCTGAACAGGCTCCTTAATCCAACAATCATGTCACGGAGGGGGTTCGACATATTGTCCATGATGTTTAGCAGTTTGGACGTCATTCTTCTCTCAGAAACAAACTCCAGATGTTCCAGATCCACTCAAATGACAGAACCTACCTTCCTAATGAGTTTATTTAGCCGGTTGGCATCTCCAAGTACACCAGCACTCTAAAGTATAGACTGAACAGGCTGAAAGAACGAGCAAAGTATTTTGTAAAATACATTGATGGATCTGAGCCTTCTCAAGAAAATAAATCTGCTACTGCCCTTTTGTAGATTGTCATTGTAGGTTTTTCTTTATTATGTAATTTCCGGAGTTGCTCATACAGGACTCTGGAGTTGTTTTTCTCAATGTAAGCTTGGGTAGTGTTTTGCAGGTTACCTGGTTACTGTAGTTGAATTATTTGAGTCTTTGTGTTTGGCCTCTTCTGAGGGCTTATGTTACACATAGAGCAACATACTCTGTCTATCAGGATTTCATCATGAAACCTTCGGATAAATTCCAGTTCCTTTTAAAAGGCTTAAAGGATTGATTTACTTTTTAAAGCCTCAAACTTTAGGGCACATGCTTGGTGCCAAGCTCAGGGGGAGGCTGGAGAGGAGATTGTAGGGAGCTGTATTTTAGTGTGGAAGATTTGCTGCTAAATGTCCTGTCTTTATTTAGTTACTGTACTTTCGCTTTTACTATGTAGTTCAGACACAAATGTACTGCGTGATCTGCAATCACTGCCAATGAGGCATACTCTCTGTTCCCACAGACAGACTTCATACATCAGGACAGTGCATCACCATGGTCCTTGACCTGTGTCCATCTGTTCCTATTAGGCGGTTTGTCCACAGCGGCTCGTCTCATCTTTGGCCCTGTCTCAAATTATGTACTTAATGTGGACATGGATTTTTAAAATTTAGAAGGGTGGTCATGAGTGCCCCCTTTACAGGAGCTGTTTACCCTTGATTAGTCCTTTTGCCAAGCCTTCTCTGGTATGGACTCCCAAGGACCACTATCTGACAGCCAATCTGGCATGTCACCAAAGTGTTGGCTCAGACAAGGAACATAGGGCAGAATTTGGGCCGAGTCTTTTGAAAATATTAAAAGTTTTACAATGATCTAATCCATAAAGTCTGACCTCTAACATCTTTTTAAATGCCTTTAAACAAGACAATTATGTATCTAAATACACCTGCAATCTAATAGACAGTAATTAATTTGTTCTTATTTCATGAGAGTTTTACTCGTTTCTCCATCTTACCTTGTTCCACAAGCCCTATTTTTCACTTCTTCATAAATCTTAACATTGATAAAAATACAGACCAACTGATCTGTGTCCATGATGGAAGCTTGGGCTTTGCCCCGGTGCCCACACTGATTTACTCTTGCCTGTGTCCAGATTAAAGGCTGATTCTTAATCAGTCACTCAAGCTTAACAACCCCCCCCCCCCCCCACCTAGGCTGATGGTGGTCTTAGCTGGTGGGGCCATCTGGCCGTCAATCTGGGACTGCTCCTGAACCAAGAGTTGTCCTCGCCTTAGATAGTCTACCCCGAAAGATGTCTATGATGACTCTCATAGGACAGAGCGGAGAGTTTGTGCTTGGGTCAACTGTCCCCATAATACAAACAGCTAAAAATAATACTAAACAGTGTTTTATTAAAAATGTGCAAATGGGAAAAGGTGTCAATGCCATCTCAAAATGGCCAAATATTTGTATATCAAATTTGTCTAACCAATATATTAGTCTTCCATGTGTACATTGTAATGTAGACATTACAATTTTTGTTTGTAATACAATGCAAACCGCCTCGTTGTTTTCCAGCTAAATGCATGTGCCAAACATCACTGTCTGTTCTCTACTACACAACTGAAGGAGATTGATGATGCTCCTGTGGTACCCAAATAACTGGATTTAACAAGATCAGCCTGTGTGAGAGGTTGAGATCCTAAAGTAAGCTTTGTTGGTTCTGGTCCCTACTGGGGATTGACGGATTGATCGATTCATCTGGCTTGATTAAGTCTTGGTTCTCTCCAGACTGCCAAGTGTCAGGCAAAGTGCAGGTTCGCCATAAATAGATTATATATTTGACAGCAGTAGATGAATGAAATATTGATTAAATGCCAAAGCTAAGAAAATTAAGTTATGCAGATGCAATGCTTTTCCACAAGCAACAACAAAAAATGGGATAGAAACTTCCTTGCAACAGAGATTTTATCTTAAGTGTAATTGTGCCCAGGTGAGTAATGTTTTCAGCCAGCGTGTGACCCCCTCTTACGCAGTCCTACTCTCATTAGACATTCTCTGCAATTTTAAATGCCTCTTGTTTTATTACACAACACCATTGCTGTTTCAAAAGAGAAATAAAGGAACAGAACATATGTTACATCAAATCCAGCAAACACATTTCTGAATCTTTGCCTCAGTCAAGAAGACAGTTTGTGCTTGGTAACTCTGTGCTTGAAAGAGGTTGTGAAATTATATCATTTTATGTGAAATCATTCAATAATCTATAACTATAATCTGTAACATGATCTATGGTGTTGTGTGAGTATCCCAGCAGCAGAGCTCATGGTGAAGGGTTTTCTAAAGCTGTAGAGCTGCTGGAATGGAGGTGTGGAGGGTTTGATGGCCTGTTTTAGGCTTCATATGGCTCTGGTCCTGATTGAATAAACAGAATTTAAAAACAAATCAGGAACAGCACCACAGAGAGACCCTGTGTTTTGACAAACGCTACATACATCTGCAGACCTTTTTTGAGCAATGTGAAACCATATTGAAATGCCAAAGTTGAAAATAAATCTATGTTTATCCAGATTCCTTGTTCCTTTGTATTCCCCTTTCGAACATTAACAGAGTGCTGTCACAGTGGTGGATTTCACCAATAACTTACACAGGAATGTCCTTTCCGGCTCAACTTGCCCCAAGATATCGGCCTGGAAGTTTCTAGTTATCCTGCAGACCTTGATTAGCTGGTTCAGTTGAGTTTTATTGGGGTTAGGGTTAAACATTGCTGGATGGTGGCCCTTCAGGAGAAGAATTGGGCATCACTGAACTTACATGCTTTTGTGTGTTCTGCCTCCTTGATTGCTCGTGTACGATGCCCAGAGGTCTATTTGATGTATGTGTTTGCCTTTTAACGATGTGTTCCTGCTTTCAGAATTGTTAGATAGAACGTGAAAGAATAGAACGTAGAGTTGGATATGTTGAACTATTTTTAATCATTAGAATATAAAAAGTATCCAGCTGTGTCATGTGGCAGATCACATGAGGCTCACTGTCTATCCCCCTGTTGGCCCTTTAGGAGCAGATTTACTAAACAGGGCAAATTAGCGTGAGAGTGCAATTCCAAAACAGCACCGATGGGAGTGGAAAGTTCTGCGCGTGATCTACTGACGACCCGCAATTTAAAGAACACAGATTTAGTAAGATCATTTCCATGATGACCAACGCAATCTACCACGTAGCATCTGGTTTAAGACGTGCTTTTTTAAGTGGTAAATAATAGCACAAACACCAGTACGTTGACGAGCGCAAACCTTAGTAAATCACCTTGCGTGATTCATTGAAATACTCTCCTCCCATAAATGTTGCGCCTGAAAGGGAAACTCCTACAAATGCATCCAATAAGGTCAGCCGCAAAAATAACTGTTGCACTACTTTTTTACTGCGTGTCTTTAGTAAAACCTGACGGTCGTTTTTTTTTATGCCAAAAGAGGGTTTGCGCTGGCGCAAGCTGTTAGTAAATCTGGAACCTAGTCATTGCGTATTTGCATAAAGTTCAACACTTGTTTGTCAATAATCTGGCACTCATATTGCCTCAAATTGCCAACCTTCAATACTAATGAATGACATCTGGGAGTTTTTGTTTTAATTCACTGGCAGTGTTATCTTTGTCAACCATGAAGGTGTTAACAAGGATTTATCATCATAAGTTTAATTTATCTAACATCCTAGTATTGCTCTTAAGTCTTCATCTCTCTGTTTTGTGAAATTTAGAATCTACTAAAAATCTAAGGCCCATTTTTCCAAGCTCCACCTCCTGACGCGGCCTCAACCCTATATTCGTGGTAAACTCCAACCTCTGGCTTTCCACAAGGGATTCAGCTGAGAACAGACATTATGCAAAACGACCGATTACAGCACTACAACACAGCGGACAGTAAATCAAAGCAAATCCTGCTTGTAATCTCTACTCAATTCTGGAGTAATGACTCGGAGGAGACAGTTGGACATGCAGCTCGTTTTTATTTTATTAGTTTAAAGGGATGGTTCACACCAAAATGGGAATTCATTTACTCACCATGTTGTCTCCATTTTTTTTACTCTCCATTTTTTCTCCCGTGAAAGACAAAAGAATTTTCATACTGCAAAAGTTTCTTAAGCTGTCTTCTTTTATGTTCAACAGAAGAACGAGTCAGTTTTGGAACATGAGGGTTATAAAAGATGATGATTTTCATGTTGGGTGAACTATCCCTTTATTTTTTCATGGAAAAGCTTTTCTTCTGTCATAGCTCTAAAATCTCATTCTATCTTGTTTGACACTGTTGTTATTGATAATAAATACTATGACTGTTAAAATGTTTAAAAAATTTAGATAAAGCTTATAATAAAATATAAATATTAGAATAAAAAAAAATGCTACCCTTGGCAACTAATGAAATAAAATAGTTTAAAGACAGAAATATATAAAACTAATAAAAATGACAACAGCGCATAAAAAAAATTAAAAAGTAAGCTAAATGTAAAATTCTTAAAATAAATACTTATATAATAGCACTGGTTTGACATTGGTTATGTGCAGAAGAACATTGTAACTTAGTGAATTATTCAAATATCAATCTGTTTCTCACACATAGATATAACATGACTTTACTCCCAGTCTACCATATTAATACAAGTTAATTGTATGTAAAAATAGCCTGAATTAATAAATAGTAAATATTTTCTACGCATGCTAATTCCACTCGCAGATGCTGTGGATAGTTCAAAATCACTCAATTTATGTGATCATGACTCAACCCCCCCCCCTTTGATTTATTTTTCTTTCTTCTTTAAAACTCCCCCTCTAATTTATGACTCTGTGTTCAGATTTAAGGGTGTGGGCCGCTGCTTTCATACTAACGGTTCCAGCAATCTTTAGAAGATCCTGTTTCCAGCAGTCAGGACTATCGTCCTGTAAACTCCACCAAAGCCCACATCAACTGCTCGTAAAAACAACTGAACTGGCCAAAGTCTTGTTTTCTCCAGTATAACCCCAGCCACTCGTCTCTTTCGATATGAAGTCATCATGCTTGCTGGAAACACTTTCCATTCCAAATGTTGATGTCAACTGAGAGACCAACCAATGGCGAGAAAGACCCGAGCTCACGCTCATACTGGATGCTCACGGGAGTCACATTGATCTGAATCTTTCATGTGCAGGCGGGGTATTTTTAGATTTAAGCATGTCTTTCAAAGCACTAATGAATTTGGGATCCAGGTTGTGTTTTCATTCTACTAATAAAGTTCAGAAAGTCCAATGGCAAGTCAGTTTCAAATGACAGTTTCAGGCAAGTTTATGGTGGATTTCTGTTTCCTAAACAGCTGTGGAGGGTCTGTGTTATGTTGTTCATTAGCTCTCTAGTTAGTGTCTCTTACTGTTTCCTTTGAGTAAGATGGTTACATCACTGTCTTAACTGACCCTGGAAATGCAAAGTGGAATGGAAATGGAAGTGTAATTTAGCTGAATTTCACTTTTAAAAGCAATTGTTGTGACTGTCACTTAATGTTTACATCTGCAAGGCTAAGAGTATTGCGGTCATTTAAATGACAGAATTTTCTTTTTTAAGTGATCTATTCCTTTATGTATCCTCATGTTGTTCCAAACTCATATAAATTTGTCCTCAATTGAACACAAAGATTTTTTTATTTATTTTTTGCTGAATTTATCAAATTTTGTTTCATAAACGCCTTAAATATTTTTTAAAGTCTTATTTTGGTATTATTTATATACTATTATAGTATTTATTAATATTTTGAACTTTTATTTTTATTCATTTTTATTTTAATTTTTGTTTAAGTTTAAATAATTGTGTATTGTACTTTTGACATTTTTATGATTTTATTGATTATTTAATAAATATTTATTCTACTCTACTAATATTTATTAGATTTTTTTTATTATTTCAGCTTTATATCAATTAATGAAAATGATTTTTAATAGTTTTACATTTAGATGTCAATAATAGCACTGTTCTAAAAATATTTTTTTTATATTTCACAGAAGAATGAAAATCATACAGGTTTGAAACGGCATGAGAGGGAGTAAATGACGACAATTTTCAGTTTAGGGTGAACTATCCCTTTAAATTTTGGACTTTTTTCACACAAAGCTGTTGTATGACTGAAGAGAAAATTTGGAATACAGCGCAATTCACATAGACCACTTTGATGGTGCCTTTAGGTCATTTGTGGAGCTTGACAGTTTCATTGTATGGAAAGAGCAGCTTGAACATTCAGCAAAATATCTATTTGTATTGAACGGAAGAAAGAGATTCATACAAGTTTGGCAGAACTTTAGGGTGAGTACATGTAAATGTAATAATTAAGTGATGTCGGAATATTTATTTTTGAGAGAATGCTCAGAGATATGTTCAAGTTGCTTTGGCCCTGCTGCTGTATGGCCCTGTTTGTGTGAGTTTTTTCCAGTGCTGCTGTACATTAAATACTGAGACCTCTTTCAGCCCACTGGAACGCTTGAATCATTAGACACACCACACATACCTTCACATGTTCCTTATATTTCCCAATGTTTATGTATCTGCCGGTTTGTGCATGAATCAGGTGGTTGTATGAATGATAAATCTGTTTTGAGTGTCTAGACCTGAGTGTGTCTGTATATCTGAATGCTTTGTCTTTGCAGTAGGAATTCAAAACTTGAAATTACTGCATTATTTCAAATCTATATCACCCATAAATGCATATAGTTCTGCTAATGAACAATATTATGGTGGAAGAGTTCTGAATATTATAAAAAATGTATTATTTTTTTCCCACTGAAAAAAGAAAGCCATACAGGGTTAAAACGATATGCACGTCAAAATAAGTGTACTTCTTTAAAGAACAACAAACGATTATTAAAACAATGATTTGAAATGTATTTTAAAGTAAAAATTGTAAAAAACACTTAAATGTGTTGGAAAATGTTTAATTCTAAATAAAATTATTAATTATAAAACCATTGCATAAAATCACATTTATTGTATAATATGGTTCATAAGGAATGTGCATTGTATATGTTACTAATTTTCTCCTCTTTTGGTATTCCATTCACAGCCCTTTCATTTTTCATTGGTTTTGTTTGTCAGATTTGGTTTAATCCCTCAGGCAGAATCTGTCTGAATGCAAATATTCAGATTATCGCCACACTCTTCCTTTGTCCCAAACATATTTTGCCTTCTTTTCTGCATGGGAGCAGCTGCTGTTAAATGCATGAAAGGGTGTGTGATTGACAGCAGCATTTGTCTGTAAGTGTCTGGGGACCCGTTGGGACAATGGCAGGGCCCTTCACTGAGCAATAGCTACCACACCTCAGACCCTGCACCCGCACCATCGGGCCCTGGGCCCTTTGTTGGTGTTCAATGGGGATCTAGGAATTTTCTCTATAGGTCCAGGTGTAAAATAATACTCCTTATATAATGTAATGCTACTTATAACTTTATTCTTAAAGTGGATTCTAAAAATCGAAATAAATCGTAATATGGAATTTGGTATTTCGAATGGTATTTCGAAATGCCCATGATAACAATACCTTGCATGTTCATTATTCTGATATATCGTATTACCGTATATTGGATACGGTCTACTTGTCCCACAGTTTGTAATTAAATAAAAAAGTGTACTTAAGTGTGTTAAGAAACATAGTCATGAATGTGTACTCTCTTTAAGTACACTTAACTAAGTGGCCTTTTATTGTGAGTGATTTCACAATAGTCTCATGCAAAAACATTTATAAACATAATGAGTTATGAAACCGCAGTGTCGGTAAGCTTAGCCTTTTTTTTGGTGTCTAGTAGTGATGTTAAACACACACACACATACACACACACGCTGTTTGTTCATGTTTTATTGGACTTTCCATAGACTTTCCATTTATAAGGACATTCCACTATTTTTATACAAACTGTATATTCTATCCCATACCCCTAAACCTATCCATCACAGAAAACATTCTGCATTTTCTCATTTTCAAAAACCATTACTTAGTATACTTAGTATAAGCTATTTTCCTCATTGGGACCAAAAAATGTCCCCACAAGGACAAGGAAAAGGATATTGCCATCTTTGTGGGCACATTTTGTCCCCATAATGTAGGGTTTACCTAGTCTAGCGTAGCCAGACCTTCAGACTGACGTGACGGCAGAAGGTCTGGACTCTATCGCAGCTTTTCTTTGCCAAGGACCGCCCAAGAGGACGTTTCACCGACATGTAACGCAACCAATCACAGTTAGTTTTGTTTCAATATAATGTCGGTGTCCCTACAATAACAGACCGGCGTGCATCTAATAAATTATTCATTCAAGAACATTGTGCAAGTTTACTGCATCAATGGAGCCGCGAACTTCACATACTTTTGAAAATCCAGCGTTTAGTTGGTCCTGGTAAGCGCTCATTGTCAGAGTTGTAAACACAATGGCTTCCTTCTTCCACGAGGGGTTTTGGCGCCACACATTTGTTTCTAGTAGGACCGATAAAGAACTCGACACACACGTCTCCCGGACATCCTGTAGAATTTAACCAATCAGATCGCGACTTCGAAACTCCTGAAGTGTTCCCAGAAAAGTGTGCCATATGCATATAAGACGTTCAGCCAATGGTCCATGGGTGTGACGTCTGAGGCTGAGACTAGGGTTTACCAGGCCACACACACGCACGCACGCACGCACGCACGCACGCACGCACGCACGCACGCACGCACGCACGCACGCACGCACACACACACACACACACACACACACACACACACACACACACACACGCAGACAAAAAACACACACACACCAAAACTTCTCTAAAATACGGTTGAAATGTGACTCACTTTGATGGTAAAAAAAGCACATCTTGTTTTGGTTGTTTTGTGATTTGGTTTATTACATGGTTTCCAGTACAAGGAAAATCTTTTCTTTTTTTTTGCCAAAACAATCTATAGGTGTGACTCACTGACTCCTGAACAGATTATGTTGATGTTTGGCCAGTAGACCAGAATTTTAGGATATTGTTTTCTTTTCCTCATGTGGACGGGGAAAACCAGTGTGACCAAACCTTCTCAGTTCAGTCAAGCTCAGTGTTAGGCTATCGTAACTTACCCAACACTTACCTAACTGACTGTTATTTGCCATATTTCAGCCACACAAACAGTTTAGAATGTTTTTTCTCATTAGCAGAAATGCCACAATATACCTCTACCCTTGGGAATGACTTTCCCACAACTGCCTACCTCGGAAATAAGTAATACGAGTCACTATTACACATAATGGCCGGTCTGTTTGTGCTATCTCACTTCCTGCGTAGCATACTGGAGTGTGCCAGTGACACCAGTTCAGGAGGCAGGGATTTTTGGGTGAAGCTGGCATATTACTGAACTCCATATGGTAAGGGGGTTATACAGTATGTGGAGTCTCATGTGATTTTTCTTCCCGTAGCCTCCATTAAGAAGGTTAGAAAATGTTAGAAGCTTTTGTTACTGTAAGACATACCTCAGTGAGTCCAGATGCAGTCTGCCCGGATTAAATTTGCCCTCTCTATGAGTCTTAGGCCTCCTGAATAGAGCTTAATCTTTCCTCAGCCTCACTCTGGTATGAATGCCTAGGGTTCCTCAGGCTCCTTTGTGGTCTTCTTGTGGCTCTAATCTCTCGCTGCCGATCCACTCTATCCCTTTTGTCTTGTTCCTTCTGTCACACAAATCCACTTTAATAATCGGCCAATAAATCTTAGGCAATATAAGTAAACCTCAATGGTTTGCAAAGATTTACTTGTATGACTAAAGCTTCATATTTAAATTAAACATTAAATTAAATATCAGTTATATTTAATTTTGCAAGAAATATGAATATGCTTGACAAGTTAAATTATATATTTTTGTAGTTATAGATTTGCCCCCCTCATTATAGTAAGCTATAGGTAGGGATGGGTATAGTTAAATTTTTTTCGATATCGATACCTTTACTTTGATATCGGTTCCTGAACGCTTCTTGCTTCTATACCAATTTTATGAAACCCGTTCTAGATGGAGATGGAGTTCACGTGGAGCAACATGTCCTGCAAACCGATCCACTGTGAGACACTGCAAACACTGGCAGATAATGAGCTGTTCATTTGTAAAAACACATTGGCGCGCTTCACTCTGAAACATGCGCAGCACATTTATTTATTGAATTATTTCACAGCCTTTGATCATGCATCCCTACTTACTGTTTTCACTTGCAGTCAATTGAGGTAAAGTAAATGTGTTTGTGTTTGGCTCTTGGTCCACAACTCTTAGATCGTCCAAATCCACAATCTGGCTCACTTTTTCCCCTTAGGACGGCCTCTTTAGCACTAATTTGGTTTTAGTTTACCTAGCAATAAAGGGGAAAAAACCCAAACAATGCTCTTGCCCTGCCATGGTTACAGCATGTTCTGCTTGGCCTGGAGTCTACTAATGCATTTACCCACAATCCTCTGGCAAAGTTGGCCTCAGCTGTGACATGAGGGTGTTAAGAGACCACAGTCAGACAAAAAATTGTGAAACCAAAGGAACCCTGTTAAAAGTACTGTGGTGGTACATTAATGATGGTCCTTTATTAGTTTGTGCCCACTGCAACGTTCAGCTGATCAGAAAAGTCATTCCTACGGCTGCCAAAAGTTCATGGATATGGCTCTAGTTCATTTTGTAATGTTACACTACTGTCTTTTATGTTTTCAGGACATAGTTGAGAAAGTCTGCTACTGGTCTATAAAGGTAGCGGGCAGACAATAGCTCAGAGGGATGTTTAAACTGCTGTTAATTTTACAGGCTGTGGTTTTGGTTACAATGCTCACCTGCTACAGGAAGAGTTTTAATGAAACACTGCTGTCTGAGGATGATCTAGTTCAGAGCTGTCAGCTGCTCTGCCGTAACCTCTACTTTCAAATTACCTCAGTTTCGTGCTACTGGCATCTATTTATTATTGATAAAACTGAAATTGAACAAAAAGAGATAGGATTTAATTTTGTCATTTTTTTATTTTATTACAAGATGATCAATCTAATGTTTTTTACTGCAACATTTGTTATTTAGTACAAATGTACATATTGCCTGGGATATGTTTAATATTTTTACATTTTAAATGAAAAGAGGCAGGGTTGTGTTTTATATTTCATTTTGTTATAAATAAGCTAACGTTATGCATGGAGTGAATATATCAATAATCAATATGCGTTGCCTGCACAACATTTGTGTGGCTATAATTTTTAAGATTCCTTTAAATAAAAACGAAAAGAGGCAGAGTAGTGTTTTATAACATATTTCGTTTTATTTTTTGCCTAAAATGTATACAGAGATAACCGGAGTAGCAGAGCGAGTTGAGTGACAGAATTGCCGGACTCGCGTCCTCGGGAGTCATTCTCCTCAGTCGACTTGCCAAGTCCGAACTTTGCTTACTTGGTATTGAGAAACGCCTAATGTCGGCGCTTGTCTTCTTATGACAAACAGCCACATGCCGAGTAGCAAGAACAAGATCTGCTGTATGTCATCCATTGTTGTTTACTGTCGCTTTCTTCTTCACACGAAAATGACATCGATCACTTCTCTCCGGCATAGGCTACACCACGCCTATCAAGTAAGGTACTGTTGGCGGTGGAAACGCAAGCCGGATCAGGGTTTACTGTCCCGAATCGCACTGTACTGTACTGTACTGTACTGTACCGTACCTTACCGCTCGGTGGAACGAGCCATAAGTAACTTTGTAAGTTCATGTAGTTCTACTAACCATAACCCTAACCTAACAGTCTACTAATACTCTGATAGTTAGTTGACATGTAGTTGCAAAGTTACTTATAGTTAGTAGAATGTCTATCGAAATAAAAAGTGTAAACCAATAGTTTTAGTTTAACTGAGAATACTTTTTTTCTGGAACATAGTGCAAGTCGTATGGGAAACTTTTACGGTGTTTTTTGGTGTTTTACACTCCCTGGTGACTTTTTGCTTTTATTGTATGTAAAAGAGCAGCGTGAACCTTCTGCTAAACAATTTTCTCCATACAGAAGAAAAAAGGCAAAGGGGTTTGGAAGGACATGTCAGTCAATACGTTGAAAGGTCAACAGGTCTATTGAAGTGACACACCTGTGATGCCACAATGCTTTAACACTCTGGATTTCAAAAGATGCTCTGTGTATTGTGGTTTGTTTGAAGTGCATGCTTGTGAACCTTTGAAATAGTGTGCAAACATGCTTTTATCCTTTTAATTGTTGAAATACACCAGATATCATTGATACCGAACCCCACCCTCCACCCTCCACCCCCGGCCAGGTTTGGTTAGCTTCCGATTAGGCCTACCATATTTGATGTGGTATATTCATTTGTGTTTTGAAGATGAACAAAGGGGTTGGAATGAGGGTGTGTAAAATGATGATATCATTTTTAATTTTGGGTGAACTATCCCTTTAATTTAATTTTCTACTACACAGGAAATCTACTACACAGGACTGGAAGTCTTATGCCCAGAACACATTGTACGACATTTTGGGCTGTCCCAGTCGAAAGATGACCAATCGTGGCAATTTCTGTGGTCGTGGCTCCTAAACGGTGGTCCTCTCATAGTGTGTTTGGTGCTACGATCTACGTCTACTGACTAGCCAATAAAAATGCTACATGAAATGGCGTATTGATTGACGCGACATGGCGCTAAAACTTAAAACTATACATCAAGCTTCATTTGCAGAAATGGCATGCCAAGTTGGCCGCTTGGCTAGGAAAACTAGCCATGACTGCATCCATATTCTCCTCTTTTGCTTTATGTGCACTTTTTTTCAGCGCACATAAAAAACACTATTGCCAAAGTGTGATTCATCTTGCTCTAATTGTTTACCACTAGTTTGCTTGTCGTACCGAAGTTTATCAGATCCATGTTGTACAGTGTGATTTGTAATGATCTTATGGGATTGCCAAAATCACACAGTCTGTTGCAGGCATTAAACACGTTTAATACTTCAAATGTTAAACAAATGAAATCCATTTGGTTATGTATTTTCTCTGAAGAAGAAGACTTTCTGTAGCTGATGAAATGGAAATATACAGTTGCCCTAAAAAGCTTTACTTATGTTCACACAACACAGGCATTTTTAAGTGACAAAATCAGATTATTGTTTGCTCATCCATAATTTTCTATTATGTATTGAGCATTTTTCTATTTTTGAAGTAGTTTAAACCTGTACAAATTTCTTTTTGTGATTTTTTTTTTTACATTAAATCTTTAAATGAAATCCCTTTGGTTTAATATTTTAGTTACTCAATGTAACCGCATTCATGCAGTTTTAAATGTGTGACTTAGTGTTAAACTTAGGGACACTGTATCTCTTATTACATCACATGAAGGCAAGAGTCTAACACGGTGTGATGGCCTGTTTGTTTCCATGGCAGCAGGGTGTTGCCCCCTCCTTACTTATGAAATAACCTCGATTAAAATACACTGTATGACTTCAGCCAGCTGGAATATGTTTTTACTAGAGGATTTCTTATGATGTGTCATAAACGACAGGAACTTTCACTAGTCCAAATGTGTTCTTAGCGTATTCTTAGCGTCACCCAGTTTAAAATGCATTTTGAACTATGACGCTTTCTTTTTAGACACATATGTAGTTGAACTGTTTTTTTTATTTTTTTTATGTGGAGCGAAACCCATTGGGAATGTACACCAGCCAATACCGTAACATGCCTTCTTTTTTGGGCTGGTATATTCAGCAGGGATCACACAGTGTCCCCTTTGAGTTCAGTCTCACCATGATCCTCATAAACAAGGATGCCTCAGATGGCTGGACGGGTTATTTCTGTGATATGTTTTCCATACGCAATAGTGTGAGTGAGCGCTTGTGTGTATCTAAAGGAATGTGTGTGGTAATGAGATGCCATGCCAGTGTAGAGGAATGAAGATGAGCATGCCATCATTGGTTTCCTGTTTTCACATTTCTGAAAGCTCTCTGTGTATCTTGCAAAAAATAGCCCAGGACATGCTTGTGGGATATGGAAAGTGTTTGTGCATGGGATTTAAGGAGTGAATTATTGATTCTCAGAGGAAGTGCAGTTTTATATAGATGTTTTGTTTGTGATTTTGGTTTATGTTGGGATGCTGAGATGCTTTAGGTCTATCAGTGCACTTCTTATAGTTCTATCTCGTCAGGACCGGTCACTGTTTAGAGCAGGTCTTAAAATAAAGCAGCTGTGAGCGTCTACTGCAGGTCTGTGTGCTGGTGGTCAACTCTGTAAGTTATTCTCATGCCACTGTGTGCTCATATTTCATAACACTAAAGGAGATGATGGACAGAGTGATGCTCTACTTCTGTTTTAGATATGATCCTGTGGTTTTTAGAAAAGAAGGCTCTGATTTAAAGGGATAGTTCGCCCAAAAGTGAAATGTGGTTATCACTTACTCACCCATATGTCATTCCAAACCATAATCGGGTTTAAGCTCCTGAGGCTTTATGAGCAGCTGTAAACAGCTTTATATCTATGGTAACTATGGCGTTGGTATTGAAAGTCCATACAATGTTGTTTTCCCCTCGCAGCAGAAGGGGAAGGGGAGGGCTCTCATTGACAGAGACACCACTTACCCAACTTTTAGTTTTTTACATAATTTACATTAACTTACAGCTATATTACACACTAAAGGAAAGGTACTATACAAAGATATGGCATCATTACTACCATAATAAGTGTTCTTTAATTTAGTGTTTCATAACCACTTTTTACTTTCTATCTCAGTGGTTCCAAATCCTGGTCCTTGAGTACCTACAGTAGGCTATATCATTTGCACCTGTATGATTCTGCTGTGGGCGCCATCTTCTGGCATTAAATGGAAATTCATTAATTGCAACCCTTACAGTGCATTATACTGTTGGTAGGCAGGTCCTTTGTGGTTTTGGACTCCACTACAAAATAGCTGTCCTTTTTAAATAGTGGCTATTTCATGCAGCTTTTGTTTCCTTAAACATACACACACCTGATTTCCAAATAACTTATCAGTTCATTAGTAGAGACCCCGAAACAAATGGGGTTTGCATCCAAAACCTGAAATGTGTTTCAGATATGAGAAACATTCAAAATGTGTACAGTTGGGGCCGGGGGTACTCAGGGTTGGGAACAAGTGACCCTTACAGGTTTGATATCCTAATGTGATATTCAAGATAACTGCTGTACTTATGATGGCGGCATGGCACGCTTTATTTATAAGCTTAAGGTAATTGAAACAGTGTGAATAAAAATGCCTTAGGCTATTTCTTTGATTAAACATCTAACTTCACAGTCTTTGCATTTGTATCAAATGCTCTTTCAAGGAAGTGCCATTCCAGCTTAGGTGGATTTATCGCTCATGGCAACAGTATGTTATCTTAGCATAGAATCAAAAGACAACAATTTGTGCCTTTAATGTCAAGTTTTTCATCCAAAGCCATTATATAACATACGTCTATTGTTTAAAATAACCACTTTCTGTGATCTTATATGTGCTGTCTTATCATGGAATGATGCAAAAAATATATATTAATTTATAGTATTCTCTACAATAATATAGTCTATGCCGATTATACATATTGTTAATTCTTATGAAAATTCCAGAGGTAGCTTGAAGAATACAGATTAACTATATTTTGTCTCAACTATGTGTTTATTGTCACGTTTATAGAGTCGAACCTGCTCACCTGCTAGTAGCTTTAGTGATCCTGAAGACATTGATTAGCTTGTTAAGGTGTGTTTGATTAGGGTTGGAGCTAAATTCTGCAGGACCGTATCACTCCAGGACCGACCTTGCCTATCCCTGGCATACGGCATTACAACAACAACAGGGTTTTCCTTTTAGGGTGAACTTTTCCTTCAAGACCCTTTTAGATGACTAACCATAATTTTGAGGACTAGTATTAGTAATGCATACTAAGAGCCTTAGCATACATCACTAGTAAATGGTCTTTGCATTGTGATTTAATCTATGTCTATGGTGCATGAAACTCTTACTTCTAGAGATGTTTGAGATGGGCAGTAGAGTAGCTTTGCAGTGAGCAATGGAGAACAAACAAATAAGGGACATGTAAAGTGAGAAGAGAAAGCCATCTCGTCCAGTGCAGGCAGATGTGTGTGTTGTAGCACGCTGGTTTGCAATCTGACGGTCTCTTTCCCTGCTTCACTCTCTCCCTGATATGCTCCGTGTCTCAATGGAAACCTCATGCATGTGCACTCTGCCTTCCCACTCTGAAAGAGAGAGCGAGAGAGAAAGAGGGAGGGATCGCGAAGAGCGAGAAAGAATCACATCATCAGAAGATCAGCAGAGGAAAGCAGCAGTAGCAAGGACCAGCAGGCTTTGCCATGCTCACTCAGAGGAATGGGGCGTGTACCGGCTGCGTTCTGCCCGGGAAGGACGGCTCAGATCAGATGGATGTGGCTCGGTGTACCTGTACCTGGGATTGTCTGACAGGGGTTGACGGCTGTTTATCGGACGCTTCCTGCCTTTGGATCCAGCTCCTGGCCAGGGCATACTGGGGGGACGTGGAACTGGGGCTCCGGGAGGCCCAGAAGGATGTCTCTTGGCGCAGATTGAAGAAGACGACTCCGAGGAACTGCATGCGGGCGTGGGTAAGGTTATCTGGATCTGCTGTAGGTTAAGAGCAGCAGAACTAAAAAGGAGAAGATGGGTGACAGTCTGGTCCTGCATATAAGGGATGGAGGGCTCTCAGTGGTGTATTGAGTTACGCTGGACTGAGGGGGGTAAGGAGATGGCTTTCAGGAATGCTTTGTCTGTCATTCACATCCAGGGTGTTTGGTTAGGTCTCCTACATTGAGCCATAATGTAACATATTTTTCACAGCAAGACAACTGTGTGTGTACATGCCCTGGTTTCACGTTTCAGTTATTGTTCCTACGTAAGCAACGGTCCCAAAAGAGGGACCTTGGAATTGAACAGACTTTTGATTGGGTCCTTGCTCACGTTTTTAAACCCAAACCCTGTGGATGATGGTTTCATCTAGAGAACAGAGTTGTGATTGAGTTGTTTCTCTGTTTTTATCTTTGGAAAAGTGTGTGTTCAAGAAAGAGAGACGTTTATGTGTTCACAGTGAGCTCCACTGTGGCTCAAGAGTGACTCACGCTTGCCATAACTACTGGACGCACATGAATTTGTGTATTTCGTCATGACAGCATTTAGCAAGAAAATGTTATTGCTTAGAGGTTGCTCTATTGTAGCTGAGGAAACTTCCATAACATGGGTTTCATTTTTTTTTAAATTTAGCTATTAGCTTTGTCTGAGATATTTCTCATTACATTTCATTAGAGAAATGAAAATAGACACAGTTGAGACAGTTGTTGACAGTAGAGGAATAACACTATCTATGCCTCAAATCATTTGGTCTTTGAAGAATTTGATTAGAATAGTTTGGGTTCATTGTGAGATTAGAATTCGGTATCTTGTCAAATATGATTTTGAGATATTCTATGAATGTCAGATTGCTGTGGTCTTTATCTCAACAACAAAAAACTTTTTGGCAAAAGTCTCAATTTAATCCTATTGTTTTCTAGACAAACAAAAACAATGCAGTAGTAGATTGGATGGGCTGATAAATATATTGTCGGAATTAACAGCTTTGTACAGTATGTCAAGTTTTCTGGCAATAGAACACATAAATGTGATTTTCAAACCAAGTTTCTGAAAACCATTAAACACACACCACTGTTAAAATGTACTTGGTAGTGAAATGTGATAATGTAACTAGATAGTTCTTGAATTTGACTAATGACCAATGGGATTGTGTGTATTATTCATGCTGTTTGATGGACTGGATGGTTTGTATGATGCTGTTTCTGGTGTGGAGGACTATCACACAGGGCAGTCATTCGCGTCTCCTGGACTTTCCGCCATTCAGATGAGAGCTTTTTCCAGCTGTATAATTTAACAGGTTAAATTTAGCATTGGAAACAGGGTTGTGTGCCCACCACAAAGACTATGACTGGCTAATGGTAGAGAAATGAAAAATGAAAGACAGAGGAAAGTTGTGATGTTATAGTGGGTGTTGTTGGAAAACCACGTGTATGAGTCAAGGTAGCATTAGCATATGAAAGTAAAGAGTAAAGAGAGGAAAGAGAATCCTTCACACAGCAGTATGATAATATGGAATGATGCCAGAAAGTTCTGAAATTGAGCTAATTTGTCATCATTTTTACATTTTACAATAATAACCTTAAAAACAGAGTAAGGCCCCGTTCACATATCGCGTCTTTTGCACGCTCAAGTTCATTATTTCAAATGGAGGCGCGCGGTTTGCGCGCTCATAATGGAAGCGACGCGGTCGCGGTGCGACGCGCTCGTTTTTTCCAGGCGCGTCCGCGCCGCATCGAGATAAAAACATCTCAACTTTTCAAAATGCCGCAAGCGCACCGTAGGTCACGTGACACGAACCAACCAATCAGCTTCCTCGCCATTTTTGTTACCTCAGCAGAACTAAATGGAGGAACGGCTCATCATTGCGGTCCAGGGATTTCCTGAAATTTATGTATAGGGTGCACCCAAACACTGCGTTTTTTACTTTTCTGAGTAAATAAGTCTTGTAACAGGGTTACAGCAAGGGTTTTTCGGTGGTGGAAATCCATTGCTGAAATTTCCTTCATGTAACGGAGAGAGCAGCTGATGGTTGCTTAGCAACGACAGACGCCTCCGGAGCGCAACCGCCCTAGCGCTTCTTTGGAAAAAAGAGAACGCATGCGCCTAGCGTTTTCTACGCGTTTTTAGGCGCGATATGTGAACGGGCCCTAACAAATGTCATATTTCATGTAGGGGTGAATTCAGGTTGATTGGAAGACTTTTCCCCTGTCATCTCACTGGCAAAAAGTGTTCCTATCAACCTGAATTCACCCATATTTTATTTGCTATCCAGTGTTTCCCCTAGAAATTTTTCCAGCAGCGGTGCTGTTATGTGCCCGAGGTTGTTACCAAGCCGCGCGTGGTGGGGTCCGGGGGCATGCACCCTTGAAGATTTTTTTTTAAATAACCCCTTAAACCATGACTTCTGGCAAGTTTTGTGGATAGAAATGGACATTTTGAGAAAAACAAATATGACATACCATCAACTGATTCAAGGCATGATTATTGCAGCACGTACCTTGAACTGCAGTCACATTTTCAGCTTGGTAAAAATTGTTTAGGGGAAAAATGAAATGGCACAACCCAGAAAAAGATTATTTACAATTTATTGAAAATTTTATCTTAATGGGAAAGGCCACACCCAATCTGTGAGCACTTAATTTTTCTGGGCTTTTTATAGAAGATCTCTAAGGCTCTTTGGTAACTGAATGATATTGTGGGGGTATTTTTTGTTTTTGCAAGAAGTCTTATGCTCATCTAGCCTGGATTTATTTAATCAAAGAATCTTAAAAAAAAAAAAAAAGAGCATCACGTATCATCATATTAGAATTATTTCTGAAGGACACCAACAACTTTAGTAGACTCATCTGAAAAATTAAATATGATTTAACGTTAACTATCAGGACTATGAGCAGTAGGTGATACTTCCTCTTCTTCATGGAGAGCGCAGTTCGTACCGCTTTCTCCTGCTGCGCCGCTGCTGAATACATTGTAGGGGAAACACTGCTATCCAATGTTCAGCTATTCTTTTTAATAGTCAAAGCTCAGTAAACACTGCATGTCATGATGGTCACAGACACAGAGATGTAGGCTACCTTTCATTTCACCAAACTGATTGCTCACTAAAAAACCCTCATAGATAACGTTTTCAAATCATTTAATGTTGTGTGACATGAAGAGGTAATATAAAGTGGCTGAGTTGTTTACTTACATTTTAATTAGTCTTCCCATATAAACACCATTATTTATTTACACAAAACGAGAGGCGGGATTTATCGTGTGAACTCGTGAGCTCAGAGGAGGCAAGAGAGTCACTCTTTCGCACTATAACTTCAACAACTGGTGCTGCTGTTGGACAGTGTCACTTCAGGAAAACTAGTAATACACTTTTTATTGTCATATTTTGTAATATTTGCATTGTTTTATTTTGTACTGTGGATTGTTTTCTCATCCAGTTTTTGGGGAAAACCTTGCCTCCTCTGAGAAAACGCCTTAGCTCCTAACTGTGCAGAATACTGTATGCTACATACTATTTTATAAAACTGCATGTGAAACAGTATTATGCAGCAATAATATTGTTGCGGGAGCTCACTTCGTTGCATTTTTAATATAGAAAGTTGTGTCTAGTGTTCATTTTACTTATGTAGTCATTTTGCATTTTTAATCCATCCACATATCTGTCTCACTGTTTGATAGTGTGGCCAAATAATTGAAAAGAAGGAAATGTTAAAGTTCCCCTTGTAGTCAATAATTATATCCCTTAAAACTCATATTTGATCACCATATTTGTTCATGCCTTGAAATAGCTTGAATGCAACTCTACACCCTTGCTTCATTTAGTACGCGGTCTCGGATTCATGAATATGCTGATAATTCCTGGCTTCACTCACTCATGCCAGCTCAGAGATTCACTCGGTCAGCTTACTGTAGTAAACTTTGCAAAATGGTATTGCTCTTTACAGCATCAAATACATAGCGGTAATTAATATGATTAGCCTTTTGCTTGACTAATGGCGCTTTTCCACTACACAGTACCAGCTCGCCTCAGCTCGCCTCGCCTCGCCTTTGTTTGGTTTTCCACTGCGTAAATGTTGTACCTGTACCTGCTTTCGGGTACTTTTTTTTTGTATCACCTCCGGCGAGGTTCTGAGCGAGCTGAGGCGATACTAAAATGTGACGTGTAAACACGGCAGACTGCTGATTAGTCAGAGAGAATTGTCACAATTCACTGCGTCATCATTGCACGTGCCAGACGGAGTATCCTGAATAACCGCGCCATTTTTAAATAGTTTGGCCAGATATTGCGTGATTTTTAAATAGATAAAACTTTACCCTTGGCAACTCGGAAGAATACGCCGTGTGAGAAACAGCCACATCCCGAGGATCAAAAACAGACACTCGATTTCCTCCATTGTCCTGTGTGTGGATAGAGGATGTGTGTCGCGTTGAAGATTACGTCACGGCAGTTTCCTGCGGAAACGGAGCGAAAAGCGAGCCGAGTCGAGACGAGTCGAGTCGAGTTAAGCTGGTACTGGTAATGGTAAAGTGCCATATGTTATCAAACAGCTAATAATGTGTTGCGAATGTTACACAAACTATGTTCCCGTTTGCATCTCAGAGACAGGCAGCTGCCTTCTAACAATCATCAGAAACGCTTTGAACAACTCATAACGTCACTGGAGAAAGGCACATAGTTCATCATACATTCATAATATACATCATACAGCCGCTATTTTGCTAAATCTACCCGAATTCTTCATTACGACAGAAAAATATAGCAGGATAAACTGGCATCTTTCGAGACTCCCCTTCTAGCATGCTGTTAATGATATGCTAAGTCCTGCCGGCACGTTGATGTGATTGGTTTCAAGGTAGTTAGTGACGTCAGAAACACCAGCGATTTCAAACCGCGTTGGTTCACCGCAGTTTCAAAGAGAAAATACTTAGCAATGGTGTTGACTTATGAATTTGCACATGGTTTGTCTTAAAGCACATTAGAAACACCACATAGACATAAACAGCATTACATTATTTTAACCATCCTATTCACAGGATGCATCCTGCATACTAGACACAAATAGTATGGGGCTAGTATGCTATTATGCCTTTCCAAACTTGCCTCATTTCTTTGTAAGAGTTTGCAGTGGACTGTGTCCAACACTAAATGTACGTAATTTAATTCCCTCTGGTGATGTCATGTTCAGGCTCAGTTGTGTAAAAGCCCAGCCCAGACTCTAGAGACATCCACAGCTGTCTGTACCTGAGCCCAGCCACAAGCTAAAATACATCCATTCCCATATAATACATCCATCTCCTGCAGTGTTAGACCACAGTCTGGTCTGTTTGGCAGTCAGAGTGACCCGGAGTCAATGTGGTGTTGTCATAGCCTACCACAGTCACACACCCTGTGGCGGAATGAGAGTCTACAGCCATTATTTCATAATGTAAATGTCACACGTTTCCTCGGAGGATACAGGGGACGGACTGACGTCACCGGCCCAGATGCCAATGTGAATTACCACCTCCCCCCGCCAGAAGAACATTAGTGGTGTCGTGATGTGCATGACATGTACATATGTGTTGGTCATTGGTCATATGGAAAGAAATGTCTCGGTTGAGTCACAGCATTTTCTGTGTAACCTTCATTCATTGTAGTGGCAGATATTTGAGATGTGTAAAATCATGTCAGCGATGCTTTATAAACACTCACAGGATACTCTGTTGCAATACCTTCTGCCCTTAAGAGAAACCCATTGTTTTCAGATAGCGTATGAATGACTGTTTGGAAACAGAAAAGCTCTGTTCCAAAACCTCTTGAGCTGCCTTGCTGTCTAATGTCTAAGACGGGGCCATTCACACAGATCAAACGCTCACACATTTTTCCATTCCACTGTGCTACTTTTCCATTGATTTTCATAGTATATATGTATATCATTAACCATCGCACTTGCATTTTTTGCAGCATCTTGTATATTAGGCTACATGGCATTCTAAAAACAGCTTATTCATCTCCAGAGCTTGCAGGATGTGTTCCCATTGCACTGACTTGTGTCAGGGGTTGCATAACAAAACCAGACCAATTGCTTTTGAATAGCCCAATTGATATTTAAAACCCACCCAATCACGGCCCCAACTAGCCCAATCACATTCGCGCACTGCTTGTGTTTCATGTTTTTAAAGGAGAACTCCGGGCAATTTTTAAGTTAATCTTGATCGTTAGACCTTTGTGAGTACTGACTATAGAAAAAAAAACGAACCGGATTGGTGCTTGCTACGCGGAGCTGCGACCGCGAATGCCCAGAGCTCCCACCCAGCTAAAACGGCAGCTATGGGGGCATCGACATAAAGAGCGTTTTTGAGCCTCTTAACAGACACAAAATGCAATTAAAATGTCTGTCCAACATGAACAGGGACCCTACATGTGAACAAGATGCGTTTAGCAACTTAGCCATTGTTTCAACTCACCTAAATAGTCTTTTAGACGGCAAGCTGTAGTCTCGCGCTGCAGTCCCGTGCTGTAGCCGGAAAAGGTAAACAATGTCCAGGTGGGAGGAGCGTTGATCATGATTAACTTAAAAATTACCCGGAGTTCTCCTTTAACAGCAAAAATGTGTTCTGTGTGAACCTGCCCTGAAAAGACAGCTGCTTTCAAAGGCAACATTTAATCGTCTAACAACATGCCTAATGTAAAACACAGCATGTTTCTAAGCTAATGATGCAGTAATATAATTAGCATAAAAATACATAATGCCAAAGACTATAGAATACCACAAGACAGTTCACTCGTATGGTTTTGAATGGGGAAGAATAAGTCCCGCCTTCTAAATAAGAGCCATTCGCCGATTGGTAAAGTTATCGCTGCAGCTGCGTTAGAAGCTCCGGTTCCTATAGACCTTATGTAGCCACGCCCCTTTTCAGCGCTGAGCTCGTTGTCTTTTGACTTCCGGTCTGTATTTTCACAGCGATCTTGTGTAGTTATGAATGAACGGCTCGTTTAAAAAATTTCCAAGGTCCATTTGTTAAGACATCTGCTTTACAATGCTTATGATAAACATTACAATGCTCATGATAACTTTCGTTAACTCTACAATAAGTAAATCAACTTCACCAGCTAATTACTCCTGGACAGCGATGCCATAGAAATATACAGAGCGAACGCAAAAACGGAAGTTCAAAGACAATATTCTAAAGATGGCGACGCCCTCGTTTCTCTGGTGCATAAAGACTATAGAAACAGTCAGACACTTCCACTGCACATGCACATTAGCTTGATCCAGCTGAAAAATGTCGTTTTCTGTCATTATTCGAGCGTTTAGAAAAAAAATTGTAGTAGACATTTGTTTTCAGATTTCATTGGTGATTTCAAATATGAAATTTAATCATAAGCTTTGCAAACAGTTTTGGAGAATTTGATGTTTCCCCATTCAAAAAGATAGAGCTGCACTTGCATGCCCGAGAGGCATTTCAAAGATGGCCACCAAGTGAAATGACTTTGATAATGCATACAGATATTAGGCAAAAAAAAAAGAATTTAAATGTTTTATCAGTACTTTTCACTTGTAAATACTTTGACCAGTTAGAGCAGTCATTTTTTTTGCAGTTCTGTGTTAACGCTAGTGCCGCTTCAGCTTCAGTGAACTTTGATGAACTTCTTCAATGGTAGATTGTGTCCTGGGTCTCATGGTCTGCTCATAAGAACCAGTTTATCTGCATCCTGATCATAATACAGTTCAGTGCCTATTAAAATCAGCTGGAACACCAAGAGTCTGTGTGCGAGTGCTGATGTGCCAGGTTAAAAAGGCAAATGTTTTGCTGCTGCACTGGGACAGAGAGTGCTTTGTGTAATGATGAGCTGATTCAAAGATCTTTTTCACTCTCAATGGGTACCATGTCAGTTTTGGGTGAAACTCCACTAAGAACCTCTAGAGATCAAACTCTTTTAAACCTTACTTGAATTGACAACGGTATTATACTGCACATGTGGCAAAATAAATGACAGAACCCTTTATAAATGAGGAAAACAGAAGTGCTCTTGTCTTGAGTGTTGTCACATGTGGACATTGTCACAAGGGCTACTATAAGCTTTGAACTCAAATGTCAAATTACTCAAAAGTTTGTTCTCCTTTTAGGGTGTTTTTTGTGACTCTTATCCTACAGGCTAACATTTTAGTTTCATCATATTTGTGTTACTGAGTGGTTAAAAATCTGATCTGGTAGCTGCAATAATTGAGTGTAGAGCTATAGGATGAATGTAGGGCCCTTGAGCCAAAAACATAACCATAATTTCCTCTATATGGATTGTTTCATTAATACATGTACTGCCATTGAATAAAAGTATCCGACTGACTAATTATTAGTATTTTGTTCTCTTTCTCAGGCCAAACAGAAGGATGGTTATGAGCGCAGCGAGGCATCAGCTTTGTCTCCGGCTGCTGAAGAGGAGCCCTTCTCATGGCCAGGGCCTAAAACATTGCACCTACGCCGCACCTCTCATGGCTTTGGTTTCACACTCCGTCACTTCATCGTGTACCCGCCGGAGTCAGCCGTGCAGTCTTCTCTCAAGGTCAGTTCACAGCAAACACACGCATAAGAGTGACCCAGATCATTGGGTCGATTGGTTTTGTCAGTCTGTTTCCTAAACGTAATTCAGCTTCAGAGTCTCTTTTCTCCCTCTCCAGCAGATACAGTCTGGCTTAAGATGAAATGCTTACTTTTAGTGCTTGTCTGCATACAATAATAGGATAATTTATGATGTTTGCATTTTAGGCGGGGGTAAGAGGGGAGACATCTACAAGCCTCACAACACTTGTAGTGCTGCTTTGCGTGTTTTTCGGCGCTGTCAATTCTCAATGTACTCAACTGTGGGTTGTAGAAATAAATTGTGTATTTCAGCATTTTTCACTGCAGTGTTAAAGCAGACCAGTCTCAAAAGTGTCGTTCCAGTGTCAGTCGATCAAATTTGTATGGGATCCTATTGGAGGTCCTCGTCAGCTACTGTCAAGCCTCTTATAAAGTCTATGCCACATTATAGGATTTTGTTGGTGTAACAGTTTAAGTCCAAGGACAAAAAAAAATAATGACAGTCTTTATTAAATATAAGCCAACCACTCGAAACAGTGTGCCATGCAAAAACAATACATGACAAAGAATGAGTGAGGTGAGGAACTTAAAATTAACGTTTTCATTTCAGGGTTTTGATATTTAAAAAGGACTGTAATAACTTGTTTTTATGAAAGATTTATTTAAGCTTAAGTAAAAATATTATGAATATGTATTGTAGTGGGTATATTTAGAAAATGCTCCTCCGTGGAGTTATTTTTTCTAGCTAACTACTAGGGAGTTTATGGTCACTGAATGTTTTTTTCTGAAGTGAATGCAACATTATGTGACATTGTAAACAATGTCAACTATAACTCCAACTATTTTATTAACATTTTTCTGTGGTTGAAACCCTGATTGAGTGATTACATGAGACACAATACATTTCAGCAAGTTGTTCTGGTTGTTTTAACATACCGTCCAATGTTCAATCCTGTTTTATTTCTGAGTGACATCAGCCTAGTGGCCCCTCATCCATAAAGAGATTAAAGCTCTGTTGTCCCACCATCACCAGCCGTCAGTAATGAAGCGTTTAATGCTAGTACCATTAACTGTTTTCAGATAATGCTTCCTTACAGATTACTGTTAGCAAACATGTGATTCACATTAATATGACAATTTATTTATTAGTACAACATTTTTTTATTAGTATTCATTTGTTTTATGTATTATTTTATATATTAAGTTTTCTGGAATGCTTAACTAGGTTTTAGGTGTAGCTTGGATTACACGTCAAATGGAACATGATTTCGATCCCACACAGCTCTTGATCTCATTGATTTCAGATGTTTTTGAAACATCTAAGTATTAACACTCTTTCATCTTCTCTCTCTTTCAGGATGAAGACAATACCAGCAGAGGTGAGTTTAACTGGTCTGTGATCCACATTCACTGCATCTGTTTATTTAAGGCTTTTATCTGATGCCTGGTACATACTGTGCGATTTCTGCAATCCTATTAGATCATTATAAATCACACTGTACAACAGGGATCTAATACACTTGGGTACAACATGTATGTAGAGTGTATGATGTTGACACCTACTGAATTGTAAGCTACAATGCAAGTTAGTATAGCAGAATAAAATGTCATTAGCATGCGCTAGTGTTGATCAAATAGAGCTAGAGCTCATCCGTCCTTCGGATGAGACGTTAAAACGAGGTCCTGACTCTCTGTGGTCATTAAAACCAGGTTCATGCTACATAGTAATAGGAACTTCAGCTCTGTATCTACTGAATCTGTCAGGAGATTGAGGTGTTATCTTCAGTGGCCTGTGTCTGACCTTGCACCATGCAAAATGCCGGGAATCTTTAATGCACGCTCCCGGTGGGCAGGAAAACTCCCAGCTGGCAGTGCAGCGTGCTCTGTGGCGGTTGATCAGCTGCGGGCTGGTGTTTGGTTACTGAAGAAGAGTGCCATGAAGGTTTGTGGAGTTACAAATCATACAAGGTAGTGGAACATGCACAGTTCTTTTTTTCTCAGCAGAAAAGCAGCAAAATAATTATCAGTAGCCGTGAAGTAGAGAGGTTTACAGGAGTAGGGCTCCAGTATAGATGCACATGATGTCACAGGAGGCGGGAGTTGGTGTATAGCTTGAATACTGTGAAAAACACACAAAACACATCTAAAAAGGTATAGAGCTGTGTGAATGACACGATTCAACAAGAAATCGGAGCTATCTTTTTACAGACTGCCAGATGCTACAGAAAAGAGAAGCAAATGGATCACTGCAATTTCCAGGAAAAACTAGGCAGTGAAACGTGGATTGGCAGTTGCAATTTTGTGTCAGATATATTGATTTTTGGGGTAAAATCATACCCTAGGTTATATATTGTATTGACAACTCATCAATTAAATACATCCAAGCATCAAGTCATGTCGGATTTATTTGTATTGCTCTTTCCAAGCTGCTTTACAGAAAGTCATAATGTTATGTCTATAAAGCCTTAGTACTTTACTAAGTTTTAGGGCTGGGCGATATGATGAGGTAAAACATTGATATAAGTGATCAACTGGATTTAGATCTACCTATATTGTATTTATAATGGTGTATATCAGATCACAGGTTTTGCCTTGTGTATTTCTACAGCAGTGAAATCAGGTTCATATAAATGTCAGGAAAACCTGATTCTTAGCCACATGTTAATGTCCATGGACATCTGGTTCTTTGATAGATTGTGAGAATAACTGTCTAGTTTGTTTAGAAATGGATTAATTTGCAATAAGTATTTTTATAGTAGTTTATCCATGTCTTTGACTTGCTCTGGTCAAAGCAGCACCATCTCTCTCTCTCTCTCTCTCTCTCTCTCTCTCTCTCTCTCTCTCTCTCTCTCTCTCTCTCTCTCTCTCTCTCTCTCTCTCTCCTGCTGCAGTGTTTGTCAGATTTCCCCTCATTCATATCCGAATCACGTCTGATACGCCCCATTATGACACAAGGAAAACCCACTCTGGCTTTCATCTGCTGCACGTAATCTTAATTTTTACTGCACGCACACGCACTTCAACATATCTCCCTGCCATAGAAACCCTTTAGTATGAGGTCAGTATGTAGTCCTGCATGCTCTCAAAGAACTTGTCTGTAATAGAGATATATTAACAGTTATACAACAGATTCTCAGGCTCTCAGTAGCTGATTGGTCAATACGGCATTCCAGCTTTAGGACTCTTTTAACCTTAGAGATTTTTCTGTATAGAAGGATGGCAACTAAATGTTTCATTGATCGTTTGTGTCCTTAATATTTTTATTATGTAGTTATATAAAAGCAAATAGGCATTTGAGATATCATTACAGTCAAGTTCTGAATGCCCAAATAGGAAACTAATTCACAATTAAAGTAATTCCAACATTCTAAATTGTCTGTAGTAATTGAGGCACCTATTACAGCCCGTTTACAGGCAGAGCTAAAGATATATTGATGTCCACTTACAGCTGATGGATGTGTGGTGATGTTCCCTAGAACAGCTGTAGTGAATTGATCTGCCTTTCAGTTAAAGATTTGGTAAAGAGCTTTTCCTGCAGGAAATTGAGCAGCTGAAATTTCTTGTAACCGTTCCTAAATGGTGCATTCCAGAGAGTTCTGCAGTGGGGGGTGTGTAACTTGAGACTTAGACACACACACACACACACACACACACACACACACACACACACACACACACACACACACACACACACACACACACACACACACACACAGATTTATTGTAGTGTTAAGGAAATGCTGCCCACATGTGTTACACACGCCTTCATTTGGCAGCTTATATAATTCTGCTGAAGGGCAACAACACTCTTCATACTTCAGAGTGTGCTCTTAGTGCTTGCTATATCATTGCTAGCTTGTTTGTAGAGGATTTCTGGCCCATGTCAAAAACAATCCAAATGAGTCTCTATGATATTCTGGTTTCTATATATAACTTGAATGTCTTTCTTTATCATCAGGCTCAGACTACAAGAGTTTTTAAATCTTAATGAATTGTGAAATCTGGTTGCATCACGCACATAAGGAGAATCAAATCTCAAACCTGCACACACATTATAAAGGCAGTCATGTTGTTTCCACATATCGACCAGCCGTTCCTCCATCTCCAATGTCCACTGGACCCGTACAGCAGCTTGTTGTCTCGCAGTCGCATTTCAAAAGTTTTGGGCCCAATCGCGGTCACTATTTAAAAAATGTTGGGCCCAGTTCTCCCCTTCCGACACTCCTAGGTAAATACCTGATAATCTTTTCAGATTTTCCTGAGGTGTGTTAAGAGTGATTGAATCTGCTCCGAAGAACGTCTGGGCTACACTGATCTCAAATCGTAAATGCCCAACATGTTGAATATTTACGATCAGAACTCCTGTTGTGTGGAGGGAACAAACCCGAGGACACACTCGCACGTGCTCTACTTATATATTGTCACATGGAAAGAAACGATACCCATTCAGAAAGCAAGCTGACGGAAGACAGAACCATAACACGAATTCATCCAAACCTTTTTCGTTTTTCCCCGCAAATTTTCTGTATAAAGCAATCCAAACATTATTATCAATATTTCTTCTTGCCCGTCATCCGCCATGTTTGTTTACTATAAAGTTTTTACTTTCTGTCATGAATAATTGACTGGGGTTTGAGACTTCTTCATCACCATAACTCTAGAGCAAAGTTTGCAAATTGCTTGTGTGATATCTACTGGCTTGCATTTATGGTTTAAAGGTCCCATATTATGCAAAATTCACTTTTGCATGCTGTTTGGACATAAATGTGTGTTGGCAGTGTGTGTACACAACCACCCTATAGTGATACAAATCCACTCACTCCTTTTTTATTAATCCCCATAAATCATCAGCAGTGTCTACTAAACGACCTGTTTTCAGAATGCTGTTTTAGTGACGTCACTAAGTACAGGCCCCGCCCACGAGTGTTGACAGACACTGCCGTTCTAACATAGACCCGCCCTGATCGAGTTCACAGCTGTTGCACTGACGAGAATGTCTCCCAGCGTTGTAGGTGTTGTGTGGCTGGATGTATTAATCCACATAGCTCTCTCTATTCACTCCCGGAATCTGAGGCAGCCGCTGAATACGAGGTGGAATTATTTTGTTTTTAAAGAAAATGCTCCCTCAACTCTACCGAAATTCGTTTATGTACTTGCGCACTTCTTATGTCTTACTGTTTACTCAGCTCTTACGGTGAGTTTCTGAAGTAAAACTGATGCTTCATCTTTTGTGTTATGTACAATAAACTTTATTAAACTCATCAGTATATGTTTGATCATCATTCGGACCTGGTGCGAAACAGCAGACTTGTAGGCAATTAATATTTGATACAAGCAGATGACAAATACGTTATAACCGTAATTAAACTACTAAACTATACCTGTTCCATCTCTATACAGCACTCTGACTCTGTAGGCATTATTGTCCGACTCCGGGTCGAAATGAAAACCGTTACTGAGAGTTTGTGATATTATTATCATCATTCTGTGAGATGAAATTGTCCTGAGACTGAGCGCGAGCTCTTGATGCTCCGCCCCCCGTGCCGTGCTCATTTGCATTTAAAGGGCACACACTAAATAGGCACGTTTTTCTGAGCACCAAAAAATGACAATTTAAACATGCTGTAAAAAATGATCTGTTGTGTATTTTGAGCTAAAACTTCCAACGCATTCTCATCCTTTGGCGTCATATAGGTGACGCCATATGACATTTCGTCGAAATCTTACGCACATGGCATCCTTTAGCGTCAATATAACACGCACTGTTATGGGTAGGTTTAGGTTTGGGGTAGGGTACGGTTATGACGCCTTGGGATCTGCGTCTCATATTCACGCTAAAGGATGCCATGTGCGTTGGATTTAGACGAGCGTCACCTGTATGACGCCTTGGGTTCTGCGTCTCATATTGATGCTAAAGGATGCCATGTGCGTAAGATTTCAACGAAATGTCCAAAGCGTCACATGTATGACGCCAAAGGATGAGAAGGGGCTGAAACTTCACATTCACACTCTGGGGACATCAGAGAGTTATTTTACATCTTGTGAAAAGGGGCATGATATGTGACCTTTAAAATGAAAATATTTAAAATATTGTGCGAACATTTTCTCTATCAAGAATTGGTCGCAAAATGATGAAAAGCGATTTAGATTTTGCTCGTTACGTCACTGGTCAGGACTCTGGTTGTTTGTGAATGGAATCTGTTAGTGTGTGGTGTGCTTGTCTTGGTCGCACCATGGCACTCCACACACTATAGAAACAAAACTGTTAAATCTATGTTTTTTATTGTTTTTATTATATTTTGTATTTTGTGTGATCTACAGAAGAAAGAAATCAAATGTTTTGTTTTCTCTCGGTTTAGGTTGAGGAAATGATGACAGTATTAATTTTTTGGTGAACTAGGCCTATTACTTTAAATGTCAGATTTTTTTTGCTTTATAACTTACATCCTGGCTTACACTTTTCAGAATGCAACAAGTGAAATCAAGTTTTTGAGTCAAGCATTTTCGCTCATCTGCCTGTGGGAGTTTTCTTAGTCTGTTGTCATATGAACAAGCAACCACTAAGAAATACCTCAGAGAAATGTGGGTTTCTCTATCATGTCACCAAACAAGACAAACTAGGATGTTTTCTTCCTCTTTTGCTTCTCATCATTGCATAGGACTAGATGTTTCCTCACAGTAATTTTGATGTTTATTTGTGTAACGTATATGCAGAGAAGCCACAGGCATGTGTGTGGATGGATATCGTGCGGACCACGTGCAGACAATCTGGGTTGAATGGTTGGATATCATCCAATTTGAGCTGTGTATAAACAGCTTTATGAGATCAGCGCTCTTACTGCCTTTAAAATATGTTTGAAAGAATGACACAATGTTTGTGTGTGTTTGTTGACTTTTGCTTTAAAGCTGTACAGCCCAGAATTTATTTAACTCATTTTTCACCATTCCTCTCACCCTTAAACGAGATGTGTAAGGTGTTGAGCTGAGGGATAATTCACATATTGTGCCATTTTTACTAAACCGTTTTGTCATTTTAGTTTTTTTTGTTTGTTTGTTAGTTTTTTTTTTGCGCGCAAACACTGCATTTCATTATAGAATGCACCAAATTTCAGTTAACAGGACACTATAACCACCCACAAACAGCTGGTTGTAATAAGGTTTATTGGAAAACCATCTCCTATCCAGATGTGACATAAAAAGTTAATTGTGTTTAATATAAAATGCAATCATAAATATAAAGTAATATATAAATAAAAATGTTAATCAAAAATCAACTCAAAAATTTTGTCCTAATCAACCACAAATGCAAAGACACAATCCATCTGAATTATGTTTTACATTTTTGGGGGGTTTTGTGCCAGGTAGCCCCGCCCACTGTGAAAACTCTTCGGACTGAAAAGATGATTATGGAAGTTTACAAATCCGATGTTAAACCAATTTCCAAGTTCCACAAGTAAAAGGTTTGGAACACCCTCAAGAAAACACTCACTCACTAGTTTCTACCACTGTATTGTTGCATTTCTTTGTATTAAAAAGGCAATTTCCCCTTGCAAATTGAGATCAGTGCTAAATTGTGCTAAATTTGTAATTATACCTTAAAATGCATTTTTGGATTCTACCTTTCTTGTAATGTGTGATATAGCTTTTTGTGAATGTAAAAGGTCTGCAAAGTTCAAACACTGTAGTTGTAGATGAGGCCTGGAAGAGTTTGGTTCGTGTTTTCAACATGTCTTGAAGATGCTGTTTTCTTTACTGCGAAAGCAAATCTACTTTGTATGCACTTACAAAGGATGCGGACTCAAGCTCGAGTTGATACGATAAAACCGACACCAACATTATTGTTCGTATCACTGTGTATCAAGTGCTGAGGAAGCTTCCGGAGCTGAAATAGGGATATGGTAATGAGCATATCGTTTCCAACATGTGCTGTAAGCAGTAGACCAATCACAACAGACTAGGTCATCTGACCAATCAGAGCAGAGTAGTTTCTTAGAAAGGAGGGGTCTATATTGACTGAATCTCTTATTAAACTGATTCAGACACTGTGAGAAAAGAGGTGATGCTGCAATATTATGAGAAAATTAAACCCATGTAAACCTATTGTAGGAGACCTTCAAAACAAAATTAGGAACCTTTAAAAAAAATAGGCACTTTAAACCAATGCAAATAAACATATCAGCAGTCACAGATCATTCGTAGTGAATTATCCCCATCCCCATTGATTTTGCTACAGTTGAAAAAATATGCAGTAAAAATAAAAAATGTCAACATCTGTTCAAATATTTGTTTTCCTTTTCTATGAAAATACATGCCAGAGATATTTCATTTCATTTTGTTTTCTTGCCAATGTTTTGGGTGGTGTCCATGAGGACAGGGATTGGAGCAAGAGCACAAGCACAAGCAAATAGAATTCTGCATGATTCTTGGAGGATCAGTAAAAACCCCACCTTGCGCGCAGGGGCCAGACTCGGTTTGGATGCACTCCAGACACCAACTCTAGTGTCTTCGCTGCTTTATTGCACTAGTGCTGCCTGACTGCAGAAGATGTGGAGAAGGCTCATAAATAAGAGAGCTCTGAGTTCCCAAAAACAATGTGCTTTTGGCTCTCCTGTCACACAAAAGCTTGGCTGCTGTCCTCAACCTCCGCTATATTTCTGCACCTGATTACAGATGAACAGGTCCAGTGTAGTGTTTTAATACCATACTTTTTTTTTTGCAATGTGTATTATGTATATTCAGTGCAGTATGCAGGATTTTGCCAAAATGTACAACAGAACAAAGTGTGTGGAATACTGTATCCCATAAGAAAGGAATAATTTACGACAGCCCGTTGAATTATTAGAAAATTAATGCACACCCGAGGTGGTAATGCGGTCACGACGCGAAGCGGAGTCGAAGTTAGACATCGAAAATTGCTGATCAAGCGCATGGGCTGCATGTTTTTTCTTGTTATGAATTGTATCCTATTTTCCGTTATTACAGTTAACTACGCGAAGTGATATGGAACTGTAATGCGGTCAAGACCTGCCTGGAACTACGTTAGCCGTGCGTTTCCCTGAAAATAATTGCACACCTTAGAACGTTCTCAACCAATCAGAATCAAGCATTCAACAGCCCTATAGTATAATCGTGATTAATCTTATCTAACAATAGTTTGTGTTTATATATATATATATATATATATATATATATATATATATATATATATGGGGAAATTGCCTTTTTAATACTAAGAAATGCAACAATACAGTGGTAGAAACTAGTGAGTGAGTGTTTTCTTGAGGGTGTTCCAAACCTTTTCCTTGTGGAACTTGGAAATTGGTTTAACATCGGATTCTAAACTTCCATAATCATCTTTTCAGTCCGAAGAGTTTTCACAGTGGGCGGGGCTACCTGGCATAACACCCCCAAAAAATGTAAAACATAATTCAGATGGATTGTATCTTTGCATAAAGTGAGTATTTTTTTATAGGCACCTTTAAATGCAAATCATAATATCAATAGACATACCCCCGAATCGAATCGTAATTGCTGCATTGCAAACAAGCAGAGATGGTCCAAAATGTGTGGTACTTCATTCACGACAGAGGAGGGGTGGAATTATGAGTCTTTACCGATAGTTTGAGGATCAAATGGGGTTACGAGTTTTACCCACAATCTCTTTTTAACACTTTCATTGGTTAAATATTTGCAAAACCCACAGACATAAAGGATGACCAATAGTAAATGACAATGGCATTTTCATTTTCATTTAATTTCATCCACTTAAAACATTTAATATTAGATAAAAGATGTGCAAACGGTCTAAAAAATTTTTCCCAAAATGATTTCTTTTGACTCTTGTTTAAAAGAACATTGAAACATTTTTAATGTTAGATACTGCATTAGTGTTATCACGATACCAAAATTTCAGTAGTTGGTATATTACCAGTATAATTTCACCGTTCTCTGTACCAGTTCTGATACCATAGCAAAAACTAATGAAACACATTACCTTTAACAATTTAACTACTTTATTTAATGTGGAAGAAAAAATGCAGATAATCTCAAAATATCCAAACTTGGCCTATATAAGGTGTCAGCTTGTGCAGCTCTCTTATTGAGATGTGTGGTGTGTAAGAAGTGGTTTGTAGGCAACAGACATGAGTGATGATGGGTAAAAACACACATTGGGTCACTGATCTTTTGGCTTGGTTTTAATACTGGATTCCAAATTGCAAATACTTGCCATTTAGAATATACTGTTTGAAACAAATATGTGTATATTAGGGAATTCAATTTTAAATAGTTAGTCTACTTCCATTTCATATAAGATCATGGATCATCCGAGTTTTCTCTGCACTGTCATAATACTATCATGGTTTGCAAAGTAGTTCAATTTTCTGTTCACAATAGTTTCTGTCAGTCAGATGAAAGATGGGCATTCATGTCTTTATTTTACACTTGTGCAGTATACCAAGTCCAATTCTTTATTCATTCCCTCTCTCCCTCCTCTGTCTGAGAGTGAGAGATAGAAAGAGAGAGTCAGTGCTGTGTTGTGCAGGAATTTGTCCCTGCTGTGTAATGTTGAGGGGAATCAAGGGAATGGGCGTCCTCCCAACCGCTGCCAAACAACATTATCCAACACAAAACAACAGGAGGGCCAGCTGCGCACGAGAGACTTTAGCCAAAATAACACACACAGAGACGGAAAAAAAGACAGAGGAAAGATTAGGTCAAATAGAGAGAGTGGAAAATACTCGAGAAAAGAGTATAGAGCAGAGTTTGGCACAGCTCATTGTATCAAATGGTTGCAATCAGCCCATCAAATTGGAGATGGTGATATTATAAAGATTTTAAAATTTTTGTATGGAAGAGTTATTTCACTGACTGTCTCAGGCTAAAGGCCCGGTCACTACCGGTCAACATTTGGAATAATGACTTCTTTTTTTCTTCTTTTTTTTTTTTTTAAGGGAAAGAAGTTTCAGTCGCACTTTAGATTAGGGTCCAGTTATCACTATTAACTACAACTTTTGCCTCAATAAACTCCTAATTACTTCTTATTAATAGTTAGTTAGTTAGTTTTTAAGTTTAGGTATTGTGTGGATTAAGGGATGTAGAATATGGTCATGCAGAATAAGGCTTTAATATGTGCTTTTGATGTTTTGATGTTGAAAACGATTGTGCTGCTTAATATTTTGTGGAAACTGTGATTCACTACCTTTTAAAAGTTTTGGGGTAAGATAAAAGAAAAAAAATTAATACTAAAGGGACTGCATTTATATAGCGCTTTCACAGAGCCAATGGCAACCAAAGCACTTTACATGTTGTCTCACATTCACCCATTCACTCACTCACTCATACACCGAAGGCGGTGTCAGCCATGCAAGGCGCCATCCAGCTCGTCGGGAGCAGCTGGGGTTAGGTGTCTTGCTCATGGACACCTCGACACTTGGTCAGGTGGAACCGGGGATCGAACCACCAACCTTCCGGTTTGTAGACAACCTAAATGAACCACTGAGCCACTGATGCCCACAATTTCAATTTCACGAAATTGAGAAAATATGTATTATGGTCTCCACAATAATATTAGGCATGTTGTCAACATGGATAATAGTTAGAAACAGTTATTTTAAATTGTAATAATCACACAATATTGCTGTGTGAACTGTATTTAATAAATGCAGCCTTGGTTTCAAAAACTTTTGATCGCTAGTGTACTTTAAGTAAAATCGAACAACAAATGCCTGTGATGTAATTTAGAACAAAATCAGGATGTGTTTTTGTTGCTGTTGGTGATTTAAAAAATTAATAATTTAAATGTATTTTTTTTTACCCCGAGCTAAGATTGAAGAACTTCACTGTGATCATATTGGGGTCTATGTACAGTAGAGCAGAGTTGGGTTTACCTGTGTAAATCAAGTGATTCCGGCAGTTCCAACAGAGCCTGGTTTTGGGTTGAACTCATTTTCTTCATAAACCCTAGAGCACTATGTACCCGAAAACTCTCTGACACTCGTTCAACACAGTTTGCGGTTCAAGTGCAGATTGCCTACAGCAGATCAGACTTCGATTTCTCACAATAAGTCATATTGTGTGTTGACACTGGCTGGGTTTTGAGGGTGAGTGTGGTTCAAGCTAAAACATCAGTCATTTACTGTATACACCTCACGCTGGAAGAAGAAAGAGCTCTCTAGACGAGAACACTGGGATATGAACTGCACTTTGGGGCTTTTAGTTTTATACTGTGATCTAGGGAGAAGCAAATGGCTGGTAAAAGGAGTGTGTTTGTTGTGGGAGCATTGTTCCTTATTCCTTATTGAGTTCATACACACTCACACAGACTAACAAAAGAGATTCCAGACGCTGAGGGGGCAACACAAACCTGTCCACACAAAGACGGTTTTCAGCATGCCCTCCTCTGCCCTCTATTGATGTGTTGAAGAAAAGCATGTTTGAATGAGTCACCCGAGGGACGGCAGAGAATTTGGCACAGAGGCTAGTGTTAAACATACTCGCACATGTGGACACTTTCACATCAGACTGGAGTTACTGCCGTTAGTCTCTAAACTCTGAAAAGACATGAAATACATGAAATCCATGAAATACGAAGTAGAATGTTCATGCTGCACTTTACCATACAACAAAAGTGAATGAGGAAGTGGCTGTCAAGCTCCAGAAAGATAAAAAGCAAATTAATACAGTACGTACAACTCATGCACTATATTCCAATTCTTTTGCTGCGTTGCAGGTTTAAGTACCTATGAAATGACCATTGCACAGATAATGTGATTAACGTCCACAGCCCATCAGTCGATGGCTGTAATAGTGTAACTGTATCAGTGGGACATCCTTTGGAACATCCACCTCTCAGTAAAGCATAGCCATTAAAAGTCTAGTCTTGGCAGCCTGATTTGATAGATGAGGATGAACCATATCATATTAAACAAAGCCTCACAAGAGATGCCAATAGTAATCAGATTAGATCACAATTCATATGTAATGGAATAAAATATTAACCTCCTGGTCTGGTACTGAGCCTTGATGGTATCCCATTGCTAGAGCCCTCAGTTGATCATATGAATGACTGCCCTCTACAGGATATCGATCAATGTTCAGTATTGGGTAAACCAGGGCTACTCAGGTAAAGAGACATTTAAAAAAAAACAATTTTGCCCACATTATGTTTCCATCATTGTGTCAATTTATTGAGAAAAGATTTTGTTATAGCACGTGCTACAACTTGTCTACCTGACTTCTTAGATAAGTTCTTTGGGCTGAAGGAATCCTGCTTTTTTTTACTATGAGCTTTTCAAATTAAACAGTATTGATACATTGTAGTGCAAAACCACTGTGAAAAGAAGTACACTCAGCATATTTCCAAAAAGTGTATAAACTTCACTAAAGTAGGACTTCATACATCTTCAAATGTAACTTCAAAATAATTTCTATTGTCTTTGAAATATGGTTAAAGTGTATGGCCAAATATACTGTCCAGCCTTTATGGTAAACTAAAATAGTCAAATACTTATGCTTGTGCCTTAGTTTGTTAGTCAGCATATCAAAATAAATGTATTTCTTTAGAGCATGACAAAAGATTATTAAAGTCCCCCTGTGGTGAAAGTCAAGCTTTTAATGTTGTTTATATGTCTATGTGGTGTTTTTAATGTGCTTTAAGACAAACCATGTGCAAATTCATAAGTCAACACCATTGCTGAGTATTTTCTCCGTAAAGCTGCAGTGAACCAAAAACAGTCTCAAAAACACGTTTTGAAATCGCTGGTGTTTCTGACGTCACAGATTACCTTGTAACCAGTCAGGTGTCAATGTGTGATCGTCAAAAAGTGGATCTCTGAGCTGGTTTGAGTGAGTGGAGGCGGGGCTCATTTGCATATTCATAGAACCGTGTATGCGGCAAATGAGGCAAGGGTGTAGAGTGACAGTCAAGCTATTTTAAGGCATGAATAATTTTTTTTTCAAGGAAAAAACATTTAAATGTGTAATTTTGGTGACCAAAGATGAGTTTTAAGGGATAAAATTATTGACTACAGCGGGACTTTAAAATGTACTTTAAACAAAACTTAATTTGACATTACAAAGTGCACCTTTTAAAGGAGAACTCCGGGCAATTTTTAAGTTAATCTTGATCTTTAGACCTTTGTGAGTACTGACTATAGAAAAAAAACGAACCGGATTGGTGCTTGCTACGCGGAGCTGCGACCGCGAATGCCCAGAGCTCCAACTCAGCTAAAACGGCAGCTATGGGGGCATGGACATAAAGAGCGTTTTTGAGCCTCTTAACAGACACAAAATGCAATTAAAATGTCTGTCCAACATGAATAGGGACCCTACATGTGAACAAGATGCGTTTAGCAATTTAGCCATTGTTTCAACTCACCTAAATAGTCTTTTAGACGGCAAGCTGTAGTCTCGCGCTGCAGTCCCGTGCTGTAGCCGGAAAAGGTAAACAATGTCCAGCCAGGTGGGAGGAGCGTTGATCATGTGCAACGAGTTATGATCAGAGTTGCTTACAAGTGAAGAAGAAATGGTTCGTGTTTGTGCCTTTCCGAATTGTGGCAACAGAATGCGAAAATATAAGAGCTTAAATTTTCTTCGTCTTCCTTTTCATGACCTCGAGATTCGAGAGTTGTGGCTAGTTGTACTACAACTTGATGTGCAAACTCCCGTAGTAGTACTACGCGCTAAAGATTACCGCATTTGCAGCGAACACTTTGACAAGGATGACTACACACACTCAACACAGCAGGGCCGTTTGAAGAAAAATGCCATTCCATGTACGAAGACTCGTCGCACATGATCAACGCTCCTCCCACCTGGACATTGTTGACCTTTTCCGGCTACAGCACGGGACTGCAGCGCGAGACTACAGCTTGCCGTCTAAAAGACTATTTAGGTGAGTTGAAACAATGGCTAAATTGCTAAACGCATCTTGTTCACATGTAGGGTCCCTGTTAATGTTGGACAGACATTTTAATTGCATTTTGTGTCTGTTAAGAGGCTCAAAAACGCTCTTTATGTCCATGCCCCCATAGCTGCCGTTTTAGCTGGGTGGGAGCTCTGGGCATTCGCGGTCACAGCTCCGCGTAGCAAGCACCAATCCGGTTAGTTTTTTTTTCTATAGTCAGTACTCACAAAGGTCTAACGATAAAGATTAACTTAAAAATTGCCCGGAGTTCTCCTTTAAATGTAGTCCTATATTTATAGTCATAAACGTGTACTCTTAAAGTACACTTAGGTGGCCTTTCATTTAATTAATATTATATTATCTGTAAGTTCATTTTGGTTTCTTGCCACTGTTTCTTTTCACTCTTAGTCTTTTGGCTTTTTCATTAGTGGCACAGTGGTATATTTGAAGCTGAGACTGAAACTATTGTAGCAGTAGCATTTAATTCACTTAGACTGTATGAACTTCTGTAGAGCTGCTTTGTTGTACCTCTACTTGAATTGCAACTACTAATTCCTGAATTTTGTGATTCTCACAAAGCTGTATTTTATAAAGTGCTATATAAATGCAATTGATTTGGCACTTAAACATTAATTTTGTAGAATTCAAAAGCTAGAAAAATAAGTTATAGTCACAAACTAATGCATGTACATACATACACGCTGAGATGTACAGTATGTCAGAGCCAGAGCATGCTCAGTATTATATGTGGCCAGTAAGGTATTACATCATTCAGTACATGGTGAAAATCTTCTGCAATACCTCATGTGCTTGTAGAGGGAGCCTGACACCACACATCAGAGTAACAACATTAAACACTGCTTTTTTTGTGTGTGTGTGTGTGGCTATATGTTAGTGCAAGCACAAGTAAGATGTATCTGTTTGCATCAGTGATTTTGTGTGATTGGTGAATGTTTTTGATCTGCAGTGCACTTTTCTGTGTTGGTGTGGATTGAATTTTTCTGATCCCAAACTACTCTACATATGTAGGTCAGCACATAATCTGCCTCCGTAGGTTTCTGCAGAGTTTGAACAGCTGACATTTTGGTGTTTGTTTGTTATCAATTCGGTTAGTCAGCTCTGTTAAACATATTCCACTAGGGCTGCAAGATTCATCAAAATAAATCAGATATTGTGAGTTTATCAAAGGACAAAAGATGTGATTTAACAAAATAAATATTTACTCTGCGCGTTTCAGTGCGAAGTGCGGCACTGTTTTTACATATGAGCCGCTCATTATCTGTTGGCGTTTGCAGTGCGGGTTTGGGGCGCTTTAATGTGCATTTGGGAACGCAATATGCGGCAGCAATCTTCAAATACTTGAATGAGAAGTGCTTATCATCATCAACAACAACAAAAAAGCTTTAAAGTCTGCATGAAACCAAAGTTGCGATAGTCTTTTGTTCCCTTTTGTGACGTGAAATGGCTTCTCGAACAAAAGAAAAATGTAGGGCGGGAGTTGATTTTGTTCATCTGCAATTGATTGGATGGTTGTGGTTTGCTATTGCTCATCAGGTTGTCACGCCCTTGCGCCGGTAAACAAGTCATCAGAGAAGAGAAGAGATGTCGTTGCAAGAGAGAGAGGAAGTTAAAAATAAGAATATTTTTAATATAACTGTATTATTTTATACTGTAAATTTATTTTACAGTAAAATAATAGTAATATTTCTTATTTTGTTTTTATAATGTTTTATTCAATATAATTATCATTATTATATATCCATATTGATATAAAATCATATATTTTGGCCAAATTCTGCAGCCCTACAAGCAAGCACATTAAACCTCGGAGAAAACAAAATTATTGTAATTTTAACAGAACAATTGCAAATTGATTGTTTCGTGCAGCCCTACATTCCACAGAATTATACAGATTTTCCTGTATAATTATAATACAGACTTTCAGATTCCTTGTTGGTCTATGCAAGCTGATAATTCAATATGTGGTTTGTCGCAGTTGTCCTAGAGATGATGCACTTTTTCAATGTCTTTGTTATGCCGTTTCTATGTATAATGGAGTAAGAATCTTTTTTACTTTTGAAAAAATGTCCAAAAGTAACGGACGAGTTAGCTGGTAAATGTTTACGACTCACAATATGGTGTGCAGCATCAACATTAGATATTGCATACTAATCAGTGCAGTGTGTCATGATGTAGGCGTTCAGTCATCATTTGTAGCTGGAGTGTTTCAGACAGCACACATACTTAGTGTATCCCTTCAGGCATGCTGCTGTCAGCATGATCTAGCCCGGTCAAATATGCATACACACACTCTCACACGTAGGCATGCGCATATCTTATATTATCTTATGCTTTTCTCATATCAGATTATGAGAGATTACCACAGAGGATTCAGTGAGCATGTCTAGAGCACAGTAGATTAACATGTGCTGTCTCGTTGTGCAATATAAGTCTGTGCGATATTACGGATTTCATTTGGAAAATGCATGAGAAAAAGAGAGGACATGACCAAAGCATGACAAGGTTTTATTAGATATTCCAACATGAAAAATCATAGAATTTGTGAAAGTTTCCTGCTTAAATTTTTTAAAAAATTTTTATGACTCTCAAGTTACTCTTGCTCTTTGTCTCTTGCCATCAGGGAGACAGAGGAACAGACTGGAGCCAATGGACACCATTTTTGTCAAGCAGGTGAAAGAGGACGGCCCTGCACATGGAGCTGGACTCTGCACAGGTACTGGTTCTTGTACAAGTCTCGAGACATGTTTTCATGCCCGTATTTGATGTCCGTTATTCAAAATGAGTATACTGCTAAATTACAGTTTAAGACTGTAAAAAACTGTACAAATTGTTCTGATTGGCCTATCATGATATCAGATTGTCACTAGATGATTATCTTGGCCAAAAGAATTCACAATAACGTTTTTATCACAATATCTATAGAAATTATATAAATGATGATATCTGTCAGATTCATCTTTAACTTTAACTTTATTTTGCGTTTTCTTTATTTTTTGGCCAAAGAATCACAATCTCAACACACAACTATAGGAATGCGGAGAGAGTGTGTGTAACCAAAAATGTTACAAAAGCCTTCAAAAAGAATGGTACTTCCTGCAGACTGGGATGTCTAATGCCCTGTCCAAAAGCTTCCACACTGGCAAGCTAAATAGTTTTGGGTATGGGAAGAGTGTCTCGCTTTCATCTGTCATGTCCTCCGACACGATTTTTTTTGTGGCAGAAGTAGCTGTACACTGCTACATATTTTTTACCATTTTTTTATGACAGGTGGTGACCATGACCAACCAGCGTTAATGTGCACCACCGCCGCTAACTATATTGGAGTATCAACCAGATAGTTGCTGGATTATTTGAGATATGAATGTATGTGTGGTGTTAAGATGATATATATATATTTTTTTAAATATCACAGTTATCATCAATACTGGTATATTGTGACACCCCTAGTCCGTTGTTTTAAAACTAACATTGGTGAGTTGTACACCAGGCAAGATTTTGTTGAAATTATTTATCTATTATACCGTCTTAAAGTCCCCTTTTATGCTTTTTCTGATATTTCTGATTACCTTCCATTACCTTATCGTGTAATATAGCGGTGTGTGAATGTAAAAGGTTTTTAGAGATAAATGGAGTTATTGTCTCCCAAAAGAAACAACCATTTCTAAACCTCCTGAAACGAGTCGTCAGTAATTCCAGCCTTATATCCTGCTCGAACCTACAAAGGTTTGTAACAAATTTGCATAATGCCAGCCTATGGTCTTAATTGGCTTCTTACGAACAATGTCTACTTTGACCCGCCCTCAAACACTGTAGTTGTACCTGAGGTCTGGAAGAGCTTGGTTTGTGTTGTCGACACGTGGAGAAGACACTTTCTTCACTGCGAAAGCAAATCCACTTTGTATGCACTTCCAAAGAATGAGGTCTCAAGTTCGAATTGATTCGGGAAAACTGACGTTGTTAATGTTCGTATCACTGTGCGCCAAGTGCTGAGGAAGCCTCCGGAGCTGAAATACAGATATGGTAGTGGGCTTTTCGTTTCCGACGCGTGGTGTAAGCGGTAGACCAATTACAACAGACTAGTTCATCTGACCAATCAGAGCAGAGTTGGCTCCCAGAAAGGAGGGGTCTATAGAGACTGAATCTTTTATCGAACCCTTTCAGATACTATGAGAAAAGAGTCTGCAATTTATATTATGTATTTCTTTTTGACCTTAGATTCATGCAAGCCTGTTGTAGAAGATCTCGGAAACAAAATTAGAAAATTTAAAATAGCCAAATAGGGCACTTAAAAAAATGCAACATCCAAATACATCCATCAGACACATACTGTATGTACACTAGCAAATATAAAAATAGCACAGATAGACCACACATCCTGTTTGTCATCCCCCCTAAGACACAAATCTGTGGTTAACTGATGCATGAAGGCATCACTACTAAACAGTTGGAGGTAAACCAGGCAAGAGGTCATACCATCAGCCAGCATCCAAAATGCATTGGCAGGACTTCCTCATAAGCAGCTGAAGTGTTATGTAAGTGTGATCAGTCTGGACCCAAATAAACATTGAGAAGTTATAACTATGTTGGTCTCAGTGGACAGACTTTTGGGAGGGTCCAGAACACATGTTCCCACAATTATCCACAATATCTCGCTGCTGGCTCACTCTGATTGTATTCCTGTGAATCTCATCTTCAGTACACATCGGTTAACATATCTGAACAAACATACTTACTCCAGGGTTCTGAATTCCGGTCTAAATGTGTAATTATTTTTACCATGGCATCATGTGCCATGATTTCAAAACACATATTTTTTAATAATAAAAAAAAAAACTTTTTACATAAATTAACTATAGCATCTGGCTCTCTTCCTGTTTCTCCTTCCCACAGGGGATCGCATTGTAAAGGTCAATGGAGAAAGCATCATCGGGAAGACGTATTCCCAAGTAATCGCCCTTATCCAGAACAGGTAATGTTGGTAACTTGCACTGCTTGTTCCAGCCCCTGAGGGGTGGTGTAGCCTCATAGTTAAGGATCTGACTTGGTAACTAGTATTAGGTTTTGGTTTTAACGTAAATAATATTTGATACAATACTTAATCCAGGAATACTTGCTGCTCTGTATCCATATGCTCCCTCTTTGCTCATTTTGTGGGTTGATTATCTGCTCCTGCTAAGTCTTCCAGATAAATCTCTTAATCATTGAGTAAGTTTAATGAATATGCTCTTTATTGCATAATTTTATTTCGTAATAACACAGCTACCAGTTCTTCCTTGTTCTTGAATATCATAAAAAGCACTGTACTCGTGACTGTATTCATGACTTCGTCTGAGATATCATTTTCAGTTTATTTTTTTAAAATGTTTCTTTGCAGTGACACATCTCTGGAACTCTGCGTAATGCCAAAAGATGAAGACATTTTACAGCTGGTAGGTTTTATTTCTCATGGGTTTACTTGTCACATTTCCAATAAATCATAATTTCTTGCGCAAACATAGATTCATCTTCAGGCTTTCTCTCGCCTTTGTATTGGCTAGTTAACCTTGATCAATTAAACTTCTGTGAATTCTTATTTGAGAGAATTTTTATTATTTTTAATTTTGTGGCCAGTAATGTCCTTTCAAGTTTAACGTTGTGTTGTGGTCAAAAGATGTGGCTTTTGAAGTTTCTGGGTGAAAAATGGATGAAATTACTTAAGCAAAAGGAATTGTTGGATGGGAAGCAGAGCAGTGGAGACAGATTGCACCAGTTTGCGTAGGTGAAGATGCTCTTCCAGGCAGAGTTCAGTGATCCAGCGGAGCAGAGAACCGTGATGGCGCCTGTGTGTGTGTGTGTGCTTATTTTGAATTCAGCTATAATGAGGTTTTCCTCAGAACTAGGGACATAATGCCAACCCCATATCTGAGAACATTCCAGACGGAACTCCAAATCTCAGGCTGTTACATGCCAGCCACATAAACTCATCTTCCACTGTGGAGCCCTCGGGCACTTTCTGATTTGACAGTAATGAGTTCATCCAGAGTAGAGTTTAAGATTTAGGAATGACACTCATGCTTGTTATTTCAGCTAACAGAAAGCAGTTCTAGCAACAAGTTCTCTTCCAAAACCTACAGTCTTCTACTGTCTGCATAGGGATCTTCCCTCTAAGGCAGCTATGTTCCTCATAAGTGACTGATTTGAAACCCTACATACACTCAGCAAATCTGTACCACATACCAATAACGCTCCTCGCGAGAAGATTTTAACTCACAATTGATTCCAGTAGAGATAGATATCATATCACAAAAACTTTTATTAGAATAAACAATTTTATGATTGTTACATTTAGATATTATTTGTATCATTATTAGTAATTTGATGTCTTTTTGGTTTTTCATAAAAAAAACAATAGTAATCCAAGATTAGGAATATGCTAATATTTTATCAACCCTTATAAACTTTGCAGTCATTTTTGGTCATCAAATAAAAAACTCAAAAGACATTGAATACCTCAAAGAAAACACGTTTATATAAATGTTTAATCTATGGGGGCGTTGAATGCTTTTATAAGATTGATTGACAAATGTTCTAAGGCGTGGAATTATTTTCAGACAGCGCACATCTAAAGTAGTTCTACCAGAAAGACTCGGGAGAATAAATACTGTAACAAATATACATAAACAAATATACATATATACAGCCCAGCAAGCAATATTATGATATAAAGTTCTTTGGCGTTGGCCCCGTCTGTAGCTCGCAAACCAAGGGTACGGACTCTACATTTCCTGCCTGAAGACAAAGGCAGGGGCGCAGCTGAGCCCCTGGGAGGTATGGGAAGGGACCATCCTGGTGGTGGTGGGGAGGATGGAGGGGAAGGAACCATCTTGGTGGTGGTGGGTAGGATGGAGTTGAATAAAAGTGTCAGCATTTGCAAACTCAGACATGTGTAAGTACCGATCTTTTATACCACGAGTATTAGAACATGATTGGATAGATGAGAAGGTAATAAGTGATGTAACAATTGAGTCTTCCCGGCAGAACTTATGCTAAAGCTTCTATTTCCTGGCAGGACTTGACCACATTATAGTTCCACATCACTTCACCAAATGATTTTAGTTATTTCAAATGTCCTTACAGAGTACAACAGAAAAAGAACCAAAACAATTTGAAAGCTACATGGGATTAAAAAATTAGTCCTACACACAAGCATGTTTTAAGGACAAAGACCTTACAAATGTCTTAAAATACATCATCGGAACAATGTTTTGCGGTGTGGTAACCGTAGTATATAACTGGAATAATTGACTTCAATAATTGAAATATTGAAAAATATGGCACTCTGCTTCGCATCGTGGCTGAATTACCACTTTGGGTGTGCATTATTTTTTTAAACAGCCCATTGTCAATTATTCCTTACTCAAACAACACAATACTAATGTTTTAACTTGGGAAGAGTTCAGAGATCAGTATTTGGTGGAATGACCCTGATTTACAATCACAGTTTTCATGAGTCTTGGCATGCTCTCTACCACATAAATGTATGGTAAAAGCTGTAGCCTAAAATTGCCTTAAATTATGCTGATGACAAACTAGCTTTAGAAATTAATGATAAAACACAAAGGATGAGTGTAGGTGGAGTAGAGGCAGGAAAAAAAGGACCATATTACCATGTGCTTGGGAATCATAGGCAGAAGATATGGAATTCAGGGAACGGCAAGTACTGTATGCAAAGTAGTCAGCTGATCAGATCCAAAGCAGCACCTTACAAAGTGACTATTTTGACTGTAAAACTAACAGGTAAAGTACAAACTCATAGCAGGTATAGATTTAAATGTATGTCTATCCATTTGCTTGCCTTATTTGTAGATGCAATTATATTTTTCATTCTTCCATTACACTGCATTAGCTACATTTCAATCCATGTTGCCAGATTGTGTACTTTGTCAAAAATATTGGATAATATTGTTACTTTTTTGTTTGAGAAAATAATTTTTAGCAGTTTTATAATTTATTTTATTTTTTAGAGTGATATATAGTGACAGACCATCCCCTTTAAATCCAATGTGAAAGTGGTCATAGAAGATACCACTCAGACCCGTATTACTCATACAGCAGCCATATCACCCTGTAGCCCAAGACTGGTTGTCCACTAAAGCTAAGCAGGGCTTGGATGGGAGACCTCCTGGGAAAATCAGGTTGCTGCTGGAAGAGGTGTTAGTGAGGCCAGCAGGGGGCGCTCACCCTGTGGTCTGTGTGGGTCCTAATGCCTCAGTATACTGACGGGGACACTATACTGTCAAAGAACATCGTCCTTCAGATGAGACGTTAAACTGAGGTCCTGACTCCCAGCCTTGGCACTTCCTATTAGCCCCATTGTATCATCTTGGTTGCAGTTCCATTAGAATTCCACTGGAGGTGATCGTGGGTAGAGTGCAGAATGAATGGGAGTCTATGGAGCTAGACGGCTAAATGTATCCCTTTCTCCTGCTTGTCGTTGAATCAACGTAGATTTTATTGTTGATTCAGCAAGTTCAATATAGATTATAGTCCAAAAGTCGAATGAACAAGTACTTATGTCCTTTCGATTTCTTACAGGTTAGGTCGTTGTTGGCCGGAACACGCAAGCATTCTGCTATTATGTGACGTCATCACATTTTTGAACGGATTTTTAGAACAGATAAGTGAACTTAAAAATGCAATTTTCAGGTGATTGTATTATCTTAGCCCCCCCCCCCCTTTTGAATGCAACTTTCAAATTACTTGACAAAAAATTACATCCTGAGAAAAGTGGATTTCTGGGGGTGAAACCCCATAGACTCCCATTTATTCTACACTCGCCTGCGAGCGCCCCTGCATGGACAGAGACGTGTTACTGCACGCTTAAAAATAAAGCTTTTTGGGGGGCATTGATGGTTCCATAAAGAATCTTTGACATCCATGGAACCTTTCCATTACAAAAGGTTATTTATAGTAGAAAAAAGTTCTTACGATTATTAAAAAATTGGTTATTTTAAGAAATGTTAACTAAAAGTTTGTTTGGGGAAAACTTTTTGGAACCTTTGTTTTTAAGAGTCTGTTTAGGTGGAAAGGAGCCACATATGCAATGCATAAGAGAAGGTTGGCTGACTGTGAGTTTGTGTTAAAAAGAAGTTTTACTTGGTACACTCTGGAAAGAGCAGCAGTTGTCCCTCTCTGATCTCAAGTGTGTCCTCCTCTGTCTGGTTCATCTCTGGTGTTGGACTGGCAGGCCTCCAGTAGTCTCTCTCTCTCTTTCTGCTGCAGTGTGTATTTATAGCGTGCTTTATCCTGCACTAGAATGACAGCAACACTGTCTGGAATAGGGGCTGATTGCTTCTGGTGTACCTGTAGAGCTCTTGTCATCTTCCTTCACCATTGCTCTTTTTTCCTGTTCTTTCTTGCTTTGTTTTTCCCTCTGTCAATCTAACCTTCCGGCTGCAGTTCTCCAGGGATATCACAGCTCTGGTAAGAAGGAGCTAAACCTGTCAGTTGCTACCTCTTTTCTGTTATGTAATTTTGCCCTTTTGTGGTTGTTTCTTTGCCTTTGCATGAAAATGGCATGTGTATTCCATCTCCCTTGTAATGTCTGTTGAAATCCAGTATTTACCTATCTTAAGAACTGGAAGCTTGGGTACAGTATATGCTTATTCAATCACAAAACACTTTTTTCTGCTAATTTATTCCACTGCCATAAGGTTGCACCTTAAAATTTGTTGGCTTCTGAGTCATCTTTATTTCCATAGAAGAGGTGGAGCAGACAGAGGAAGAGAGAGAGGGAGGGACATGTCTGTGTAACTCGACACCTCAGGTGTACAGTCAAAAGTCCAGCTATCACGTCTGTACTCTCACTAATGCCTGAGCTCTATCATATGCACACTGAGACAGAAATAACTTTATATATTAACCTGGGATAAGAAGACGCATTATAAATTGAGTAATTTCCTGAACAGAATGTAGTATTTTGACCGTAAGGATTTTAGTTGGCTGTTGACTTTGTAAGATGATAACAGAGCAGCTACTAGCGACTGTAGAGTGCTCGGTGAAAGGCTGCCCTCCTCTCGCTTTTTCCTCTTGTCTGCGCACTGCTCTCTCTCCTCAGCTAAAGGTAGGTAAGCCTCTGATACCTAATCCCTCCATGAGGTTAAAAGCATTTGAGCCTGGCTACTTGACCTTTTCCCCTCTCTCACTTTTCCTTTGATGCATTTGAACTTTAGAGACAGACATCGGGGTTAACCTGCCCCCTGTAATTTACTAGATAAATAGTAAAGTAGTAAAATTAATCATGTTTGATACAACATTAACTGTTTGTAATTAATCTATTTTGCATTTCAGTATTTGTTTAGTGCATGTAGTGTTACTCATTTATTATATTTAATAAAATGTCCCTTCTTTGCAGGCCTATTCTCAAGATGCGTACCTAAAAGGAAATGAGGCATATAGTGGAAATGCCCAGAACATCCCCGAACCGCCCCCAATATGTTACCCACGGATAGAGCCCAATGCCTTGGCCATGGCACAGGTGTCAGAGCCATCATGCTCTGCCGAGGCATCATGTGGAACCAGACAAGGAGCAAATAGATGCCACAAGCCTTACATAGGCTGCCACATTGATATACCTGTATCTCCCCCTATCCCATCTCAAACTGTTGTGCGTGTATTTAATGAGAATGTTAGGACAATGGTAGCATCACCTGAAACTACAGATCAAACTTCACATGTGGCCTGGGCTGGTCCCTGCCACAGGATGGAGGAGAATCAGAATGCGGCTTCAACAGACCCGAGCTTTAACAGGTCCAGAGCTCATGTCACTTCATCTCTCCCCGCATCTGGGGCAGCACAATCACCGCACAAACCCAACAGAATTGCAGAGCCCACTGGGTTCTCTGTCAAAACTGCACAGACTTGCATAGACATGAAGCCTGTATCTTCTCACAGACATACCTTAACCACAACAGCAGAAACCTTCCCATCAGCCACCTCTCCCACCCCTTACACACCATCTCCTCCACCAGCCACCCCTTCCCCCTGCTCTCCCCATCAAAAAATTGACTGGAGGAACTACACCACTTACAAGGATTACATTGACAACAAACGGCTCTACATGTATGGCTCGCGGACTATTCAGGAACGCCTTGACAGTCTGCGAGCTGCATCCCCATCCAGTACAGGCGAATACAGCAAGCCGAAGAGTGCTTCAACAACAGCTACGCCATCACGGGGCTTTTCTGGATCACAGCTGAGGCGGAGAAGCGCCTCACATGATCGAAGTTATCAGGTATCTACTGTGCTGCCTTTGCGTAGTGCTTCTCAGGAGAGGCTTGGTGGTTCAGAACAGACTGCTCTAGCACGGAATTGGCCCCGCAGTGCTTCCCAGGATGCCCTCCCGTCGGCCCCCACAGGTATGCTGAAACCTCGAGCATATTCTTGTGACTATCTGGGCAGACAGAATGAAAATGAAACATCTATGTTGGACAGGCAGGCATGTTGCAGAACTGAGACAGAGGATTTGTTACTTATGCACAGAGGGGATGAGGCAAGAGTAAGCAGGCAGTCTTCTTCCTTACGCATGGCGCCTCACAGAACACAGGGTGTATTTAGCCCAGACAGACGAGGTGGCAGTTACCCAGGTTTGCATATCACCCCTCTCTTCAGCAGAGGTACGGATTCATTGCTTAACTCCAGAGCTGAAAGCCTGGGTAACACCTCTGCACCTTCATTAAACAGACCCTCACTGCTACCTGAGAAAAATTATGTCTCAGACCCTTCAAGTGCTGCTGCTTCTTATATAGCTTCTGCCCTGGCCTCAATACAAGGCCACATCACTGGTAGTTCCAACACAGGCCCCATCAAAGACCAAAGAACACCACTCACTGCCAACCACATGCCCCGCAATGCAAAGCAGTTACAACCCAGGGGGCGGGGAGACAGCCTTCATGATCCTGTCAGAGAGGTAGTCCGTGGACATCGCTCTTCTTCTTGTTCTGCCGTCACTAAACCTAACAGAACAAAGCAAGGTGGATCCAAGCCTGACCAGTTACTGACCAATAATGGAACAGTTCCTCAGGAGCCTAGGTACATAGAACCACAAACTCCCAATGAGAAGGTGGTGGAAGGCATTGAGGGTCCAAATGCCACTGTAGTAGTGGTTCGGAGGGAGAAGTCTGGATCTCAACCTATCCGCCACACTTCCTACATTCTGGCGGTGAATGAGACAGAGAGAGGGGCTGAACCACCTGCAGTCTCCAACACATGCTGGCTGCCTAACAATACCCCACGCGAAATGCACACGAGGAAACCAGGAGACCCGTGTAAAACCTCCTTTTCAAGCAACCTTGATGACTCACTGGACTCCATTCCCTTCATTGGTGAGAGGCTTTTTAAACTATACAAGATAATCACATATTCTGTTGCTATAGCAACTGTTCAGTCTATCCTGAAAGGAGATGAGTTTCGAAAAGGTTAACATGTTTTTAATGTATTTTTTGTTATTTTACTTTCAAATACTTTTGTCCTGTAGTTCCAGCATCTTCCAAATTCATATAAAAATGTATACTTTTACATATACAAGGGGGTTTGCATATGCCAGTTGCCTCTCTTTTGGCTGTTTGCTTGCTTAATTTTTGTGTAGGTAAAATGTTGTGTTAGTAGTTTGTTTAGCAAAGTGATTCTCAGAACATGTGTTCCTGCTGTATCTCTGTTTATAATATTAAGTAGCTGTTGGGACACAGGGAAAAGACTTTGTCTCAACATTCACTGTTTTATATTATTCAGAGCTAAACATCTAACTAAACATCTGAACTTCATCTCCCTACTTTTTACACAAGGATGTCATTGTGTACTCCATTGTGCTGCCACACTAGAGCAGGTCTTGATGAATTAGCTTTTTATTGCTAAGATAAATCATATAAAGGGCCACACTGTTTCTTCGTTCTTAATGGGCCAGGCTTTGCATAGAGAGCTTTAGATCAAGTGGTGTACATCAGTGAGGTTTTATGATGTTAACAGTAATAACAGCAGGATAAACAGCTAAACTCAATGTAAACAAAGTTGGCAGAGAGGAGTGATGAGTAATTTGTCATAGCAGAATTTGTTGATTGGTCATCACAAATGGTTGTGCTTCTCAAGATACAGTTCCATACTCCACCAGCCTGGACATTTAATTATAGAATGTGTCATGGGCTTTGATATGTACACAACTAGTTCAGTGTGTTTGTGAAGTGCATGGGTCAGTCCCTGGGAGCATCCTCAAATTGTAATGTACACCAGTACAGTGATAGGACATGACATCATAGTCCACAGGGGCACAGATAATGTGACATACTGACACATTCCACCCAAGGCAGCCACTTCCACTGCCATTCCCTGACACTTTCCCACTCCCCCCAGTTCATCCACAGCTTGGAAACCTCAAACAAACAGGAGGGCAGTAAAGTGATATGACAAAGTAATGGAACACACCAGTGGAAACTAGCTCAAATATTTCTCTTTTTTGATTACTTCCTGAAATCTAATCTCTTTCAAAACAATGTTGTTGTTTTTTTGGTATAATGTGTTTTACAGTGTGTTGGTCAGGAAATCCTAACGTTCCTCTATCATCCATCTACCTAAAATATGGCTTATCATTTGGAACATTCAAGTAGCAACTTTACATAACTCTAACGTTAACCTAGATAAATGTGCGCTATTACTGGGTGCATATCCATGTGTTCGTGCTGAGTGTGGAAGCTGTAAAAATATTATCAATAATTTATGACAACATATGTTTTTATATTTCTTTAACTCATCAAAAGTTGTTTAGCAATTTAAGTCAGTTTAATGTTATATAAGTTGAAATGACTTATACATCCAAGTTAATTGTACTTAAATATTTAAGGCAGCAACTTTTTAAACAGTGTGAAGTATAAGCGTGCTTTACTCGCATAACATTGAGGCACCGGCTTGATCACTTGCATTTTTTAAACTTAAAATTCAATTTTTTGTCACGTGTAATACATAATTCCAAACAGTCTACTTTTATTTGTGTACTCTCACAATAACAAAAAAACGCTGTGCCTTAAAAAAAAAACAGGATGTGCTTTTTGACATCTCTGTCTCTGTGAACTGGAGCGTGTCACAAAAATTAACAAAAACTCAGCTAGTACTTGCCTTACAGACATGAGAAATATATCTATAGAGAGCTACAAATGTCTACTTTTAAACGAACCAATTTGAAAACAAATACTTTGATTATGTAATCCGTATGAAAGGTAATTTTTCTTTCTATAGGCACGTTTACTATACTTTGATGTCGAGTCAGCATCGTCAACTTCATCTTTGCAGCCGAAACTGACACAGAAAACACTAGTTTATTAATAAACAATTAAAATGTCTCCTTGATATTTTTTCCTCCACATTCATAATCATTACTTTTGCCAGTGCTTTGCGGCAAGCTTTATGCCTGTGCTTGTGTGCAGAATAGGCTTCCACACCCAGTAATATTTAAGTAATTAAATTAAGATAGGCTAAACGTGCAATTAGTCGACTATTGGCTTAAATTAACAACTATTAGTCAACTAGGAAAAATTTTAGTCTGGGGCAGCCCTAGTACACTTTTTTTAAGTTAATTTGATACACTTTGGTTTGGGTTTGTTTTGTGATTGGTTTTGTGTTTTATTTGAAAGACTATGACTATGGTAGAGTTTATGTTTAATTTGGCTGACTGTGTTGGGTCTGGTAGACTGCAAACTTATGGGGGGGGGGGGGGGGGGGCAACTCTCCTCTTGACTGTCTGATTCTGTTGTGTCTATTGGACTACATTACTTCATGCAATACACTACAAAGATAAAAGATCTTATGAGTGTCTCATGTCTGTTGTCATCAGATGAGCCGTCAAGCTCAAGTAATAACCATGACACAACACACATTCCTGCATCTGCCGTGATTTCCAGCACGCCTATCATCACCACCATCCCACCCAGTCCAACTTCCCCTTCTCCCGTTATACGCCGACAGCTGTCCCATGACCAGGGTGAGGAACATCTCTGCCAACACATACAATATTTTAGTGATATCCGAAATGTGTCTCTTTTTTAACTATGAATTCACCCAAATCTCCAACCTAGATTCTTTACGACTCACAATTCTGGAATCTGATTCTGGAGCTAAAACAGAGCGCTCCAGATCCTTTGATGAGGGCTTGGATAATTACAGAGAAGAAGGAAGAGGGTATGTTTACAGTCACTACTTAAAATCAAATCAGTACAGTGACCACAAGGATGAAAAGTCAACCTTCTTCCATTACTGACTCTCGCATTATATGACCTCTGTGTTTACTGTGTTTGTACAGGCGGTCAATTAAACACACCCATGGATTCAAGGGCCTTAGAAAGGTGAGACTGCTGTAATAGAGATAATAAATGACTAAGACTCACACTAACTGCATTATGATTAGTTTACACCTTAGATAAAGTTCTGTCCAGTTGGCACCTGATCTCCAGCCAACATCAGGGGCCCTATTTTAATGATCTAAGCGCATGGTCTAAAGCGCATAGCGCAAGTGCACTTAGGGCGTGTTTGAATCCACTTTTGCTAGTTTAACAACAGGAAAAATGGTCAGGGCTCGGCGCATGGTCTAAAAGGGTTGTCCCTATGATCTTAATGAGTAATAGGCAGGCCCAATAATCAACATATTTAATTATTTTGATTTAAAATGTAAAACAATTTCAGAGTGAATTTTCTGCCAATAGCATTGCTTGTCATCTAATAATCTGATGTCCTTTTCAATTTGACAATTGAACTCAATGGTCCTCATTTCAGTGGCAGTGTCAAAGAATGTGAATTGTGCGTTGGTGTGTTTCAGGCTGTTGACGGGTCCTCTGAGGACTCTGACTCTAGGAGAGACTCTACTTCAAATGTCTTCACTGATGCCACAAAGGAGGGTCTGCTTCATTTCCGGCAGCTGAACTCCGATAAGGGCAAGGTACAACACCATTAAACACCAACATTCACAATTATGTTTTCTCTTGTTCTAGGTCATAGTACTAAATGAAAGTGTCGGGAGAGCATGCTGGTCTGTGATGCTGTAGGAGTCCTTGTCAAACATATTGTAAACATGTTGAAACGAGTCTGAATGTGAATGGCTGGCAGGCTTTCAGAAACATTTAATGTTGAGATCTTGTCTTATGAGATTTTGTCATATTTTACACCACTCGGACAGATTTAAAAGTTAAAACACGTACAATATGTGGTACATTGAAACAATAAGACTGTTATAGTGATTTTTACCTCAATTAAGGGTGTAAAATGACAGCAGCAGCAGGTATATGATAAAAGTTTTTCCTTTTTGTCGCCATCTCTGTTCGAAATCTGCAATTAAAGTTATTTGCGGAATTATCAACTTTACGTGGGTTGTGCCTCGGCGCGGCACAGCGCGGATGAATCCAATATTTTGAGGTGAATGTGCGGCTGTCAGTCACCGCGCTGGTGTGGATACTGTCATTCGAAATGTATGACCAACATAAGAATTTTCACTGGAAAATGTAATCCGAACAAGTAACATCCACTTTTGTTCTGACCAACTAAGGGAAAAAAAGCATAGCAGTAAATCGCGCTGATTAAATCTAACGAATGATTATCATATTACGTCAAACCGTGCAAATTATACTTGTTTTTCTTAAATTTTTAATGTTAACAACATCAGCATTGCGTGACTACATTTAATGCCCTTCCAATATTTGTCCTTGTTTGTCTTTTTTTCCGTAGCCACTCCAAAGTCTTTTGCATTTTACAACGGGTGAATCTCCAGTGTCGTTTGAACCTTTCTGGAACCGCCATCAAATTGATAAGTTTAATTATATTAAGTGCTGTGAGAAAAGGCTATAAATCGCCTCACAACATCCTCACAAGTAATATAGCCTACTAGCCGAGACACCTTTATGTGTACAGATGTGACGTAATGACGCAAAATCTCCTGTGGAAATCCACCATTACCACTGGAATTAAAAACATTAGTACAAGCTTACCGTTTTGAGTTGAAGGCAAGCAGATAGTTTTAAACACTGGCTGGTTATGTACTTTCTCAAAAACTTATTTTGGATAATTTGTAACCCAAAAAAGTTACGGACTGCAGCTTTAATCAAACTTATTTAACAATCAGCTACTCAAGTAGCTAAAAAATTGTTGTACAAACATTCAAATTGCACAGAAGGCAGTTTTTAGTTCGAATCAGAATAATTTCTACTCCAGTTTATTGTTGAAATATACACATTTAAATGACAATAAACTGTAATAACTTGTTTTTATGACAGATTTATTTAAACATACATTAAATAATGAAGACATCACTAACAGGTTAAATAAAACGAACCTAATGATGAGGCTAATGAAGATGTAATACAGTGCATTTAGCAAAATGCTCTTTCAAGAGTTTTTTTTTCTTAACTAAATTTATTGACATTGAGTGACATTTTCTTTCGCCAGTTGAAACACTTCATGAGAAATTACAGTACATGAGAGGATTCATTACAGCAAGTTGTAATGTATCTTTCTACATACCTTCTGGTGTTTACCCTGTTTATTTTGTGCTGTAACTAGTAGTAAAGAGGAGATAAGATGATTCACATTTACGGTTTATTAGTTTGCAGCTGGAACTGTGGCAGCTATAGCGATCTGTCATGCCGTATTAAATAGCGCTAAAAGGACATTTATGGTTTGAATTTCGTAATAAAATCACCCAGATGTGATTATTGAAAGGCAGGTACAAATGTTTTGTGAAGTTTTGTTCACGCATCAACAGAAAACAGCACAGACTAAAACATTTTACATTTAAGAAACCATATCATTACCGATTAAAATCGAGAAATTAATATTGTCAATCCAAAGCTTGTGTCCACCCTATAATAAGCGGGATAATGTATCATAATTTTTATCAAATAAACCCATTCATAAATTTAATTAAAATGTAGGCTGTTTACAGTTGACAAGCAGCTTGTGTATATTTGCTATTTTAACTTGGCTCATTCAATTCAATAATATTTTCATAATTCTGTTATCTTTTCTACAGCGTGTTGGCAGCGGAATGCGGTCATGGAAGCAGATCTATGCTGTGCTTCGTGGTCACTGCCTCTACCTGTACAAAGACAAGAGGGACGGACAAACCAACGCCAACTCCCAGATCGAAGACGAGCCTCTGCCGATCAGCATCAAAGCCTGTCTCATTGACATCTCCTACAGTGACACAAAGCGGAAGAACGTCCTCCGGCTGACGACGTCAGACTGTGAATACCTGTTCCAGGCGGAGGATCGAGAGGAAATGCTGTCCTGGATCCGAGTCATTCAAGAGAACAGCAACTTGGATGAAGAGGTGAATGATCAGCACTTTTTCCTTCAAATACAATTTCAATTCATATTTATAAAGGAGCAGTACCAGCCATTCAGTTAGTGACTTTGGAATTCATAGTGTCTGAATTACTTACATCTTTACTATCCCAATTATGTTAAGACTGACCTGAATGCTTGGAAGTTGTTGTTTTTTTCTGAGTTTTTTATTTAATTTTTATTTTTATTCAGAGATTAAATATTTGTTGAGAGTTTTGTCAGAGCAGAGTCTTAGGCCCGATGTCCACCAAAGCATTTTTCCCTAAGGCTAGCGTATTTCAATGCGACTGCCACATTTTTTTAAATGCCACCAGCATGACGAGGCGCTGAGCGTCTATATTCCGGTTATGGCATTTCTTACCATATTATTTTTTATGTATTACCGTAATTATAAACACAAACAGTATCACATTTTTACTGCACTTTGTTATTCTTCTAGTTATTTACCTTTACATGCACATTTTCAGCAGAGGGTGAAGTCAGTATATACATTAACAATGATTTGAAAACTCACAGAAAACAATGTGTTTGAATTTTAAAGACATGGCATTGAGTGGTATGAGATCCATCTAGTAATCTTCAACCACAGTAAGGAAAGACATCACAATATAGTAAAGCTGCCTGAATTCAGAGACGTTACTAATGTAAATCAAAGCCATACCACATATTTCTCAACATTGTCACTTAAATTACTAAATAAATTTGTAAAATGTTAAACACACATCAAACTCCTTGATAACCTTTTTGAGTTTTGTACACTCTTGATTTGAACAAAACAACAATATGCTAAGTCCATTCATTACTTTTATTCATTACTGAGCATCAGACTTTTCAGACATTTTCAGGATTTTTACCTATGACATCCAAACATATTTTCAATTAACTGTTTGAGAATCGCTTACTCTCGCTTAAAACAAAACCAATAAATATTGAAATATCTTAAAAGAATAATACTAACCAATATTTAAATCCCTTAATTGCCTTAACTCAATGAACGCTCAGACGTGTGCCAAAGTGGGCTAGACAACACTATAAAAACAATATAGCTTTTAATCTAAATCCAAAGGATCACAATGGCTGATGGGAAACCTTTTTTAATTTTTTTAAACAATCGTCATTTTTCCAGTTTCATTTAGTGACGTGAGTGGTGCGGGGTAAGTCTATCCAAGTCTAGTACCTTATATCGATATGGTGGATGTTTTGGACTTCCTCATGAATCATGGAAAAAGGCCCTATTTAAAGATAGTTTTAACAATAGCTGAATATAACCTAGGGCTTTTTTTGTAAGAAATACTAACTCTTGAGGAAAAACATGGCATCTTCACTATAGGGTGTCTGCTTCTGATAGCACAGGGTTATCCAAAAGCCCTCTGGTGTGTTTGGGGATTCCACTCTTACATTTCATCCACTCGCTTTTGTCTGCCTTCTCTCTCGTTCCTTCTTCCTTTTGTAGAATGCGACCGTTACTAGCACAGACCTCATCAACCGGAAAATAAAGGAGTACAACACTCTTATGAGGTAAGCAGGAAGAAGGGAAGAATTCCCATCTGTTTTTTGTAGACTTCTTACTTATCTAGATCTTGACTTGGATTATGTGTGTTGCAGTCCACCCAGCGGTAAGACAGAACCCTCGCCCAAGGCCTCCCGTCAGTCCCTGCGCATCAGGCAGACATTACTGGGTGGTAAGGGCGAGAATAAAGCCACAAGTCCTCACTCACCAAACAAGGACCACGACAGGAAAGCCATGCACAAAGGTAACAGCATCAAGGGCACTAACTCTGGATTCTTTGAATTGTATTCAGTACTTTTAAGTATCAATAAAAATGTTGTCCAGTACTTGTGTGTGTTAAAGGTGCAGAAAGTGATTTCTGAGAAACCCTGTTGAAAGTGGATCGGACCGAATACCACAACACACACAACTGATTGTAGTCAATCATCAGTAGGGGGCATATACACTCATAATGGGAGAGGAGAGATTTAAAGAAACACTGTAGAAAGAGAGATAGCTGAGAGACATTACAAAATAGAAACAGTCAGAGTGATATCACTGGAAAAAGAAGGGTTCTGATCAGGCAAGAGCTTTAGGACCTGCGTTAATATTAGAAAAACTTTCCAGTGCTGGAGAGACTATGTTTCACAGAACCAAGATATGCTGTTGTTGTAATGTTAGCTATAGTAACGTCTACGGTTACGTATGTAACCCTCGTTCCCTGAGTAGGGAACGGAGACGTTACGTCGGATGACGACGAATGGGGTTTCGCTTAGAAAGCCTATCAACTTCGAGTATTACAAAACGAGCCAATGGCAAAGAAATGCCATGGGTCTGCGGAATTTGCATGGCGTAACTCCGCCCCACCTCGTGGGTATAAAAGGAGGAAGCCGGCAGCAAGCAGATATGTTTCTTCGCTGAGGAGCCAAGACTGAGCTCAGGCGATCCCCGCGGTACAGCGGAAAGTGGCAGGCAGACGTAACGTCTCCGTTCCCTACTCAGGGAACGAGGGTTACATACGTAACCGTAGACGTTCCCTTTCGTTGTCACTCCGAGTTACGTCGGATGACGACGAATGGGGTTACCAGTCTAATCACGCCACCTTCTCAGCTGTCTTCCAGTGCCCTGCGTAAATCGAGATCCCTGTCAGCCTGGACAAAGGACTCCATATAACACAGGAATACCAAGGTACACTGGGAAGCATATACCAAGCTTAGGGGAAGTATGCAATTAATGCCAGCCCGGAGGGGGGGGACTTAGAGAATACACATATGACCCGAAGGAAGCATATGGAAACACTGGGGTGTCCAGCCGCAGGTGGAATATTTCAACCCCAGGGGTGGCAAGGTGGCTTGCCAAGGGAAAGACACACGCTCAGAGAGGCTTACAGTGGAAATACACATGTGGGGGTCGCTCAGAGGAGGGACCATGCACACGGGAGGCACCTAGCCGACGCACAGGCAATAGACACTGGCGCCGACGTCAGGAGTGCTGGAGGAGCTCAGGGCTTTCGGAGAAGCTCACCTGAGGAAAGTATCGCACGTATCCAGTCCGTGGAGTGGAATGGCGAGCAAGCGAAGACACCTGAGCGGGTCCGGTACTAGCTGGTTGAAGCGAGTACACGAGAGGACACAGGCTCCACTCGGAGATTATAGAATCTGGCGAATGTGTTAGGTGTCGCCCAGCCTGCAGCTCTGCAGATGTCTGTTAGCGAGGCGCCATGCGCTAGAGCCCAAGAGGACGCCACACTCCGGGTGGAGTGGGCAGTCACACCAAGGGGGCACGGTCGACCTTGCTGCTGGTAAGCCAAAGCAATGGTGTCCACTATCCAGTGAGACAACCTTTGCTTGGAGAGAGCCTTTCCCTTCAGCTTCCCACCATAACAGACAAAGAGCTGGTCTGAGGTCCTGAAACACTGCGTTCTGTCTTCATAGGCGCGGAGAGCGCGTACTGGACAGAGCAGTGCCAAGGCTGGGTCTGCCTCCTCCGAGGGCAGCGCTTGCAGGTTCACCACCTGGTCCCGAAAGGGAGTGGTAGGAACCTTGGGCACATATCCAGGCCGGGGTCTCAGGATCACGTGAGAGGAAGCCGGCCCAAATTCCAGGCACGCTTCGTCAACGGAGAATGCGTGCAGGTCCCCAACCCTCTTGATGGAGGCCAGTGCAACCAGGAGCGCTGTCTTCATAGACAGGAACTTAAGCTCGACTGATTGCAGGGGTTCAAAGGGAGCACTCTTCAGGGCAGTTAGAACCACTGAGAGGTCCCAAGAGGGAACGAGAGGAGGACGAGGAGGATTTAGTCTCCTCGCTCCTCTCAGGAACCTGATGATCAGGTCGTGCTTCCCCACCGACTTACCTTCGATGAGGTCATGATGTGCGGCAATGGCGGCAACATAGACCTTCAGGGTGGAGGGAGACAGCCTTCGCTCCAGCCCCTGTTGAAGGAAGGAAAGCAAAACACTGATCGAGCATCTCCGGGGGTCTTCTCGGTGAGAAGAGCACCAGTTGACGAAGAGGTTCCACTTCAACGCATAGACGTGTCTCGTGGACGACGCTCTAGCGGAAGTGATGGTAGCCACCACCGCTGGTGGTAGGGTGCTCAAACCTGCCTCGTCCCATCCAGGAGCCACACGTGGAGGTTCCAAAGATCGGGACGAGGGTGCCATAGGGTGCCCCGTCCCTGAGAAAGAAGGTTCTTCCTCAGAGGGATCGGCCAGGGAGGTGCTGTCGCGAGGAGTACTAGTTCGGGGAACCAGGTCCGGTTGGGCCAGTAAGGGGCAACCAGAATGACCTGCTCCTCGTCCTCCCTGACCTTGCGCAAAGTGTGCGCAAGAAGGCTCACTGGGGGAAATGCATACTTGCGGCCCTGCGGCCAGCTGTGCGCCAGAGCATCCGTGCCGAGCGTGCCCTCGGTCAGGGAATAGAACTGGGCACAATGGGTCGAATCGTGAGAGGCAAACAGATCTATCTGCGCGTCCCCGAACTGGTCCCAAATCAGCTGAACCGACTGGGGATGGAGTCGCCATTCTCCAGGGAGGGGCTGAAGCCGTGAGAGCTCGTCGGCTGCACAGTTCAGCGCTCCGGGAATGAAGATGGCTCGAAGCGACCTCAGATGCTTCTGACTCCATAGGAGGAGGTGGCGAGCGAGTTGTGACATACGGCGGGAGCGTAGACCACCTTGATGGTTGATGTACGCTACAGTGGCGGTATTGTCTGAGCGGACTAGTACGTGTTGACCCCTGAGCAACGCCCGGAAGCGGTGCAGGGCAAGGCGTACTGCCAACAACTCGAGGCAATTGACATGCCACAGCCGCTGGGGTCCTGTCCAGGAGCCCGCAGCAGCATGTCCATTGCACATGGCGCCCCAGCCCGTGGTGGAGGCATCTGTTGAGACAACAACATGCCGGGAAGCTCGTGCCAGGGGGACACCGGCCCTGAGAAAATCGAGGTTCGTCCACGGGGTGAAGAACTGACGGCAGGTCGGAGTAACTGGTACTCGGAACGTGCCGTGTTGCCATGCCCACCTCGGGACTCGGTCGCGAAGCCAAAGCTGAAGCGGTCTCATATGAAGCAATCCGAGCGGCGTGACCGCGGCTGCAGATGCCATATGCCCCAGGAGCCTCTGAAAAAGTTTCAGTGGAACCGCACTCTTGCCCTCGAATTGTCTTAGGCAAGTCAGGAGTGACTGCGCGCGCTCGCTCGTAAGCTGCGCGGACATGGCGACCGAGTCGATGTCCATACCGAGAAAAGAGATCCTCTGCACGGGGCAAAGTTTGCTCTTCTCCCAGTTGACCCGAAGGCCCAGACGGGCTAGGTGCCGGAGCACTAGGTCCCTGTGTTCGCAAACCTGATCTCGAGAGTGAGCTAGGATCAGCCAGTCGTCGATATAACTCAGGATGCGAACCCCTTGCTCTCGAAGGGGAACAAGGGCCGCCTCGACGACCTTCGTGAAGATGCGAGGAGACAGGGCTAGCCCGAAAGGGAGAACCGCATACTGGTATGCCTGCCCCTCGAAAGCAAACCGGAGGAACGGTCTGTGTCGAGGAAGAATGGAGACATGAAAGTAGGCGTCCTTCAGGTCGATCGCTGCAAACCAATCCTGGGGCCGTATGCATTCGAAAACGCGTTTGGCGGTGAGCATCTTGAACGGCATCCGGTGAAGGGAGCGGTTCAGCACGCGCAAGTCCAGGATTGGCCGTAACCCACCGGTTTTCTTGGGGACAATGAAGTAGGGGCTGTAGAAGCCGGACCTCATCTCGGCTGGAGGGACAGTCTCGATTGCACCCTTCGCCAGCAGGGTGGCAATCTCTGCTCTCATGATAGGGGCATTGCCACCGACCAAAGTGGAGCGGACTCCCCTGAAGCGGGGAGGAGACCGTGCAAACTGAATCGCATAGCCGAGCCTGACGGTACGCGCGATCCAGTGGGACAGACGGGGAAGCTCTAGCCAGGCTCCCAGGAACTGAACCAACGGGATCATGCGAGCCACAGGCGTCCCCCCGGAGGGGCAGCGAGGCGGAGTAACTGGCCCAGATGTGGAGGGCATAGCGGCCCGGAGAGGGGGCACAGTTAGCAACCGCACCCTGGCAGAGGGGGCCAGGGGAGGACCAGGCTGGTCGTCCCGCGGGGGCCTGCTCTGCCAGGGGTCTGGCGACAGAGGGGGACAGGGGCGAAGCGGTCCGTGGACGGCACGCCGTGTCAACCGCCTCTGGGACAGAGGGGGGCGAGGAGAGCACGGCTTGTGGGCGGCGCTCTGTGTCGCCCGAGAACTCTGTGAGCTCAGGGAAGAGGGGATTGTTTCTGTCTTTAACCACATTAGGGTGCTGCCCACCCGTGGGTGAGCAGCGGGGAGTGGAGAACAAAAGATTCTCCCCCGGCCCTCCACCGGGGGAAGGAGTGGTCCTGCTACCACCTCCTGAGAAACAATCATCATCCCTGAGCAGCCCGTCTCAGGAGCGCCGCTTGGCCCGGCGTTTAGCGGGGGGCGGGGCAGGAGAGGGCTGTGGCGCCTTCTTACGGCTTCCTCCGCGACCGGCCCTGGGTGGAGGCTGCTGCGTGGTCCGGGCGGGAGGGGCGGGAGCCGCAGGAGGGCGCCCTCGGCGGGAAACAGGTCGAGGCGTCTGCCCGGCCGGCAAGGTGGAGGCAGCAGCGGGCCGGCGGGGCAGAATGTGTTTGATGGCCTCGGTCTGTTTCTGGGCAGTTGAAAACTGTTGGGCAAAGTCTTCAACTGCACCGCCGAAGAGGCCGGCCTGGGACAAGGGGGCGTTAAGCAGACGGGTCCGCTCAGCGTCCCGCATGTCAGCCAGGTTCAGCCACAGATGTCGCTCCTGGACCACAGCTGTGGACATCACCAAACCCAGGGAGCGCGCGGTAACCTTCGTCGCCCGGAGAGCAAGGTCGGTCGCGGCGCGCAGCTCATCAAAGAGCCCTGGGTTTGTCCTACCCTCGTGCATGTCTCTGAGCATCTGGGCCTGGTAGACCTGCAGAGTGGCCATAGCATGCAGTGAAGCAGCCGCCTGTCCCGCCGCTCTGTAAGACTTCGCCACCAGGGTCGACGAAAATCTACAGGCTTTGGATGGGTGCTTAGGCTCGCCCCGAGAAGAAGCACTCTGAGGACATAGTTGCATGGCAACAGAGCGTTCAACCGGGGGAAGCCCAGTGTACCCACGGGCAGCTGCCTCATCGAGGGGAGGAAAGGCGGATGAGACCAGCGAGCGGTCCCGAGAAGACAGGGGGGTCTTCCAGGACTTTGAGATCTCATCATGCACATCCGGGAAGAAAGGTATTGGGGTTTGCCGAGGACGAGGGTCGGCGGCCTTACCCAAAAACCAATCGTCCAGCCGCGAGCGCTCAGGACAGGGTGGAGGCCTCCACTCAAGTCCGATGCTCGCGGCTGCCCGGGAAAGCATGGCCGTCATCTCCGGATCAGACTCGAGCACAGCCGTATGCACACCGGAAGGTGGCAGCTGTGACGAGCCCTCACTTCCAGAAGAGTCAAACCCGCCAAGTGATGCTGCAACAGACATGGCATCTTCCTCTGTAGCTTCAACTGAAGCACGCGGGCCACCAGAGGGTAGACCCGCGGGAATCAGCAGTTCACTAGCGGGCACCGTCATTGAAGAGGGGGGCTGGGGTCGCGGACACATAGTCGGCGCCTTGTTCCAGACCGTAACCCTCAGATCACCCTGGCCACCAGCCGCAGGACGGGGGGTGGATGAGGGGACTCTCACTCTTGCGAGTTCACCGAGTCTCGACCGTAATGACGCGATGGTCATGTTCCCACAGAGAGAACATGAGTCATCCACGAGCGCTGCTCTAGCATGATCAATGCCCAAACATACTATGCAACGCTCGTGCCCATCAGAGTCCGATACCAATCTGCCGCAACCAGAAGTACACGGGCGAGACATCTTTAAAAAGACGTGCCACGTTTAAGCTCTTTTAGTGAGAGAAAACTCAAGTGTTGAAGCACCCGGGGAGAAACGCACCGACTGGCAGACCACTGCAACAGATCAACAGGAAGCACGCTCTCGCCGTAGATCGCCGTCACACCAACACTCGAGGTACTCGTTTGTAAAGCTGACAATTCAGAGATGGCTTGTGGAGAGAAGAATACACTTGGCTCCGAAGCGAAAAACATATCTGCTTGCTGCCGGCTTCCTCCTTTTATACCCACGAGGTGGGGCGGAGTTACGCCATGCAAATTCCGCAGACCCATGGCATTTCTTTGCCATTGGCTCGTTTTGTAATACTCGAAGTTGATAGGCTTTCTAAGCGAAACCCCATTCGTCGTCATCCGACGTAACTCGGAGTGACAACGAAAGGGAACAGGACATTTTTGGGTGTAATTGTTTGTCTGGAGCTAGTGTGCTATCTCTTGCTTGTATATACTCTTGTGAAATTTATGCATTTCTATGTCAACACTATCAATACTGATAAGAACTGCAGCAGTCAGGTGGTACAAGTAAGAGCTCTCTTTGTAAGTTGTGTATGTTCATTATTATTATTGTAATGTTATGTGGTTTGAAACATGAGGTAGTTTAACGGCGTCTCGTGGCGCTTTGCAGACTCTGCTGTGTGTTCATGTGTTTTGAAGGACGAGTGGCTTTGGAGACGCTCTGAAGGGTGTGTGGTATCTCATGCTTTCAAAGCTAGCTTGCTATCCCTTATGGAACAAAAATATATGGGAATATACTGCAAAATATAATGCGATATACAGTAGCTCATAATACATTTCCATAAATGGGAAACTAGTGCTTATATTATTCAATATACTGCAATATATGCATTGACCATGTATGGCTATAATATTAATACATATCAAATATTTATAAATGAATACAAATAGCATTAGATGTAATATTCACAAAGTTTTATCCCTTTCCGTTACCCTATAAATGTTAATGTATCTTCATATATACACACACACATTCATGGAATGAGTTACAACAGATTTATAGTTCCCAGCAGGCTTTGCATCTGACTGTTAAAGGAGAGTACATGTTAAAATTAAATGTTATGTAATGTTTTGCTCAATATTAATATGGGGGGAGATCTGTTAGTGTTTAATGTTCTATTAGTTTGGAATTGTAAAGGTTTTCTGGTATGTCTGAGTTTTTGGGGTTACAATTGTGCTGAAGAGTAGAGCCTGTGGTTCGGTTGACGATTGGTCGAGCAGCATTAAGACTTTAAATATTATTTACTATATTTAAAAAGTAATGACTGTTCACTCATCAGCACAGTGATAGTCTCTTGGCTAAACACTTTAGCACATGCATGTTGTGTGCTTGTACTTTTGTTAACTAGCTTGAAATTATGAAACATTTATAATATAAATATTTAAAAAAATATATTACATTATTTCTCTTGTCTATATATATGTGTTTATGCTGCATGAGTAAATATATCTAAAATATATTACACAAGAAGTAACATATCTGATCACATATACATCGATATATTATGTATGGTTTTACTGAATATAAAATGACATACATTATGAGATATTAGTAAATATATTGTCACATATTTTTATTATATGAATAGCGGCCATTCCTTATGTATTATTCTATTATTATGTACACTCACCTACAGGATTATTAGGAACACCATACTAACACTGTGTTTGACCCCCTTTCGCCTTCAGAACTGCCTTAATTCTACGTGGCATTGATTCAACAAGGTGCTGAAAGCATTCTTTAGAAATGTTGGCCCATATTGATAGGATAGCATCTTGCAGTTGATGGAGATTTGTGGGATGCATATCCAGGGCACGAAGCTCCCGTTCCACCACATCCCAAAGATGCTCTATTGGGTTGAGATCTGGTGACTGTGGGGGCCATTTTAGTACAGTGAACTCATTGTCATGTTCAAGAAACCAATTTGAAATGATTCGAGCTTTGTGACATGGTGCATTATCCTGCTGGAAGTAGCCATCTGAGGATGGACATGGTCAGAAACAATGCTGAGGGTAGGCTGTGGCATTTAAACGATGCCCAATTGGCACTAAAGAAACAATGCTCAGGTAGGCCGTGGCATTTAAACGATGCCCGATTGGCACTAAGGGGCCTAAAGTGTGCCAAGAAAACATCCCCCACACCATTACACCACCACCACCAGCCTGCACAGTGGTAACAAGGCATGATGGATCCAAGTTCTCATTCTGTTTACGCCAAATTCTGACTCAACCATCTGAAACAGAAATCGAGACTCATCAGACCAGGCAACATTTTTCCAGTCTTCAACTGTCCAATTTTGGTGAGCTCGTGCAAATTGTATCCTCTTTTTCCTATTTGTAGTGGAGATGAGTGGTACCCGGTGGGGTCTTCTGCTGTTGTAGCCCATCCGCCTCAAGGTTATGCGTGTTGTGGCTTCACAAATGCTTTGCTGCATACCTCGGTTGTAACGAGTGGTTATTTCAGTCAAAGTTGCTCTTCTATCAGCTTGAATCAGTCGGCCCATTCTCCTCTGACCTCTAGCATCAACAAGGCATTTTTGCCCACAGGACTGCCGCATACTGGATGTTTTTCTCTTTTCACACCATTCTTTGTAAACCCTAGAAATGGTTGTGCGTGAAAATCCCAGTAACTGAGCAGATTGTGAAATACTCAGACCGGCCCGTCTGGCACCAACAACCATACCACGCTCAAAATTGCTTAAATCACCTTTCTTTCCCATTCTGACATTCAGTTTGGAGTTCAGGAGATTGTCTTGACCAGGACCACACCCCTAAATGCATTGAAGCAACTGCCATGTGATTGGTTGATTAGATAATTGCATTAATCAGAAATTAAACGGGTGTTCCTAATAATCCTTTAGGTGAGTGTATATTGTAATATATTATATTTTCAAATATACTGTTGAACCATTTAATATTGATCATTCATATATAGGGAAATACGTTTTCTTTTCATAAGGTATTGCTAGGCTCTCCACAATTGCCTACTCCACCTTTATGGCCCTGATACAACAAGCAGACAGTCAGTCAACTGTAAACGAGTCACAAGTCATTTAATTAGTGCTGTTGATTACTGCTATTTGTGTTGTGCACTTGAATGACCATCAACAGAGTTGCTGTCTTTGTAGAGCATTGCAAATAAGTCGCTTATGAGTTTCCTTTTCGGGTAGGATGCTGCCTTAGAAGGTGTTTAGAGAGAGCTAGGTAGACAGCTTCCTAGGTTTGAAGTGCTTATGTTTCTTTAACACATTATTATTATCGTTGTCTGTAAATAGATGAAACCAGCCCACCCAAGGATAAGGGCACATGGAGGAAGGGCATCCCTGGACTGATGAGAAAGCCGTTTGAGAAGAAACCGTCTCCAGGAGTCACATTTGGAGTAAGACTAGATGACTGTCCTCCTGCTCAGAACAACAGAGTAAGACCACACAAAAAAAACTTCCTCTCTCTTTCTCTTGCTGTTTCACTCAGCATTGTTGATGTCAATGACATCCTAAAACTGTCCTTTGTGAAAATGAAATACTCTTTAGCATACTATAATAATATATTTTAAATGAATATACTTAAGTGTGAACTTAATGCAATGTTTTGAAAACTTTCCATAATTGCATGTTAATTGCAAGTAAATTTGTATTATAGTTTGAATTTATATTAAATACCATTAGCTGAATTTTAGAGAGCATTTTTAAGTGCATCTTTATATGCAATTTCAGAATTATATTGCCACTGAAATATGGTTAAAATGTACTGCCAAATGTACTGACAAGCATTTATGGTAAAGTAAAATATACTTTAATTACATTTCTATTTAAACTTTTTTGTAATTAAAATTAGCAATTTAGTACTTTTAAAATATATGAACTTTAAATGTAATATAGAATAACTACTGTTATAATCAAGCACTTTACATGTGCTTTAGTATTTTAGTCAACACATCAAATACTTTTTTAAATGTGACAATTGATTAAAACAATGATTTAAAATATACTTTGACATTATAAGAGATCAATTTTTGAAAGTGTACTTAACCTTTAGCCATTAAAAAGTGCATTCTCTTAAAGTACACTTAAGTGAGCTTTCCTTTCGTTAATATAATATCTCCAAGTACAGTTTTTTTTATACATTTAAGATTTGAAGTACACTTCAAGTGCACATTCAGTACAATTAAACTTTTTTTTTTACAAGTGAGTGAGCTCTCTGCCATTGTGATATTTTTAGCTGTTGGTGTTTAATAATGTTTAAAGAGTAATTGTTTACTTAAGTGTGTGGGATGAACATAATTGCATTTGGAAACTGATATGTTTTTCATACTGCTGATTTTGGAGTCATATTTGTCTATGTAAGCAGCACACTCTCATATGGCGTGCAGTCTCGGAGGTTTATATTGCCTTGCAGGTATTTGACTGAACTTTGTTTGTTTTAGTTTGTTCCTCTGATAGTTGAAGTGTGCTGTAACCTGGTGGAAGAAAGAGGACTGGAATACACAGGCATATACAGAGTGCCAGGAAATAATTCTGCCATCTCCATCATGCAGGAAGAGCTCAATCACAAGGGCATGGGTGACATTGATATTCAGGATGATGTTAGTGTATATTTATGTCTCTGTCTAGTTCAAGTGTCTAACATTTTCTCTGCTTTTTGCTTGAGGTCCTTCTTCCTCTTCTTCTTCTTTTTTTTTAATACATTCTCTATTCTTGGACAGAAATGGAAGGACTTGAATGTGATCAGCAGTTTACTCAAATCCTTCTTCAGGAAACTTCCCGAACCCCTCTTCACTAATGGTAAAAGTCTTGGAATTCCCTTGCTTGAGGATCTTTATGACTCATATTGTATTTATATATTTTTCTCTTGCTCAACATTAATTGTAAAGTTTGCCATCTAGTGGCTGTGAGTGAAATAGGCATGCGACCTTAACACCTGACCTGTCACAGCTAAAATAATGTTCCTTCATGACCTCTATAGATAGGTATGCAGACTTTATTGATGCCAACAGAATAGATGATCCTGTAGAGAGACTCAAAGTGCTCAAGAGACTGGTAAGCAGCAGTTTGCCTCAGTAACAACATTTATTTTCAGTGATAATAATCTCCCTGTATGTTATGGAAGCCCTGAATAAACCTCTCATTCTTCAGCTTCACGAGTTGCCTGATCATCATTATGAAACACTGAAGTTCCTCTCGGCACATCTCAAAACTGTGGCTGATAATTCCGAAAAAAACAAGGTAAAACTATTTCGCGATGTACACAGAATGTGTGCCTCTGTTCAAAAACAGAATGGAGAAGAACACATAATACAGGGCTCCTGAGACATTGCAAGCTTTTTGCCAGATTTTCAGTGATGGAGATATTTACTTTCAAGCTCTTTTTTTAGGTAAAGCATGAAAATACATTTTATGCATGAAAAAAAGATATTCAAAAGTGGTGGAACTTGATTTTTTATGGACCAAAAATGTATCGGAAAGGATAGCTGAAAATTAAAAGGGCTTTTGGTGACATCAACGAAAAAGGGTTACTGTACATCATACACAATAAGACCAGGACAGATACGGAACAAGAATGCACGTGAACACTCTCTTTGTTTTTCATATACAGTATGAAAAGGGAGAAATGTCTCATTTTGCTCATTTATCATTGTGTCAGATGGAGCCACGTAATCTGGCCATTGTGTTCGGCCCAACACTAGTGAGAACATCTGAAGACAATATGACTCACATGGTGACACACATGCCAGACCAATACAAGATTGTAGAAACGCTCATTCAGCATGTGAGTTCTTCATTCTTCTCGTGTGAAAAGAAAGTAACTTTTATATGTCTTGTTTTTGACCATTGGTGAAACATTTCTGAAAGAAGTCTGGTGTTTTCTCTTGCAGTACGACTGGTTCTTCACTGAGGAGGGTGATAAGGAGCCTACGGTGTGTATTAGTACAGATGCTTTCTTTATTCCACTATTTCTTTTATTAGTTGTTTTTTTTTTAAATCCTTTTTCAGATGTGCTTGCTGAGGTAGGCATTATGAGCTGTGTTTCCACTGTCGGGCCAAAAGCAAGTGTGCTAGTGCGTGCCTGGGCAAGTCGCATTTCCACTGTCACTTCCGGGGCTTGATCGGGCCTCGTCGGTGCTTCATTGTCAACACCAATGCTTTTTTCAAATGTTTTCATATCAGGATAGCAGCTAACCTCGTTATTAAAGACATTTAAAAAAAAAATTATCTCAAAACTCACTTCAGACACCAGCAAATATGTGAAATACCTTCCAATTCATACTTTGCACGTGACGTCACAAGTACTGGCTGGCGGGCAAGAATGTCGTTCTCTAGCAACGAAACCCAGTAAACTAATCAAGGATCTTGCCAGGACGTCGCCAGTTTTAATATACAAAAGTTGGTGTTTTGAGGTGTAAACGACATGCCAGATAGTTGTTGTGCGATTGGATGCACTATTATTCAGCATAATCGGGTTAAGAACGTGCATGTAAACGCGCTCATTCTCTGAAAGTGAAGGTAGAAACGGACTGAACTTTCAGCATCTGTCGCTGCATCTGTCGCTGTCGCGAACAAAAGACTGTTTTTAGGCCTATATCATTTTAGTGATATTATAAATATTTAGTAATTGTATTGTTTTTAGTGTTATCAGTGTCATTAAACGTTTTGTTAATGTGCTATGGAAACAAAATAGCCTCACTATATAATTAATTGTAGTATTGGAAATTTCCAAGGCTGTAATTCCCCTGGCTGGCCACTGTTTGTCGCCATTTTGTCAGCGTTTGTTGCCCGCCAGTTATCCATGGTAGTCACGTGACTGCAAAGTGTGAATTGTGATCCAATCGGGATTCTGACCACAGTATGAGGCAAAAATATATATGCGGTGCTAAAAGCTACTTATTCATTGCCATAATATAAATACACATATGATTATAGAAAATACCTGAGACTGCTTGAAGAACTTAGACAAAGCATATTATGATTATAATCGTGTATTTATTTGGTTTCATGTTTCATCTGTCTCTTTCCTCTGCTTTTGTTGATACCGGATTTTTGCATCTGTGTATGTCTTAAATTACGTAACTCATAAAACTCACAACTCCTGTTTTCTGCTCGTGAGCTCCCTCTGCTGCTCTGACTGAAGGATAACAGTGTAGAGAGATGGGAGAGATCACTCAAACATCCTCAGAACGCATCATTTCATGGATGATGATATACAGTTTGATTCAGCCCTGGCTCGCACTGGCCCAACAGTGGAAAATAGATTTGAGCAAACCCCTAACCCTGAGTAACTCTTAAAGGCCCCCTGAAATCTAAATTTAAGTTTTTTAGCTTTTAGTATGAATATGTTAACTTTAAGTTAATGAAGAAGCTGGTGTGTTCAAAAGCAAAGACAATATTTGCATTTAGGAGATATAAGCATTCAAAACTAAAGGCTGATTTATACTTCTGCGTAGGACCAAGTCAGAGCCTCTACGCTGTAGGCTACGCGTTGGTTTTCATTTATACTTCTGCGTCGTTGACGCACAATTACACTTGCAGAGGGAGCATGTGAAACCCGAGAGAGGGTTTCTAGCAGACCAATCACAGTGCTTGCGGTCCGCGTTACATTTTTGTTAGGTGCACGTCAGGGTACGCCGAAGGGTACGCCTTTTACACACAGCCTACGGCGTAGCTATGGCGTGAGTTCGACGCAGAAGTATAAAATGGGCAGTTGCTAAAACGCTCGAGTTTTATTCCATTTTCCAATTGGTTAAGTATGAAATGGCTAGAATCTATTCACACCTCTACTATTGAATCCAACGTATCATCAGCGCTCGGATTTCGCTTCCATCGTGCTGTCAAGTACGACTTGCACTCTGTGAGGTAAACTAAACACTATTGGCTATTTGAAAAGGGGGAGGAGCCATTCAATATGTCCTGCACGTTCCAAGGCACTTCAGTGGACCTTTAAACTTTGCAGTGTATCTCTGGATGTGCTCTTTTGAGCAAGTAGCACCTAGCATCCACCCAGAACTCCTACACTAAAAATCACCCAAAACACCCTACATCACCCTATTCATTTTCTTCCGAAAGTGTAAAAACTAGTTTCTCCTTGTGCTTTCATTACTTTGTCTAAGCTATTGCAACTCTTCAGTGAATGGTTCTTTCTGTGTGTCTACTCAGACTACAGTCCAGGAGGAGAGTGCTGTGGAGTCTCAGCCTGTGCCTAACATCGACCACCTGCTGACCAACATCGGCCGGACAGGCACCTCTCCCGGGGAAGTGTCAGGTAACATGTGTCCTCTGTTGGACCCTCTCTGCCACGGGTTCACCTTTTACACCCCACTGCAAAGTATAACTATGTCTAAAACTAAAACAAAACGGCTACAATAATGTTTAAACTTTCTTTTTAATATTGATGAAAACTGCTTTGCTTTCCTGAGAACAGAAGCAGCTTCTCTATGTTTTTTAACAAAAGCTGTGCTATGGCTTAATTACAATGCCTGTGCGAGTTTGTTAGGCAACATGTTATAAATGGTTTGCCTACATTAGCTTGCTTGGTGCGATCTTGAGTTATTTGGTTATGATTTGTTTCCTCTCCATCCTTTAGCTAATTTAATTTGTCAATTTGGAAACTTTCTGACTTAATCCCATTTCTGTTTTGTGAATCTCACAAAACATGTCAAAAACTGTCATGTTTCACTTAAAAATAAGTGAAAAAAAAATATATATATATATATATATATATATATATTTATTTATTTCGCACAAGGAAAATTAATTTTTAACATTTAAGATTGTTTTGCATCCATGACAATTAAGAATATTCAGAAGCATTAATGTAATGAGAATTTTGGAAGAAAATGTAAAACAACCCTAATGGTCTCTGAATAGGCTACTATATGCAAAATAAAAATGTATTTTTAATTTTGGGGAGAAATATGACTGTTTCAGTGAGATTCAACCATTTAGTGTGTATGTCTCTTTTTCTACGTGTCCAAACTCCACTGGGTCATCTCTGTAATTCTGCTGACTTCTGCACTAACACGTCATGTTCTTTCTCCAAGAGAGAACAAAGTAACAGCCAAGGCCAAACCGCAGAGCACGCTTGTCAATCTCTGATCCCTCTGTCCCTAGTGCCCCTCTGTCGCGTGTCCTAAAGGCTTTCCCAGCATTCACACATACTGATCTTGACACAGGCCAAGTGGGCGGAGTCTATCACACCGTGATGTCACTGATGGGCTCAATAGTTTCCGTGATGGGCAGCTGGAACTGTAGGAAGAGGGAGGACTGCTGCCCGCAGTGTAGCTGCCTAGTCTGCCGACACCCTCGCATTTTATGACGTGGGCGACTGAGAAAAGAGAGCAAAAAAGTGCAAAGGGAAAGCGCATCAGAAGTGTTGGGTTCTGTGGGGCGTGAGTGGTTTGTGAGTTTACCTGGCGTAGAGCAGTGCTGCTGTCTCAAAGGCTCTTCGCCGTCTCTCGCCCCCCTCTCTCTCTCTCTCTCTCTCTCTCTCTCTAAACGCTGGCCAAACGGAGAGGCAGCATGGTAATGCTACTCGGCTCTGAATATCACTCGGTCATACCATTTGTCACCACCAAGGGGTGTTCAGGGGGGCTCGGCTGGACACTGAAGAAATAAGCCTCCAAAAATTTGTAGTCTTTGCCGTGGAAAATGAAATGGGAGCAAAGACATCAGTGAATCCATTTTTTGAACTTTTCCTTGCTGGCATTCTGTCTTCCCATAGTGTCATCTTTTCTGCGTAGCTAGCCCCTCTCTGACCCCTGTCACTTCTTACCTTGGTTCATGCCGTGAGTGTCTCGTCTTCATTGCGGTCACGACAGCACACAATAGACCAGAATCAACACTATCATTAAACAACCAACCCCCCTTGTCTATCGCCTCAATTAATGTAGATTTTTAACAATCATTTTTAATAATTTCTGCATCATGCACATAGTACTTGAGTGTAAAGGGTTGTAGATTTAATTGGTGAAATGCAAAATTTCCCACTTAAAATAATATGTCTGGCTTAAAGCAAGTAAAGCTATCGACAGCATCTGAGACATGCAGAAAATAAGTTTGACTTGTCTGTAAAATTGTACTGTAATGCACTTAGAATGGAAGTCTAAGGGGGAATGGTTGAAAGGTATGTGAAACTTGTATTTTTGTTAAAGCTATTATGTGTTATTCAAGTTGTAAAGCTGTCTAAATGGGCCTTTATCAGTTGGATTACTGTTATATACAGAAAAAACTTCTGGTTATGTGTCATTATACATGTTAACATGACCAAGATGTAGGGTACAGTAGGTTCAATAAATATCCATATATTATGTAAATAGCCAGAAGGTCTATATTAAGTATATATATATATATATATACACACGTGTATATTTTAAAGTTTACAGGGTTACTGGTAATGCATTTTTACTTAAAGACGAGTCAAAATTATTTTCTGTGATAATTGACACAGAATGACAAAGATGAGTTTAACTTGTATTGATTACTTTAAATTCTAGGTGTCTTCTACTTAAAATATACATAGAATTAAAAAATGGTCTAGTTTCTTCTTATCATTGAGATAATCAAGGTTCTGTATAACTGCTTTCAAGGATCTCAGTATGTCAGAATCAGATGTTCCTATAGATCATATAATAAATATCACTCAATGATATCCGTCACTGACACTTTCTGCAAGACCGTTATCATTTCATCTGTGCTCTGTGGTGTTGTGTCACTCTCCATGCATCCTATTAGTTGCACTTATTCCTTCATAAAGAGGTTCATCAAGTTCATCTGATCTCTTTTGCAACCACAAAAATTCCTTTCCTGCCAGATTCATGTTACTATATTGTTTGTGTTTGCTCGATGGTCCTACTCGTGAAAGATTGCTCCCTACTGGTGAATATATATCTGAGCGTTCCAACAAAACATCGCTCACTTGTTTGTCTGCATGCACGCCTGCTCACCATACCTCTCTTTCCTTGTTTGCCGCGCTCTCCTCGTCATGCACAACCTTTCTTAATGCATACGTTTCTCTCATCACCTTCTCTCTGTATATCAGTTTGTTTGAGATCAGTTTGAGGACATGCACAAGCCACTAACCATGTGTTATATTTATTTTTACTCCACAGATTCACCAACCAGTGACTCCGCTAAATCTAAGGTGAGTTTGATTCCTGGACTGTGGCCAATTTTCTGATAAATCAGGTATAATGGGTGAGTGTAGTTCTTGCACCAGGCTGACACGCTCCACGACTCCCACTGTAGCACCCGAGAGCCAGTTGCCATCTTAAAGACATTGGACAGATGGATCAGAGGCCATTATGTCATGCTTTGAACATTGAACATGCATTCAGTATAACGGGGAAATTAATTGTTGCTAGAGCGTGCATTAAGCATTTCTGCCTAGGGGTGGAAATCGAGAACCATTTTTTAGAAAAGTATTAACCGAAGTAACAACTGAATTATCTTCATGACGTTCAGCTAAGTTTATTTATTTTATTTTTTTTGAATGTCAGACGCATAACATTCTATTTAATGAATCAGTCTCTCAAACTAATCTAAAACAGCATATATTCACTGTCATTTACTGAATTAATAACTGGATTAATAAGACTGGCATTCACTGAATAAAGTCATCACTTTGTCAAACAAGTATTATTGCTATGTGAAGTTGTCCATATGACAATATTTAGTATGTATTTTCTAATAGGAAGATAACGATTGGACAGACTTGTAATAAACTACATTTAAAAGCTAGAAAATATTTAGCGAAATTATTAGTTTTTGTTTAGTATTTTTACAATACTAAACAAAAAACAAATATAATATAAAAAAAATACAGTATATTGTACATTGTAGTACTTCCTCATAAGTACTAGAAGAACCATTTAATGGATTCCGATTCCCATTCCCTTTTTTGTCATCTGGCTCCAGCTTTATTTTCAAATGCAACCCATGCAGCTTTTTCCATGTGTCATTGCTGTTGGTGTTGCGGGTGCTGCTCATGCTATGTGGCTGTTCTGAAAAAGAAGCCTCATTTGGAGTTCTGTAACTGTCTCTAATGTTTCTCTCTATGTTCGGTCCTTCAACCTCTGATTTGTGCTGCTATCAGAGAAGCAGGTGGAGTACTCTGGGTTTAGCTACCTGCAAGGGCAGCGGTTGGGCTTTTTATTCCATGTTTTCTCGCTAGGCCACAGTGCTTTATGGCTCATTGGATTACAAGGTTGTTTTGTTTTCCTTGTGACTGAATCGGTCACTTATTCTTTCTCTTTGTGTCCAGGGCTCCTGGGGATCAGGGAAGGACCACTGCAGCCGCGAGTTCCTTCAGCCACGAGTCTCCTCCATCTTTGCTGCAGCCAACCGCAAACGAAAGAAGCACAAGGAGAAGCTGCAACCCAGCAGCTCTGATGACGACCTTGATATTGTGTTCACCAAGAACCCAACTCAAAAGCAGAATCACCAAAGCCAGGAGGAGGAGGAAGGCAGGTCCAGCCCATGCGGAAAATCACTTGCAGGAGACAACAGCATGAATGCAGAGTCCACCCCAAAGAACAAGAAGGAGCACAGGAACTCTTTCTTTATGAAAGACAAACCCTCTTCAACTCTCTCCCCCTTGCCCAAGCTCTCATGTTCACCTGGTGTCATCCGCCGCACCTCTGGTCCACCCAAATCATCCGTCTCGGATCCTTCTTCACAGTTAGATGACACCACCTCAGACTTAGGCACCATGAGCTCTGGAGCCTCCGGTCCCAGAACCAGACCTCGGAAATGGGGCACAACAACACCCCCGGCCCCTGAGTTATTACTAGTTTATGGGGGGGCTTCAGTGACTGCAGAAGTGAGCTCTATTACCTCAGACTACTCAACCACTTCCTCAACCACCTTCCTGACGGGAATAGAATCCATCACATTGAGCCCAGAGGTGCAGTCTGTGACTGAAAGCCGTGGAGGAGACGAGGCAGATGATGAGCGCAGTGAGCTCATCAGTGAGGGACGACCAATGGAAACGGACAGCGAGAGTGACTTCCCAATGTTTAGCCCTGGCATCGCCAGACTAGACATACCAACCACGGAAGATAGTGGAAACACCACACCCAAACTAGCTTGCCGCTTGCTACCCTCCCATAAACTGATAGAATGTGACTCTCTGTCTAGGAGGCGATCCCTGCGACAAAAGACGGACAGCGATTCATCTGTGGAGGCAGGAGCTGGTGGCGGGGTCAGCAAGAATGAATCAAATAGACTGTCTCGAGTTCTGGAAGTGATGAAGAGAGGCCGTTCCACCAGCAGCCTGACTGCCCCATTGCGAACTGAATCGGACAGAGTTGAGCCAGCATGGCATCTTAAAATCACAGAGAGACTCAAGTTTCGTCTACGCGCCTCCGCTGATGATATGTTCGGTGTTGGCACGCAGAAAGCCCGCTCTACAGAGACGCGTAGTAAGAAGAAGAGCATCCGGCGACGCCATACTTTGGGTGGACAGCGGGATTTTGCTGAACTGGATGTCATTCATGACTGGAGGGAACAGGGTGGGGTGGACCAAGGTGCCGAACTGTCCGCTGTGGAGCGCCTTAAACCCAAGTGCGACTCTCAAGACTTGTCTATCCGTAACTGGATTGCTTGTGAGCATCGTCGAACCAGTCGAGAGCTGGAAGGTCAAGTTGGGATAAGTACAACAGACGGAGATACCCATGCAGGTGTGCAAAGTGCTGAGCAACTTACTCCTTCTGCCTCTCCATGTCCTCAATCCAGCTCTGAACAAGTAAACGGAGGCACATCAAAGGGCAAATCTAAAAACAGCCTGAATTCTGGAGCTGATGCTCATCCACAGAAATTGTCAGGAGCCCAAGTGGTGCGCTCACGATTCTACCAATATCTTTAAAAGAAAATAATCATCTGCATGTGTGTAAGTGTGTCATAATGTGTGTAAAGGCCTGTTCAAACCAAGATGAATGTTTGGTGTGAAAATTGGGTGCGATAAACATTTTCATTTAAATAAACAGCATCTGTTCAGACTGACACAAACTGTTATTGCATCTGTTCAGACCGATGTGAACATTTGCATGCTGTCAGTGTGACAGAATTCTTACACGGGGTTATAATCTCTTTTCAACTGCACTTCAAAGAAAACTGGGCAACCATTAAGATTTGCGCTTTTGGTCACATTTCTAGAGCCGCTGCTTTTAGATAAAACTACGGCTTGGTGGTGCTCACAAAGAGACTATTTTGCTAAACGGCTGTGAATAGCAGAAAAAGAATCCAAAACCAGGTCTCTTGTCTCTGTTTGATAAGCATCATAGCAAATACAAATATCTAAATGGCTGTTTAAAATCATGTAAATACTGTTTAAATTTCTTTCCTCGTGACAAGCGGGTGTCAGATTCTGATAGTTGCGCAGCGTTTTATGTACCTGGGTCACCGGGGTATTTCCGCTTTTCTATAAGCGCCCCCTACTGTCAGATTACTTTTTTATTTAACCTGCCATTTTTATGTATGGGTATAAAGAAGCCAAACATGTGAAAATCAAGATTTTCTATCAATTTTCATGCCAAACATGCACATTGGTGTGATCAGGCCTTAAAAATGAATGAATGTACTTAGAGCTAAGGTTACTCCACCTTTATTTTCGATCCCCCTGTCCTTTTTTTCAACAAAGTATCTATAAATATGAATATATATTATAAATATAAATTGTATATATCTATATGTATAGGCTTATAAAAAAGTAACTGGAGTAATTTTAACAATTTTGAGTTATCTGACTCTATTTTTTTTGGATCAGTACTGGAGACCTTTTCTTGAAAGCTAGTAATATATGCATGACGGTGAAGTGGCCTGATATTCAGAGGCTGTACAATACCAATGTTTACCTACAGCCTCTGCTGCTGCGACAGCACAATTTTTGGACAGACAGGCATTTACGAAACTGAAGGATACTGATATCAAAGGAAAAGAAAAGGCATCTTGTCCAAGATTAGGACAAAAAAGAAAACTCCTGATGTTACTCATATGAAGAATGTAATATGCTTGCCGTTATATTGACTAACACGTAAATTGCTTGTTGCAGTTTTCATTAGTGAAAAAATGTAAATAATGTCTGTACTTGAAGTATTTTGTTTTTTATTCTGAAGGTTAGCCCTGATATGGGCTGTTTTCTGAGCTGTGTGCTGTGGAAACCACTTTTACAGTGCATCATAACAGCCAGACATAAATGTGGAAGAAGAATGAAATGTTTTTATATTTCTACAGGATTAAAGTAAGTGCTAAACCGAAAGCGCCAGAGCCTGAACATCTGTAGCAGTACCAGGCTTACTTTGGTTATCATGTTAAACCATTTGAAATGCAAACTACAAACTGACAGCAAATAAGTCGTTAAATTACAAGGAATTTTTGTTTTGTTTTGTTTTATTTACAAAAAAGTGCCTCTCAACTGGTTCTGGTGACAGGAAAGGTGCCATTTCTTAATTTTGTTTGTTAATATGGAATGTGTATTGTGAATGAATGACTGAATTTTATCAGAAAAAAAATAAGAAGAAAAATAAATTTTTATACAAAACGATGCAAAAGCAGACCCTGCGCTTCCACTGCTTCTTCAGTCATAGTCTTAAGTCATTTTGTGCTTTGCCACTGGATATGTCTTTACCCTGGTCTTTTATTGAGGCAATTACTTAAATGTGTATATTTCTTTGTGTATGTTACCTTTGTTAAAAAGTCACATATTTTGTCCGAGCTGACCAGTGTAGCCAGCATGTGATTCCTCGGAAGAGTATGCATGACCTCATACTTATGTTTGCAGATATCATCTTACCTCTGAATATTCATATGTGTGACTCCCAACTGCAAAGAAAACAAAAACACTGGAAATAAATTATCTTTGTCAGCGTCTTCTCATTGTCATTGGTAGTTTATATAACGTAGACTTTAGGTCTCGCAGTCATTTAGTTTGGACACAGTCCTGTTCTTCATTATTGTTGGTGTTTACCTAATTTACCTAAAAAAACTGTTCCAATTTCACTTTATTCTTTAAGTTTTGTAAAGAAGTTCATTAGTATCCACCTCTTTCCTGGTTAGCGAATTTACCCATGATTCATAGCGGGTTTGAACCGGAAGCCGGTTGTCCTTTTCAGTTTCGAAGCTTTATTAAGATTAAGCGCCGCTTGCTCAGAACGCCGCAGTGATGTACTGGTTAGAAAATATGTGAAATAAGTAGGGCTGCCCCGTGCACGACTGAAGTTGGGTTAGAAGTTATGTATATGGGAGAGAATGCTAAACCATAATGAGCGTTTTCGTAATATATTGCCTATTCTGCATCTCAACGCACGCATAAGCTTGCCACAAAAAAACCCCGGCAAAAGTAATGATTATGCATTAAACATTTGAATTGTTTATGAATAACTAGTGTTTTCTGTAAGTGTCGACTGCAAAGATAAATTTGATGATACTGACTCGCCATCTTCGCAGTAGTGAACGCGCCTATAGAGAGAAATGCACTTCATACGAATTAACCTATAGCTACATAAGCAGAGAGCAGCCCATTTCTGCTCGTTTTTAATTATTTTGTTTAAAAGTACACATTTCAAGCTTTCTTTAGATATACTTATCATGTATGTGAGGCAAGTTACTTATAGGCTACGCTGAGTTTCGTTGATTAATACGCGCTCCAGTTCACGCGCCCGCGCCTCCGTGTCCTGCAATGGCGCCACGGCCACCCCTGGCCGACTCCTGGCCACCCCAATGGCCAGTATAAATTTTAGTAGCATCGGTTATGCATTTCATAAATAAGTCAAAAATATTCTTTAGTAAAAGAAGACGGGGTATTATGTGTCGTGACGTGCTCTTTAAGTGCCATATGGTTACAGTATACTGCTACAGCAGCTTTTTGATGTGTCTTTGCCGCGTTTTGACAAGCAGGGATGCAAACAGCGCGCTTTTCGGCGCCTCCCGCTTTTTTCACGTCAGTTTGGGTGACAAAGTCTTCTGAAGTCATTCCATAGCTTAATGTGAGGGACAGAAGTCTATTTACATCATTAAAGTATACGGAAACTCGTTTTCCCTCCTCTGCGGCTGTCAATCATTCTCCATTCATATTCAAACAGCGCGCGCGCCTCTTGGATGCACGGTAAAACTCTCTCCAATATGATATATTCACATTATAATGCATGATCTGTAGATAAAAGGCTGTAGATTTGCATAAAATTACTTTATTTTGTTGGAGTTTGTTGCAGTTTTTAAACGGCACACGGTAGTGAGCAGTGTTGTGCCTGAACGCGTTCATTGAACGATAGTTCATGAACTCGTTCATATTTTGGGTGAACGTGAACTGCACATACTGTATTACTGCCTGATGAACGTTACTGTGAACTCGTTCATTCTGGTGTCTGTGAACAGCGCGCGCACAGTTTAACTTCATTCATTACGGTGCCAGATTTCTATAGAGCCTTCCAGGCGAAACCCCGGCTAAAACACACCGTAAACAGGCCTTAATATGTAGCGGAAAAAACACCCAATCTGGCAACACCAGCCGCCAGCGTCGCAAGGCCGCATGCGTCATCAACACAAAATGCAGCAAGGAGGATCGTTTGATCATTTAAACGGGTTTTATGACAAGGTCGGTGAGGATGGGAAAAATCTTACATTTCTGTTCAAACGTTGCCCACCGATAACATAATTGCTATCTCTAATTCATGGGTTGTGGCAATCATTTTGAAAAATAATAGCTCGCAGCAACATATGGAAAAAAAGAACTATGAATGAACTAGTTAAAAATTTTAAAGTATGAACTGAACTGAACTAGTTCGTTTTAAAATTTGTGAACTGAACTTTAACTAGTTCATGTAGAAATTGAACTTTCCCAACACTGGTAGTGAGTCGTTTAAAACCCTTAAGCTGTATCAATATTTATTGATACAGCGCAGCGCTGCACACGGTGACTCCATGTTGCTTTGAGCACATCATTTTGCACCCGCGAATACACGCTGTGTGCGTGCTGTTTTTCATGTTATCATGGGTTTGCGCACTGAAATATTATTAAAAGCCAATATATTTTGTTATACCTAGCCTGCTCAATACATTTAAAATAAGCATAATTTAATTGTATATTATTTCTTTGTAGTGTATATGCACTTCTGAATTCTTGACATTAATATATAAATATAAAATTGTGAAATGTATGATTGCCTGATTGAATTTTATAAGAGAACTAATAGTAATTTGTTTCTATTAACATATTTAGATTTTATAAAATTACTGTGCACATTTTTTCAAGAATTACTTTTTGCTGCTGATTTATACACTCATTAAGTTTATTAAAAATTCATAATACATTTATGTAATATTTAAAGGTGTTAACTGTAATCTTACACTGCAAAATAATAACTTAAAAAGGATTAAATTCATCACAATTATGTAAGTATCTTGAAATATGCCGCGGGGCGAGGGCCCTTATATATATATATATATCATATCTGTATAATATATATCATTATATATAATATAATATATATTAGTAGGGCCCTACCAATATCATTAGTAACATTAAATATAACACAATAAACCCAAAGTATATCAGTAGGAGTTTCCTTAAGTTTTTCTGATAGTTTTCTACAGGCCGGTTTGCTACAACAGTAGAATAAAATTCTGAAATTATGGTTTATAGTTTTGGTGTGCCACCCCAAGATTTTAAGTGGCCCCATCTGGCCACCCCTATGAAAAATTTCTGGAGGCGCCACTGGTGTCCTGTAGCTATATCTACTTTTTGTGCTTCTTATTTATTATTCCAGGCAATTTGTTGATAAAACATTGATAAAAATGTAGATACATATTTATACTAAACGAAATTCACTTTAAAGAAAGGCTTTCTACAAAACAAAACTTGATAAGTGGTCAAAATCATGTCTGAGCCATTCCAAATGTTTTCCGATATATTGGGCATCTTATGATCATATCTGACTCATCTTGCGCTTCCCTTTTCATATAATCAACATAGATTAAATAAATTAAAAAAAAACATTATATTGTGAAACTTAAATATAAAACGTATGTTTAGTTTTTTTGTTTTTGTTTAACTTATGTTTAAGCGTCACACTGCTCCGCTTTGCTCATGTGCTCTGGTGTGTGGTCTATACATGCATGTGTGCGTGATGTGATGGAGGGGTGCGATTCTCGAATATTAATTGCATAATACCCAGAGATCTTCGAATATTATTTTTGCCTTAAAAATGCCCATCCCTACTGGTAACGTATTACACCTTTTTCGTTGGATGCTTCAGTTTTAGCGCAGAGCAGAACAAGGTGGATATGTACAATATTCTACTAAACTAAATTCAAGCATTTCCGCATAAGCCAAAAGATTGATGGAATCATAATATTGTTAAGATCATGAGAAACAAATTCAGAAAAGCGTGTCCAAACTCTTGACTGGTAGAGTAAATGCTTGCTTAATTTTTAATTAAACATTTTAACAAAGTGCTAAATGTTTGGTAACACTGCATTTTGATGGTCCCCAGACATTCGGTTGACTATAAGTAACTTTGCACCTACATGTCAATTAACTTGCCTTAAAGTATTAGTAGACAGTCGGCTCAATCTACTAACACTTTATTTTGATTCTCCCCCAATATACATTCTTTGCAACTACTTATTCTACTAACCCTAAGCCTACCCCTAACAGTCTACTTATACTCAACTAATACTCTAATGGGAGTTACTTGACAAGTAGGTGGAGCATAACTTATAATCAACAGAATGTATAAAGGGGACTATAAAAATAACATGTAACCAAGTGTTGTTCTCCTTCTGAACAGAAGAGGGCATTGTCCGATCATAGGTGCTTGAAAAAAAGGAATTAGTTTCTGTTTCAGAGCAGAATGGTCTAGGAAGGGCCTTTTTTCATTAGGAAAACGATCATAGTATGGAGCCTGGGAAGTCACCTGTAGGAGTAGCAAAAACAAGACCTTCAAATCCTTTCCCACAGTTGGCAATTCGTTACCTCAGTTTATAAACCACAGTCACAGATTCTTAAATTGTTCTCTTGGCTTAACAGATTATACCCACCGATAAATAAACGGTACCCACAAATTTCCAATCAGTGCTCTCAGATTTTTACACCGTACCTTCCTTTTTAAATCCGTAGCCTACCCACTGTTTCGCAATCCTTTTCCCATGCAAACTACTCAGATTTGTGGCCCGTCCCTCATTTTATAAAATCTAGTCTATCAACACAGAACAGAACAAGCTCCCAGTATTTTTGTATATTGTTTTATTGTGTATTATTAAGTTGAATACATCGACCTTAACTGCATTCTTTAATTCTAGGCTATATCATTTGTATTGCATGGTGACGGGGTGAAATAGGCAATGATTATTTTAAATTGGTGGTAAAACACGATTTCACTTTTCTAACTTTAGCTAGTGTGTAATGTTGCTGTTTGAGCATAAACAACATCTGCAAAGTTACAACTCTCAAAGTTCAAAGCAAAGGGAGATATTTGCTTTTAAAAAATTCTATTTCAGCAAACAGCCGGTTTTGGACTACACGACATTCCTCCGGGTTTGCTGTCGTCAGCAAATCCCATAATTTACATAAACCCCTCCACTGAGAATACTTAATAAGCGGGGCGAGGACATTTTATATTGCTGTTTAGGAGATGAGTTGTCGCAATGCCGTCGAAACGCTGCTGTTATTTTCATCCCGGTTGCAGTTCCACTTTGTTCAGCTTTTCTAGGGACGAGGGAGTTAGGGATCAATGGTTAAAATTTATTTTTAACTCGGTCCCTCATAAATGACCCAAATCTCGCTCTCTGTGCTGCACACGGAGGAAAGCTTCCACAATCTTCGCGAGCTCAATGCAGGATTCGCACATCGGTTTGTCCTGAAAGATGGAGCAGTTCCAACTTTAAAAACAGAAGCTTTTATTTACGGGCCACAACCTGTAAGTATGATTTATTTTTCGTCGATGTGTTTCCCTGTAATAGTTTGTATTGTTAATTGTACGTTGTAGCAAGGAAGTAAACAAATGACAACGCGAACTTGGAATTAGTATAAATTATTCTTTGATTAGAGCTTTTATGTTTATCTACATGCTTGTTTATCTACAGGCATGCTAAACATGGTTCTGTGTTTGATTTGGCAGCCGATGTTTAGTGTTCGTTTCGGGTTAATAGTTCTGTCGACAGATATTTGTCTAAAATTGTTCTAAAAATACGAAAGTAACGGTGCCATACAGTCAGAAACGATCACTATAGATCCGCAGTCTTTACTCCAAAAAATCTCTTTGAGGACTGTAGTATAATTTGTTAGAACAATTATATGAAATTCTTGTTTATGAAGCTTATTTTTTGTAATTCTATAATAATTAGTACAATTAAATAACAGCGTATCTAAAACGTAATGAGAGAACAACAAAAAACAAACCTTTCTGAAATTTCGTTTAACAGCCGTTCTTGAACAGGTTCTGCTCATCATCTTCACTAACGTTTCCCTGGGTCCGTTTTATTGACGCCATTGTTTATAATACACCAAAGCACAAAGTACCGGTAAAGGTACGGGGCGTGACGTTTCCGGGAGACGTGCACTAGAAGGTTAGTGAATCACAACACACTGGGCCAGCTAACCAATCTGAGCCCATTGCGTAGTTTTGAGGGACTGGCTTCATAGAACCAGGAAACCATCGGACCGCTTTTACAAGGAGGGGAAGAGCAGTGTAGAATACAGGTAAAATATATTAAAAATAATGCAATTTTTAAAAAAACGAAGCATGAACACGTTACAGTGCACCCCACAAACACAATCAAGCCTTCGAAAAAAATGCGTTTTACGACCTCTTTGAAGAGTAACTCAACCCCTGGTCAGAACCTGAGTCCACTGGCGATATTTGAAAAATGCTGGAAAAGTCTGCTTATGTCACGCAGTACCACAACATCCAATAGGAAAATTCAACTGCAGTAGCCACCGTTCAACCTGAAGAGGGCAGCACTCAGACGTTTTTACACCATATATTGTAGAATTAAAACACATTATACCCAAATGTCAAAAAATTTACTTGAATTAATGAACAGCATTAATAAAGCCCCCAGTCTTACAGATCATTAAATAAATAAAACAGTTGTTTTAGGGTTTAGTTACTCTTTAATAAAAAATATGTCCGTCATTATCCTTTCCATCTATTTAGGTATCTGTCAGTAGTTAAAAAACAATGAAGCACAAGATACATGAGTAGCGAACTTTATCCATCTTGTTTACTCAGCACTTCAGTTCATTACGTCATTACACAACACTTCAATAGTTCTGACTAGAGTCTACCACAACTAATTCACTTATGAGCACAACACTTTCCCCTTTTTAAAGAACAGAATATATCTGTTGCATCAGATCAGAGTTGCATCGACAATGGAGACACATCCACACATAGGCTAAGATCCAGAACGGCACATCAGATCTAAGCAGTGTTCTCAGTTGTTAGTGTGCATGGAAATGCAGTGAGATGGTTCTTTTTATCACTAAGAATATACGCGTATGTACCCTCCTCAAGTCTTTTGGTAACGTCAGAGGATCAGTAAACTTTCTGTCTCTTAGGAACATTCCGTACCCCTCACTTTATCCCCCTCCTGAAACAAGGAGTGTGAGCACCCGCGTAGCATCTGTGTACTTTTTCATTTTTTGTTGCAGACACGAAACCCTTTGGCAAACAGCCGTGTCAGTTAAAGTGTGCACAGGAGCAGATGTAGAAATTGATCACACGGTTGAATGTCTCTACAGCACCATTAGCTGCCGGTTAGTGGAGAGAGGAACAATGGTGATATATATTCCTTCCCCAATCCTTACAGAAAAGCAACGAAAGCAGCAGACATAAACTGAACACCGTTATCCGTAACTATACTGAATGGATTTCCATGGCGACTGATGACTGAAACAAAACCCCAGAATCTGTAGTGGCAGTAAAGGAGACCTCAGGCCATTTACTATAATAGTCCCTTAATGTAATAGCAACTCTGCAGTTGGATGCAGCAGTGTCAAATGGCCTGACTAGATCCACAGCCACTTTCTGCCATGGTCCATCTGGCAGCAGCACTGGCTGGAGAGGAGCAGGATGTGACTTGACAGTTTTGTCATTGAGCTGACACACGTGGCAGGAATGGACAGCATCATGAACTTGAACATCCATCCCTGGATGGGATAGAGATCACGAAAGGGTTGTTTGGTTCTCACATCTCCTTGATGTCATTTGTGATTTATGGAGACCAGCATAGATCGAAGAGCAGCAGATGTAATCAGCCACGAGCCTCAGAAGACGAGTTGTCCTTAACAGTTTGTAGTACAGAAAAAACACACCATCCAGTCCCTTGTGTGAAGGAGGCCAACCCTTAGAAATCTGTGTATGAAGTTTGGTTAGAGCAGGACAAGAAGCACATGCAGCATCTACATCATCAACAGGAGCTGGAGCAACAGCATTATCTGCAAGAGAAACAGGTAAGGGCAAACGTGACTGATAATCAACAGGGACATTTTGAATCGCCTGTACACGTGATTCATCAGAAAGAAGAACCTCCGCTGAAATAGTATAACCTAAGAACAGCAGGCAGGTTTGCCTGAAGTGACACTTGTCTTTAATGAGCTGCAAACCATCAGCTTCTAGTTGTTGTAAGACCACTTGAAGTGATTTGTCATGCATAGACATGTCGTGTCCGTAGATGAGAATATCGTCCAGGTAATTTTCAAATCTTTACAAGCCAGCCAGGATGATGGTTATCATCTTCTGAAATGCCGCAGGCGCTGAAACCAATATGTAAGGTGCATGACAAAACTGAGCATTCTGTTGTGAGTAATAAAAGTTGTGAGTTCACGACTGTCCTGTCCTGCAGTGGCATTTGGTAGTAAGCATAAGTCAGGCCGATGGTAGAGAAAACAATTGAACCTTTTAGAGCAGTAGTTCAACCATCTGTGGCAATGGAAAAGAGTCCATGACCACTGCTTTATTTGTCTCTCTGAGGTCAACGCACATCCTCTAATCCCTCTTGACTGTTTTGTCCAGCTTTATGCGGTGTATAAAGTTTTTAGCACTTAAAAAATCAGTTGACTCAGCAACAGTGCAGTGAAAGACTGGCACAGGAGAAACGGACACAAGAAGGGCATTAGGAGGCAGGACTTGATTGCAGGACTTGACATGCAGTGCAGACATTATTATTATTTTTTAATTTTTTGACCTTTATTTTTACAGGCAAGTCATTAAGAACAAGTTCTTATTTACAATGGCGGCCTGACAAGTGGAATAACCACTTAGGTCCCTCCCCATGAGTGGTGTCCCTTTGTCCACAATTAAGAACGTAGGGACTGAGTAGTCATGTAGAAACGTTCACTGACAAACATCCAACCACCGAAATTAGGGCTTTTGAGTACGTCACAAGCCTGGCTCTGGATTGCGACAGCACAACGTTACTGAAATGGCATGCAGAAGTGCTGTAGGGCAGGAAAGATACTGAAGACTCACTGTCAACTAAGAAATCCACCACACAAGTCTGTGAGTCAGAAGTAGATATAGTCACTGTGCATGTAGTACTGCGAGTACGAGCTGAATATTCCATATACAGTACAGTTACCAGCTGGTGTGCCCAGGTTGACCACCAGAGGGCACTCCTTTTCTGACCTTTTTCCACTCAGCCATGAACTTCAGTTCCCATAAATCTTTGCACGGACTCATCACTAATTATTGCATTCACCTGTGTGTCATTATTGCATTCACCTGTGTTAAATTGTTTGTCTCACCCTATTTATAACATGTACTCTCTGCCATTTCTCATCAAGGTTTTGTAATTTTCACAAGGCATTCCTGAGCACTCCCACTTGTCTTTTGTTCTTTTGTGGATTGTTTGTAAGTGTTTTTGACCCTTTGCCTGGCGTGTGTCACAGTCTTCGTCTGCGCCTGTCTGTCTTAACCCTAACATTGGAAGGAAGGGTAGCTGCGGAAGCCACATTCTACCCGGAGGGAGGTAACGTGGAGAATACACATATGAACTGGGTGGATGACCGGGCAGTATGACATATGGAATGTCACTGGGGTTGCTCCAGCCTGAGACGGGGGGAAACTCACCGGACAGTGACAGCAGAGACACTCTGCTGAGGGAAGACATGGGCTCACCGTAGGGAGCCGTATCGTAGAAGAATACACATATGGGATCACCGTAGGGACCCCAACATATGGACCCAGCCTAACACAGGTTCCAGACTGGTTACGAGTGGTAGGCCTAAAACCAGACGTTCCGCACATCCGACGTTGGTGGGGTGTGGAGATCTCAACAGGGTTAAGTTAAAGGGAACTCAACTGGAGTAGAAGGCGCACGTATCCAGTCCACAGGATGGAAATGGCGCAGCAAGCCGACACTTGAACCGGGCTCATGGTGAAACTGGCTTCATGAGAAGGGAGCCCACGGAAAGCAGCGGTACAATAGGTGTCGCCCAGCCCCCAACTCTAAATCTGTCAGCAAAGCACTCTGTCAACGCCCACGCGGAGCAAAACACTCATTATAGAGGAGCTCAACACCCAAGTGGACATGAGCATCTCGGAATCTTTCACCGAAATAAGGCAACCACATCAGTGGGCCACTTTGCTTGGAAACAGCCCTCCCTCTGTGCTGATTCCTAACAGACAAGAGCTGGTCTGAGCTCTAAGGCTGCGTTCTGTACACGTCTAACCGCTATGAAGTGGATGGAAAGAGAAGCGAGGGCTGGGTCTGCCTCCTCCAGGCAGCGCTTGGAGGCTGACCACCTGATCCTATTACGGGAGAGGTAGGAACCTTGGGCACAATCCAGGCCGGGGTCTCAGCTCGTGAGAGATAGCCGGCCCGAACTCCAGACACAATACGTTGACCGAAAGCGAGCAAGTCCCTACCCTCTAGTAGAGACCATGCGAGCAGGAGAACTGATTTAACAGAATTTTTAACCCACTTCCTGCAGTGGCTCAGGGGTGGTCTCTGCAGTGCAGTTGCACCAGAGATAAGGCCCAAGAGGATAAAGAGGAACGCAAGGATTTATATTACCTGCATCTGCATCATGATGAGCGTCGCAAACACAGAGGCAACATCATTTTGAGGGTGAAGGAAAACGGCCTACTCCAACCCATCTTGCAGGAAAGAGAGCACTGAAATGATCGAAAGCTTTCAGGATCTCCACACGGAGAGATACTCAACGACTAGGTTCCACTTCTAAAGCGTAAACACACTACCTTTTCCAGGGGGTGCTTGCAGAAGTGATGGTAACTGTCACATGATCCTGTGATAGCCACCTGAACCTCCGCATTCAGTGTAAGACCGCCCGGAATCTTCAGGGGTAGAATGCGGGTGCTATTGTACCTCCGTCCCTGAACAAGGGGTTCAGGGGAAGTCAGGAAGGCTGTTTTCGATGGGAACAGGTCTGGTTGGGTCAATATGGGGCAACTATGAAGACCTGCTCCCTCCTGACTTGGCACCATAGGTGCAAGCGACGGGCTCACAAGACAAGAGCACTGCTCAACACAACATGTGAAGATCACTGAGCTTCAGGAGCATTTCTGCTCAGCACTTGAGTGTGATAAGTTCACTGAGCTTCAGGAGCATTTCTGCTCAACACCCTGAGTGTGATAAACTCACTGAGCTACGGGAGCATTTCTGGTTAACACTTTAGTGTGAAAGGATTCATTGAGCTTCAGAAGCACTGCTGCTCAACACCTGAGTGCGATGAATTCACTGAGCTACAGGAGCATTTTTGCTCAACACCTGAGTGCGATGAACTTCACTGAGTTTCAGGAGCATTTCTGCTCAACATGAAGTGTGATGAATTCACTGACTTGAGCAGGCGCCAGGCGACCATGAGTCGCAGTCGCTTTTAGGAGGCTCACTGGGGAAACACGTTTCTGCGGGCCCCCATGGCAGCTGAGACCCAGTGTCTGTCCAAGGGTTGTCCGCTCGGACAGAAAAACTGGCAGGGAGACAAAACCGGAGAGGCAACTGAGCGTCCCCGGAGTGGTCATGACCCAACTGGACCCCAGGGGATGGAGTCTCCACTCACCCTGGCTATAACTGTCGTGAGGCATGTCGGCGGCACGATTGAGTAGGCCGGGAAGGAGTGGAACGAAGCATCCTCAGAAGCGTCCGACTCCATGAAGGAGGTGACGGGTGAGTCGTGCATGCGAGGGAAGCTTACGCAAAGGTTGCAATGTCTAACAACTCGATGCACGAATGCCCGTGTAGTCGAGGGTCGCCCAGGCCCCCGTTAAAACACGCCCTTTGGACATGGCCCCTCAGTTGATGAGGGTTTGGCAGCAGACCGGGATGAACTATAGTCACACAGGATGAGCTGCTCTGCCACGGTCACCTCGGGACTCGATCGTGAAGCTAGTGCTGAAGCGTCATCATATGGAGGAAGCCAAATGACTGCATCTACCATATGCCCCAGGAGCCTCTGAAAGTTATTTCAGTGGGACCCTTTCTCACTTCTAAACACACAAGCTGAACACACTCTCATTAGAGAGACGTGTTAGACCTAGTCCACCTCCAAAACTGAAAAAGAGATACTCAACCCGTGGGCGAGATTACTCTCTCCCAGTTGACCTGAAGACCCAACGGGCTCTGGAGCACTCGAAGTGAAAGACTCTGTACTGATATTTCAACCCTCACGCGCAACACACAGGATGGCCTGCGGCGCGGAAGGTAGAGATCTGAAGCACATGTCATTCAGGTCGGAGCTGCAGACCAATCTTGGGCCAAGATGGTCATAACCCACCACCTAGTAGTATGAAGAACGAGTTTGCAACTGGCCTTCATACCGGCTGGAGAAGCGGCTATATCAAATCCTGCGCAAGCAGGATAAGATAAGTGCGCACAAGTAAGGAGCACTGCTCAACACAAGGTGTGATGAATATCACTGGATTTTGAGGAGCATGCCTGCTCAACGCCTAATGTGATGATTATCACTGACCTGAGCGGGAAAGCCGAGCCTGAGGTGGGGCAGCAAAGTGGAGAGTGTGGTGTTAGTGTGCTATGCAACACTTACCTGTCTCCACTAGCAGCAGGGGGTGCGTGAGAAGGCGGATGACCGGGTCCTCGAACGCACCAAGCTGCCTGCTGGCGACCAAGGGGGGGCTGAGGGATGTAAGGCTATACAGGGTCACACCCGCCAGACTGGCCCTCTTGGCACCCAGGAACAGATGAATTTGCTCTTTCTTTGAAGTGTGGGTACCGCTTGCTCCGCTTTTTTTTTTTTTTTTTGGGGGGGGAGCCAGCGGCAGAACAGACACACACAAACAAAGACTCCACCCAGCCCTCACCCGGGGGGAGGGAGTGACCAACTCCAAGAGCATCCTCATCCATCCCTGGGCGGCCCGCTCCGGAATGTTTTTGCTGTCGCTTGCCACCTGGCTTGGAAGCGCTTGGAGCAGGCTTATCCAGAGCTGTGGGGCTTCTGCTAGAAGCCGCTCATCCTGTCCCACGGCCAAGCTACAGTTAAACGTTGATGCACTATCAACAAAGAGGTGGAGTCAGACAATATTCAAGAGGACACTGTGCTCACCCTGAGGCTGGTGTGTGATTATATCACACAACACGGAGGTGTTACCCAGGTAAGAATGACCCCTGCCTGGACTAGTAAAATGCTGTTGACTTAAAAGTTGACAGAATCAACATAGTTGGCTTCTTGAGATTGTTACTGACTCTGGTTCTCTTTTCCCAATCCTATACCTAGGTTCCACTCAGTAAAGCGCTACTCAAGAGTGTAGCAAGAGCTAGGACCAGATATCATGCCCATCTTGAGACAGAGAGAAAGAAAAGGGAGGCAAAATCCCAAGAGGAAAGAGGCAGAGGACTATCTTCAGGAGCTAAAGGTGAAGAGGACATGCATACAAGAGGTGTGTGAGGGTCTGGCTAGGGATGCGGACAGGCTGGCTGAGGAGGCTGAAAGGAAGGCAGGAAGCAAGATGGCTGACCTGATCTCCAGGTCTAAGGAGTTGACTGTGTCTCTTAATTTAATTTATTGAGTTCTGATTTTCGATGTTTATTGTTCAGGAGTCTCTCAGTTCCCCATATTCCCAGCATAGAATAAGTAGCTAGCTAATGTTAAAAAAAAAAAAAAACGTAACATTGTTTGGCAAACTTTCTTGTGGCGTACTGAAATGTTTTTATTTTTCACACCTGCTTGGCTTATCTTTTACCCATTCCACATTTGAAAAATAAATGAACACAAGTTCAAAGATTTTGTTTTTCTTTGCTGGTAGGGACGTGAAATAGGTATTTATATATATATAAATGGTCTTAAAAAGGTCTTAAAAAGACTTGAATTTAACTTGAAGAAACCTGTAGGAACCCTTGACAGACGCAGTTGTTATTTTCCATCCAGCGACCACAGATGTCAGCAATGAACATGATATACAGTATATTTCTGTGATTGGTCTGATCCATGTGTGCCTACATTTGTAAGTATTTAACTTTCAGTGTTTGTATTACAATAAAAAAAGTTAATTTCAACACAGAACTATTCGTTTTCTTTCACTTAAGTGTTATCTGATGAATTATGCCTATTCTTGTATTAACTCAAGCTAGAATATGTCTATAACAATCAGTGGTACACGCTAAAAATAATTAACAATATTTAATGGAAACAAAATAAATGGTGATTTAACAGGAACATAATGGTAACACTGCTGCCAGTTGTTTCCTGTTTTTTTCTGTGATTCACAGTAAATTCCTGTTGAAAAACATTATGGGCAGTGCACTGTAAAAAACATTACCAGGAATAAACTGTTAAAAGAACAGGAAAAGAATGGTAACCCTGCTGCCAGTAATTTCCTGTTATTTAACAGGGAAATAATTAACAGTGCAGAGAGTAGTTCAACCATGTGTGGCAATGGAAAAGAGTCCATGACCAATGCTTTATTTGGCTGTCTGAGGTCAACGCACATCCTCTAATCCCTCTTGACTGTTTTGTCCAGCTTTATGCGGTTTATAAAGTTTTTAGCACTTAAAAAATCAGTTGACTCAGCAACAGTGCAGTGAAAGACTGGTACAGGAGAAACGGGCACAAGAAGGGCATTAGGAGGCAGGACTTGACTGTTTTCAATCCTCACATGCAGTGCAGACATTAGGTCCCTCCCCATGAGTGGTGTCCCTTTGTCCACAATAAAGAACGTAGGGACTGAGTAGTCATGTAGAAACGTTCACTGACAAACATCCAACCACCGAAATTTGGGCTTTTGAGTACGTCACAAGCCTGGCTCTGGATTGCGACAGCACAACGTTACTGAAATGGCATGCAGAAGTGCTGTAGGTTAGGAAAGATAAGGAAGACTCACTGTCAACTAAGAAATCCACTACGCAAGTCTGTGAGTCAGAAGTAGATATAGTCACTTTGCTTGTAATACTACGAGTACAAGCTGAATATTCCATGTACAGTACAGTCATTTCAGGCAATTAATTTCACGGACCTTGTGCATGTTTGATTGCGCTGATCGGCAAAGATTAGCATAATATCCTTTTTAATAATATCTTTTTACACTTCCTGCATGTTGCCGTTGCAGCCAGGCAGTTAACAGCATTAGCTAAGTGTGCCTCTGATGCTTAGCGAAAGCATAACTTTCTCTTCCCCACCTGAGCAGAATTAAGACGTGCATGTTACGGTTTCTTCGTTGTTTTGCGTTTAACTGTTTCCTTCACCGCTTGTACGAGGGCGGTAACTTGGTGGGAAATAGATTTAGCCTAAACAGCATCAGACCATAAGTGTCACGGATAGCTCTGAGACTAGGTGAGATCCAAGCGCAGCTTTATTGGAAAATCCAGAATCGTAGTCACGCTGTCACGGATGGTGTATGCAGAGGAAGTCTAATTCAAAAGGCAAATTTCCAAGAACAATAAGCTTTTACTTATAATAATTAATGCTCAGGGTACAAACAGGCAGAAGATACACGCTGGTGATAACAACTCGTAACTTTTACTGCGTAACATCTACAAGGACCGACAAGGACAGACTGAACAGAAGCAAACTAAATACAAGCACAAATCAAACATAACAAGGTGAAGACAGGTGACACCGATGAAGATAACAATGAACAGGCTGGTAAGTGCAGGAGTGAGTACAGGTGTGGAGACAAGGAGGATTCTGGGGAGTGTAGTGCAGACTAAGACAGACAGGTGCAGACGAAGACTATGACAGAACGCCCCCCTTAAAACAGGCGCGACCTCGCGGTGTAGAACATCAATGGGGTGGGGGCGCCCTGGAGGCTGACGAGGGCGCGGCGGATCTGGAGCCGGAAGCCTCCAGGGTGGAACAGGACGTGCAGGCGGCCAGGGCGGAGCAGGACCTGCAGGGGGCCAGGGCGGAGCAGGGCCTGCGGGCGGCCAGGGGTAGCAGGGCCTGCGGGTGGCCAGGGCGGAGCAGGGCCTGCGGGTGGCCAGGGCGGAGCAGGGCCTGCGGGCGGCCACGGCGGTGAGGACCCTTCGGGCGGCCGTGGCGGTGGAGACCCTTCTGGTGGGCGCCCACGGCGAGGGTCATGGCCCCCCCAAAAAAATTAATGGGGAATTGACTGGGTCAGCACAATGATCTGGGCTGGACGGAATCAGCTGTGAAGGAGTCTCTGGGCTGGACGGAACCAGCGTGCAAAGGTCTCTGGGCTGGCCGGAACCAGCGGTGAATCAGTCTCTGGGCGGCGAGGGCTCTGGGCTGGACGGCGTCAGCGGCGAGGGCTCTGGGCTGGACGTAGTCAGTAGCGAGGGCTCTGGGCTGGACGGCGTCAGCGGCGAGGGTTCTGGGCTGGACGGCGTCAGTGGCTAGGGCTCTGGGCTGGACGGTGACAGCGGCGAGGGCTCTGGGCTGGACGGCGTCAGTGGCGAGGGTTCTGGGCTGGACGGGACCAGCGGCGAGGGTTCTGGGCTGGACGGTATCAGCGGCGGAAGCTCTGTGCTGGACGGGACCAGCGGCGAAGGCTCTGGGCTGGACTGGACCAGCGGCGAAGGCTCTGGGCTGGACTGGACCAGCGGCGAAGGCTCTGTGCTGGACAGGTGCGACCTCGCGTCGTAGAACATCAATGGGGTGGGGGGGGTGGGCGCCCTGGAGGCTGACGAGGGCGTGGCGGATCTAGAGCCGGAAGCCTCCAAGGCGGAACAGGACGTGCAGGCGGCCAGGGCGGAGCAGGACCTGCGGGCGGCCAGGGCGGAGCAGGGCCTGCGGGCGGCCAGGGCGGAGCAGGGCCTGCGGGCGGCCAGGGCGGAGCAAGACCTGCGGGCGGCCAGGGCGGAGCAGGACCTGCAGGCAGCCAGGGAGGAGCAGGACCCTTCGGGCGGCCACGGCAGTGAGGACCCTTCGGGCGGCCACGGCGGTGAGGACCCCTCGGGCGGCCGTGGCGGTGGAGACCCTTCTTGTGGCCGTGGGCCCTTGGGCGCCCACGGCGAGGGTCTATGCGCCCCCCCCAAAGATTAATGGTGGAAGTGACTGTGTCAGCACAATGATCTTGGCTGGACGGAATCAGCTGTGAAGGAGTCTCTGGGCTGGACAGAACCAGCGGTAAAAGGGTCTCTGGGCTGGACGGAACCAGCGGTGAAGGGTTCTCTGGGCTGGACGGAACCAGCGTGCAAAGGTCTCTGGGCTGGCCGGAACCAGCGGTGAATCAGTCTCTGGGCTGGCCTTAACCAGCGGTGAATACGTGTCTGGGCTGGGCGGCGCCAGCGGCGAGGGCTCTGGGCTGGACGGGACCAGCGGCGAGGGCTCTGGGCTGGACGGTATCAGCGGCAGAAGCTCTGTGCTGGATGGGACCAGCGGCGGAAGCTCTGTGCTGGACGGGACCAGCGGCTAAGGTTTTGTGCTGGACGGGCAAAGCATAGAGGTCATGCTCAAATATTATGATTTGCCATCTCCATTAAATGTTTATACATTTTTACAAGCTCTGCTCCAGCATTTAAAGCGTGAAGGAAATGCAATTGCTTGAATCTGATGGGACTCCTGGACCTGCTTGTACCAGTAAAAGGAAGTAAAAACTACAAATTACTTGAAACACAAGCCTTTAGGTATAACTATGCAAAAACGACTGGTGGAACGCTGCGGAAGCCACATTCTACCCGGAGGGAGGTAACGTGGAGAATACACATATGAACTGGGTGGATAACCGGGCAGTATGACATATGGAATGTCACTAGAGTGGCTCTAGCCTGAGACGGGGGAGACTCACCGGACAGTGACAGCAGAGACACTCTGCTGAGGGAAGACATGGGCTCACCGTAGGGAGCCGTATCGTGGAAGAATACACATATCGGATCACCGTAGGGACCCCAACATATGGACCCAGCCTAACACAGGTTCCACACTGGTTACGAGTGGTAGGCCTAACACCAGACGTTATGTTCTCTGATGAAAGTAAATTTTGCATTTCCATTGGAAATCAAGGTCCCAGAGTCTGGAGGAAGCGAGGAGAGGCACAGAATCCATGTTGCTTGAAGTCCAGTGTAAAGTTTACACAGTCATTGATGGTTTGGGGTGCCATGTCATCTGCTGGTGTTGGTCCGCTGTGTTTTCTGAGGTCCAAGGTCAACGCAGCTGTCTACCAGGAAGTTTTAGAGCACTTCATGCTTCCTGCTGCTGACCAACTTTATGGAGATTCAGATTTCATTTTCCAACAGGACTTGGCACCTGCACACAGTGCCGAAGCTACCAGTATCTGGTTTAAGGACCATGGTATCCCTGTTCTTAATTGGCCAGCAAACTCGCCTGACCTTAACCCTATAGAAAATCTATGGGGTATTGTGAAGAGGAAGATGCGATACGCCAGACCCAACAATGCAGAAGAGCTGAAGGCCACTATCAGAGCAGCCTGGGCTCTCATAACACTTGAGCAGTGCCACAGACTGATCGACTCCATGCCACGCCGCATTGCTGCAGTAATTCAGGCAAAAGGAGCCCCAACTAAGTATTGAGTGCTGTACATGTTCATACTTTTCATGTTCATACTTTTCAGTTGGCCAACATTTCAAAAAATCTTTTTTTTTTGTATTGGTCTTAAGTAATATTCTAATTTTCGTAGATACGTAATATTCTAATTTTCAAATCGTAGATTTGAAATATATCAGTCTGTGTGTGATGAATGAATATAATATCCAAATTTCACTTTTTGAATGTAATTACTGAAATAAATCAACTTTTTGATGATATTCTAATTACATGACCAGCAACTGTATGTATATATATATATATATATATATATATATATATATACAGTATATATACAGTATATATATATATATATATATATATATATATATATATATATATATATATATATATATATATAGTATATGTATAACCATTTGAACATAATTTGTTATTATGTTTTATACACAGTGAAAATAGCATGTATTTTACAGAAATTCCACAATTGCAGTAGGTAGCATGGTCAAAGTTTGGTTGTCAAAGAATGGAATTCTACTTTTAATTCAAAATTAAGTATCTTTAATACAGTTTGGCTTTAATAAGATTTTCCCAAGAAATACAATAGAATAAACACTTCCATGATTCCTATTCTTTCTGACATCAAAGCTCTTGAATGCGTGAAGCTCGTGGTCATAACTTTAGAAGAAGGAAGTAGGAAATGTCCGATAGCATTATTTTTAATAAATGTAATACATTTATTTAATAACATAATATAAGATACAACATCTACCTTTCCTACTGAATGAACGAGCTATAATGAATGAACCAGCTCCTTCTGCCCCAACAGGGACTGGAAAGAGATATGAACCCGGTTGCTAACTCAGCAGTTGTATGGCTAGAGGAAAAGGGCTTTCATAGATCTCCAGGACTGCTTATGACAGCAATAATAGCTGTTAAAATAACTCCACATTCATGTTTTTTAAAACAAGAGGGAGTCTTGGTGCCCTCTTGTTAGTCTTAGACAAATATAGCAGAATAGTTATTCAGCAATTCTTTAACCAGTTATATTCTAACAATGTGTCCTGACAGGATTTTTAAGGGCACTGCAGTTTTAGCATAGTAAGTAAAATGTGACTATGCAGGGAATTTTTTGATATTCGCAAGGTGTTGGCATGAATAATTAAATGATGCATGACATTGTTTAAGAGTCTGTTCTTGTATATGAGGCTTGCATGGGAATGAAAATATGTTTGTGTGTTTGTTTGTAAAGGTCTGCTAGTCATAATAATCAGCCTTTAATGGCAGGTGTGAGCGTGCGTGCATGTGTGTGTTTCCCTGTGTAATAGGGAAATAGGTCCATGGCTGGATGAACAGGGATAATTGCAGGTGCCAGTCTGCCTCCAGCTCTTTAATGTGGACCTGTGGGATTAAAGAACAAACTGCAGAGCCTGGACTGGACATGACTGCCAATATTTTTTTATTGTTATTAGAGCCTATAAATCAGTGCCAAACCCCTTTAAAATAAAAGTTCCCTTTTTTATTTATTTTGTAGCAAAACAATCACATACGGGATGGTTCATACAAAAATGAAAACTGTGTCATTTACTCATCTTTATGCCATTCCAAACATGTACTGTATGACATTATTTCTTATGTGTAGAATATTGATGTATTAATAAATAATTTATCACTTCATTATTTTTCTAAAATTCATGTGCCCTCATAATCTTTAAAGACCCCCTGTGGTGAAAATCAAGTTCATGTTGTTTATATACTACCTCCATGTGGTGTTTTTAATATCTTTTAAGACAAACCGTGAGTATTTTCTCCTTAAAACTGCAGTGAACCAAAGACAGTCTCAAAAAGACAGTTTAAAATTGTCTGTGTTTCTGACATCACAAACTACTTTATACAACCAATCAGGTCAACGTGTGGGTGGGCTTAAACATATCAGCATTACTATGCTGCGAAGCAGGGCAGTCTCGAGAGAAGCCAGGTTATCCTGATATATTTTTCTGTTGGTATGAAAAAATCAGGAACATTTAGCAATATAGCTGGTGAATTATGTACTGTATATGATGTATATTACGATGTTATGATGAACTACCTGTATGTGCCTTTCTTCTCTGATGTTCAGAGTTGTTCAAAGCGTTTCTAATGATTTTTCTGACTCTCAGTCTGACTCTGAGATGGTGAATGGGAACATGGTTAGTGTAACATTCGCAACACGTTATTAGCTTTTTGATAAAATAGTCAAGCAAAAGGATACTCATGTTAATTACTGTTAATTACTACAGTAAAGTTGACCGAGTGGATTTCTGACCTGGTGTGAGTGAGTGGAGGTGGGGCTAATTTGCATATTGATTGCATATGGAGTTTGAAGTTTGAATATGTATTTCTACATATACCAAATGAAGCGAGGGTGTAGAGTTACATTCAAGCTATTTTAAGGATAGAAGGTTTTTTTCACTTTCTTTAAAAAAATATGTCATTTTGGTGATCAAAGATTAGTTTTAAGTGATACAATTATTGACTAAAAGGGGACTTAAACAAAGCAGCTTCTCTTCCCTCAGTATCTCTTCTCTTCTCTGCTCTTTTCTGATCATGTTTACTGGTACAAGACGGGACAACCTGTCACTCATATGAGATCACAGCAGTAGCAAACAACCATCCAATCAATTCCAGATGGAAAAATAAAGTCCATCCCTACATTTTTTCTTATTCAAGAAGCCGTTTCACTTGGACATATGTCCCAATAGGGGAAAAAAGACTATCACAACATCTGTTTCATGCTGACTTTAAACGTTCACTCAGTACATCATATTTCAGATCCAGACGATTATTACTCGCTTTTTCTCAAAATGTTTCTGTTATTGGACACTTTCACTCTGTAATCATAGATGACTGAATAAGTTCATTTCAACAAAAGCATCCGTAGCTTCCAACTTTTGCTTTTATGCGCTTTATCCAGTCCACTAGGTGTCAATATGCTAGTTCATAAAGTTCAATTTGACCGCCTTATTGGCAAGCGCAATATAAACAAACAAAAAAAAACTATTGGTTCAAAACCACATACTGTAAAGTACAGTAGGTGCTATACACATTTGGTTTGAAACTTGCATTGCGACCATTAAAAAAGTATGTCTATATCGTGAATAATGTAATCCACATGCACTACATCCGCCATGTTGTCTGTCATGTGACCTACGGCATCAGTTGAGTCGCTTCACTGCTTATTCACAAGTCCTCTCCCGTGGCCTCATGAGATAGAAAAGTGTCCAGAGAATGCACATTTCAGAATTTCGCGGGAAGTAGTACGTCATTTGGGTACTTTTCGCCTATTGTTTTAGGAAAACTATGAATTCAGACATACTGCTCGGCTCACATACTGTTTGCCTACTGTATAGTATGGAAGTAAGCATATTCGGACACAGGGGGTAGTTCCAGCATTCACTTACAAAAATTAATGAATGACAGGGAGTCTTTATATAGTTATTCATGTAACATCTCTCCATCATGTCTTTTACTAAACTATTGCACTTATAAATAAATACCCCTCAAAACAGCATCAAAGATTAACTGTCTGGAATGGTTTTAAGGTTTTATTGAGTGCTGTTTTTTTACCTTCTTTTTTCTTTCTCCTTGATAAAGAGTCAATTTCTCACATCGCATCTGAGAAATCACTGACCCTGAGCGGGGTGTGTGTGAAATATGATATGAGACTATTCTCTGAGGGCCTATATAAGCCTGGACTGACAGCTGAGTGACAGGGGCCTGGACGGCTCAAAACTACGCCCCGGTTAAAGGCTGTAACGGCACTCTCCGCCAGCCGTCACAGCAGCACTCAACCATGCAGGGATAAAAAAATCTTGGAATGGGTTAGAACAATTGAGTTAGCCTGTTCTATGAGAGTAACAGAGGCATCAAGTCTTAAGTGCATAAATTAATATTAATAATTTGCATTATAATTTAATGCATAAATTATTTTCTTTATGAACTGATTATAGACTGCCATATCATTTCACCGTTCATTTGGATGAAAGCTGAAGTCTCTTTCTTTATGACCAGTGACAATGTGCTTCAGTATTAGGCTGGCATTCATGCACTCATCATAAATAGAATCATCTGACATGACTTGAAGGCAGCATTAGTTTAATCATACAAACCTGAAGCAGCTCATCAATGTCTTTGAAATTGCTTGAAAATGACAAGCAGTTGTGCTATAAGAGTATTGGAACAGCAGGAAGTTTGATCTTCAAGAGTAAGAGAAATGGTTCTAAACAGTTCACAATTAGGGTTCTTTGGTTTGTAACAATAGCAGAACCCTTTTTATAAGGTTCCATAAAGAACCATGCTTTGAACGAGCCATATATGACCTTACTGGTGTTATAAATAACCTTTTCAACAGTATTTATTTTTTATTAATATTAGTGTATATGTATCTTCATATTATGAATATTACTATTATTAATAATATATACATTATTCATTAATATTGTTTTTTTTAGTCCTCTATCTACCTGGCCTTAATATGTCATGTTGCCTCTTTGTGTTTTACATAAAAAACAGCATGTTGTGTTCAAGTTCAAGTTCAAGTTCATTTTATTTATATAGCACGTTTTATAACAGCCACCGACTGACCAAAGTGCTTTACAGAACTACAAAATTAAAACCTTATTTATAGGCCAAAGAAAACAAGTGCGTTTTTAAAAGTGACTTAAAAGAGGTCACGGAAGGGGCTATCCTAACTTCTATGGGCAAATTATTCCACAGCCGAGGCCCAGCCACTGAAAATGCTCGATCCCCTCTGCGTTTGAGTCTGGAGTGAGGGACTAATAACAGATTCTTGTCACCTGATCTCAGACTTCTTTATGGGGTATATGGTTGTAGCAGTTCAGATAGGTAGCTTGGTGCTTGGTTGCATAGACATTTGTACACAAATAAAAGGATTTTAAAATCAATTCTGAAATTAATGGGCAACCAATGAAGAGACCTCAGTATTGGGGTGATATGGTCACTTTTCCGACTATTTGAGAGGAATCTTGCGGCGGCATTTTGCACCAATTGAAGACGAGCAGTTTGAGTTTTCGAGATACCGCAATACAATGAATCGCAGTAATCTACACGTGTGGTGATAAAAGCATGAACAGCCATCTCAAGAGTTTTAGGATTAAGGAAAGGTTTGACTTTTGACAACAGACAAAGTTGATAAAAGCTAGAGCTTATTACAGAGGAGATTTGTTTATCAAAGTTTAAAGACTCATCCAGTAGAACGCCCAGGTTCCGTACACTTGAAGATCTAAAAGCCGATAGTCTGCCTAGGTCAAAGGTGGCAGCCTGGGGATTAACAGTGGACCCAAAAACAATGATCTCTGTTTTGTTTTCATTTAAAAATAAAAAATGTTGGTCCAGCCAAAATTTTACTTTGTCTAGACAACCTAGTAATGATGAAAGGGCAGAGGGATCATTTCTCTCGATTGGAACATACATTTGAGTGTCGTCTGCATAACAGTGGAAAGATACCCCATGTCTTCTTAGAATGGTGCCCAGTGGTAACATGTAGAGAGAAAATAGAGAAGGAGCTAAGATAGATCCTTGCGGAAGACCACAGGTTAGATGCGCAACAGAAGAGGAGCAATTTCCTAACTTTACTCTGAAAGTTCCACCCGAGAGATAAGACTGGAACCACTGGAGGACGATACCTTTTAGCCCCACATCATGCTCTAGTCTGGATATCAGGATAGAGTGGTCGACAGTATCAAAAGCTGCTGATAGATCCAGAAGAACAAGAGCCACAGAGTCACCAGTGTCCGTGAAAAGATAGATGTCATTTAAAATTCTTAACATGGCAGATTCAGTACTGGAGCAGGCTTAAAACCAGATTGAAATTTTTCAGAAATATCATTGCATTTTAGAAAGAGCTGGAGTTGGTCAAGAACAACTTTTTCTAACACCTTCGAGACAAAAGGCTATACAGAGATAGGACGGAAGTTATTTAGCACGGCAGGATCCAGTGAAGGCTTCTTGAGTAACGGAGTGACAGTGGCCTCCTTAAAGGGAGCAGGGATGGAGCCGGTGAGGAGCCACTTATTAACAAAGGACACCAATCCTGGCCCTACTGAATCAACAATTAGTTTAAGAAACTTAGGAGAAATGATGTCAAGAGAGCAGTATGAAGGTTTCATATTGGCTATAGTTTCTTTGAAGAGATTCAGAGTGATGGGCTCAAAAGCATCCCAGGTAACAGAAGTCATCAACTGACAAGAGTGTTCAGTGTGAGAGTGGCTGGCATTGCATCTCAAGTTAGATATTTTGACAATAAAAAATCTCAAGAAGCTTTCACATAGCTCATCCGAAGCACCAGACATTGTACTTACCGCAGGACTTAAAACAGAGTTTATAACAGGAAATAAAACCTTTGGTCTAGAGTGGTTTGCCATAATAATGCCAGAAAAGTACGTAGCTTCAGCCGATTTGACAGCATTCTGGTAGGTCGACAAGCTGACTTTAAATAACTGAAGTGAAATATGTAGCTTGTCCTTCTTCCATTTGCGCTCAGCCTTTCTGGTAGCTTGTTTTAGTCACCGAATATCCACGCTGAGCCATGGTTCATAATTAGGTTTAGGGTTGTGGGGCTTAAGCAGAGCAGTTTCATTTAGGGCATTTAGCCAAGAAGAGTTTAACAGACCGAGATGCTGGTCGGCATCTAAGTCCAATAGTGGTGAGTCCAGAAACACATGTGAGGAGGAATTCATAAAGTGCTCGTTAAAATTTGAGTCAAAATCAGGGAAATAGGACCTAGACAGTCTTACATCTGCAATAGTGGAATGAGAAATGCAAGGAAGAGATGTAGAAAATAATATTGGCTTATGGTCCGAAAGCATAAAATCAGATATAACAACATCACTGATTAACATCCCATATGAAAGAACAAGGTCCAAAATGTGACCCTGATTGTGAGTGGAATCATTTATCCACTGGACTAGGTTAAAAGATTCAATGAGCCTGAGGAAATCCTTTGATAGAGTGTTAGATTGACAACAAATGTGGATATTGAAATCACCCACCAATAAAAAACGGTCATAGGTTGTGGTGATGTTACCAATGAATTCTGTGAATTGCTGAATGAAGTCCTGGAGTGAGTGTGGAGGACGGTAAATACCCCCTAATAAAATAGGGCCATTCCAGTCTAAGTGAAGTAGCTGAGCTTCGAATCTAGAAAATGCACTGAAAGGAACCGACCAGCATCGCACAGAGAATGAGCTTTTAAAAATAGTCAGTACACCCCCCCCCCCCCCCCCCCCTCGTCTGTTCGGACGGGGGGAGTTAAAAAAGGTACAGTCAGTTGGAACTAGTTCCAGAAAAAGGGGTTAGATCACCAACCTTAGTCCAGGTTTCAGTGATGGACATAAAATCCAAACTATGAGAGGAGAAGAAGTCATTGAGCAGGAAGGTTTTGTTCACCAAGGATCGAGCGTTGATCAGAGCCATTTTAGGCGGAAGAGTCACAACGTGGAAAACTCCAGCTTTCCTCAGAGAACGTAGATTTCCAGGAGTCACGCCGTTTTGCCGATGACAGAGGCCAATCCGAGGTAAGCCATCCAAATGGACAGTGTCAATTTGTTACTTTTATTTTTTATTGAAATGGCAGATTGTAGCAAAAATGACAGTGTTCTAATAACAGTTGTTAGCTGAATACATTAATAGATAACAATTGATATTGATATGGTACACGATATAGATGTAATGAAGACCAAGTTCCAATATCTTCACAATCCTCTGTGATGTCTTTACGTCCTTCATCATGTGTGTATTCTGAGTGGCAGTTTCTCTCTGCAGATGATGAGATACTGACAGCATCTGAAACACAACTCTTTTTTTAAACAGAGTTTAGAGTTATATTGGGTCTCTTCCAGTTGATTATGTAAAACCATTACGTTAATGAAGGCCAAAATTAGCAAAAAGTATGAACCCTTTACCATGTTAAAAGGACAGAGTGATATAAATTCATGGGATAGCTTTAATGTTTTTTGTTTTTTTTGTGACTGGGTAGGTTAAGGCATAAAGTAATCATTTAAAAAAGATCAAACAATATGGATAACACATTCCATATCTCTGTTACTTACTTTGTGGAGAAGAGTAGATTAGATGAGAATCCTTAACTGAACAGAACTGCTCACACTTGCATGTTGAGTTAAATTAAAAAGAGAAAAAGACGATTTAGGAAACCAGTTAGAATTTATAATTTATAATTTATAAGTTATAATTTATAAACATTTTAAGAAAGAAATCATTTACCTGTTGAGAGTATGTTGACAGTCAGTGTAGTTGTATAGCTGAGCTCCAGAAAATCAGTAATGAGGAAGCTTTGACGGTTACTGGTTTGAAAAACAAAAAGGCGGGAATAAAGAACCATAAACTCTAACACAAAGAACAATTTCAAGGGTTCTTCAGGATGATACGCTTCTAAATAGAACTCTTACTACGTGTAAATAACCTTTAAAGAACCTTGTTGTTTCATAGGGTGTAACACCACCTCTATTTTACAGTAATCTCTGATCAAGCAAGACATGATGGTTAAACTGAACAGGCCCATGGAATTAATACACCTTAATAACCATAATGATTAGCTTTAGTTTTGTTATGCAATTTTTACTAACCCTATACTTTGAGGAAGCACTACAACTCCCTTTTTTCTTGTTCCTTGAACCTGAAAATTTTGCAAGCACATGCAGGCAAAAAAAGTTATAAATTACCTAATTACCTAAAAATATTTTTATTATAAACTAATTAATGTGTTAATTTGCTATATGTTTTGCTATGCTATATTTTTTGTTAAATAAACTCTTAAAAATTGCCTGAAATCTGTAAAAAAAGGAGTTAATAGTAACCAAAATTTTGAAGCCCAAAAAAAAGTGCATCCATCCATCAAAAAAGTAATCCATGGGGGGTTAATAAAGGCCTTCTGAAGCGAAGTGATCTGTTTTCTTAAGAAAATGATAACTTTATAAACTGTAATCACTAGCTTCCAGTAACATCCATCATTCATCAACATCCACCAGTTCAGAGAAGTCGACCAGTTCAGAGAAGTCGACTTGCGTATGAAAGCCAGTGATATAAAGTTATAAATATGGATATTTTTCTTACAAAAATGCATCAAGTCAAGTCAAGTCACCTTTATTTATATAGCAAAGCAGCTTCACAGTGATAACATGAAAATAATATAAAAGAGTTTGTTTCTAAAAGAAAATTGAGTCAACGTCCACCTTAAGTAAGGCAGATCAATAATATTATTGAATATTAAATGTCCCCAACTAAGCAAGCCAAAAGCCAAGGCAACAGTGGCAAGGAACCAAAACTCCATCAGGTGACAGAATGGAGAAAAAAACCTTGGGAGAAACCAGACTCAGTCGGAGGACCAGTTCTCCTCTGGCCAACGAAGGAACAGTGCATGATTTATGATTCGGGCAGCATTACAAGGCAGATTGGATCGGAACATTTAGAATATTTATCCATTTCCATCTTTTGGAAGTCCAAGTAATCACGCCGGTGTTGAGACGAGTTGTTGAGGATCAGTGCCGTCCACCATAGAGGGTCCATATAGCCGGTGTTGAGTCGTCTCTTCACAGGCTTTGTGATTGGCGTATCTGAAGTCTCTGTGAAAGGCTGGATACAAACTGGAGCTGACGAACGCCGTTTTTCTCGGGACTTGCGTCCCGAGATAACAGCAGAAAAGCAAAAAGGGAAAATAATTAGCGTAGCTGCTGTTCATAATGATTTCCATACCACGGGCGTAAATGATAAAAAACATGAAGACAGTGATTCTTGCGTCCCACAGTCACCCCCCTCCGTCCCCCACTCAACTCAGCCCTGCTTACTGACCTCTACATCCCTCCTGCTGCTGAGACCCAACCACAATCTCACAATCTCTCCGCTGCCCAACCATACGCGCCGACCCGTTTGACTAAGGCTGTCGAGCCCCACTGTCGTCGTTAAAGCAGGTTCAGTGGCAACGGTTCCGTATGGCATACCACCTACCGCAAAACACAATATCTACCCAACCACCCGTCATTCACGCAATATAAACAGGAAGGTAATGACTGTAAATACTATGCAACCTATACAAATAACCTACAGACTCTTCAAGTTTTATAATATTAAATGCATTTGATCTGATTCAGCAGTGGTATAAAAGGTAAGCATTATGTGAATGCTTGGCTAAAGAGATGCGTCTTTAATCTAGTTTTAAACTGGGACAGCGGGTCAGAGCCTCGAACAATATCAGGAAGGCTATTCCAGAGTTTTGGAGCTAAATGTGAGAACGCCCTTCCTCCTTTAGTGGACTTAGATATCCTAGGAATGACCAGAAGCCTCGAATTTAGTGATCTTAAAGAGCGCGATGGATTGTAGGGCGATAGAAGGTCCATTAAATACACAGGAGCTAAACCATTTAGGGCTTTATAGGTCAGTAATAGTACTTTGTAATTGATACGGAATTGAATAGGTAACCAGTGTAGAGATGATAAAATTGGTGTTATATGATCATATTTTCTTGACCTAGTAAGAACTCTAGCAGCTGCATTTTGCACTAACTGTAGCTTGTTTATTGAGGATGCAGGACAGCCAGCTAATATAGCATTACAATAATCTAGTCTCGAGGTCATGAATGCATGAACTAACTTTTCTGCATCAGAAACAGATACCATGTTACGTAGCTTTGTAATGTTTCTAAGGTGGAAAAAGGCTGTTCTTGTAACATATGAAATATGATTTTCGAAAGACAAGTTACGGTCTAGTATAACACCCAGGTCTTTTACTGTAGTGGATAAAGTAACAGGACATCCTTCTATATTAAAGTTGTATTGTAAGTGAGTTTGTGGGTAGTTTTTTGGACCAATAAGTAATACCTCCGTTTTATCTGAATTTAGTAGCAGGAAATTACGCGTCATCCAGCATTTTATATCTTTGAGACACTCTGTCAAATTTGATAAGTTAGTGTTTTCATCTGGCCGTGATGAAATATATAATTGAGTGTCATCAGCATAACAGTGGAAATTAATTCCATGTTTTCTTATAATATTACCAAGTGGGAGCATATATATTGAGAATAGCAGAGGGCCTAACACCGATCCTTGCGGCACTCCATAGTCTACTGACGTTATCTTTGATTTTTCCCCATTTAAACAGACAAAATGATAACGGTCTGATAAGTACGATCTAAGCCAGCTTAATGCCTGTCCCTGAACACCAGTGTAGTTTTGTAGTCGATCCAGGAGTATTTTATGATCGATAGTGTCGAACGCAGCGCTAAGATTGAGTAGAACTAGTATTGAGATACAGCCTTGGTCAGAAACTAAAAGTAAATCATTTGTAATTTTAACTAGCGCAGTTTCTGTGCTATGATGCGGTCTGAATCCTGACTGGAATTTTTCATATATCTCATTTTCTTGCAAGAAAGAGCACAATTGAGCGGACACAATTTTTTCTAGTATTTTAGACATAAATGGAAGATTTGAAATGGGTCTGTAATTTGCTGTTATTTGGGTCTAATTGCGGTTTCTTAATTAGAGGTTGTATTACTGCCAGCTTGAATATTCTTGGAACATGACCTAAAAATAAAGACGAGTTAATAATATTGAGAAGAGGCTCTTCCCCTACAGGTAACACTTCTTTCAGTAGTTTGGTGGGTATTGGATCTAATAAACATGTTGTTGGTTTCGATGCAATGATAAGTTTATTTAGCTCTTCCTGTCCTATAGTTGTAAAGCGGTGTAGTTGTTCCAGAGGGGCGATAATTGAGGCTGAATCATAAGACACCATAAAAGAGTGTACATTTCCAATTGTGTTACGGATGCTTTCTATTTTCTCATTAAAGTAGTTCATAAAATCATTACTACTATACTGTAAGGGAATATTTTGCTCTGGTGATGTCTGTATATTTGTTAGTCTAGCCACGGTGTTAAATAAAAACCTTGGATTATTTTGGTTATTTTATATTAGTTTGTGGAGATGCTCAGCCCTGGCTGCTTTTAGAGCCTTTTTATAACGTGACATACTGTCTTTCCACGCGATTCTAAAGACCTCTAAATTAGGTTGTTTCCATTTACGCTCTAAGTTACGAGTTTCTCTCTTGATAACATGCGTAGCACTGTTGTACCAAGGTGCTTTAGTTTTCTCTCTAACCTTTTTTGATCTAATTGGTGCAACAATATCTAATGTACTAGAGAAAATGGTGCTCAAACTGCTAGTCATTTCCTCTAGTTCATCTGTTTGTTTGGGTTCACTGAGCAGCTGAGATAGATCAGGTAAGCTATTTGAGAATCTATCTATAGTGGTTGGAACGATTGTTCTGCCTGGTCTATAACGTGGCGCAAGATGACAAATTTCAGCAGTACGTATTATACAAGTTACCATGTGATGATCAGTGAGATCGTCACTTTGCAGTATAATATCTATATCAGTTGGATGGGTTCCATATGATATAATTAAGTCTAGTGTATGATTTAGACGATGAGTGATGAGCCTAACGCATCATTTGTGTTATCTACGTGTATGTTAAAATCTCCAACAATTATTGCTTTATCGGTATTGACCAATAGATCTGAGAAAAAACTCTGCAAACTCTTTTAGGAAATCAGCATAGGGCCCTGGAGGTCTATATACAGTAGCCAAGGCTAGAGATACTAGGGATTTCTTTCTTACATCTAAGAGCGTAATATTTAGTACAAGTACTTCAAACGAATTAAACCTGTGACCTGTTTCCTGAGTAACATTAAGAATATCTCTATAGATTGTTGCAACACCGCCGCCACGACCGATCAGACGGGGCTCATGCTTATAACAGTATCCTGGTGGAGTGGACTCATTTAGACCGAAATACTCATTTGGTTTAAGCCAGGTTTCAGTAAGGCAAAGTACATCGAAGCTATTATCTGTGACCATTTCATTTACAATAACCGCCTTAGGTGTGAGCGATCTAATGTTTAGAAGACCTAGTTTTAGAAATTGTTTTTGTTCACTGATATTTAGATTTTCAGGTTTAATTACAATAAGATTTTTCCTAGATCCTACAGTAGATTTATTATATGGCCTCACTAAACGAGGAATAGACACAGTTTCTATATAATGTTCTACACTACTTATATCAATTAATTTGGCACAGCAAAGACTGTGATTTGGACTTTGATTTTCTAGTCATATGGTGTGTGACGTCTTGGAGATGTTGTCCGACAGAACAGCCGCTCCGATTCTGCTGGGGTGCAGGCCATCAGCACGGTAGAGCCTAGGTCGCTCCCAGAACAGATTCCAATTATTTACAAAGAGCAGTTTCTGTTCATTACACCATGACATTAACCATTCATTTAGTGCAAATAATCTACTGAACCTTTCCTGTCCTTGTCGGTACGTGGGAAGCGGTCCAGACACGATGATCGTTGCCTCAGGCGCTGTGCTGCGTACCGTCTCGATCAGGCTTCTGTAGTCCTTCTTCAGAACCTCCGTCTGCCACTTCGCTTCAGAAGGCCTTTATTAACCCCATGGAGCTGTATGGATTACTTTTTTGATGGATGCACTTTTTTGGGCTTCAAAATTTCGGTTACTATTCACTCCCATTATAAAGCTTGGAAGAGCCAGGATATATATGTTTAATATAACTCTGAACGTGTTTGGCTAAAAGAAGAAAGTCATATACACTGATGGCTAGAGGATGAGTAATTATGGGATAATTTTCATTTTTGGGTGAACTATCCCTTTAATGATCTACCAGACAGATGCCTGAATAACACCATTTCCACATTCAACACTGTTTATCATGTATATCAATTTCATATCCACGTGTTGAAGTGTCAGTCAAACCCTTGACAACTATGCTTGTATAGATATTTTTAGATGCTTAACTGTTTCTGTTGTAAATGAATAACTCTACTGACTAACTTAATCCACAAATAAGAACTTCCTCTACCACTCATGTAGTTAAAAAGTCCTGGAATCATAAAAGCAATTGAGGAAATAGTAAAAGTGTTTCTGCATGTAAAACTGGATAGTTTTTAGAATAACCCCTTCCTTATACTGTATGAACCCACCTCTTCTTTAAAAAAAAAACTGGGCGGGCTTAAACAATCAGGTGGACTAATAAAAACGATGAGAACAGATGAGAACATCATTCAGAACGTTAAGTCTAATATAAGACTATGGCCTATTATCGTACAGATTGCATTGAGAAGCCTTTTTCTAAGGTTTTTGAGAATCTCGGCCATCTGGTTGGTTCTCATCCAGTTTGGTTCTTTGTCATTCCTCTGATAGTGTCCGCTGCTCTGGGAGGGGGACTGTACTTTCTCAAAGACTACGAGGACAATGACGTGGAGAATCAATTCACACCTATCAATGGACCTTCCAAGCAAGCCAGACATTTTGTGAAAGAAACATTTCCAGATAACGATTCATTGTTTTCAAGTCAAAGACTCTATGCTGAAGGGAACTACGCAGTGATAATATATTCCATTGCGGAAGGAAACATTCTAACAGATGAGCTGTTTGCGGAAATCAGTGATCTTGACAAAGTAGTACATGATCTCTCTGTCAAAGTCAATGAAACTCAAATAAGCTTCAAACATATTTGTGCAAGAGTAGATGGGAACTGTGTCTCAAATCCCATACTGGACATTATCAAATATAAATGCATCAATTTATCCTTTCCAATACATAAGTGGGAAGGGAAAGATGTTTTTCTTGGCTCCACAGTAGGAGGTGTTGAAGAGAGGGAAGGTGTGATCCAGAAGGCACGTGCCATCAGACTTCTCTACTTCTTGCAGGATAAGCCTGGAGCCTCTCAATGGCTTCAACAGTTCCAAACTGTTCTGTCCAAAGAAAAGCTCAGCAGAGGACTCAAGGTACGTGACCATGTAAAGGTGTTGATTCATGCTGTCTGTACTGTAGGTGCTGTAATCAGATGGACAGTCACAGAATAAACCTATACAGTAGCTAAAACATATTTTAGACCAAATGATCTGTAAATTCAGTGCTTTATGCATATATGCAAATATATTTAGATAACTTTCTCCTCAATCTCCAGCAGATGTCTCGTTTTACCTCACAGTCCAGACAAGAGGAGATAGAGAAACACACAAAAGATGGCATTCCTCTGTTTTCAATAACTTACTCACTTGCAATCTCCTTCTCAGTGTTATCTTGCATGCGGTAAGAAGCAGACATCACTCATACACACACACACACACACACACACTGGGAATAATCATATAGTACTATATATAAATCTATAGAATATATGGAAAATCAGTGTCTGTCCATCAATATATCAGATCATAAACTTTTAATTTGTATGTTCACAGATCTATAAATTCTTAATAAAAGAAGAAAGTTGATTTTAAAGAATTAATTGTATTCAGTGAGGATGCATTAAATTAATCAAAGTAAAAACTTTTACATTAATCGTTACAGAAAATTTATATTTTAAATAAATGTTGTTGAACTTTCATTACATTCAAAATACAATATTTCACAATTTTACGGCTTTTACTGTATTAGTACAGCCTATAGCATGAACTTAATAACTGACACCAAACTTTTGAATGATGGTGTATATATTTATACAAAAAAGAAAATGTTTCACAAGTAGTCTCATGACTTTGGACCCTCATTGTATATATAATTTAGATAATTTAAATAATTGTCTGCCTATTTTATTCTTAGCGTGAGAGTGGGCTTGGCCAGTATAGCTTGTGTCGAGGCTTTTGGTCTCATCCACTTCTAGTTATTTTAGCAGTACAAAATCGGTTTGTTATGCTGCTTGAGATTGCAAAATGTTATTTGTTATCATATTATTTTTAATTTATTATCATAATCTTAAACACACTGGTTTGACACAATAATTAGTGCAAATTATTTTACCATTTACTGCATTTAATTATTCTTCCAATTATTTACCTGTCTGCTAATTTCAAGTGGTTTAACTTTATTTCAGTCTTGATAATGTGAGGAACAAGTTCTGGGTCTCTTGCATAGGGGTTCTGTCTGCGGGTCTGGCTGTGCTCTCAAGCTTTGGCTTGATGCTCTATTTTAAAGTTCCGTTCGTTATAACAGTGGCTAATTCACCTTTCCTGATTCTGGGTAAGTGTGTGTCCATGCATAAAACTTCTTCGATTTAATTGGATTATGTTCTTTATGCGCTGCAAAACAAACAAACAAATAAACAAACAAACAAACAAACGAAATAATGTATATCTATGGTCTTGTGTTTGATTAACACAAAATGAAATGTTCAGCAGAATGTTCATGCTGCTCTTTTCCAATCTAAAAGTAGTCCAACTCATGTGCTATCATTTTAAAGGGATAGTTCACCCGAAAATGAAAATTCTGTCATAATTTACTCACTCTTAAGTTGTTCCAAACCTGTATGAATTTCTTATTTTTCTGCTGAACACAAAAGAAGATATTTTTAAGAATGTTTGTAACCAAACAGTTGATGAGCCCCATTGACTTAATTTTTTTTTTCATACTATGGAAGTCAATGGGGCTCATCAACTGTTTGGTTACCGTTTAAATAAATGTGTTGATTTTATATTAGATATTTTTAACTCTTAGGTTAAGTGTTACTTTATTAAGAGTAAACGTTTCTCATAGGCATTGGTGTTGATGACATGTTCATCATGCTTTCCAACTGGCAACAGACCAAAGTGAAGGATCCAGTGGAGAAAAGAATGGCTGAAACCTTCAAAGAAGCCGCCATGTCTATAACTATCACTACATTGACTGACGTACTCGGCTTCTACATCGGACTCATGAGTGAATTTCGCTCAGTTCAGGCCTTCTGCTTGTACACCAGCACATCCATTATTTTCTGTTACATCTATAACATCATCTTCTTTGGAAGTTATCTAGCCCTAAACGGCAGGAGAGAGCAGAGTAACAGACACTGGCTGACCTGCTGCAAACTCCCAACACAGACCCCTAAAGGAAAGTCTTCGGCATACCGCCTCTGCTGTGTAGGAGGAGAATATGACCAAGAGACTGGTGCTGAGAAACAGCAGCCCATAACACACTTCTTTAAGTCCTATTATGGTCCATTCATAACTAAGCCTTGGATGAAAGTCTGTGTGATGTTTTTGTATGCAGGTTATTTGGCTGGAGGTATTTATGGGTGTCTTCATTTACAGCAGGGCATTAATATGAGGGACCTTGCAGCTGATGATTCATATGTTGTAAATTATTATGATGATGACAGGGAATTCTTCTCCAGGTATGGTCCGAATGTCATGGTGGTAGTGACCGAAGAGTTTCCATACTGGAATAAAAACAGCAGATCCGCACTAAAGCACTGCATGAAGAAACTCCACAACTTGAGATTTGTCAATCAAAATCTGTCCGTCTCCTGGTTAGACTTTTACTTACAATATGCTGAAAGCAAAAGCCTAAATCTAGACAACGAAAACGTCTTCATTGGGAATCTATCCTTTTTTTAATGCTCTATCCAGAGTTTATGCTTGATGTCAATGTCACAGAAGGCAAAATCAATGCTTCAAGATTTTTTGTCCAGACTTTGGATATTTCTAACGCCAGTATGGAGATAATGATGTTTCATGAACTCAGAGACACAGCTCAAAACTGTAGTGCAACTAAACTACTGGTGTTCCACCCATTGTTCATCTACTTGGATCAATACTTTGTGATAGTGTCCAGCACCATTCAGAATGTTGGTTTCACCACATCTGTCATGTTGGTTGTTTCCTTGTTATTAATCCCAAACCCGCTCTGTTCCCTGTGGGTCACTTTCTCTATCGGCTCGGTCATCATAGGCGTCACTGGTTTCATGGCATTATGGGGTGTCAACCTAGATTCCATTTCCATGATCATCTTGGTGGTGTGTATTGGCTTCACTGTTGACTTCTCTGCACATATTTCATATGCGTTTGTTTCTAGCAAAAAATCAACTGCCAATGAGAGGGTGATTGATGCATTGTTTTCTCTGGGCTACCCGGTTCTCCAAGGAGCAGCCTCTACAATAATAGGTGTGCTCGTTTTAGCTTCATCCAAGAACCACATCTTCAGGATCTTCTTTAAGATCATGTTCCTCGTTATGCTTTTTGGTTTGACTCACAGCATCATCTTCATCCCGGTGTTTCTGACCCTACTGTCATGCAGTTCAACCAGCACTAAGAAGAAAACAATGACTCTGCCTGAAGTTATTCCAAGAGTCATTATGCTTGAAAACAAAAGCAGTGCATATGATAACTATGTTTTTACTAAAGACAATTTCAATGGGTGTAGACAAACTGTGAAAACACAAAGTACCCAAATATATTGTATTTCAAATAATAAGATGCTTTCAGCTTGGTGCAGTGACCCGGACTGTCCATAGCAACGGAGTCCGCTTTTATTACATAAAAGCATAGTCTGAATTCTTTAATTTCTCTGTAATATACAGGTTACATGTAATTATCAGGTTCATTTAGCAGAGAAAGTGTGTACTTTCTATTGTTACAGTTTGAAATGTATTCATTTAAAATGATATATACATTATATATATATTATATATTATATATTAAGCCGGCATGATTACTCGAAATGAAACCGCACCAAACAATTGTACTGATAAAATCGTCAGAGCAGCGCTGACAACACGTGATATGTGCTGTTCTATAATAACCAATAAATGCATAATACATAATAAAACGTAATTTTGTGGCAAAAAACGTGGAAATAATTTGTCGTTTTTAATCCTATTGTTGAATATTTATTTGCTCGGACAGTTTCATTGTAGGTTTTAGTTATGTAGGCTGTAAAGACCTTTGAAAATGATATGAAAATAATGTGGTCAAGACCTGTGTGCAACTACTTTAGCTGTGAGTTTCCCTGAAAATAATTGCACACATTAGAACGTTTGTCAACCAATCAGAATCAAGCATTCAACCGCCCTATAGTGTATATGTATATATATATATATATATATATATATATATATATATATTGTGGCAAGGGGGGTGTGGTTTTGCGAAATCTGTAACGAGAGAGGAGCCAGTGTCAGCTGTGCGGTAAGTAGGTCAAGTGCAGATGATGAACACCTGTGTCTGATTGCAGTGATTAGCGTGGAGAGACCGCATATAAACCAGTAGGAATGAGAGAGCGGGAGAGAGAGAGAAGGACTCGGGACTCGCACGTTACACACGGACTGAGAGCTGGAGACAAAGTTGAGCTGGAGAAGAGTTTGTTCTGTGAACGTTGCTGTAGCTAAGTCTACGGTGGAGGCGCATGTGGCGCAACTTGTTTTATTTATTTGTTACCAGTCAATAAAGTGCGAGTCCCAGTCAAGCCGACCCTGTCTTCTTCCTTCCACACACATTGAACCTCATTACACTGGTGCCGAAACCCGGGAAGAAGACTGCTGCCGCTATGCAGACCCCGCCAGGAACGCCATTTGCGGAGCTCATCCAATCTCTCGTGGGTCTTCACAGGGAGCAACACCAGGCCCTGCTGGCCGTAAAGGAGGAGCAGGACCAACGTTTCCAACTGCTTCTCCGAGGCCAGCAAGAAGACCGCGAGCTGTTCTGGAGCTGGCTCGACCGGGAGATTCGGGCCGTCCCCTAACCAGCTTCAGCCTCGGCCCTGCCCCTACCTCTCAGCAAGATGGGTCCAGAGGACGACCCAGAGGCTTTCCTGGATTTGTTTGAGAGGTTGGCCGAGTCCCGGGGATGGCCCAGTGCCACAGGGTCTAGTGCCACTGCCCGTCGTCGCTGGACCAGGCCATCCAACTGGCGGAAGATCACATGGTGGCGTGCCCAGGGGTCGGCAAATCCCTGCAATCTGTCCCTCTCTCTCCTTTTTCTTTTCGAGTGCCCAGGGCCCCACCCCGGGGGCCGGCTCCGTCCAAATGCTCCTTTCTCTCACCTGCCGCCAAGCTCTCTCCACGCCAATCCCTTGACCCGCTTCCTGACGCTGGGGTGGCGGGGAAGCCTGGGCCGGCCTGTTGGCGCTGCGGGGATCCAGGACATTTTTTTGACCGGTGTCCGCTGATGGAGGCGGGGGCGCTGATCCGGATCCCCGATGCGCCACAGCCTGCCCCTGATCAAGCTGGCCTGTACCAGATACCAGTGAGTATCAAGGGGGGTACATATCAGGCTTTGGTGGATTCAGACTGCAACCAAACCTCCATTCATCAAAGCCTGAATCAACCTGGGGCATTGGATAACAACCGCATGGTTAAGGCATGTGGTTAAGTGTGTGCACGGGGTGGTGGTGAGTTATCCTATAATGCCAGTGGAAATTCAATTTAGGGGAGAAAAGCATAGTGTGGAGGTGGCAGTTAACCCTCACCTCCGGCATCCGGTAATTCTGGGAACTAATTGGCCTGCCTTTAGTAAATTATTGGGGTCTTTGTGTACGGATGCCTCTTGGGGAAAGGGAAATAAGGGAAGGACAGCGGTTGTTCAGGTGGGGGAAACTGAGCCGGGACCACTGGGTACTGATGTAGAGGAACGGAGCGCTCTGGAGAGAACCATCCTCACAGAGCGCAATGATTTTCCTCTGGTGCAGTCCCAGGATGAAACGCTGAAACACGCTTTTGATCAGGTCCGCTCTATCGACGACCAGCTACTCCAGCCAAACTAACCGCTCTCTTATCCCTATTTTAATATTATAAAGAATAAGTTGTATCGGGTGACCCAAGATGCCCAGTCAAAAGATGATACAACTCAGTTGTTAGTTCCTAAGAGCCGCCGGGAAATGCTTTTCCAGGCGGCTCACTGTAATCCAATGGCCGGGCATTTAGGACAAACGGCGACACTAAACCGTCTCATGGCCTGGTTTTTCTGGCCGGGCATTCACGAGAACGTGTGCAAGTGGTGCGCGTCTTGTCGGGAATGTCAGTTGGTTAATCCACCGGCCAATCCAAAAGCACCATTGTGCCCTCTCCCGTTAATGCAGGTCACCTTCGAACGAATTGGTATGGACCTCATCGGGCCATTAGAACGGTCAGCACATGGGCACCGCTTTGCGTTAGTCCTGGTGGATCCCTAAAGAGATTCTCACCGACCAAGGCACGCGTTTATGTCACGAACTATTCGCGAACTTTAAGAATTATTGGGCATTAAATCGATTCGCACTAGCGTCTACCACCCACAAACAGACGGTCTGGTGGAACGGTTTAATCGCACATTGAAATCCATGATTCGAAAGTTCGTACACGAAGATGCCAAAAATTGGGATAAATGGCTAAAACCCCTCTTGTTCGCCGGAAGCAAGATCCCCCAAGCCTCCATGGGGTTTTCCCCCTTTGAGCTTCTCTATGGGCGTCAGCCCCGCGGGCTGTTAGACGTCCTTAGAGAGACTTGGGAGGACGGACCGTCCGCTAGTAAAAACGAAATTCAGTATGTCTTGGACCTGAGAACAAAGCTCCACACTTTGAGGCGGGTATCAATGGAGAATTTGTTACAGGCTCAAGACAGACAGAGCTGGCTGTACAACAGGGGGGCTAGTCTTCTTCAATTTGCACCGGGAGATAAAGATGCTTCTATTGCTCCCTACCTCCAGCTCTAAATTGCTCCGCGAAGTGGCAAGGACCCCATTGAGGTCACACGGCGAGTGGTTTATCTCAACTATGAGGTAGTTCGGACAGATAGGGGCGGGGCACATCAAATTTATCACTTCAACCTCCTCAAAAAGTGGGTTGAGGCAGAGTCAGTGATGCTGGCGACGGTGGTGAGCGGAGAGGAGGATCTCGGTCCGGCAGCGAACCAAAAGCCACAATCCCTCGCTCTGGTGCTTGCTGGGGACCACCTCTCACCCTCCCAGCTCACTGACATTAAGAAATTGCAAACTGATTTTGCTGATGTGTTCTCACCCCTGTCTGGCCGAACGAACCTCTTCAGCACCACGTTGAGACAGAACCGGGCGTGGTTGTGCGCAGCCGCCCGTATCGTTTGCCTGAACATAAGAAAGTAATAGAAGAGTCCAGCAGTGACTGGGCGAGCCTGATAGTTTTAGTTCCCAAAACCGACGGCTCGATCCGTTTCTGTGTGGACTATAGAAAGGTGAATGCGGTGTCTAAATTTGATGCTTATCCAATGCCGAGGGTTGAAGAATTGCTTGATCGGCTGGGTACTGCTCGCTTTTTTTCGACACTGGACTTAACAAAGGGATATTGTCTGATGGACAGGATTCTCCGGCCGCATGCTGCATATGCCACTGCCTACTTGGATGATATCATAATCTATAGTAACGACTGGCAGCGTCATATGCAGCATTTGCGTGCTGTCCTGAAGATGCTGAGAAGGGCTGGGCTCACTGCCAACCCGAAGAAGTGTGCGAGTGGGCGTGTGGAAGTAAGGTATCTGGGCTTCCATTTGGGTCACGGACAGCTGCGTCCCCAAATTGATAAGACGGCAGCAGTTGCGACCTGTCCAAGACCTTAGACCAAAAAGGAGGTTAGACAGTTCCTGGGGCTAGCGGGATACTACAGAAGGTTTGTACCTAAGTATTCGGACCTTGCTAGCCCGCTGACTGTTCTAACTAAAAAGGAAGCTACAGATACGGTCCAGTGGACGGAGCAGTGTCAGCAGGCTTTCACCCAAATAAAGGCTGCTCTGTGTGGCGGGCCGCTTTTGCATGCTCCTGACTTCTCTCTCCCTTTTATCTTACAGACAGACGCGTTGGACAGGGGGCTGGGCGCGGTCCTGTCCCAGGAGGTGGAGGGTGAAGAGCAGCCGGTGTAGTACATCAGTCGCAAGCTCTCTAAGAGAGAGACGATGTACAGCACCATAGAGAAGGAGTGTTTGGCCATCAGATGGGCCATTCTCACCCTCCGCTACTACCTCCTGGGGCGGGAGTTCACCCTCTGTTTGGACCAAGCTCCCCTGCAGTGGCTCCACCGCATGAAGGATACCAATGCGCGGATCCCCCGTTGGTATCTAGCTTTACAGCCGTTTAAGTTCCAGGTGGTCCACAGGCTGGGTGCACAGATGGCTGTGGCCGACTTTCTCTCCAGGAGGAGGGGAGGCTGCAGGCCGGATGGCTCCCCGGCCTGAGTCGGGCGGTGGGGGTGTGTGGCAAGGGGGGCGTGGTTTTGCGAAATCTGTAACGAGAGAGGAGCCAGTGTCAGCTGTGCGGTGAGTAAGTAGGTCAAGTGCAGATAATGAACACCTGTGTCTGATTGCAGTGATTAGGGTGGATAGACCAAATATAAGCTTTTGTGTTATTTATTTGTTACGAGTCAATAAAGTGCGAGTCCCAGTCAAGCCGACCCTGTCTTCTTCCTTCCACACACATTGAACCTCACTACACACACACACACACATATATATATATATATATATATATATATATATATACTGTATACTGTATATATATTATGTGTATTTTATATGTAAATTAAAGCAACATGAAGTATAAAACCCATATGTATTGTCATCCTACACTTTAAATGTGTTTCAATGTGAAATGTCCAGAGAGTGGAGCTAAAATTGTGTTCAGTTTTTAAACGAAAGAGGTGAATGTGAATCAGGTCATGTTTAAACATCATGCATTGTTTGTTAACCTAACTGACAGTGTTAACAAAAGCAAACATGAGATAGAAAAGCATTTGTTGAAGCAACCTTGCAATTTTAACTTGCTTCTACAAGTCTTTGAGCTCTTTTATCATAAGTCGTGTTTCACAGGACTCTTACCCGACCACTCCACATTGCAAGTGCAATGCTGTACCTGGTGAGCTAACAAGCATGGTTACTGCATTAGAAAAGCCATACATATGGTTATATTTGACCTAAACTTACTATGGAAAAAGTGTTTCGAGGCCATAGTATTGTGCAAGGAACTGTGTGAAAATAAGTCGATATTCACAATCTGCCCCCATAATCATAATTTGAGTGAAAAGTAATCAAAGTTTTACCATTTTTGCCATTTTACTGCCTGTAGTGTTCATTTCAGATGTAAACTGCAGTGAATTGTATGTATACATTTATGTTTTTGAAGAGGTACATTTTAAGTTTTTTTTATTGGTGTTTGATGAGAAAAACATCGCTATTACTATTGCTCAAACTTAGGGATAAGAATTTGGACTCTAAGTTAAGTCAAGTCAAGTCATCCTCTTTTATATAGCGCTTTTAACAATGTAGATTGTTTTAAAGCAGCTTTTTACAGAGATAAACATATAATTTAAGGTAACAGAGATTGGTTTGGTTTTATAGTGGTTCTTGAATAATGTTTTTTCCAGCTAAAGTTAGTTTTGATTGCTTCACTTCCGTCTAAATGGACATTTGTTATTAAATTAGGGGCCGCTAAGACAGCACGTTCTCTCTAAACAGACTTTAAACGCGAACCTGTTATAGACGCTGATGACGTTCACATGCGCATTAAGAATTGATCCTATAGTTATGTGCGTTTGAATATGTGCGCAGGTTTGTAATTCCCTACAAACCATGCCTAAGCAAACTACTTGTCTTGCCTATAAATTTTGATGCAGAATTTTATTTTTATCACTTCGGGTAGGTACGCGAACCGAAAATTCCACAACGCTTTATCTGTAGAGTGGTATAGGGATCCTCCATAGGTACGCCTTTTCCACCAAGGCAGAGCTGGTGCTGGTTCTGAGCCAGAGCCTAGTTTCAAATCGGTTCTTTGTTTTTCGACCACCAAAGCACCAGCTCTGAACCAATAAAAGTGGTTCTTAAGGAGCACCAAATCATTGCTGGTCTAGAAGTAAGAACCGCTTACGTCAGCGGCTAGGGGCGGGGTTACCGTGACCAACAAGACAAACAGAAACTTGTGCCCGCCATTTTTTAAATAGCAGCTAATCGTGCTAATAGCAACTCGATTGTAATCTCCGTTAATGCAATTCAAAGTGAGGGGGCACGTGACCCCTCAGATTTTTCCTCCCTGATAATTCTTTGTCACAACTTTATTCCTATTATGCTCCATAATTACCAAAGCCTATAACGACTCAGATGTATTTTTCTGGATGTGTAATAAATCGGTCAGCATCAGCCCGCCCCTTTTTCCTAATATGGTGTCTGTGTATATCAAATCTAGAGCGCTACGCGCATAGAATCTTTGTTGTGTATGTTCAAGGAACTCGCTCGTCTCGCACGTTGAGCTGGCAATGTTTTACAAATGGTCTTTGAATGGGTAAGTGGGCAAAGCAACAAATCGGCATTGAATTAGTTATCGGATGATATTAAAAGGTAGTGGGATTATTTGTGGTTGAGCTGGAAATTTTAACTTGATCAAAAAGTTATGGATTTGATATTAGCTGCGAATTCAGAGCATTAACTTATGTTGTGTCAGTGTAACACTATCGATAGCTAGTCTAACCGTAAACTAGTTGACTAACGTTACTGCCTGCCATACAATTTGTATTCTTTACAAGTTCCTTATTTAAAATATAATAATAAGCAGTGTAACTACAGTATTTCAATGATTTTACTAAAGTAATGTTACATATTACATTTGATTTGATTACTTTTTTACATTTCTGTCAAATATTAACCATTTTCAAATAAACGGGGTAGTGTTAACCTTATTCAGCACTGAAATCTGTCAAACTTCTTTCAAAGTCCTTCATCACATATTAATACTAAAATAACTTAATTTCAGAGCACCACAAAGTCAGACCTCAGCACCTTTATGTACCTTTAATGTAAAAACGTTCTTAGGTCACATGCCAATTTAAAATCATAACATAAAAACTGCAATAGTACTGTTTTTAAAATCATGTGTAGTAGGCCTAAGTGTACAGTTAGTGTGTGTGTAAACATGCTTTAATGAAGTAGACTTCAAAAGCATTTGAATTTGGGCTTACAGTTCTTTCATCAACCTGTCTTTTACATATACTTTAACTTAGTCCTCAGATAGATTAGGGCTGCTGCTAGATAGATTAGGGTTGCTGCTAGCTCCGTTAAGGTATTTCTGTCCCTCCCAAACTGCATTGGAATGGTATGTTTAGCAGCCAGAATTTAAAAATTTTCAGGGGGAGAAACCCCTTGACCCCTCCTAACATGATCCATATCACCCGTCAGCAGGGCCGGCGCTAGCCATTTGGGTGCCCTAAGCACACATATGTGTGTGTATTTACTTATACAAAATAATTATACACAGTACACACACTAATGTAGTGGGTAATAATGTAGACACAAACTTTTATTTTGGATGCGATTAATCTTTTCCCAGCCCTAATAATTTGACAACTCTGTGAATATAAAATATACAAACAGTGAGATTGTGTTTTTTTTGTTCCTAATTGCAGTTTCACGAACAGATGTCGCCCTTGGGCCTTGGCCTATGAATCTCTTGAAAATGACCGCATTAACCGCATAGAACAACAACGAAAAAACTTATCTAAGCGGTCTTCCTTTTCTTCTCAAACAAACTAACTGCATCTTAAACAGCCCAAGTTTCAAAATTTCCCGGGGGACAAACCCCCGTTCCCCCGTTAAAATAAAAAATTCAATATGCAGGGCTAAAAAAGCCTGCCCCGGATCATTTGCACTACTAGCGACGCCCCCCTGGACATGCATACACGACGCAAGGGCGCCCGCGCTACAAAACTAACATTTTTATTTAAAACATTGTCTTACCTGCAAGCGAGTATCATCCCGCTGTCTCTTCTTTTTCCTTTCTTCCGCCCCCGACTCTTTGTGCCTTTTCGAAGCCATGTCTGAGGTCGGTGTCTGCCAAATTTAACATTGATTGACTAATTTGGTCTAGGCCTACTATTACTTTTGTATATTAACATGCTTTAGTCATTTTTTATTTGTTATTTATACTAGTAGCCTATTGTGATGATTTTGCACGATTTTTATTAACTTTGTATTTGCTCTACAAGTGTAAAACTTAAATAATCAAGCATATTTTTAGAAACAAAATGAATTTATTTTTGTGTACGGTTTTGCAATATACAACTGCTAAAAACTGTAAAACAACTTCAATTTCACAGTTCCTTTGAAACAAATACAATACAAGATCAATAATTTAACAGTAAACATTCTAAGGTCTTTTAAAGTGCAACTGGCTTCAATAATTTGTAAGTCTTGGTTATAAAAATATTACATAAATGGAATGTCTGTTGAAATTAAGCAGCATGCCCTAAAATACTGCTAAACTCGATTTGTGATCTTTATAATCAACAGTAAAAGTAACATTAAAACTGGCCTCTATTTTTGTAAACCACAAACAGCTTAAATAACTGTTTAAAAAAAGAAAGAAAAAAAAACGTGTCAATAGTCAACATTCCTACAATGTTCAACTGCCTGTAATGCAATTTAACTTCAAGTTTTTTTTTCCAAGACAGGCAGCCTATCACAAAATGCTACAGTGCTCAATTTTTGATATTTCAAATAATTTAAGCCATTGGTAAAGAACATTTTAAAACTGACCTCCATTTTTGTAAACCACAAACAGCTTAAATAACAGAGTTTGTTTAAAAAAAAAAAGTAGAATAACAACATTTTTGTCAATAGCAAACATTCTTAAAAGGTGCAACTTCCTTGAAATATTGTAATAAAATTTAACTTAGAAAAATAAAAGCAAATTTTGTTCAAGACAGGCAGCATGTCACAAAATGCTACAGTGCTCAATTTTTGATATTTCAAATCGTTTGAGGTATTGTTAAAGAAAAGATTGAAACTGGCTTCTAAATTTTTGTTAACAACCGCAAACAAGTTAAACTTCAGTTCTTACAAACAATAAACAGTCTGTCTTCCGTTCTGTTGCTCTTCCTCCCAGGGAAGCTACGGTATCCGCAAAGATCAAATTTATAGGGGTTTGCGTTTTACTCAACAATGTTAAGTTGGCCGATCAAACACAGTCATTTTCTTTGTCTGAACCATCACTCTGAAAGATAGGGGGGAAAAAAACAGGTTACACACCACATATATACATACACACACATTATATATATATATATATATATATATATATATATATATATATATATATATATATATATATATATATATATATATTAGGGCTGGGAATTAATAAAAACAAACTAATTAATTGCACAAGTTGCTGTAAATAATTGCAATGAATTGCATTTCACCCAAGCTTGTAATCATCAATATTTAAACTTAGAATAACCTAATTAATAGCCCTGTATTAAAATAATTATTATTTTTCAATAATCAATCAACATAATTTTTTCTAATTATCAAAATAAAATGTAGTCCTACAAAGCTATTATTACCAGAACATGTGATCAGAGCAGGTAATTTTAACATTGCCCAGCATGACTATACCAGCTCAGTATAGGGCTATTGCAAACAGAAGTCTAACTGAGAAATTTCACGTTATTCGAGCGGACTTTGCTTTTCCAGTACGTGATCGGTACATAATTGCGTTTGGGCCGTTAACGACAGAGCAGAACGCGCAGCGCAAACACGGAGTGGCGCAGCAGTAGCGCGCCGCCGACACACACACACACACACACCGCGGAACGGAGAGCGCGGCGCGGAAAAGACCAATGAAAGCTGCGCGAGAATGAAACCTGATCGCCTAACACGGAGGAGCAGAACGCGATATTTTTTTTCACAGGATGGTAGGGGAAGACTCATGAATATTCATTAGGGAACTCATGCCTGATTGGTCTGATGACCTACCCCCTAACCCCGCCCCTAAACCTACCCGTCACTGGGGGTCTGATGACCTACCCCTAAACCCGCCCCTAAACCTACCAGTCACTGGGGTTAAGACCAATCAGGGATGAGTTCCCTAATGAATATTCATGAGTCTTCCCCTACCATCCTGTGAAAAAAAATATCGCGAGCGGGACGGCAGATTTTCGGCCTTTTCAATAGCAGCCGCAACAGGAAGTCATTAAAACGAGGCAAAAAAAGAGCTGTGTTAATTGCGTTATTTTTTTAACACCTTAAGCATTTCAAATTAATCGCAAATATTAACGTCCCCCAGCCTTAATATATATATATATATACAAACTTTATAATCACAGAGAGGATAACGCCAAATCCACCCAGCTCTAAACATGCCTTGGAAACGGATCCAATTCAAAAGATCGATAGTGTTCTTTGTACATAAAACTCAACTTTTTGCTATAAAAGCGCGCAATGTATTGTTATTTCTTTCTATATATAGTGTTTCAACAACTGTGATCTAATCAAGACTGTTATTTTGCAGTCCTTGCACTGCCACATGATTTCCTTATGTTTAACACATGTTATAACTGCCAAAAAAAAAAAAAAAAAAAAAAAAAACTCAAAAGACTCTAAATTAACAACTATGTGAACACCCACATCACTTTTTCCTGGCGATATTTAACAGGATGGTAAAGGATGGATTATTAAACATTCATACCTGACAAAGTCACCATCTTCTCCTCCTCGTTAGTGCTTGGCGCTTTCATCTGTCTTCCGTTCTGTTGCTCCGCCTCCAAGTGAGCAGCTACGGTATCCGCAAAGATCTAATTTTATGGGTTTTTGCGTTTTGCTCAACAATGTTAAGTTGGCCAATCAAACCCTTATTAAGTAAAGTCTACAGTACTATTTTTTTTTTTGTAGAAATTACATAGTTAACTTGTTTTAATTTAGTTACGTTAATGTTTTATGTACTGTGAACAAGCTGTGGGTGTAGTAAAACTAACAATAGTTAAAGTTAATTTTTTTTGCCCGGACAATGTTAGATTGTTCCAAAGTTTTGGTGCTAAATAGGAAAAGGATCTACCGCCAGCAGTTGATTTTGATATTCTAGGTATTATCAACTGGCCGGAACTTTGAGATCGCAATAGACATGAAGGACTATAATGCGTTAATGCGTTCCGCATTTGTCAATGACAGCATATGACGTAATTTTGATATATTTTAAGATGGAAAAATGCGGAATTACAGATATTAGACACGTGTAAGTATGTCATTTCACTTAAAAAAACATAATGTTTTTAGATTATTCTCAGATTTTATTGAGTATGAATCTGGATTATTGTTGTTGTTCAATTTCCACAAGGAATTTCTTCACTTAAATTATAAAATTTGGAGAAAATACTGTATAACCCAGGCCATTGGTATGAATGAAAGATGAATGTACTTTGGAATAACACACAATGAAGATAATGTAACTGTTGCAAGTTTATAGTGTGTTATAACCAATGTAAACTCTATATCAATAAAGTGAGTGATTGCTTTAGAAGGTGTGACTTCCTAGTCTATAAAAAGGCAGCTACTGTATCTGCCTTTCAGCTATATATCCACAGGGCACTCTCTCTTTTACTTGCCAACAGCAGAAATATCAGTCATTCCATTAAACAAAACCTTTTAGAGAGTTCTAAAATATAAGAAAGTCCTAATCTGAATAAATTGTTAAGGCAACCTTTACGGAAAAAAATGTTTTATTCAAGTGTGCCATTAGTATTCTTCTTTTAAACTAAAAATAAGAAAGCATACTTTCAGCCTATTTTATGTACCTCTAAGAAATGTATGCATAAATTTTACTAAAAACCGATGGGTTCTTTTTTAACCCAACCATTGGTGTATGCATGTTGGGTTATCTTAAAATTTGTTAGGTTATTTGGCTATGCGTTGGGTTATTTTTAGTTATAACCTAACTGTTGGGTTAACTAATATGGTGCATTACCTAATTAGTGAGACAAGCCAGGATCCACACATCTTGGTGCTTGGGGACAAAGAGAACTCCTCCCAAGTTTTCATCATTTTCAACGGGGAGGCAATTGAAAAGGAGACCATACTTCAAGCAGTGGATGTGTGCTTCAAAATATTCTACATCTATGACATCTATAGAACATCTATACTATTCCTGGAGGAGTTCCTTCGATACATTGCCCCCTCCTTAAAAGCTTTGTTTTCAATGTTACTGATCATCAGTAGGTCCAGTAGCCAAACACCATATTAAGGTGTGTATAACACAATGTGTACAGTATAGCCTGTTTTAATAAGCATATTTTTTTTTTTTATTGTACTAAATTTGTATACTGTATGTACAGATATATTTTGAATTTGTATACTGTATGTACAGATGTTTTGTGTGTGTGTGTGTGTAGGCACATCTATGTACATTTTTAATTTATGTACAGCCTTTTTAATAAGTATGTTTATTTGCTTTTATTGTGGCACATCTGTGTATGTTTTTAATGTATGTATGTGCACGCATGTTTTAAATTTAATGTGTATATTTTAATATTGCAACTCAGAATTGTTTGTTCTATTTATTATACACGTGTATATTTACATACTAGGCTCACTAATATTTATTACATTATTAATTTAATGCTTAAAACATGTTAAAACATATTTATTGTGTTTATACTCCAATAAAAAAAAATCTATTGAAAACGAGTATTTTATTCATACGCACCAGCTTATCCATAACCTTCAGGCTAACATATTCATACTTAAAGCTAAAAAACTTACATTCTAATTTCAGAGGGCCTTTAAATAGGCCATTTTATGTCCTTTAACTAAGTCGTGGTTTTGTTTTTGGGGTCTACTATAATTGGTTTTATGCTTGAATGTTAAAAAAACACATTATTTTACATTTAACAGTTTACATTGATGCATCACCTGTTTTCCCAGTCTGCAGTGCGTTTCCCAAAGCCAACTATGGTTGCAAGTTCCGTTGTTACCAATAGAGTTCAATGAAACTTGTGACCATAGTTGGTTAACAGTAGGTGTGTTCGACATCGGCTGCGTCTGGATGAAACCGATGAGAGTTGCCGCGTGCAGGCGGAGAGGAGCTGAAAATGGAGACATGAAGTCGGACACTTACTGGTTTCCGTAGTGACCGCTCACATGGTGTTTGCATACTTTACCACAGCTGAAGTGAAATACATGCAATATTTGCCAAATACACAGATGTTTCAGAGACATTTTCATTCAATAGTTTATGTACTGCTTCATACAGCATCTGTTTGAACAAGAATAAAGTTCAACATAAGCCTATAGCTACTATCAATGAAGTGGAGTCAACGTTTTTTAATCAGTTTTATTTTGACAAACATGAAACAATATTACATTGTGACTACATGAAAAGAGTGTTACTGTTATAAAGAACTGATTTGTGAGCTTTAGTGGAACTAAAGGTGTGAGAATAAACACGAAACGCACGTGATTGTTGTCATACGGTGAATCCGGCCAATCGTGGAACAGCTGAGTCATCATCAGAGCTTGTGAAGCCGCTTTTTAGAAGCTCGGAGTCTGCCCTGATTGGTCGGTTGGATCAGTGTGTTGTTATTGGCCAACTGCTTTAAGAGTGTTTCAGAAATGTCACACCCCTGACCATAGCCACAAGTTTCATCACCCTTCTAACGCTACCTCAACCAGGCCTCGCCCCTTATCTTGCGTATAGTATGCCTTGGGCGGGAATTATTTAAAAGAGGAAAATTGTGACATATTGTGACATAGAAGAAAACTCAAGACTACAATCAAGACGTTTAAGGGAGTTCAGAAACAGCGAGCACTGATATTGAGGAAATCTCCCCTTGGTGTGAGTTTGTAACGGTTGCCCCTCCCACTGTCCACTTGACAGGATGATGAGTTCCACCTGATTCCTGTCCCAGCTCGTTAGGTGGAGTACAAAGAAACCCAGGCTGAATCCTAAATCACCCTCTAAACCCTCAATCACTCTTCCCTATGTTAGTCCACTAATAAAGTTCACAGGAAGGAGTGAATGGGGACTGCCATTATTGCGGTACAATATGGGATAGAATGATGGGGTGGTGATGGCACAGTGGATAAGACACGTGCCTTTGGTGTGAGAGACCGGTTTCGAATCCACTGTGAGACACCAATGTGTCCCTGAGCAAGACACTTAACCCCTAATTGCTCCAGAGGCGTGCGACCTCTGAAATATAGCAATTGTAAGTCGTTTTGGATAAAAGCGTCAGCTTGAATAAATGTAAATGAATGAGTGCACTCAATAATGTCCACTATGGTTTCGGACACCACTACAAATTGCTGTCCCCTAAAATAATACTCTATTTGAGGGTATAGGGGGCAATTTCAGATTTAGCCCCAGAGAATTCTAGGCAGAGGAGAAAGACTGAGGCTTTCCACGTTGATCATCTTCTTGTTGTGTATGTTGCTTTGCCTTTAGTGTCAGGTAAAAACGGAAAAGCTGTGAAGTGTGCTTAGGCTAACTCTTGTGTATGTGAACATTAAGTGGCCCTGTTCATTGCCACCTTTTTACTTGTTCTGGACCATTTATTTGTGGAATTTGTAGGTAGGTTGATGCCTTTTTGTTTTTGAACCCCTGTTTTCTCCAGTGTTTTGATTAGAGTTGGAGTCGGGTAATGGAGGATGTCTTTTATTTTCTTGTTAGGTACAGGTAAGTTGTTTCTAAAAACCTGTGAGAAGCCTCTGTGTATTTATATCCGACAATTTTTTTAAATAAACTGTTTTATTTCAAACCTGGTGTCATTGAGCTTTTGTGTCTGCCCTGGGACCTGGAGACGGCAGTTCTCTCATCCTCTCCCTGTTTTTTCCACCCTCCTTTCCTACCCCTAGACTTGAAAGAAGGCATATAACTATGTCTTCATGCAATATTTTCACATTTAGCAGAGCTGGTTGATAATAAAGTTTACATTTGGCAAGAATGTAAGCAATTAAGCAGTAGAGATTTGCTATAAAGTAGATACTGTTTAGAGTTTATAGTAATTAATTGTGATTTATGTTATAATCTGGATTCATTAACCACATTCCGTTCGGTTTTTGGCATGAAATCAAAACTATGTACACAAGTTGTTTCAATTTGTGTGGATCATAGTGGAATATTTGTACATGTGTGAATATATCTCATGTGAAGACTCTTTACTCTATTAATGATAATAATGTGATATAAAGTATAAAATTAATGAGTTAACTTTCTGTTTTAGTATTGAAGGGGTACTTAATCCTTATTGATGGGGCTGTGAGGGTATGTAAATGGGATATTTAGTTAAAAAAATGTATTATAAAAATGTACACATTTAATCAATTATATAAACTGTTTCTGATTAAAAATTGTGAGGTGCAGCAGATGTTACACAAATGGACATATTCGACCACCTTGGCTGCCAAATGCATGTGATCAGGTTCTGGGACTGACACAACCCTCCTGTGGCCACACTCTCCAGTCACCCCTGATCTCACCTGTCTTCTCCCTGCCTTCTGCCTCCTGCCTGCATATGATATGAATGACACTCCATAAACTCCTAAAAAAAGACAAAGAAACAGAGGGAAAGGGAGACTCAAAGTTTTGAACAACAGAACCACTATTGAGCAGGTCATCCAACAATCCCTGAAGATCATTTGTTATAAACGTAGCCTACATCTGTAACAATACAAGAACATGGATATTGACTAAATGCATTTGCAAATAAAGTGCATGACACAAAAGATTAGAAGCCAACCAAACAAAAGTTTGGTTAAAGGGCAAATTATTTTGCAGTGGACTTTTCAGATGTTGTCTCCGGCTGAAGTACTGAAAAAGTGTTTTTTAAAGAGGGGTTACAAGGCTAGCAAACACACTTTTTACTTTGATGAATATGTCATAGTGTAGGTTTTTTTTTTTTTAAAGTTTGTTTACTTAGCTTATATATTCCCACTATTGTTTCCAGGAAAAAAAAATGTACACACAGAGGAATGCTTCCACACATAAGGAGTAAGTTGTCATATGAAATATTATCTAAAAAAGTACTCTCTGCATTTAAATATGTTTTATGGGCTATTATGGGATGTTTGGCTTTTAGTCTGAATTTAAAATTATGAAATACAAAACATTTAATTACCAAAGAGCTAATACAAAAATACAGACACAAAACAAAGAGTTCAATAAATGAAATTAAAATAAGGAGAACCTTTCCACACAGTTAATTTATGTTCAAACAACAAGTGCACAGAATGTTTGTTTAACCAGCAGCTTAGAAGTTTAACAGTTTATTTTAGTGTAAAATGATATTGCACATTTTGTTTCGAATGATAATAATGTCCTAGGTGTTCAAAACCAAAATACAATGACACTGCCAAAGAAATAAAGCATCTTGTCAGACTTTTGACCTAAAAACGTGTAATTACTTACTATATCCCTATTGACCAGTTACCTGACCACAAGCCCTTGTTTTCCTTTATAAATAATTCATAACATAAGTGTACTATGCATTTGATCAGTATGCTATATTATAACATCACCAAATGATCTTGTCATCTTGTTTTATGTGCAAATATGTCCATTTATATTCAGAGTCATGAATTTATGTGAGGAGCTTTCGTAAACTCGTCCCATTTACCTCTGCAGACAGTTATGGCATCACCGATTGTTTTTTTTTTTATGAGCCATTTCAGTTCCTTTAGACGCTTGAGTCATTTACGCCCCTGACGCACGCGTTTAGATTCCGCTCTGAACATCTCATTTTTAACAGATCTGGATTAAGCGCTCGTGTGGCGATGATGACTCATATTGCACCATGATCCACATCCTCACGCAGTCGCATGCATTCAACCTGTGCTGTTCGCTTCACTGCAGTATTTCCCCCAGTGAGCGACAAGCAGAGCTGCGCACTGGATGTCTCCTAGAAGTAAACAGCTTTGTTCAGCTTGAATTTAAAACAGCAAAGAACGCATTCTTGCGTTTAAACAGCGTAGCGGAGACGCGTTTTGAAACTTTAAAACTTAGATAAAAAATACAACGTCTTAAACCGCAGCTCTGTAAGTAAGAGCGATACGCGACGCAAAGGTATAACGTCCGCCTGACGCATGTCTACAAAGACCAAATAATATAGCGCAGACGAAATGCGTTGTATGTGTGGTGTGTCAATACGCGTTTTGCTGGACAGAACGCAACGGGATGTGAAATCACACAAGTAGGCTATCCCGAGACCCGGGTTTAAATCTGCACTATTTAACTAGACCCGGCGTCTGAGAAAAAAAGGACTCTCTTCGCGCGAGACGCTATAACAACGAGACACGACGCAAGGCTACCAAAGACGTTCGTAACGCAACTGAATGAAACCGAACGCAGAGGTTTAAAGCACGTTTTGAACAGTTGATGGGCGTCTTAATGAGACAAGCATAGAAATAACAGACAACGGCGAAAGTCAGACACATGCATAGACAAACAATTAAAAAACAGCGCAGACGGAAATCAAGAACGCGTTCTGTTTATTGTGATGAACATCCACGGCATTCCGTTTTTATTGTTTCCTCTCATTCCGAGCTCATAATTAAATAACCTATACAGCAACGCTTGTCTCAGTGAAATGTGTCTTTTAAACCGCTTTGACCTTTTAACATTTATAGCAGAGCCTTTATAAATGTGATCCTGCCCATCGAGCGTCTATTTCTGCCGAAATCCGAAACCTTAATATGATTTATCGTCGTTTTACGATGTATGTTTTTTTTCTTTCAGCACTGGATAGCTCCTTCAGTTTTACAAACACGCCCTCTGTCAAATGACTGACAGCAGAAATGACCATACACCAATCAAGGGCACTTTCCCAAACCCTATAAGGTGATGAAGAAGACGGGACTTTAGTAGTGTTGGGAAGTCCGACTCATTTCCTCGAATCGGTTCTTTAGAACAGTTTAATTCAATGCAGCCGCTTCGCAACCCGAGAACTGGAATAGTACTCTGACCGAACGATTCTGACTTCCGAATCGGTTGAATAAACGATCCCCTCGCGAATCGGACATCACTAGATGTTGTAGCAATTGGTTTCTGCCGTTCTCATGCTTTAAGACTGGAGAGGACGAAAGAGGGCGGAGTGTGTTTGTCATCCAAGTGTGAAGTACTGACTCCCTGCCTCCGAAAAATAGGATTTTTTCTCTCATTCGATCACGTCTGTTGTGGTCCATCATATTGGGAGGAGTGCATCGGGGATCCTACACATCTGCTGCGCTCATTCAAGAAGATACAAGACCAAACCAGCATCACTTACACAAACAACACCAATGCACCTTAGGGGAAAGGTTTTACCGATACAATAAATGTCTTCAGGCCAGCAATCAAGTGGTAGAAATGCGTGGAAATCCACAGGTGAAAATGCTGTGCTGATTTGATTCATTCCAGCTGTGATTTCTCGCATCAGATTTGGTGAACTGAAGCTTGTGAGTTAAAAGAGCGGGATTGAAGGATATGGCCATAATCTGGATATCGTTACTCTTGCAAGTCGGATTTGTTATAGGATCAAATTATAGATATGCGGAACAGGATTGGGACCTAAAAGGAAAGCTGCCCATTTATAATACGCACAGCAACCAGCAATCGCGCCTCCGGAAGCCCCATTCGGGTTTAGCGCAGAAGATTGAGGAGCAGGTACCCAGAGTGGTGACTGCGTTTCTGCATACGGGGGATTCCTCCACCTTAAAACACGCCAACTGCTCCAGGAGATATGAGCTGGGGGTGTTGCGGGGAAGGACGCGCGGAGACGTGCATCACTCCTTGCGCAGCGTTCTGGACACGGTCCTTCACGCCACAAACTTCCTCAACATGATCCTACAAACGAACAGGTCCAGAGATCAGAGCCCCAGACGCGATATGGACTGGTACCACGCTCTGGTCAGGAGTATCCTGGAGGGAGACCTCAAGATCCATCGAGCAGTGGTTACCTTGAGCGCCGAGTTCCCTCCAGACGGGCCACCTGTTTACCTTCAGGCCACACGGGCAGCTGGAGAGATCATTCTCCAGGATTTATCCAGCACTGCCCACCATATGTTGAAAAACAGAACGGCAGATACAGAGTGGTACCATGAGCATAAAAATAAAAAGAAGACCCATCTCCAAAAACGTGTGCTGAGTCAAGATTTTGCCTCTTTTGACGCGTCTGTGCGCAATGGAGAAAGTTATATTACCGACAAAACTCAGATTCACTGGACAGCTCCGTATTTGGAGTGTGAGAATGGGAATTTCATTCCTAGATGGCTATTGACACTGTCTGCTGGCTTCTATGGCCTCAAACCCAACCGGAATCCAGACTTCAGGTAACTTTGGTTACATTTCACAATGGGCATGCTTGTGCTTAATAGTATTACACGATGCAACGCAGATTATCAACACAATCTGTTATTATGAGGATTAATATGGCATTAGTCTTTTTTTTTATTTTTTAGAAAAGTTAAAAGAATAGCTCACCCAAAATTGAAAATTCTGTCATTAATTACTCACCCTCATGTCCTTCCAAACCCCATAAGACTTTCGTTCATCTTTGGATCACAAATTAATTTTTTTTAATGAAATCTGAGAGCTTTCTGTCCCTTCATAGACTTCTAGCAACTGAAACTTTGATGCTTCAAAAAGTTCATAAAGAGATCATAAAACTAATCCATATGAATTGAGCAGTTTAGTCCAAATTTTCTGAAGAGACTCGATCACTATGGTGAACAGATTAAATTTAGGTTTTTATTCACTTATAAACATTGATCAACTCAGACATCAGTTGAGGTAAACAGAAGCTCAAGCATGTTCGTTTGATGCGTGACATGATGGTGAGGTTTATTCTAGTGTTACGCAGCACGTTTGAGCTTCTGCAAGAGGTTTGTTTTCGCGCCTGTTTATGTTCACTGATCAATGTTTATATGTGTATAAAAGTCTAAATTAAATCTGTTCATCATACAAAGCGATAGTGGTAGTTGCGTAGAATGTCAATGGAGGCACAGAAAGCTCTCAGATTTTAACAAAATGATCTTCGAACGAACGTCTTTGCAGGTTTGGAGAGACATGAGGGTGAGTAATTAATAACAGAATCTTTGAGTGAAATATCCATTTAAAGCATTATTAGAATTATTTCAAAGTTTATTTGTAGCTATAGCATGGTTCACAATACATTGTTTAAAAACAGGTTCACAGAAAACATATGATTCATTGTGTATTTCAGGCAGGAAGTATTCTGATGAGTGTGTCAAAGTATGTCCATTATTACAGAATTACAACATTACCTATTGCTGTAACAGTAATTATTTTTATTGTTCACATTTTAGTATTTTATGTCAAAGATGCTGTTGGTTAGAATGGTAAGCCATCACTGAAGGTGTAGAGAGTGCTTCAAAAAATAACCCTGGTTGCATAGCAAGAAACCCCTTGGCCCCCGAACAATCAGCTCGCTTCTCGATATACAACCACGGTCATTGGAGATGTTTGGATTGGGGGCACCGGTAACACCGGAGCTCGGAGCACAGGAATAGGGCTGTTTTCCTGTTTACTAATTAATCCCACATGGACTCAGGTTTTACAGCCGGAATTGTTCTTTACAAGCCGCAATTGGTCCTACTGGTCCTATATTTGAATGCTAGCTATTTTTCAGTATTTAGGATTTCAATGCATGTTACTGCATAGTTGGACTGCGGTATGTATCAGTTCAGGAACCAAGCACAATTTGTAACAAAATGGTGTTAGCAGTTACATCTGCCGTCTTCAAATTCTCCAGCCTATCGTCTAAATGAGGAAAGCCAGCGGAAGCCAGTGTCTCTCTGGGTTTGTTCAGTAGTTATGCTGTAATTTGTAACCTCTCTGCGCAGGTCGATATTTGGCCAGGGCTTCGTCTTATGATGACTCGTATCCCCAGGGTAATGAATTCCGAAACACTTGCTGGCCATGACATTAAGGTAGATCCATCCTGTTGTCTTTAGGCCCACTTTTTGCCACCTAAACATATTTATAAAGGGGCAATGGAGAGGGGAAGGGGTGTTCTCCAATGCAGCGTCTCCAGCCTTCACTCCCAGGATACCTTTCAGTCAATATGATAATGAATAAATAATGAAAGATGTACAACAGCAACTAGAGGCACCTCTCATACATTTGAGACATTTTTAGATGAATGTCTTGTGTCGGAATTTTAGACTTTTTATCATGGCAGACCTCTTGATATTTATGAAGTGAGACATGCAGGTGAAAAGTTAATCACATCTAGTTGAGTCTTTCTTCACTTTGACAAGTTCCATTATCTGGTGTAGCTTGAGGTAATGGACATGTAGATCACACATGTGATGAATGGTAAATAGAATATATGAAAGCTGTGCTCACTGCCACAATGCCAAGTTGTTGTGGCTGGTTGCCAGGGTGTTGCTATGTATTTTTTTAGCATGTTGCTACTGTTAGGGTTCTGGGTGGTTGCTTATCGCAAAAATCAATAACGTGATAATCATTTCCTTTTTTTTTTTTTTTTTACTCTGTCAATGTATTAACAAATGCATTAAAACATTCTTACACACAGTGACTTGAATACACATCTTTTAACATGAGCATGTTTTTATGTTCTGAAATACATTTTATTTCGATGTATTATGTGCATAAAGTAAAAAAAAAAATGTTAGGTATCCATGCTCAAAACTGTCCTGATATCATTATGAATAAAGAAAGCATAATTTAAAGAATGAAATAACAAAAGGAAGTAGTTTGGCATTATTTATTATTATTATTAATTTCTTAGGGGAAAGTGTTTAAATGTAACTTTTTGTCAATAAAACCTTTTTCGGCCAAGCGGAAATCATATAGTGTGACCCTCCCCCGCCGCATAAAAAATTATCCATCTCTAAATAAATAACATTACATGACAAAGAAAGGTTAGTTAAAGGGTCTGGGTCTAATTACTATATGTGAAGGGTTCATGACACAATGAAAAGCAGTGGCAGAGCATTCTAGATTCTAGAAGATGAAAATGTATTATGCATATAAATGCATAATGAGCAACAATGATTGTCAGTATATTGAAGGCTATTCTATTCTCTCACAGATGATGCTGTTTTATGTAGCTGCATTTATTTAATGATTTTACCATAAAGTGTCCCTTTTGATTTTGATTTGAGTGTTCCCAAACTGTTACAACAAAGTCAGAACTTCACAAATCTCCACAATCTCAGTGTATGGCGTAACATAAAGATTTGTCTCCACAGAATTATTGGAAAAGTCAAACTTGTTCATTAGAACAGAGCGTTCACATACATTTAGCTATTTAGTGTGCTTTCATTTTATTTTAGTATTTAAGTAACTCTTATTCTAGGTCCTTGCTCCTTTGTCAAGTGTGAGTAAGGGTTGGCAATAGAGAAAAGTGAAGCTGTCCGGTCTGCCCGGGGTCTCTGGGGATCCACAGATCCACAATGTCCTATTATAACCCACATGTGCTGTAGGTCCTCTGCCCTACAAGCCCCTGCCAAGAGCCCAAGGGAGGCTGACGTTGGAATAGGCCAATTACTACTGACATGGTAGTCTTAAAGAGCCAGTGCCTATTCTGTAACATCATGTTCATACTTGTCATTACAGAGGACTCAAAAACAGTCAGGCATTTGAATTGGCATTAGAATGACTTTGAATTGGCATTAGAATGACATTTTGCAGTTGTTGTGTATGCATATTGTCGTGTGTGTGTATATATATATATATGTGTGTGTGTGTGTGTGTGTGTGTGTGTGTGTGTGTGTGTGTGTGGTTCAGGCATTCCCTATGTTACGTTGCCACAAAGATGACAATATCCCAAATCCTTGTCCTTGTGGGTAGTTTTAAGGTTTGTACAGTATATTATGTATTAATATATATATTTATAGTATATATTATATATATATATATATTATAATACTATATTATAGTATGTTATAGTATTATTATTATTCCCAGAAGTAACATCTATTTTAAGTAACATCTATTACTCATTATTTGTTCAAAAAGTTAGTATATAATATTAACATTTTGTTTAATTTTATAATATAAAAAATGTAATATTATCATATTAAATATAATTTATACACTAGGGGTCAAACGTTTAAAATAATTTAGATTTTAACAATTCAACAATTCTGTCCTTGTTGAATTCGAATATTACTTCATATATATATATATATATATATATATATATATATATATATATGGATCATGTGACTCTGAAGACTGGAGTAGTGATCACATGCATCACAGGAATAAATTACATTTTAGAATATATTAAAATGGAAAACAGTTGTTTTAAATTGTTATAGTACTTCTGTTTTATTACTTCTATTATTTATGTTATTACTTTTATTATTTACTTTTATTATTTCTGTAAAATATTACTTTTTTACTGTATTTTCCATCTAATAAATGCTAACGTTTGGTGAGCATAAGAGACTTCTTTCAAAAACATTAAAGTCCGCCTGTAGTCAATCATTTTATCCCTTAAAACTCATCTTTGATCACCAATATGACATATTTTTCCTTGAATGTACATTCACATAACTTGAATGTAACTCTACACCCTTGCCTCATTTAGTAAACACGGTTCTATGAATATGCAAATGAGCCCCGCCTCCACTCACTCACAGCATCTCAGAGATCCCCGCATTGTTGATCACACTTTGGCGTGATTGGTTACAAGGTAGTCTGTGATGTCAGAAACACCAGCGATTTCAAACCGTGTTTTTGAGACTGTTTTTGGTTCACTGCAGCTTTAAGGAGAAAATACTCAGCAATGGTGTTGACTGATGAATTTGCACATGGTTTGTCTTAAAGCACATTAAAAACACCACATAGATATTATAAACAACATTAAAAGCCTGATTTTTACCACAGGGGGACTTTAAAAATCTTAATCGCTTAAGTCACATTCTGAGATATGCAGTATGTTGTGCAGTATTCATTCAGCTGTATTCAAGTATTCCATTCAGAACATAGCGAACGTGAATGCTTTGAAAATGGCTACTATCAATAGTGATGTCCTTTCTGACCTCTTGTCTGAACAAATTGTCTGGGAGAAATCCATCCATTTCCTTTGTTAGCTGAAATTAGAGTGAACATGGTTTCGTGCTGTTCTGCTCTATTTGAATTGAATTTCAGTTTGGTATAAAAAAAGGGGGGAGCTCATTAAAAAGAATACGCATGGAGACGGATGTCACCTCTTTTCATCCAGTGCGAAGCTCGATCTCGCCACGAGCGCTGTTATGCTAATGTAGTTCAAAAAGAAAGGAAGACAGTTAGATAGAATTCAATTAGCCAACAAAAACCTGCACAATGAAACAGGGGACTTCTATACATCCTCTGTAAAGAGCAAACTGTCATACTGCCTCGGACTTCATGAAATATGGATGGATGAAGCGTAGAGTAATTTTTAGTATTTGTTCAAGCGGTGACAGAACCTCAGCTAGCTTCAAGGCACATGTCTATTGAATGGCAGACGGCCTTAAAAGCATCCTCTTAATAAATCAAGTGCACTGAAGCATTATGTTTTAGTATGATCTCAATGTCATGTTGTGCTTCTATTTTAAGGAAACAAAATGAGGGAAATGTGAGGGAAATGCATTAGGTTGACAGGACGAGTTTTTGCTAATGTGACTCAAGGCCTCGGTTGGATGATGTGGTCTCGTCTGTGACACCGGGGTCATTCCATCGAGTACTGTCGGCAGTTATCAAAGCAGACAGCCCAGCGATCTTGAATGTCAGCGAGCGCAGTGACGGCATCTCTTTGTGCCCTCACATTTCGGTCTGCACCACCCCTTGCCATTACCCATCCCCATCAACAAACACTGTCTCTTCAGCCTTTATTCCATTACAAGATAATTTATGTGATTTGCTTCTGTTTTTATTCTGCCGAATTTCATGATATGTAATGCTGACAACTTCCTTAAAGATAAAATAACACTCAGTTTCTTACTTGGAAAATCTAGGAAATTTGTTATCACCCCAGACAGCAACATAGTGTCGGCCCAGATCCGGCCCACATCTGGTACACATGGATTCCACACGGCCCGGATGTGGGCCGACACTATGTTGCTGTCTGGAAACAGATTTCCTAAAATTTTAATTCCTAAATTAAATTACCATTGTGAAAAATAAGTCACCTTTATTTATATATAGCGCTTTGTACAATATACAGATTGTTTCAAAGCAGCTTGATGTTGATAAACATGAAAATCGTGCATTTCGGCTGTTGTTCTGCTGAAGTCAGTTCAGTGTTGATTCAGTTCCAGTGTAAAGATCATCATCAATTATTAACTTAGTTCATTTTATCTATAAAGCAGTTCTGCAAAAAAAGGATGTCATCATACAGCTCAGTTCTCATACAACAGCTTTACAGTCAGATCAATAATATTGTTGAATATTAAGTGTTCCCAACTAAGCAAGCCAGAGGCGATTAAGTGTGTACTTACTGTACTTTTACTGTGCACTTTTAGTGTACTTCAAATCTTAAAATTATGCTTTTTTAAAGCGATATATTTGCAGATAATATATTAATCAAAAATAAAAGGTCACTTAAGAAAGTACAATTTCATGTTTCCTAACTCTTGTTTCTTTTTTAAAATGTGCACTTTGTAATAATGTCAAATGAAAACTTTTTCTTGAAAGTACTTTTACAAAATTGTTTTAATAATCTTGGTCGTGCTTTGAAGTACACTTATTTTGATGTGTTGATATTGTGAAGCACATGTAAAGCACTTGATTATAATTTTAACTGTAGTGTGTTATTCAATATTACTTTTAAAGTTATTACACATTTAGTGAATTATAACTTCTTTATTATAAATGTGTAATTAAGATAACGCTTTACAATAGGTCTAATTTGTTAACTTTAGTCAGCTAACACAAACTAATAATAAGCAATATATTTTTACAACATTTATTAAATTTTGTTAATGTTTATAAATTAAAATGTTAGTTCACAGCGCATTAACTATTAACTTTTGATCTTAAAATTTTATTAATAAATGCTGAGATTAACATTAAATAATACAAAAAATTTGTAGAAGTATTGTTAGTTCATGTTACCAAATTTAGTTTACTAATCTTAAAAAAATGAAAAATTATTGTAAAGTGTAAAAGAATATAAAAAATATATTAAAATACATACAAGTTTCAGTAGAAGTGACATTAAAGTATATTTTAGTTTACCATAAATGTCAGTACATTTAGCTGTACACAAACCATATTTCAAAGAAAAAGTCCTACTTAAGTGGGTCAAAAAAGCAAACTAAAGTATAGCTAGTTACTATAACTTTAAACTTAATACATCTTCATTTAATTGCAATTAAGTGTTCAACAACATTATATTCAGTTCACTCTTAAGAATATTATTTTAAAGTATACTATTTCCATAATTAGTACTCTTTTTAAAATGCTAAAGTGTACTTTTTTCACTAGGGCCGGCTGTTTGAGATTTTAGTTAAAAATTGGCCGGTGACACGTTTTGCATTTTCAAAGTATTGATCAATGGAACATGCAGAAGTTGGAGATATCAAGTAGGAATATCGAACATCTGACTTTTTAAAATGGAATGCAACAATGTCACTTTGCTGTTCTCTCTGTTTAAACAGGGCCCAAAATAGTCCTCAGAACAGAGCTCTAATTAACAGCACTGCATCACCACTGATGTCACTGTTATGACAGGCATCACAATGGTAATCACTCAATGCAATCACATTGCACAGATCTTTTGACCTACATTTGCCATCAACTCGGGGTCGACCATATGACCAAAATCTTATATCACCATATGAAAAATTGTATTTCAAGATAACAATATAAATAACAATATAGTTATTTTTGCTTTAAATAAGGTTTGTATGCTATCAAAATGTTTGATACCATTAAAATTCTTGTCACCATTTTCAATATCACAAAAAAATGAATAGTACCCTAACTGAAAAAAAAGTCATAAAATAACAGCAAGGAAAGTAATTAGAAGCACATAGGAAAACAAACTACAATAGAACAAAGAACACAAATGAAAAATTTCAAGCACTAGAAACACTACACAAATTGTAATCAAATGTATAAAAAAAAACACTGTATAGTCTTCATAGTGTAAATTAAATAGACATTTTGTTACGAATTTACAATTCTTATTAAAGTTGCGAAAGTGATCCAGTCAAGAGAAGTGAGAGACTTCATCTCGATTAACATTAATGACAAAGACGACAACATGTATTAGGCTGCTGTCACTTTAAGACCAAATGCACAGATCCAATATACTGATTCACATGCATTTTCATTCTCAACTGTTTATGTTCACTTAAGACATAAACCACTGTGTTTACGAGGATAGTTGCTAAGGCCGGTATTTTGACACATAAGTATGTGTATATAACTCTTCAAGCCCAAATAGGAGGCAAAAAGCATTTAGTACACTTGTTTATAAACGGCAATGCTTAAAAACGCCTCCAAATGATACGCTTTCGTGACCACGTAACGTGTGCGTAACTATGGAAGCTTGTTTATCTCATAATGCGGACTTTTTTTCTCGCAATTGCGAGTTCATATCTCGCAATTCTGACTTTTTTCTCAAAATTGCTTGATATAAACTTGCAATTGTGAGTTATAAAGTCAGAATTGTGTGATATAAAATTCCATTTGCGAGTTGCAAAGTCAGAAATGCGTGATTTAAACTTGCAATTGCGAGTTATAAAGTCAGTCTATTTTCCCTCAGAATTGGACTTTAAAAATAAAAAACAAAAGGAAATCCCGCCCACTATCAATACTTGCAAAAAGTATCAAAAAATACTTATTAGCAACGTTTCAGCATATACCTGATGAAGGTCATGAGACCGAAACTTTGCTAATGAATAGGCACTTTCCACAAATACAGGTTAAAATTGGTGTTCCTTTATGTAAATAAAGGCACAAAACACGTTTTTAATTGTATAAAAATATCGCATTTAACCCTGACACCAGAGGTATTCAAATCAAAGATAAAACTTTTTTTGTTTGTTTATGGCAAGTATAAATGTATCAATGCCTATTAATCAAATTATGGTCCCAAACACGCTAGTCTCTACTGAGAAAAAGTTTAATTTTGGTTACATTTGCAACCTTGTTACTTGCAAAACCAACCAATTCACGAATATGTGTATATATATTTTTTTTATTTACTTGATGTTAATGTGACCGTTATTGCTATAAAATAATCACAAATCATGGTTTCAAACTATTTAGTCATGTCCAAAATTGCAGCGTTACCAAAAAAGCAAATATATATATATATATATACAACGCATTCTCATCCTTTGGCGTCATATGTGACGCCATATGACAAAACGGCGAAATACAACGCACATGGCACCCTTTATCGTCAATATAACACGCACTGTGATGGGTAGGTTTAGGTGTGGGGTAGGGTCTGCGTCTCATATTCATGCTAAAGGATGCCAGTCAACTTTATGACGCCTTGGGTTCGCGTGTTATATTTACGCTAAAGGGTGCCATGTGCGTAGTATTTCGCCGTTTTGTCATATGGCGTCACATATGCCGCCAAAGGATGACAACGGGCTCATATATATATATATATATATATAATTAACCTAATAAATCATAATAAATATAGTATATTGAATTATTTACAATCAAGTAGGAAAAAGTAACCCTAACATACTCCTATGTATTAAATCTTACACCATAATGTGTTTTTCCAGCAAGCTAATGTACTCTGAGAAGTTAGAGGAGATTTTGACAATCATGTATATATAATACATATAGTAGGCTACAAATAATACAACAGACATAGATGCCTTGGTTAAACATCGTCGATTAAGATGCAAGACATTTTCAACAGCTCTTGTCAGCTTCTCCATCTCATTCCAATCTCAGGGAAGACTCAAATACAAGCTAATCTCACATAGTCTGCCACAGTAATTACAGTAAATTAGTACTAATCACAATTATCATCAGGCTTTTCATCATCAAGACAAAATGATGGCACTGTTACCAATCCACTTTCTGTCTTATGAGTTAATAATGGCAATACACAGCCCATGGGTTCTATTTGACCTTGGATGAAGGATGTGGCGTTTGCTAAAATTAGCACACTTGCTTGGCCAAGGCTTCAATTAAGACGAGCAGAGTCTATTCCAGGACTGCACCTTCTGTGTCTGTCTGAGAGGAAGAAAGAGAAACATACAGGAAACGGATACACTTGCAGAGAGAAACAGACAGATCTCTGTTACCTAAGGCAGTCCATCTCCTCAGTGTCTTCTGATAAATATTTGCATGCCTCCAGGACCAGCTTTCACGACAGTATATCTTATAATTATTTTTTTACCTGCAGTAGCTAAGAAAAATGAAGTCTAGAGGTTTATTCACATCATTCTCATATGAGTCGGATACTATATATCGACTTTGGCCTACTTCATTAAGCATCACAGACCCAAACATTGATTATATTAATGATACATTTTCATAAATATCTAGTTCAGTCATGAAACTCTAGAGGGCCCAGGCTGATAGGTCCTTACATGTAATCTGCAAGCAATCACATCATTTACCTCATGGCACAAGCCGATTGGCCTCCGCTGATCCTGCAGCCAATGATTGCTAATGTTAAAGATTTCAATCAATTTTTGAATAAATGAGCTAAACTAAAAAAATGATAAGCACAAAATATGTTTAACATAAATAAGGTTAAAATGATACAATTTTATTTCAAATAATATAATGTCATTAATTACAGCAATGACGATGATGTGTGACTTTAAAATTGAAAAGGTTTTCCTCCAAAACTGTTGCTATGATACATTTACGTCAAGTATTTCTGAGTGCTTTAAGTAGATTTAACCCACAACAATTGACGAATAGCTATTATTTAATGGCTTTAATGTGGCGCAGGCATACAATTAGGCAGAAGCTGGTATCCAGCGGATGCAAGGAATGCTGAGCTTCACTCTCCTCTGGCTTTATGTGTTATGAAGCTCCACAGCACTTCAGACATCAGAACCAAAACACAAGCATGTGTGATGATGAGCTTTACCGTAGCATCAGGACTGCTGTTACTCGCGTTCTCCTGAAAGACACTGTTTGTTAAACTAAAAGTAATGCAAGTATACTAATGACCCATGACATGTATTATTTTCCTGAATGTTTTCCTGTATCACAAACATGATACCTCCCCCTTGGCCCAGTTCCATAAACTGACAACCTTGTGAGATCATCAATTAGCAGAATGTGGTCCAGATCCAGACCCAAGATTTGTTATATACATACTGCAATTTGATTATCTTCAATTCATATAATTGTAAGCAGCATTTTTTTTTTCAATAATGTGAAGTTTCCTTGAATTTGAAACTCATATTTAGGATAATTCTGATTGCATGTGAAGGCAGCATTATTGGCCTTGTTGGCAGAGGCTACTTACACTAACTTGGCCCATTTACACTAACTGATTGAGCCAGACAACATTATAAAAGAAATCACACTGCTACCCTTGTATACCCCCCGTATTTAGGTGGCACCTACTGTCGTGGAGTGAGCTGAATTTTTATTCAGCCCACCTGAACAGACAAATCGCATGCGGAAATCAAACTGAATATGTGTTGGTGTGAGGAGGCCTTTAGATTGCATGGGCATCTGTGCTTTGTAATGAGGTTTCTCTCAATCCTGTTCTAAATGTTCCAGCACGTTGACAGCAGATGTGAGAAAGCTGGTGCAGACAGCTGTGAAGAGAAATAAAAATAAACATGAGATGCCATCAAAGATTATTCAACGTCAGTCAACTTCATTCTTTGAGTTCTCAACTCAAAGCTCCATTCAGCCAAACGATGAAGCCATAAACATTAAAGCCTCTTTTCTCAGGCTGTACTGAATAAGTCCATTGCTAGGGATATATGACAACGGGCCTTAAAAAGCCTTCTACATTAGTCCAAAGGAATATTAGCTCTTTTAATTTCATTGTACTTTAGTTGTTGTTTGTTCAGGATTAGAATACCAAAATCATTCTCCTCTAATGTTTCTCTATGGAGAGAGTCTGTTATTCGTATGTGGCTGGAGATTTTGAAGTCCTTACTTTATGAGTGCTGATGAGAGTACAAAAGCTTACTTTTCTCAGTAGACTGAAGAGGAAGACTACAGTGATGAATAGTGTATTGATGAGCTTATTGATGATTTGTTGTTTACGAGGTAAAAAAGTCAATACAGAAACAGCAAAGTCTTAATTGGTTCATGTAGACTGCTTTTGCCGTTAAGCCTTTTAGAACAAAGACATGAAGACACAGTTCATGATTTGAATATAGTTGTCAACCAATGACTTTTCAGATTAGTAGTCTATGCTCAAAGCTGAAGAATTCTTGTAGCATTTATTCTACATGTGTGCAGGAAGTCTATAATTAAAGCGCTAATATTTTACATAAATGTTGAAAGAAACTCTCATCTTTTCTACGGCTAACAATAGACTAATTTTTCTTTCTCTCTTGTGCTCTGTAATGTCATATAGGGGTGTTGTGCGTGTGGACATCAGCCTGCAGGATGTGGATATTGATCAGTGCTCTGCAGATGGATGGTTTGCAGGAACACACAGGTGCAACCTTACCACAATGGAGGTGAGTCCATCCTCAAGCTCTTGCTTCAGTGAAAATTCAAAAGATTTTGCTTATTGAAACATTCCAGGTGACCAGTCCACAGTTTTAGTTGCTTCTATTAAGTATTTCACATTAAAGGAATAGTTCATGTCACAGCCCCTGTGAAAAAAAGTTCACTTGATTGTATTAAATGTTCACTTGCTGTGTGCTTCAAATCTTAAAAGTATAATATAGACAATATAATATTAATGACATAAAAGGCCACTTAAGTTTAAAGAGAGTACACTTTCATGACTTTTATCTTAACACAAAGTGCACTTTGTAAAACGGTTTTATTTTCAAGTACTTTACTTTTTAAAGAAGCAACTGTAACGTTCAAGAAGTAAAAATTTTTTGATGCATTGACTAACATAAAGCACATGTACTGTAAAAGTAATCATTTTAACTGTAGTGTGTCGTTTGATATTCAATATTTTAAATGTAATAAATTGCACCATTATATATATATATATATATATATATATATATATATATATATATATATATATATATATATATATATATATATGACAAATATACACGACATGTTTCCTTGGAAATGACATTACAGTATATTTTAGTTTACCATAAATGCTTGTCAGTACATTTAGCAGTACATTTTTTTAAAGACAATAGACGTAATTATGAAATTACATATGAAGATGTATTTAAGCCCTATTTAAATGGATCAAAAAAGTGGTTCAGCTTATTGCATTTAATATAAATTTAAACTATAATACTTTTTTGTTTTATTTTTTATTTAAGAAAAAACACACACCATAAAAGTACTTTAAAAGTAGTCAATATTATATTTTATTATATTATATTATATTATATCATTCAAAAATAGGGCTTTAAGTACAAGTAGTCCACACAACTTCTAAATCTTCGTATATGATATAAGATAGCTTTTAAACAGCTCAAAAGAGTAAAAAAGAAATAATGGTGTGTAAATGCAATTAATGCTAAAAACCATTGATTCTCTCGTGTCGCTTTTAATACTTTCCTAAAACAGGGATGTCCAATCCTTCTCCTAGAGGTTCACTATCCTGCACAGTTTATCTCCAACCCAATTAAACACACATGAACCAGCTAATCAAGATATTTTTATGTATACTAGAAACTTCCAGACAGGTGTGTTGAGGCACGTTGGAGCTAAACTCTGCATGACAGTGGCCCTAGGCGCAGGATTGGACATCCCTGTACTAAAACATTCAGACTTGTTAGGCACTATTTGCAGACCATGTTGCTTTGTTGGTGTCAGTTGCATCATAAGATACACAGGAACCAATGTTGTTTGACATCAAAACTTTGGATAAATGATGTTAGAATATTTATTTTTGGATGAATTATTTCTTTAATATCTCTGGTTCACTGCAGAACATAAACAATTTGAACTCTCCAGGACCTCTTACGGCAGTCAAAAAATCACATCATTGCACAGCAGCATGCCATCTCAAATTCTGGTTTCAGTCCTTGATTCATGGTGTTCATCCTGCTGTTATTTTGTATAACAAAAGACATTTTTTTATATATATCTTTGACCTTCTGGATCAACAATGAATGATTTTGCTGTGTCTTAATCCTGTTAACCTGATGCTTGGAGGATTGCAGTTATAAAGAGAATAGATTTTTAAGGTTTGGCTCCTTCATAATGGATGTGATGTAATAGATTGCACAGGGTGCACTGAATAATTGAGAAAGCTCTTTGTGTGCTTGCCTCCTGATGGACACTGCACAGTGTGCATGTGCGTGTGCGAGACACAGTTGAGCGTACCACACATAGCGAGACATCTTCACTTTATGCAATTGAATTGTGACCTCTGTCATAATAGCTTCCATCTTCTGCTTGTAGCACAGGTCTGGTGAAGGTGATGCGGACTATAAATACAGCTCAAAACTGCATTTCAATCAGGTGTTTTGTTGTGCTATAACTGCTTTGTACCAGAGGGCCCAACGTATGCAAAAAAGCTGTAATACGTTCTCATTATCTCGGATGTCTGACGCTGAAACTACAGCCTACATGCCACTGATCCTGTTTACGCCAAACCAGAGATTTCCTACTTCATCAGACCAAGAATATAATTTGCAAAGACTTCCGGAATGTGTAATCCGATACTGCATATGCATTTAGCCATTGTGGTTGAAGGTCTGGTTTTGCATGCTAAAACATCCTACTATGTAAGACAAGCATCACTATTTTTATTGCTAATTATAGCCTTAATGATCTGACCAATTTCTATCCTGAAGTATTAAGCTTTGATGTGTAGTTTTTGTGCTACTCGCATAATAATAACATGAATAAAATCATGCAGCTAATTAAGGATATCCAGGCTATTACTCTTCTAAGAAATCAGTTTTTATTGTTTATTTGTCTGGTTGATGAAGAAATCAGATGAAAACAGACTTGATTGTGGCCTCTTTTGACTTGAGCCACTGAGAAACCACCCATAGATCTCCAAGGAAAGACTCAGAACATCTCAGCATCCACATTAGCAACCATACAGAACACCCAAGCAATCACATAACATTGCTAAAGATAAAGCAGAACACCTAGCCCTAGCAACCATCACTGTAAGAACGGAACCCAGAACAACATAGCAATTGCATAGCAATGCACCGACAACCACTTAGAACATACTAGCAACCACATAACAAAACTCTGGAAACCTCTCAGAACACCCTGGCAACCATCTAATATGGCCCCAAAAACACTCAGAACTCAATGGTTACATTTAAGCGTTTTTCAGAAGCTTTTATCCCAAGCATGTTACATTGTACTCAAGGTATACAGTATGTATTTCTGTAATTCTTCCATTTCCTGGGAATCAAACCCGTGACCTTGGTGTTGATAGCATCATACTCTACTGTGTGAACTAAAGGAATGTAATGATTTGGCAATATTTCTGAATACCCTAGCAACCACATAACAATGCCTAGAAACTACCAAGAATGTCTCAGTTACGTATGTAACTCTCGTTCACTGAAGGAGGGAACAGAGATGTAGTCGGACATACCGTACTGATTGGAATCATGCTTAGGGACCCTGTCAATTTCAAGTATTGATAAAAACGAGCCAATGCACATTGGCGTGCTTGATTAAATCATTTCGGTGGAAAGGGAGACCCTGCGGAAGCCACAACCTGCCTGTAGGGAGGTATCATGTGGAGGTTACACATATGGACCGGGCGTTTCTGGGCAGTACAACATATGGAATGTCACTGAGGTGGCTCCGGCCTATTGCAGGGGGGAGACAACACCGGTCAGAGATGGCAGAGGGAGCTCTGCCAAGGGAAAGATACGGGCTCGCCGCAGAGAGCCGTCCCGTGGAAGAATACACATATGAGATTGCCGTAGGGATCACAACATATGGGACCCAGCCTAACACAAGTTGCACTAATGCATACGAGTGTTAGGCCTGGCATCGGACGCTCCGCCACGTCCGTTGCCGAGAAGTGTGGAGGAACTCAACAAGGTTCGGCTAAAGAGGAACTCCACTGGATCAAGAATGGCACATGTATCAAGCCGTGTATCAAGGCGCATAGGAGGGGAATGGCGCAGCAAGCCGACAGTTGGAGCGGGGCTTATGGTGTTGACTGCCTTCTATGTGAAGAGAGCACACGGGAAGCTGCTGGCTTGACACGTAGGCTATAGAATCTAGCGAACATTTTTGATGTCGCCCAACCCGCAGCTCTACAAATATCACCCTTCCAAAGAGGTAGGTCGCTGGACACAGCTGCATCGCGACAGACCGCTCCACTGGAGGGATTGCCTCGTAACCCTTCGCCGTTCCTCCATCAAGGGTAGTGAGGAGGGAGGAGGTACTAAGGTTGTGCCATCCCTTGACCTTGTAACCTCCTTGTTTACTTCGGGAAAGAATGGTACTGGGGCGGCACGCTGAGGACCAGCATGGCCCACCCCGAGAAACCAATCATCCAACCGAGACGGTTCAGGACACGGTGGAGGGTTCCACGCAAGCCCGCCCGTCTTGGCAGCCCATTTCAGCATAGCTGACATTTCTGGATCCGGCTCGGGCAATGCTACTCTCCCAAAAGGAGTCGTCATCTTCAGAGTACAGCTCCCCTTCCGATGCAGCGGTCAACATTCTGACCTCAGGAGGAGCCCCAGAAGAAACGGCATGTTGGTCCACTACAGAGGGACCAGCACATTCAGTAGGGAGCTCCACAGGCTGCGGTGCGACAGTCCTCAGATCACCCATCCCACACGGGGCAGTAGCTCTCTTCTGGGGTCGGCCAGAAAGGCCGCTAGAGCGGGGCATGGGAATGGGAACTCCACCTTCATGGATGAAGGTGAGTCTTGATCTCAACACTGAGATAGTCATGTTCCCACAACGACAACATGAACCATCCACAAAAGCTGCTTCAGCGTGCTGAATGCTGAACATGTGATGCATCTATTGTGACCGTCAGCTGATAACAGGGAACGACCGCATCCAGAAATGGACGGGTGGAATGGCATCTTGAAAAAGACCCAGACACACCCGTGTTGCTCTTTAAGAAAATGGGACTCTCACCAGTGCCGGATTACACAGGGAATGACCGCGGCAACACTGACAAAGGATGGTGCAGCCTGTACCAGTGAAGCACTCACTTCTTCGTCCTCTAACCAGCCGTCAAACAAAAAAACACAAAGAGAATGCTGTTAAAACAGCAGTTGAGAGCTCAGAAGCTCGCTTATTAATACTCGCAGAGGACAGGCTCCCTAAGCGTGATCCCAATCAGTACGGTACGTCCGACTACGTCGAACATGACTGAACTGAAAGGGAACACCCTAGATATGTAGCACTGCAAAACTATGGTTGCATTATAAAAAACACAGCATGAGCCAGTAGAGAGACCAGTATAGACAATGATGACCAGGAGTTGAGTTTCAATCAATTTTAGGAATATGCAAATGCATTTGCCTGTCTGACGTCACAACTCCAATATCCAAACTGTTTTTGGAGCTTGATTAAATAAATGTTACATTAAATAAATTTGTTTATAATGAAGAGGACGTTTTAGGGATTTTTTTAATGGTACAAAGACCTCTTCTATGTCAAAAGATCAAGGCAAATTTGATTTCTAATGTCATGTCATGGCCCCTTCAACAGGTGTTAAAAAAGACAAAGGACAAACATTAATCTTCTTCGGAAAATGTAAAAATCTTGTGGCATTTTTGGTTTTTCTGTGCTGTATACCCAACCAGACAAGAGTAAAAAGCATATCCGTACAGTTAGTCATACAATAAGCCCAAAATTAGACAAGACATACAAATATACGCCAGGGTATAAATAGTATGTAGAAAAGCAGAAAGTGCCTTACACACAAACATGCATGACTGATAGACACGTTTTCTATTTGGAGATTGGTGAAATAGCCAAGCTATTCTCAGCGGCACTTTGAATTGATCTTTTCCTGGTGAGTCACACACCTGCTGGTTTTGCATTGATCATACGCTGCTGTTATTGCTACTTTAAGGCACTGAACTTAACAGATGAGCCTGTTCGTTTGAACCCCCTGTGAAGTTTGATATTTAGAAATACATCCACCACTGGAATAATTACTTATCCATCCTTTATGTTTCTCTGTAGGTTGTGTTAAAGAAAAAAAGATTTAGTGTGAAATGAAATATCCGTTGAGCTCTTGTTTTTGTGCTCGCTGTATGACAGGGATGTATGGTTTCGATAGACTGCGGTACTAATGAGGAAACGAGGCACAGAGAAGCTCAGAGGAAGTGCCATTAAAGAGAGCCATCGTTTATAACCTTGTGTCTCTGCAGGCCTGATATTCTTTACTAAGCTCACCGTATAGACTTTTATGAGTAAACTACTCTCCCTTATACAATTCTGCTCTAAAAGTAGAAGCACAGATTAAGTTTGCAAAAATAAAAGAGGACACGTGGGAAGAAAATCTCGTGTTTCAAAGAGGCAGGAATGTGGGTGCTTTTTAAAAGTATATCAAACTAAATGAAAAATGTGATTGGTGCTTGTCCGTGCAATACTTTTCTCCACAATAACATGAGGCGATTGTTATGGTTGCTGTGGGCTTTACCAAAGTCCCTTTAAGAAAAGTAATTTCACTCGGCGGCCATCTTTGAAACGACTCTCGGGCATGCAAGTGCAGCTCCTTTCTTTTTGAATGGGAAAACATAAAACTCTCCAAAACTGTTTGCCAAGCTTACGATTAAATTACCAATGAAATCTGACAACAACTGTCTCATCAATTTTGTTTTCTAAACGCTCGAATCATGACAAAAAACCGGCTTGATCAAGGCTAATGGATGTGAATTTTCCGGCTGGATCAAGCTAATGTGCATGCGCAGTGGAAGCGCGCGTCTGACTGTTTTTATAGGAACTGGAGCATCTAACAGCTGCAGTGATGCAATGACTTTACCAATCCGCGAATGGCTCTTATTTAGAAGGCGGGATTTATTCCGCCATATTGAGCTTTGCACTTTTCCCCATTAATAACAATACTAGTGATGCGTCTTGTATAATTCTATAGTCTTTGGCTTAACTATGTGTTCTTACTGGATGCTACATGGTTGCTCAGGAGTTCTAGCCAGTGATTGCTAGTATATTGCTTTGCAAAAAAAGTCCAATGCTTAATGTAAAAAAATGTACACTGAAGTCACTTTTAAACCAAGCATTTTTCTGCATTGCAAACTCAGCATGGGGAAGTCTTTCGAAATTATGATCTCATGGATTCTAATTGAAATTACTGCATTGTACCCACAAAAATTCACCAATGGTAAATGTGATCTCACCTTTAGTCAAGAGAGCTCAACTTCAAGTTTCTGCCGTATTCTGGGAATGATTGTACTAGGCTACAGGACGAAACGTTTCTTAGTTATGCTATAAGGCTACGTCTACATTAATCTGGATACATTTGAAAACTGCATTTTCATTTCAAATTTTGTTCATTTTCAAGCGTTTTCCAAAAGTTGCTCATCCACATTGAAACATCTAAACCACTCAGTTTTGAGTCCAGGTTGCACTCAAAATCACATGGTCTAAAATACAGTTGCCATCATTTTTTGCCGCTGAACAGCAATTGCGAGTACATTTTCAGTCATCTTTGCAGGAATGCAATATTAAGACTGCACAATGGAACATTTCTCTTTAGCAACGATATGAATGTATATAGCTGGCACAACAATGCCTGTATAACCATCTATATCTATGGGTACAATATGTATCACGTGACTTAGCATTCGTCATCGTTTTCAAATACCTCAGTTTTCACAGTCCACACTACAACCAAAAATGGTGTTTACAAATGTATCCACTTGGCAGAGCGTTTTCAAACAGCTCCTTCTTCGCTGACTAAAACGCTGTCTCAATGTGGACGAAAGGCCAGAACGGAGAGAAAAAGAGACATTTTAAAACGAAAATGTATTGGTCAGTCAAGTCAAGTCATCCTCATTTATATAGCGCTTTTAACAATGTAGATTGTTTCAAAGCAGCTTTACAGAGATAAAGATATAATTTAAGGTAACAGAGATTGGTTTGGTTTTATAGTGGCTCTTGAAAAATGTTTTTTCCAGCTAAAGTTAGTTTTGATTGCTTCACTTCCGTCTAAATGATCATTTGTTATTAAATTAGGGGCCGCTAAGACGACACCGTTCTCTCTAAACAGACTTTAAACGTGAACCTGTGATAGACGCTGATGGCGTTCACATGCGCATTAAGAATTGATTCTATAGTTATGTGCGTTTGAATATATGTGCGCAGGTTTATAATTCCTTACAAACCATGCCTAAACAAACTACTTGTCTATAAATTTTGATGCAGAATTTTTATTTTATCTTATCACTTTGGGTAGGTACGCGAACCGAAAAATTCCACAACGCTTTATCTGTAGAGTTGTATAGGGATCCTCCATAGGGAGAGGCTAGTTGGCACTTCAGCACTGCATTGTCATCAGGTCCAGGCGAAAGTCCTTCGTCAGATCTGGAAACGGCCTGGATCCAGCAGGCTGCGGGAAAACCTCAGGATAAACAAAGACACTAAAATTAGCGTAGATGCCATTCTTCTTATGATGTAACGAGTACATCAGGATTTGAGGGAAGTGTTCCCAGTTCCGGCTGACCTAATCTAAGCAGCCTAATATTAAATTATAGAAGTCTATAGAGTGTTATGTGAATGCTAGGTCAAAGAGATGTGTTTTTAGTTGGTGTGGACAAAGTCTAAGAGACCATGTTTAATTTTACGCCTAATTAAATATGATGGGTTTAACTTTTAAGAGTTTTATTTTAATTTATTTATACAAAATAGTATAGAATTTTAAAGAGGACATATTATGCCTTTTTACATTTTCAACTTTCAACATTGTGTAATGTTGCTGTTTGAGCTTGAAAAGGCTCTGCAAAGTGACAAAGCACAAGTCCCTCCAAAGGGAGTTATACTCTATATCAGTAAGCATGGTTTCTGAACTCCCTGAAAAGCCTCGATGGACCCTTTACATGGAATGTGATGATACATTTCCACAGTTATCATCATCGCCAATCAAGTTACGTTTTTAATATTTTAATTTTAAAAAAAAATCGAATACTCTTTTATAATGTCATATTTTGTGTTATATTACCTTGACAGTAAATGACAACAAAGAAATTAGTGCTGCTGCGAGGCTGTTTCTTATACAATGGCTAAGGGAGAGTGATGGCAAATTTGACATCTTCTGTCTGCTGTAATCAATCTCTATATTTTTTCCCGCTTTTGGAAAGTCTATTAGAGCAAATGCAAATAAAAAAATGATTTGCTGTTGTCTTTCATTCACTGTTTTAGAAGTTTACACAACTTGCATCTGGATCACACAAGTGGACATCACCTGACCCAGGGAGCGTGCCGTCACCTACGTCCCCCGTAGGGGGAGGTCGGTTGCGGTACGCAGCTCTTGCATGAGCCCCGGATCAGCCCTGCCCTTGTGCATGTCTCTGAGCACCCGTGCCTGATAAACTTGCAGGATGGCCATAGCATGCAAGGAGGAGGCGGCCTGCCCCGCAGCTCTATAGGCTTTGGCCACGAGAGTGGGTCGAAAACCTACAGGCCTTGGAGGGGTGCTTTGGGTCGCCGCACCAGCTGGAGTGCAATCTCGCTGGAACACGCGTCACACCGCTGAAGAGTCGCTCGTCTCGTATCTCAGGACTCAAAGACAACTTTCAGTGGAGAGAAGTGAAACACTCGGCTCCGAAGCAAAAACATAATGCTAGACTGCTCTCACAGCTCCTTTTATACCCACAAGGATAATATTTTATATCCGAGTTCTGCTATGCAAATTTCGCAGACCCATGGCATTGTTTTGCCATTGGTCCGTTTTGTAGAACTTGAAGGTGATAGGCATCTAAGCAAAAATCTGTTTATACTGGTATTGTGTCTGTTATTGGCAATTAACTTTCAAGTAGTTGCTAAAATGTTACTTTGCACACTCTTCAGAGTCCTGCAAAGATGACAAAAAATTTACTCACAATTGCTTTTTAGACCTAACATATAATGGTGATTGAGTGTGACCTGGATGCTTTAGTGAATGGTGAGATATTTTGCTAAATAAAATGATCCTGCCATACGAATTTTATGATAACTTTAAAATGTCTTGTTCCATCTGAATGATCTCAGTGAGTCTTTATGAGAATTTACGCATGCGTGAATTTTGCGTTTTCTTTCTTTTCATTTTGGAAAATGCTTGAAAAAGCTAGTGTGACCAGAGAGTTTTTTGAAACGAAAATGTTCCGGATTAATGTAGACGTAGCCCATGATGACGCACAGGTCATAATATTCCTCATTTAAATAATTCCCACCCAATGCATACGTAAAATAAAGGGGGAGAGGCCTGGTAGAATTGAGTTAGTAGAGCATTGAAACTCGTGGTTATGGTAAGAGGCATGACATTTCTGAAACAGGATTAAAGCGGTTGACCAATCACAATACACTGGTCCAGTTGACCAATCAGAGCACATTGTGCTTTTCGGAAGGAGGGGCTTCATAGAGAACGGAACTAAACAGACCTTTACTGAAAGATTGGGAAGAGAGGTGCTGTAACAATGTAAAATATATGAGAAATAGATGTTTTATGAACATTCACGCATGAAGACCTATTCTAGTAGACCCCAAAAACAAAATCAAAACTCATTAAAGAGGCTATGCCCTCTTTAATATCTCTGCTAACCTGCCATTTTTTGTCTGCTAGTGAAAACTGAAATCCATGTCTGTAGCACAAACGGAAAGAATTAGTTAGACGCCAAAGATTAATATTTTTGTTTTAGGTTATTGTTCAAATTACTGTGAGAAATATTAAGAGTGATGATTACTAAGCAAGTACTTTTGATTGTTTTCCTTTCTGACTTCACTTTGTTGTTTCTTTTCCACTTGTGTCCACAGATAGAGTCATAATTTCACAAGTTGCCTTGGCATGTTCCAACTGTCGCAGTGTTCATTAAGTATCAAGCCAGCTCCTGGTTCATACATGTGTAGGGTATCTGGACTATGTCAGGACGACTCATGCACTTATACATGTAAGAATGCTTCTAACCTCTCTGACTCTGGTTCATAAGTCAGGTTGGGTACCACAGAGTCTGCCCCTAATGGCGTTCATTGACACTTTCATAGCAAACTGAGTTAAAACCAAGCCTCCCCCTTTCCAACGAGAAGGAACTTGTGTACAACACACACACACAAACACAGCAGGGGGTCAGGCCTCAAAGAGATTGTTATCCCCTCAGAGCCAGGCCAGAAGGAGACCAGAGCACATTCCAACACCCACACACACACACACACACACATGAAACTTTAATTAACTTCATCATATAAAGACTTTACCGAAATATATTTGATATGTTGTTATGTTCGTCCGATTGCCCAGGTCCTATGAAGGTATCTGTGAGTGTAAAGCAGTTCTAAACAAACTACAAGGCTTTTTAATTATGCTTTTAATGTAACTTTGCAATATAATCCTCCTTACATGTCGATGCTGATATGTACAGAACGCCCTAAGGCTGGTCAAGTCATATATGTATATGAACATACCGTAAAATTTTACTATGCTGTACCATATTTTGGAATGATTCTGACCGAATTCGGCCACGGCCATAAAATATCTAAATGACCGTCTCGACAGGACAAAGGAACACTTTTGCCGCGTACTTTTCTCACAGGTGATTGGTTCATTCACGCGAGAGAAGGCGTAAACAGAAGTGCCTTAACCCTCTGGGGATGGATTGGGCGGTACCGGACAAAATGGCATACTTTTACAAATGTGTAATTATCTTAAAAACTATTAATGATAGAGAGGTGCGGTCTTTTTTGCCATCTTCCTCAGATTCCGCTGAAAACAGTGATAACAAACTTACCCGGCTTGTATACACACTTCCTTGTTGCCCAATACCACTACGTCAAAGGCCAATGAAATCGATGTTGTTTGTCAGATTCACGAGTAACAACCAATGGAAAAATTGCAGATGGAGGAATATTTTTCTTACCCAATCAGAGGAAGGTTAGCATGACGTATTCTAGCAAATTGGAGGACTCTGTAGCCTTGCAAGGGGGGGTACTATATACTATTACGCAAACAGCGTTGAATGGCAGAGATTACAGAAAGCGAACGGACGCGCCGAGTATAAACAAGGCTTTACGGAGCGAAGTATAATATATATATGCACACACACATACAATTATAGCATTATTTATTGTTTTAGCACTTTTATGATGGCAAGCAGTAAACGATTTACGGTAGAACAAGCTCTGGAACAATTACTGGAGAGTGACGAGGAGAAAGCATTGCTTAGAACATTTCTAAGCATTCCTAAGAAAAACGCCTGGGACTATTTGTAAATAAAGTAAAATTTTTCATTGTTCTTTACACATTTTATTTAACAATTACACATGTCTGTCAAGAAAAGGATTTGACATATATTTTTTTTTGTTCAAAAACTGTTCACTATTGTTGTGTGATGTGTGATTTTCAGAAATTAATGCCAAAAATCGAATTTCCGTTTTTGAAATTCTCTAGTTTATTGTACATTTTCACTCATACTTCCTTTATAAACATATTACATGCGTGCTTATGTTAGCTTAGGGTTCTCTGAATCCATAGATACCAAACACATAGTGTTCCATCTCCATAACATATAGTTTATAAGCCCAAATGTAAAAATAGAGATAACGGACCAAAAAGAGCTTAGTCCCCAGAGGGTTAAACAGACGCAGCCAAGCTCAACTCTCTCTCTTACTTCTCCTCTCTTCGCATCATGTAGCTGCTCCACGTGATCTACCCTCCGGGGATCTTTTCTTTTGTTTGTTTGTTTCTTTAAGTTTTTATTTTCCATTTTCGAATTCTCCTTGGTTCATTTCCACGGGCGAGTGAAATGAACTTAGTCTGAATTATCAACCGGCAACTTCACCTCAAACGGACATTCAAAATCACCGATCTTGACTCGCTCTGGAAGAACGAGTGAACACGTGACGCTCCCAGGATCGAGACACACACGCCTTCTTCATATCAGCCACACAAAAGAGCTATAAATGTGCAAGTATTTCGTTTACTAAGCTTTCATAGCAGTAAGATTTGATGTTGATTTCTTGTGGTCTCTCAGAGGGTTTTGTCCAGGTGAATTTTGCAGAACTGTGATCCATACTCTCTCTCTCTCTCTCTCTCTCTCTCTCTCTCTCTCTCTCTCTCTCTCTCTCTCTCTCTCTCTCTCTCTCTCTCTCTCTCTCTCTCTCTCTCTCTCTCTCTCTCTCTCTCTCTCTCTCTCTCTCTCTCTCTCTCTCATTGTCGTTGTATTTTGTTGTAAATACATTTTATTCCTTGTAACGTTAGTAACTGGTATACGTAACTTTGCCTTTATTAAATGCATTATATTAATTTATTGATTCTGTCTTTTCGCTCATATACAAATCCCTTTAATGTATATATGATCCAAAGCTACATGCTTTACAAATTTATTGATGGCTTACTTAAAGAATCGTTATAGAACAGGAAGGCTGTTCCTTCTGGCCAGAGGAATAGCTTCTCCTGAAAGTCTATAAAGTAGGATAATTTTGTGAGGTTTGATTGAGATCGAATGATCAGGTTTTTGCTGGACAAAAAGATGATTCGGTCACAAATGAATCCCCTTTAAGATTATCCCGACGATCTATCTATGATAGGCATAATTGATATATTAAATATTTAATTATAATCCGTTTTGATTGAGTATTGATATACAATTGAGCTAATTTTAACCTGTCTGTAAAATATAGTCTACTTATGCAATTAATTATAATCCTTTTTGTTAATTGCCTAAGTACATTTATAAATGTAGATGCAGGGAAATATTATCCCTTTTTGGGAGATTTAACATGTATGATTATCTGGGTCAACCCGTATGAATAATTATTAATTGTGAAATTACTATTTTTAAAATACATATCCCCAAGGCCTGACCCAGGTTTTCGTTACACATGACAAACTAATCTCCTCTTTCAATATGCTGTCATAATGTCTCTATTTATAGACTGTGTAAATGAATAGGATGCTGATATGAAAGAATTACTGACAGTGGCATAGCATATACAGCTCCATTTATAAACCACCCATAAGGGAATGCTTGCAATAGACAGAGAGCCATAACTGGAAAGACTCATTAATCACATTGATTTGGTCATGGCAAAACTACTGCCGCAACACTCAATATATGACAATCAATTATATCACGATGTGTGGCACCAGGCCAGCAATACCATTCAATAGCGGTGCACATTTTTTTGGTGACGGCTTGGAGCAGTTTCCTCTTGTGTAAATGAATTAGTCTGATCTTGAGCTGTAAGTAGATTTGGTTTGATGTGATTTTATGTGGCCGCAGTCCAAAAATAAATAGTAAAAAAAAAAATGTGGCAGTTACAAATTGAATATGCTAATAGTTACCAAAAAGTCTCAGATAAGTGATGTATTACTGTACATTATACACTGCATGACCAAAAAAAAGTTACTGCTTAAATTCAAGTGTGTAGCTTTTCATTTCTTAAACAGCCATGTAGGATGACACATCGTTCCCAAATTCCAGGATGAGGATGTCAAGAGTCATCAGGGTCAAATTGTGAAAGAATGGAAAGAGCATGAAGAATAATTTTCACAAGTCCAGACCTTAAAGTCATGAAAGTCTTTGGGATGTGCTCGAGGAGACTTTACAGAGTTCTGGACTCTTGCATTGTCAATACAATATCTTGACCTAAAATTGATGGACCTCTTGATTGAAATAAATGTTTTGAGGTCATTTCCATTAGGGTTAGAAGAACTGTTGCCAAACATATAACATGAAACATAATCACTGCAATAATGATCCAATAATAGACTTTTAAGCATATGCCATATTTAAATCTAAACAGCGATTTTTTTCCACTAATGGGCAGTGTATACATTTTTTTTAACGGAAAATTGCAATATTTCTTATAAATGATTTATCTGTGCACATCTTTTTTTGTAATCTTTCAAAATAAATGATAAAATCTAAATAACTCTTGCATTAGGGCGGAACAACCTGTCACTTACATGATCACAGCAATAGCAAACACAACCATCCAATGGTCCAATCAATTCTCGATGGCCGAAATCAAGTCCCACCCTACTTTTTTTTCTAGTTTTAGAAGCCATTTTACTCGGATATATATCACAACAGGTAAGAAAAGACTTGCAATTTCCATTTTCATGTCGACTTTAACAAAGTATCTGTTTTGGATAGAATCTTATTCAAAAAGACTCAACGTCAAAACTATCAACTTAACGCATATTGATTTTTCTTTTTTCCCAGTCTTCCTTGCAAAACAGCTCCAGACAATCAAATTATTGGGGGGATTTATTCTAGTCAATTCATTATTATTTTGTATTATCTTTGGTTGTTTGGTTTAGATTTTATTCAGGTCTGGGCTCTTACTCTGCGATTCCAAAATGTTCTTCTTGTTCTTGTTCTTTTTCTTTTAAAGCAGTTTCTTTATTGACTTGAATGGCTTAAAAAAGAAAATCCTACAGTCACAAGTGAGAATGTGACGACAATATTGAACTATTGGAAGAGCTATATAAAAAGCAATTGAAATCAGACGTACTGTATTTCAGTTTATTTGTAAGAGCATGTGCTAAAGCTTATAGTGATGAAACACAAGCGAGTGTCAGTCCCTGTGCACCCCGACACAGGCACACACTGCTCACACTGAGAGCATGAGTTTTGAGCGTGACTGATCACTCGGCTGGCTCACAATCCACTTTTACCCATCCGTGGGACGCACTCCCACACTACTTGCTGCATGTGCTGCCAAATAACTTCCACATGGCAAATGCTGACTTTCATCAACTTATCTGAAGCACATCTCACATTGTAATGAACTATAATTATGCTCCGAGCCAAAATATATATACACTACCCTTCAAAAGTATTTAAACGTATATATATATATATATATATATATATATATATATATATATATATATATATATATATACATATATACACACTATCATTTCAAAGTATATCTTATGCACATTAAAGTTATGTATTATTTGATCAAAAATACAGTAAAAAAAAAAACAGTATGTGTGAAAGTGTAAGGCCCTGTTTACACCTGGTATTAAGATCGATTCTCTCGATCGGATCACAAGTAGACGAGGGAGGCACAATACCCATTTACATCTGGTAATTAATTACCAGTCCCTTTTGTCCACTTTTAACCACTTCTTCGAGGCGGGTAAATTAATGGGTTTTTTTGTGTTGAAAATAGTAGTACTGCTTAATATATTTGGTGGAAACAAGATTTTCAGGATTCTTTCGGTGTATAGAAAGAACAGCAGTTATTGTAAATAGATTTTTTGTAACAAGTCCCCTGCTTTGGGTTCATGGACTTTTATGTTGAAGTATATTTTCAGTTCCTATTGTTCCCAGTGTTCACTACTTGTGTTTTGATCCTGTTTTACTTTCTTAGTTACCCTTGTTAGTTTCCATAGTATGTCATTACCCACACATGCCCCTTGTTAGACTCTTGTTTTATATATATATATATCCCATGTGTTTAAATCGTTTTTTGTCTGCCGTTGTCCTTACATGTGTTTTTGCGTTTCTGTTTGGATTATCTTATCGTCATCTTCCTCCCCATTTGGATTATCTTTGTTTACGTATTTGGTATATAAACTCTTGCAATTATATCCTCGTCTCTCCTATTCCCTGCACAACCATGACAGAACGACCGACCCATAAATGGATCTAGCAGCAGTAAAGAGCCACAGCGCGGAGTAATTGTGCAGTCTTTCAGAATTCTCTTATTTTGTATTAAATGTATTTAAATAAAAATGGACAAAAGGTAAGGTGAGCATCATTAATATTATTTCTCATACTTAGAAAGGGATTTAAACAAACTTGGACAATTAAGCAACCACCTTCAAAATACCGAGGAACCACCTAGCAGTGCCCTAGCAACTAGAATGTGCGTAAAACCTTTGAGAACACCTTTGCAAATGCGCAACAATGGCCTAACAATCACCCGCAAGTGGTTTGTGCCCCTAGTGGCGCTCAAATGACACACTTCACCTTTAAGCAGTTGTATCGTCTGCTGTGTGCGATTACCGTAACCTCACAGCTTGTCAGCAGGCTGTGATGTTCCCGTTCCATCCTCAGATCTGTTAGTGACTCTGATGTAATGAGCTGCTAGAAAATGGCTGAGGATAAACATGTTTGTTTGCTCAGGGCTTCAGTCTGTTTGACTGAGCCCCACTTAGCGAGCTTCATTTCCCCCTCTCTTCCTCATTTCACTGGCTGCGCGGTTGACTGGCTGTAATGGTGAACGACAGTGTCCTCGGCGAGTGCTCAGGCCATTCATCTTCATAGAGGAGAGAGAGACTTCATCTGCTCTACAGCACCGGCAGCAGCTGCCCTGGCCGTATTAAAATAGGTGTCAACAGAACAGCGTGTAATTGACTAATGCTGTTTCAATCTGATCCCTGCTAACTGCCTGACCACCCGCAAGAAAACACTGTTTTCCTGCCCTCACAGGATGGGAAGTGGGATACATATTATTCCTATGATCAATAAACAGTGCATGAGACACTTTTTTACACTTTTATATTTAATATTTTAAATATATTCAGCTTAAATTTGTTTAATTATTTGTATTAGTTTTACCAATATTAATTCCATAACATAAATTATATTCTGTAGTATTTTGTTGTTGTTGTTGTTGTTGTTTGCTTGCTTGAATCAATGGGATGGTCGAAATAAAATGTAATCCAACCACTTATTTGCATGTTAATAGCAATTAAATAAAAATGTAAATATATGTAAAATGCAATTAGCTGAACTTCAGCTAAATGTTAACCAATAATACCATTATTAATTATTAATAACATTGATTGACATGCATTAGATGCAATATTCATTGAAACTATCATGTAGGATGGTCTCAATTATAAGAAACAAGCAAATAATGCAAAACTATTGCCATTTCATATTGATTTTTGATATTGATTCTTGTATTGTGAATTTGGTCCAAGGCTGTCAAGGTAAACGGGTTTTATTGCACAACCAGCTCAGTGAGTTAACACAGGATCAAGGGAGAGAGGTCGTGAGAGAAGAGATGTAGGAAGAATCCTCTAGTGACATGAGGATGGGAAATGATGTCACATCTCAGCATGAGGTAACATCACGTGCAAGAGGAGAGCTCTGCTTTAGCAGTGTTAGTAAGCTAAATAAATAAATACACAAGCTTCTATCAGAGATACAACAAGACAGAGGACTTAAAGGGATAGTTCACCCAAAAATGAAAATTAGCCCATGATTTACTCACCCTCAAGCCATCCTAGGTGTATATGACATTCTTCTTTCAGACGAATACAATCAGAGTTGTATTAAAAAAAATGTCCTGGCTCTTCCAAGCCTTATAAGGCAGTGATCGGCTGTATTTTTTTTAAGTCCATCAAAGTGCATCCATCCGTGAGAAAAGTAATCCACACGGCCCTGGGGGGTTAATAAAGGCCTTCTGAAGTGAAGTGATGCGTTTGTGTAAGAAAAATATCCATATTTAAAACGTTATCGACTAAAACAACTAAATCAAGTCACTGCATCCTGTATGTTTCAGGTTTATTTAGGTTTAATCAAATGTTCTATGTTTGATCAACCTGGTCATTGCCTCCAAGCTCGAGTGTGACAGAAGGTCAGACCAAACAAGATGAGCAAAGCAGGATTTTCCAATCACTCCCCCGAAGATTCTCTCCTCTACCTTTAACAAGATGGCAGTCACCTGGAAGACTATGGCTGTGTTCAAATCATGCATATATATTGAGATCAAAAGGCTTTAAAATACTTTAAATCATCCTACAGCCATAGTAACAAGTGTGTAGTGAAGAATCAGGTATTGACATATTGGCTTTCATGTTAAATGTGTACTGTACGTGATGTGAGATCTGCTGTTAGCGTGAGTGTCAGCTGCAGGTCTGATTGTAAAAATAGTCTGATCTCCTCCATCCCCACGGGAGGCTTCCAGCACTGCAAACATCACTCCATAATCCATCCGGGGGTTTCTATGTGGCCCAGTGTAATCATGAGACACATCAAGTGAACCCTAGACTAGGTCCTTGGATATTTTGAACACACTCAAGACCATGACATGATGGGGTTTTGTTATATTTCGGACATATCCCATCCTGATAAATGATGCTTAAGTATGGGAACGCTTTAGTAAGGTAAAACTTTACAACAAGGTTCCATTTGTTAACAATAACTACATTAACATGAACGAACAATACTTTTAAAGCATTTATCATCTTTGTTCATCTTAATTTCATTTGGGAAGCACTTTATTTTAAGGGTCCATAATTATGCTGTAATCAAGTATTAACATTAACGTTGTGAACGCATATGCTGCATTCCAATAATTATTTATTGGACCTGAACTAACATGACAAGACTGCAGTCTAACATCATATGATTTATTTCTTTGGGTAGTTGGGGACAAACCAGATTGTAAAGTGTTAAACTTTTTTTTAATTGATTTTTTATAATAAATATTCCTTTATTTTGCATAAATAAAATGTTTAATTTTAATAGTACACATTTCCACAAAATATGTACTTGATTGGTTGTTACTCTAAATTCTGGACAATTTCTTGGCTACACACAGTATATTAGGCCTCATTTCGTTATTGATGAAATGAAATCTCAATGACATATATGCTCTGACCTGATAATAATTAATTAATAACAATTAATTGCATTTGTCAGTGAAATACTCACCCCCTCAAAACCCAAATACAGGGTCATCAGCTGCGGCCTGATGCTGCAATTAAAGAAGACAGGCTATTTCTGCCTAATGATGTTTGTCAGAGGGGCAGAGGACGTGTCTTTGTTAAAGTGTAGCCTCCAGACGTGTCTGTGTAGCAGTGCTTGCTTTAATTGGGTGTATAGAGAATGAATCTGACTATGATTTAACAGGGAAATGATTTGAAGACTTAAATACATGTGGCTTGAAATACACTTTCTTTTTTAAGCACATGTCATCAGGTGACATTGAGGCAGAATTTGAATTAAGCCAAAACACAAGAGTTGGTCTTTAAGGAATATTCTTGGTTATCGCATGCAGTCGATTATCACAGACAATTATTTTGACTCCTCACTTTTCCTTTTAAAGAGGTCTTGACATTAATAAAATTTTCTTAGATTTATAAATTAAAAAGGGTATACATTTTCTTTTGACATATATAAGAGGTCATTGTACTACAGATTTAAAAAGAGCATTTGTTGAAACTAAGCAGCTGAAAAGACTCATTTTCCACTTCCTCCACATTGTGATTTCACGCCATGGTAGATATTTGCATTTGACCGCCTCTGCAAGAACACATCAGTGTCTGTTTTAGATGCAATGATGTTAGACATTCATAACACAGGGCATTTACTGACAAATCTTAAAGGATACAGAGCACCAAAACCGAGCATAATATAACCCTGAAGGGTTCTATTAAAACATTAAAAAGGCATGTCGTTAACATTTGTGAAAAAGAAGTGCACTTAATTGCATTAAATTTGCACTTGTAGTGAGTTACATAGATTGTGCAGAATATCCAAGAGAAGTACAATAATAAACACAGGGACTTAATACAAGGGAAGAATTTCACTAACCACACTTAACTTTAGATGAGAACCGACAATGAACTACACATGACTAGGAACTAAAGACGAAACTAATTAGAAACTATGGAAACTAATAAGGGGTAAAACAGTGAACTAAATTGAAGGGAAACACAAGAAACTCTGAACACAGAACTCTGACATAGTGTACTTTATATCTTACAGAATATTTTTTTTAAAAACTGTACTTGCAGAAAATATAATATTAATTGTAAAGAGAGTCCTCAATTCTGCTTGCCAGAAAGCAAACAAACAATGTAAAGATAAAGCAATCTGCTATGGGGATAAAAAAAAAAAATTGGAGTGGTGAAATGGCATACTGCCCACCTACGGTCTTCATTGGCTACCCACAAACATACCTCACCTCAAACGCTGTGGCTGGTGCGTGTTGTGTACGTCGAGAATACGCCGTTTCTGCTCTGCAAAAGCAAATTCTCTTCCAAAGGATGAAGATGTGAAGAGTCAGTGGTTACAATTACCACAGCGATACAACAGCAGTTTAACCTTTTGACGATTACTTCTCAAATCTCCGCAAGGTCAATGCGGGATTTGCAAAAGGCTTATCTATTAAAGAATACAGTACCTACTTTATTTAGACCAACTTGCTCTTCTGTGTCACAACCTGTAAGTATGATTAATTTGATGTATATATTTTCTACTGGGTGTTCAAAATGTGTTTTATATTGTGTACACCCAGTACGACTCGACTTGGTAGATATACAACGACAATCTGGCACAGAACTATAAATAGGAAGAATAAGAATAAATAGGGAGCCAACAAGGCAGGTAACGAGGGAATACAGGTGGAGCAAATGAACCAATAATCAGGTAACAAGATGGGCGGGGTTAATGACAGGAGAGCAGGTGGCACAAGGAAACACACATGACACGCCATGTGCCCACACCATGACTGGAACACAAGCACATGACCAGCAAACACAATCACAAGTAAGCATTCATAAGCTGCGTGTTCACACAAAACATGACAACATGAAAGCACACAGCCAGTAAAAGACACAAGCTGCATGTTACAAAGCACAAGACAACATGAAAGCACGTGGCCGATGTAAACACGGCCAGAGCAAACTCAAAAACGCACGCTCACACAACAAGAAATAGGGGGCACGAGAACGAGCGAATGCACATTCCATACACTCGCGACATAATACAAACACTCGGAGCATGAATGTCTGAATCCCGACACAGAACCAAAACCAAGCTAGACGTGAGTGCCAAACGTGAACAATGAACGCCGAGAAGAGAGCGCACGGCTTGAACATGCTCAAAACCGCCCACTCACACAAAAACAAGACAATACAGAAGCATCAGGGCCCTGTCACAAAACCAAGAAATAAACTAGACTGAAGTGACAGAACCCTGAAACTGTCGGCTCACTATTAGCTACCTAAGACTGAGTCAATCAATGCAGATTGTCTGTCGTTCTTAGTACTTTTAGTAATGATAAAGGAAGGAGCTAGATATGTTTTACAAACTTTAATGTTATATCAGTCATTCACGTTAGTGCTCGGCTAACGTATGCACTGTTGTTCCCAAATGTGCACTTCAATCAATCAATCAATTAGAAATATAGTTGCACATCGGTTTGTTGATTGACATACACTTGTTAAAGCTGATGTAGAGGAATTTTGAGAGCTAGAGTAGAGCTTTAGCTTCCTACCTCCAGAGTTTCCGACACACTCTGTAAGTGGTAGACCAATTACAACAGACTGGGCCATTTGACCAATCAGAGCAGGCTCGCAGAAAGGAGGGATTTAGAGAGGCTGAAACTTCAAATTTAGTCGTTTTAGAGTCTTTGAGAAATGGGGTGATGTACAATGTATATTATGAGAACCTTAAAGAACATTTTTACCTTTGATACATGTAAGCCTGTTGTAGGGGACCTCCAAAACAAAATTAGGAACCTTTAAAATGGCATAATAGGGGCACTTTCGTAATGGGCTGATCAAGATATTTTGAAAGCACCACAAGGATAAAGTGTTTACACTTTTCATGGGAATCAACCAACAAATGGCTTACAGTACATAGAGCTGTCTCTGCATATTAAGCTATAGTAGAAAATATTGAAAATAATACACACTTCTACACCACAGAGACTTGATGAGCACATACTGCATACTGTGCCGACTGGTGAAGCTGTAGAAAGACACCCGGAGGTCTATTTCCTGCAGCGATGCACCTTTTGTCTATAATATCAACCTGGAAACTGCTAGACAGCAGCATATGGAGCAGATGGATTTGTTTTTTCTTTAATTCTCACCCTCAGCTGGTGTAGAACCCACCCGGGGACTCACATTAGCTCCAGCACAGCTTAATAGCTGGTCTGAGGCCAGATCTCAAGGCACATCGTCTCTCAGTACGGCCAGCGTTTGACCCCACAGGCTGGCCAACCGCTCCATCCCAGTGCACCTGTCTGCTTTACTCTGTTCCTGGATCTGTCGGCCCGCAGAAGTGATGGGCTGCGTGCTGTGTGCTGCTGTTCTATGTTTAGCAGCACTTTCAAAGGCCCTCCTGCTGTTTTAGACCATCACAAAAATAGTTCTACACCACAGCGTTATTGTTTCTCTACTCCCAGGCCAATTTGAGGGAGAGCTGTTTGCTTATGCTGGCATGTTCTCCAAATTATGCCTGTGAGAGAGCATAAAAATGCTCAAACAAACAATGTAAAGCTAATTAAAGCAATCTGCAAAGCAATGGGGGTAATAATGGAGGTGTAGGTAATGAAACTTAGTCCATTTTCACACTAGACGTCAGAGTTCGGTTCAGTTCAGGAACAATATTCTTTTCAGAACACAGGACACAAATACAGTTTATACTCAGATCATACTAAAAATTAATAAAAACTTGTATGTTTTTTTCTAATGGTAATTATTGCATTAATATAGACTTTAACTGAAGTGCAGTCACACTATAACTCTATTATACAGCTTCGAATGTGGCTCCTCCTGTCAGACAGCAACTATCCATTTTTATAATATTAGTTTTACCGTTACTAGTCTTTTTGTGCTATATAATGTCAATTTATTCATTTATTTTGATTGTTCTTTTTGCTTTCATCATTGAAGTTCCAGATAAAAGGAAAAAAATTATAAAATTTATTTAAATACTTTATATTTATAAAATGTTCAATTAACTGGACCATCAGATTCACAAAAAACTTTTGTCACGTACTTTTGTCAGTTCACCTTATAGTGTTTAAAGCAACACTAAGTAAGATTTGTTACCTTAAAATAATGTTTCCAAAATCGTTTCAGTGGTTCATCAAGTCGTGACAAGGTGAAATGCACTTATGCCACAGCTTTGCGGTCCTTTATCTGATATATCCACGCTATGTAAGATTGCCAGATCAGGTTGCGTTTCTGTAGTTCTAATGAGACATAAGAAAATTACTAATCTGACTTGCTTTACGGCAAGCGTTACAATTGCTACAATTGCTTGTTTGTGATGTCGCAATACATCATACTTTCACAAAATCATGCATCATACTCTACCTTGTCTGTGGCCATTGTTGATTCCAAAGCCGGTGCTGGATAAACAGAGAGCATGTGCGTGCGCGTGCGACAGTAGGCTGTAGTAGGCTAAATTATTTACGACAGTAATGGACAATTCCGCTTCCAACCTGTAGGGCGACCGCAGAGGAAAAGTTACCCTAATATTGACTGATGTCATTGTAAGCTTTTGAGGTTTTTGTAACGGTTTGGTAATGACTCAAGTGTTACTGTATAAAATAATTCTAAATGATAATCCATTGCATCCCTAGCTGGTCACGAAGGTAACTTTAGAAGCCACTGACTACAAACCGTTTTTAAAATTACTTGATAATTTATCATTGAAATTGTTGTTTTATTGATTGTTTATCGCCCCCTTAATCCTGTGATTACTGAAGTGTTCCTACAAACACCAGTTGCAATATAAGAATGCTGGCGTGGACAACAACTTTGCAACACTGCAAACTGCACACTTCATTAACTAAAATAACCTTTAATCATAAGAAAATGCCATCAGATAAAAAAAAACTACTTTACTTACTCATTGATTCCTACATACTAAAATCCTGTTCGAAATCTCGCTTAGGTGTTGGTAGCTGTTTTTAATGCCTGATCAAAAGTTCTACTACTAATAACAACAACAATAGAACACATTACATAATTGTTGTTATTAAATGAAACATATGGACATTTAACACTTATTTAATAACATTACAGATTGATCTGGATAAACAGGGTATGTGTAACGTTGGTTTATAAGACAGCAGACTAACCGAGTCGCAGAAATTGTAATCAGGTGCTTAAAAAAAAAAGAGTACCCATTAAAATGTTTTTACATAAAGGACCCGATCATGGAACAATGCTACAAGCTACAAGCAAAGGTTGAGCTTCTTGAGTCTGTTCAGTAAGGAGCGTTTTGATTGGTGGATTAAAAGCTAACCGCAATTGGCTAAACAGAACATCCTTCAAAAAAGATATTTATAAATCTTAACCTGTTAGGAAGGTCTCAAAAATACAGCACACAAATCCAAAGCAGTCCCCGCATGTGTGACAATTTGCAAATGCAGGTTCAACAATCCATAAATACATGTAACATTATTATTAAATGTGTGATGGAAATGAATTCAAGAACTTGATATATACATATTTTTGTAAACATTTTAAATGTATTTAGGTAAGATGCATTTGTGTGAGCATTTGAGGAAATATTTATGCTTTTACTTGTGTATTTATGAATTGTGTTTTAAATTTACAAATTGGATTTTGTAAATGTATAATTGAGGCTGATCTGGCTCCATACATCACTAGTAAGATAATTTAGTCTCACTACTTTTAGTGAAGATGATTGTTTATTGTTGTTTCATTTGCGGCAGTTTGTACATCTGCTTGCTGAAGAGATACTCAGCACATTTGTGGCAATGCGTGTTGCAGCGCTGTCATATCTGGCTATTTGTCATACAGCCTATAACATGTTATGACATGTTTTTTTTTTTTTTTTTTTCCTTTAGGTGTTTTGAGTGACCAGATTTAAATCCATCTCTAAAATGTTTCGGAAAGCATTTACACTTGGTCTTTGGACAATAGCTAACCGAGAATACGCATGAAGCGACCAGGAGTAAACAGGCCCTAAGTGTCTTAAAACATGTAATTCAGTCAGCACTTAAGTATATTATTTTAAATGTATGTTACAGTGTACTTTTTTTATCTTTGGGATTTGTTCTGATTTCTAAATACATTTTTCATATCAACTGATAAAATTTAATTCATCTCACAGTGGCTTAGAACTCATTACTGAATAACGTTCTGAAATGCCTTTCATGAATGGAAAATATACTTCTAACGCAGGCTGCTGATAAAAATAGGTGGTCTTTGATGCTCTTTTGTGTCATCTGAAATCGCAAAAACAAAATGTTTGCTATGACATTGGCAGTGCCACAACTAACAGATTAACAACATATCTCTACAACAGTGACTCACAGCTTGTTGTGGTGGAATTGATCTAATTTGTCAAGCCATAAATCTCAGTGACCCCAGAAATCCACCTGTCTCTCTCATGCTCTCCCTGTCTCTCTCGTTGTCTCTCAGTCTTTTTTTTGAATGTCAAAGGCACAGTTGTGGCAGCTGTCAGTTAGTGTGTGTGTGTCTGTGTGACAGGATAATTGGCCCATGACACCGCTCACACTCAGAGCTGGAGATTTTTAATAGCGGGCATCGCACTGTCATGCCAGGAGGTCCATTTGCATAGCGTGTCCCAGCAAACACCATAACCAAGACACCACCTCCACTGATGTTTCATCCTCTTTTATCTGTACTATGATCCTGCAGCATTATAAACAAATTCAGCAGCATATCAGCATGTCTTTTTACACAGAAGAGGCTATTTACACTAACTCCGCCCACCATTGTCTGAGTGAGCCAGACAAAATGATGAAAGAATTCCTGCTGATAACAAGAGCAGTGGTATAGAGAGTAAGACAGGTGGCGTTAGATCCAAGTTTGAATCCGCCTTTTTCCGAACTCATTGTTTTGTCTTTTCCCATCACATATCATCTCAGACAGTGGAAATTAATACCCTAATGGGCATTTAATAGTGGGAATAAAGTGTTTAACGGGTTGGGTTAGAGGTGGGACAAGTAATTAGCCAATAAGGCACCATCCATTTATGAAATTAATAGATATTATCATAAACACTGAATATGTTGTCATTATTGCAGACTGTCTTATAATATTCACCAATACACCAAGGTGCAAATAGTATTTGCCCCTATGGTTACACTTTATTTCAATGGTCTACTTTAGACAATCTACTAACTATAAGTAACTTTGCAACGACATGTCAACTAACTCTCATTAGAGTATTAGTAGACTGGTAGGTTAGGGTTTTGGTTAGTAGAATAAGTTGACAGTTACTTATAGACAGAACTCTATACTTATACGTGAACTTATATGTGAACTCTAATGAGAGTTAGTTGACATGTAGATACATCTAAAACGGACAATAAAAAAAAGTGTTAGCAAATATACTTTTTGAAGTTGACTTATGCAATGTTCGTCATCATGGAAGCATCCATTGGTTTTCCAGGAAAAAGATGGATGCTTTCTTCAGTTTTGTGTATACGGACATCAGTGCAGATAAAGTTCCTTTATCTAAACCAATCCCTACATCCCTAGTCTTAGTCAATCAAACGTTCTATCTAACTTTCTCTTTCTGATTAAAAGTGAACAGCGTGAAGGTGTGTAGAGCCACTGAAATCATCCTGTGTACTCCCAGCGGCTTAGATCTGCCAGTGTCTGTGTCGGCGATGTGTCTGTCTGGCTTTAATTAGGATAGAGTGTTCCCAGCTGAAGCTCTCACCTGCTCAATACCCGCCGTCAGCTTGTGCTCTATCAGAAGACCCTGTCCCTTCCTCTCAGCATGGGCCAGAGTCTGTTTCTCTCATTTCAGGCAGAAGCTGTTATCAGTTGTGTGATTCCTGAAGCTTTAATTGAAGGAGTTGACTGAAAGCTCAAGGGGTCAGTGCCCGGAGTACACAATGAATAATATTGGGAGTGTTGCTATCTTTTTAATGCAAGTCAATATACGCTTGATCTCGGCTTGGCTAATGATGAAAGTGGCAGTTCACAATGTGATGGCTAAATGGAGAATGAATGTAAATTAAAATAGAGCTGAGTCATAAAAAAACACATTCAGATTAGTAAAGTTTTGTTTTATTTTGAGTCTCCCAATATGGTTTGAGTTGATTGAAACCTGTATATTTAATGCATCATTAAGGAATTATTCAAAATGCCTTATAAAAACACCTCATAATCAGTATTGTGTCCTCAGAAATATTTGCAACTGCATTTATATTGGATTGTGATACCACTTCAGGTTATTATGTAATATAGCCTACTTTAGTGTAAGACCTGTAACCATGAATAATGTTCAATAATAATAAATGTGAATAAACATATATTAATGTGTATTAAAGTTTTACCTAAGTATCTATTTAAGGCATTATGGATACCTTTAAAATGCATTGTATTTGCTTTATAGAAAATATGTGTAACGTTAACGGATGGGCAAAGACACACTCACACGTGGGCTTCTTTGCACTTGACTTTATCTTTTGAATAGAGAAAGGTATAAAACACTGGCTGAATACTGCAGATATTCACAAAAGACTAGAAAAGTAGAAATTACACATTCACACAACTCATAATACAAATAATTGTCAGCATTTTAAGACAGAGACAATAACCAAGAAATGAACTCGTTGACACTTGTGTGACGCATGTGGAATTGTACAACAATCTCAACAATCGTGTTAAAGCGTTAAAGTAATTACATACATTCAAATACATGTATGAAAGAAATTCACAAAAAGATTCACTTAACCCGTGATATTATCACAATTAATCTGTTAATGAATTAGAGCGTGAAAAATCTTACATACCCACTGCAGCGACACTCCAATCTGCTGCAGTACGGCAAGAGAAGCGGAAAAAATTGTATGTCTGCAGTACCATAAATAGCTACAGGAGGGGAGCTTTTAAACACTGAATACAACCAAATGCCTTATTTCATGGAATTCACTCATCAAAACTCTTTAAATTAAGTGTTCTTTTTAACCCTGTTACATATGTTTATTATTAAAAATAAGCAAATTACAGTTTTTTTATAAAGAAAGTAATACATTAGATAGTTAGGAATAGGTAGGAAAACTTAAACACCCATAATGCACTGGGCATGTTGCCGTCCAAGGGTACTCCTACCAGTCTGCTATGGATACACTTGACCAGAGTCGTATACAACCTTGCTTTATGCCCGGTACACATTGTATGATTTTGGACTTCCCCATTCCCAAGATGACCAATCATGGCGATTTCTGTGGTTGTAGTTTCTTAACGCTGGTCCTACGTCATACAGTGAGAGACGTTCAAAGATGGCCGTTTTCACAGTCTTTTGACCAAAGGTGCGATCATTTTCTGGCAGTGTCAAAAATTTTGCATGATCATCTAAGCATGATCATCACAGTGTGTTTGCTGCTACGACCTATGTTTACTGACTACTGGCGCTTAAACTTAAACTTAAAACAACTTACCTCAAGCTCCATTTGCAAAATTGGCATGCCAAGTTGACCTCTTTTCCCTATCCATGACCACGTCCATATTCTCCTCTTTCGCTTACTCCTCTTTTTTCAGCGCACATAAAAACCACAATTGCCAAGGTGTGATTCATCTTACTCTATTTGTTTTACTAGCACATGCTGATGACATTTTATTCTTTTAAACTAACTTGCGTTGTAGCTTACGATTCAGTAGGTGTCAAGTCTACATAAATGTCGTACCCAAGTTTATTAGATACATGTCATACAGTGTGATTTGTAAGGATCTTATAGGATTGCCAAATTGTACAGTATGTAGCAGGCATTAGTAGGAAATACTAGTTAGTAAACTTTTCGTCATAATGGTATTGACTTGTATTGTCCCTGGCTGCAAGAATTCAAAGAGTAAATGTAGCGGGAGTGAGTTATTTTCAGTTTCCAGTGAAGGACCCAGCACATTATAGGCAGTGGCTAGGCTGCAAAGAATCGTAGCTAAATATGGAGAAAGCACCACAATGGAAAATCTCCAAAACCTCCCTGTTTGTAGTCAACATTTCAAACAGTGTTGCATTTTGTTCTATCCAGTGGACTTTCGCTGACAAATAAACAATTTTTTTTTCTATCATGGTAACACAGAGAGAGTTAATTTCAGTTCTGACATTTACAATACAAAGTGGGTTCAAATCTGCAAGGTTACACTTTTAATTTATCAAAAGTGACAGTAAGGACATTTATAATGTTAAGGGACAAGTCGTAGTTTTTTAGGTATTTTATTATCTAAAATCAATATTTTTATTCATAAATATGTCTTCAATGGTGTACAAATACTTCTGCCAATTATCTGACTTATCCTCGTAAACGAAGAATTTATTATCTTTATATACCTGTGACGGGTAGGTCCACGGAGGCTTCCATGTCGTTCCGCCATCTTTAAAAACTATAATAGCAGACAGGGTCAAAAAGTACTAGGCCAACGCATTTCCACAACGCGTTTTCGTTCAGAGCCAGCGTCACGTAACTGAAAGCAGCAGAAACGGAGGAGCAGAGCAGTGAGAGACGCTTGTCACAGCCCCGGCAAGTTTGAAAGGCTGCATTGCACTGTTATTATTCATACTGTAACATTCGTTTGTTTGTTGTGTCAAGTTGCAGTTTGTTTGAAATAACAAACCTGTTCACCCTAAGGAAAACTCGACAAAGTGCTATTAGAAGACATCCTGTCATAGCTTTTTGGTACATAACAGCTACCGTAGATGCAACACACATTTGAAAAAGCGAGGCGCTGGAAAGCACAATTCGTTTGAATGCTAAATACAATTTCACCGCTAGATGGGAGAAATTCCTACACAATGTCCCTTTAAAAAAGATTTCGGCAACACTTTATTTTAGGGTCCAATTCTCACAATTAACTAATTGTTTATTAGCATGCATATTACTAGGATGTTGGCTGTTTATTAATACTTATAAAGCACATATCAGTGACCATATTCTGACCATATTCTGTATCCCTACATCCCCTATACCTAAACTTTACAACTACCTTACTAACTATTAATAAGCAGTAATAAGGAGTTTATTGATGCTAAAGTATTAATTTATTCAAAGTTAATAGGGAGAAATGGACCATAATCTAAAGTGTGACCAAAATTGTTATTTCAAATAATATGAACAATCTATGAACAATCAAATATATCAGAGGATGCAGGATATTATATATCAAACTCACACTACTCATATATTGAACCTGCTGAAAGCAGAAACAAAGCTTGCAGCTCTAGAGTCGGCATCCCAGCCTCCCTAGTGTCTCTTTGCTATTAGTAGAAAGTTAGTCTTTTGTCTTTATTGACAAAGAAAAAACTGTGAAGATCCTATTATTAAGCAATAAAGTACAAGGTATAAGCTATTTTTTTGTTCTCATTTCAAAATCCTATCTGCTTTGCTGTGTACTGTCTTCAGAAATAGCTACCATACACCATCATAACTGAAAAAAACCCATACCAATTTAGAATGCTCTACATACAGTAGGCAGCAACTCTGTGCAGCACACAAACTGAACAAGAGACAGTTGATTCCAATAGTATTGTGACAAGGACTGGGATCCATATGCGGTTTATTGATAAACAGCAAGTTTACAGTACAGGCAGGTGTGGGTCTTATCACCAGTGTAAACGCCAATGTCAGAGGCAACATGATAATCGAGGTCATAACCGGGCAAAGGATCAGGGCAGGCAGCAAACACACCAAGTAACATTCCAGTTAGGGTCACAGGCAGACAACAAGAAATCTTCAGTGGCGTTTGTTACAAGTATTTGATGTTAGCATGATGCTAAGCTAATGGCGCAATATACAATAGTACATTATTGTGTATTATTGCTACTTGTCTGTATAGAATGAAATTGATTGTTATTTATATTTTGGACATTTGCTTTAAAATGCTGCCTATCTACATATAATTAGGTTTTGAAACTGAGCCATACTCAAAGCCAAGTAAAACACTTTATTTGTCCTGTCCTAACCGGCAACTAATAATGAGAGTTAGCTTACAGTTGCAAATTAATGAGAGTTGGTTGAAATGTAGTAGCAAATTTACTTATAGTAGAATGTTTAAAGTGGACTATCGAAAGTGTAACTCAAAGTCCTGTTCATAATCTGCAGGTCAAAGAAAGTTTTTTTTTCTTCTACAAATTGATGAACAAATAACAGGTGTTTTTTTATGTTTTTATTTAGTTTATGAAGCCACTGTAAACTGAAACATTATATATCCTATAATAATTGTACAAAACAATATTTTGTACATGCAACTTAGGTAGTTTTATTGTAAATGGAAAATGTTAGCATCTTTCTTACATTTTCTAACAAATTACCCATCAACTACAGACAGATCCATTGTGTTGACCATGTTTTCAAGGTTTAAAATCATGCCTTCTTCAAAAATATATTTTTATTCTCCAGTATTTTTTTTTATTATTATACTTGTCCTTTGAAAAACCACCAAACAAAAGACTTATAATGCAACATCACAAGCTTTTTTCAAAAAATTATAATATATATTCTTGCACAAAGATCCATGCATAAGTATATGGAATTTTTCAATGCTCTTTTTCCCAGTAATATTACCTTGTGTACAGTACAGTTTTGATATTTCCATCTTCTCTCTATTTTTCACAGTGTTTGCCCATCCCAGGTCATGGATTTGTGCTGGACAAGTATAAATGTCACTGCAAAAACGGCTTTTATCATCCAAGCAGAGTTGCAGTCAATGGCTTTAAAAGTAAGTACTATGATAAAATGTTATGGGTCAATGAATCGTTTGAATAAAAACATGCGTTTTTAGAAAATCTTCATAACATTTCATGTAGTAAATGTTTTTTTATAATATAATATATGCTCATGGATAGAATAAGAAATGTGTTATTGTTCATATGCTTATTCTCTAGCCCTATTTGTCCAATATACAGTGGGGTGTAGAATTATACTTATAAAAATGCTTCTATTTTGCATTTTCATTTTAATTACAAATTATATTAACACTTTGTTTTAAAAAGTATGAATACCAGAGTGTTTAGCATTTCATGTTTAATGACTTCTTTATTCAATGCCATATCTTTCCTTTGTTTAAAATGATTCAAAACGTTCCGTTTTCTTTCAGGTTTAAATTAGATTTCAAGTCCCGCATTTTCAGTGTGGACCCACTGTGCAGTTAGATGCAATGTCTTACATAAATATTGTAATCACCCTCTCAGACATGCACACAAAGGATTTTTTGAGCACTTAGCATGCCTGATTTCCCTCTCATCTTATTGGAGCACTAAGACCACACCCCTTATGTTTAATTAATTAGCTCTCTGAAAAAAACCCTCTGTCACTCTAGAGTTCTCCCACAGTGAGCATGCACTCCAAAAATTGGCATACACAAACTCACAAACACACTCATGTGTAAAAGAGACTGGCAGAAAGAGAAACATGTGATCAGCATTATGCTGGCAGTATCAGGCCCCCAGCAGGGGCCCCAGCACATGGCACACTTTTACACCTCACTGAACACATATAATGCTTCAAAATCTGCTTTAATTTTTAATGTTTCATTCTCCCATGTTAGAATCTGTTGCTTTATGCAGAGGTTAATTTGTTTATATAGTTTCTGTCTATGTGAGACCACTCAAATTGGCCTAAAACACTGAACAGTTCTGCCATGAATTTGAGGTTTTGGTAAAAGTCATAGATTTTCATCTGCTTGAAGAACAGATTGTAAAGCTGTATAACACACAATAAGTGTGTTCCTGGGAGAAGTCGGCTGTGTTCTCTGTATTTCTCTTTTATCTGGAAATGGTCTCTGTGCAAACAAAAAAAACACGAATCTGTGAAAACGATGACATCATTCACATGCATATGACGTGTTCAATCTATAGTGTTTCAGAATACAGTGTTTTAGTCGTTTCACGGATCCGTGTGAATGGGGATCTTTTTGTGCACGGAAAACTCAAAGGAAAAACTTCTCTATTTTAAGCATATCATTGTCATATAAAGAAACCCTAGTCTGTTAGTTACTTCAGTTCTCCTCCTTTCTCTCCTTGTTTGTTTCTATGGTCACTAATTGATTTTGTTCCTCAGTTCAGGTGTGTTGTGTTAATTATCTAGTTTCTACCTCTGTTGTGCTGTGTATATAAGCCCTCAGTCTGAGTTAGTCTTTGTTCTGGTATTAGGGGGCTTTTACACTGGGCTCGTTTGCTGCGGTCCGAGCCCGGGCGCGATTGTTCCCGGCGCCCCCCCGCAGCGTTGGTCTGGTTTCTCGGTCAACTTGATTCTATCGAACTCTGGTGCGTTTGCATGCATCTTACGTCATTGCAAACGTGCACGGCGCATGATAGAAAACACGACGCAGGTCAATATGCATAGGTTAACTGTGTGTGTCGCATAAGCTGTCTTTCCGCTGCTTGCAAATGGACTCTTTTGAGGAGACAGTGGATTTCCATTAATTTGTTTCCATGATTGCACGCACTATGTGCGAATAGACTGCAGACTCACTCTTGCTCGTATCCAAGGTAAATCGTCATCCCTTAAGTGTGTTTTATTTAACTAAATACATCATAATCAGCTAAAACGCATGCGCAGGATACTTTACTTCCTGAAGAAGTGCGCACCCGAGTCCGTGTTGCTTTCACATACACGCGAACCGCAGCACGGTTCAGGAGAAACTGAACTCAGACCACCTCCTCCAGGTAGTCTCGGGTTCGGTACCCCAGTTCGCACCTGGGTCCACATGACAGCGTTCACATTAGCGATTTTTCATGCGAACCGTGCCCCGTTCCGAACTAAACTGCCAGTGTGAAAGTCCCCTTAGTTGTTGTGCAGTGTTTTTTTTTTTTTCTACAAATTCCTGTATTTTGGTTGGTGTATTAAAATAAACTTCCTTTGGATCTTAATTCCTGCAAGTGTCTGAACTACACAGTGTGACAGGCGGGGAAAGAGTTCATATCTGCTAACACTTTATTTTGATGATCACCCAACAGACATTCTACTGAATATAAGTAACTTTGCAAATACATGTCAACTTATTCTACTAACCCTTGAGGGGGTGGGTGCAAAATGGTCCTACATTTTTAGCACAATCTATTTTTGATCTAAACTATTATTAACTAAAATAATAATAAAGAATGATGTTTGATGTCCCATTTAAAGTTGTCTCTCCACATTGAACTAAATGCAGGGGTGTCCACTGTCTTGAAGAGTTTAACTACAACCCTAATTAAACACACCAGCTCCCAAGTGTTTCAGGATTACTAGTAATTTCCATACTGGTATGTTGGCGATCAACAGGACCTTGACCCTCCAGGAGCAGGATTACTCACTTCACCTTCAAAATCCCATTGTTGGTGTCACTTACTGTATATTATTGTTGTTCAGTATCTTGCAATGTGGGTTATCACATAAATCAGCTAAAGTGGTATTTGTTATAGTTTTTATATTTTTTATTTTATTGTTTCTTGTGATACCATCGCTTATGGTTAGATTTTAAGAAAAATTCAAACTATTAAATAGCATGATGTTGTCATCATGAAAAGATGTGATATGTGTAACTGAGGCAGAAGCAACTGGCGCATCAAAGTGAATGCCCAGATGGTGTGTACACACCCATCCACCCTGGCTAGCGCATGAAACAGTGTGAATTGCCTACTGATGAGACCACCAATGACTGGAGGATAGGGTGGGCTGGATCGCTTTAAATGTCATGTCTGTGCTGCTACTTTTCATGATTGTTCATGCTTTTTTATTGGTGTGATCATATGCAAATGCATGCAAGTGGTAAGATACAGAGATTGAAAATAACTGCAGAGTTGTTTAAACACTAAAAAAACACTCTAAAAAAACAAGGGATGGGTAAATATAGGAGACATGCTTTGTTTATTTAACCCAGCATGATGGGTTGATTTAACCCTGCATACTTGGTTGATTCATTTTTACTATAGTACTTTTCTTTTTATTTTACTTCATACATGAATTAATATTTACAGATTAACTCAAACCCTCTAAACCTAAAAAAAAAAACTCAACACAACAAGTGGTTTGCATGATAGCCATTTCCTTTATTGTTTATCATATTTTACAGTATAGCATATTTTATATAGTTTTGAATACATATTGCATACATTTAAGCTCGTTTAAGAAATATAAGAAGTAAAAGTTTAATATTTAGAAGCAGTGTCAAGAAGAATTCAAGTCTCTGTCCCGTATCCACCGTAACGGCGCTGGATCTCGTGCCGGAACTTGTATCATGTTCAGTGGGGGAACTTCTATCTTCAGACCGCCGCCCTGTGTTTCACTCGTAGCCAAAATATGCTGTGACTGACTCCATAACCTGTTCATAAACAATCAGTGTACAGTTCTGAGAACATATTTTAACTTTCGAAGCATTTATATTCTGTATTTTTTTTGAACAAAATGATAAAATTTTATGCAAGGCATCAGGCGTTTCCATCATGCGAAAAGACCGACGCGACACTCGTTTAGGTGACTCACATCGTGCCCCTATATGTATGAACCTATATTTTACAGAAGACACATACCAATTTTACAGAGCTGCACTGCTCCCTCCTGAAGAGGTTGCAAAAAGTCTGCGATCAATAACTCAACCCCTGGGTTGTTATACCTGACCCAGGATCTGGGTAACACAAAAAGTACCCATACACTGGGTTGTTACGTCTGTCCCAGGCTCTGGGTTATACAAAAACTACCCAAACATTGGGTTATTACGTCTGACCCAGGGGCTGGGTAACACAAAATCTACCCAAATACTGGAAAAAAATAACCCAAAAAATCGACCCAAAAGGCTCAATCCAGGATTTGGCTAGAAAAAAATAACCCAAGATTTTTTTTAGAGTGAACGAACATCATGTAACATCATTACATTTTTTTTTTAGGGAAAGCTGGTGTGAAGGGCACGGAGAGTTTACCACATCACAGGGAAGTTCCAGAAAGTACCAGCCACTGTATGCCCTGCCAGGAAGGCTGTGATTTCTGCAAGGACAACACACCCTGCGTGGCCCGGGGTGACAGCGCCCTGCGTATGGCGGTGCTTTCCTTCCAGGTCTTGTGCATGCTGGTGGATTTCATCAGTATGGTGCTGCTCTACCATTTCCGCAGGAACAAGGTAAGCATGTGCTGCCGGAGGGAGCTAATTAAGATGGCAACTGTTTCCATGAAGCACATCCTGTTCTTATTGACACCGGGGTGTTTCCATGCTGAGTTAAATTACAATTAGTCACTTGTAATCTGAGCGTACAGTATCTTGCCTGTTAGGTCATATTTTATTCCCTGTTAAATTAGAAATCACACAGTTTTTAGATACATTATTACAAAAAAAGTCAAAAAATGCAAGTATAATCTACATTGTGCACCGCTTTCATCATCATGCTACAACTACATCTTTGCTTCCATCTGAGTTTTCAGAATGTAAACTATTCTCTATCAGTAATTAAATTCAACAGACAACAAAAGTGCAATCACTGCAGGTTCTCACTTTGCAGTTTTTACATTTTTACTTAAAGATTCAAGGCACTATGTCTAGGGGATAAGAAATTGTATATTTTAAGCTTGTATTATAGTTAATTAAAGAGATATTTAGTGCATAGACAGGTTGAGACACAAATAATGTTGATAAAGGAGAGAGAATGGAGTTTCCAGTTGACTAAATTAATGGATTACACCATTTGAAGGGAAAGAGACTAAATTTACAAAGGAATTACAGAGGAAGGAGAAAGAGGTGTTGTTTGTTGCAAATTACCTTAAAGATCAGTCCTCGACTACACTTAGGGATCTTATTTATCTACAGTGTCAAGGTTCTTTCCATGGCATTATGGATAATGTATAGTCAGACAATCATTATCACAAAAGAAACCTCAATAGGGTGATCAGAACCCAACACAAAACTGAGGATGACTGCATTATCCTACATGGCTGCTTCCCAGAATAAATAAATAAATGGACATAAAATAAGTTGAAAATTAGTTTTCTGAGTGAGAAGAAAGAGGGCGCTGAGCGAAATTAACTAGTACAGCTATTTTTCAGCAAAATTGACTGGATAATTGACAAACCTGGAAATTCTGTCATCATTTACTCACCCTCATGTCGTTCCAAACCCATAAGTCTTTCTCATCTTCAAAACACAGATGAAGATATTTTTACTCTTGGCTATAATTTTCACACATACAGTAGATAGAGCTCATCAAATATGGTAAACAGATGTTCAAACACACTTGCTTGACACAAGAATAAACCACATTTGTTCTCGCATGTCAAGCAAGCACAGTTTAGCTTTGGTTTACCATATTTTTCTGATAATCAATGTTTATATGTGAATATGTTCATCATACTGTATACAATGACTGTGTCTCTTCAGAAGACCACTCAATTCATATGGATTACTTTTACAATCTCTTTATGAACTTTATAAAGCTTGAAAAAGCTTTGGTAGACTTTCAATGGAGGAACAGAAATCGCTCAGGTTTCATGAAAAATATCGTCATTTGTTTTGAATATGAATGAAAGTATTACGGGTTTGGAAAGATACGAGTAAATAATTAAAGACAATTTTGATTTTTTGGTGAACTGTCCCTTTAAGGATTTCTGTGCAACATGGTTCAGTCCAACCTGTACTTTAACACTGACCTTCTGTTTGATAATGTCAGTTAATTGCAAGCCCAGTCTCTGGATTGTCTCCCTGTTAATTAGATTAATTTTAATTATTATTTTTTTCTCTCTTAGGAGGAGTCTGTAGATTAGTACACAGATTATGAATGCAGACGGCTACTTATTACACTTAACACACCATTGGTGTATACGCAGAGTATTTCAGAAGCGTACACCGCACATGCTACTGCCTCAGCTTCAGCAGACGTGCAGTCTGTGGTCTGAGTAATAGTGGACTGGATTCACACTGACTGCGAGGAAGGTTCATTAATCCCTGCAGTGAGGCGCCGTTTAGGCTGTCGATATGTAGGGCACTCAGTTTTGATAGTGCCAGCATTTTAATTTACTCTGGAAGCATGCTCCGTCTGGGCGCTGCCTGAAAGCGATCCATAAATGCTGGAGAAGTCTAAATGAAAGCGACAGAGTTAGGATTAGAAATTTTGTTGTGTTTCAGCTCGCGCTGTCAAGTGCTTTCTATTGGCCGTTTGATTTCAGAAAGGAGTTGACAGCTTACCTGTTGCCTCTTAATGGAATTCTCATTGTCTCTGCTTTAAGGAGACATACTTGAGCCAGCCGGCCAAACTAAATATACATGGCGCACTGTCAGAGAATTTTTTTTTTTTTTTGCTTTGCTGGATAATATAAATTCCTCAATATTTAGTAACTTCTATCTAGTTTGAAACTAACTCTGTACTTTATCGGGTTGCACCATTTGTTTTTAAGGTAGAATGTAGCTTGTAGGTCGTAAGCGCCCCGTAAAGTAATGCGTAGTCACATAATCATATTTACCCTCAATGATACAATCCGCTTGTGACATATCGTATACTGTTTCTGGGAGCCTACACTCTGTTTCAAGTGAGAATACTATTACAACCCCTGTTTATGAGGCAGAACCTGATTTCATCAAGTACAAGTACAACATGTTCCTGGATCAACATCTTTGTTGATTCTGGAACAACATTCAAATCAACCAATCAGATTTGAGGAACAAGTTGTCAAGATTAGGTATACACCCCAGGTTAGGTGCTACTGTAGATCAGTGTTACTCACCTATCATTTCCCACTGATTTTAGGGATAACTTATGGGTAGGTTTAGGGGTAGGAATATGGTTAGCATTCAATTTTGGAACAGGAATGTTGTTCCAGGATTAACAAAATATGTTGACCCATGAATGCGCGTCTAACTCTGCAAAATCAGGACGTGCGTTTATGAGCACATGAGTTGTTTGCTTTTGGGATCTGATGGATCGTTTGAACTCGGATACGGTATCGCACAACGTCAGACTTAAAAGGCGAATAGCATCTTTCAAATATCTGAGTAGAAGTAGTGTTGAAATGCCATGAATTTCAGTTTATCTTTGATTCTAACTTATTTTGCCTCACATAACTAATGGTAAAAATATTTTTCCTTTGAAATATGGTACTACTTTATCATGAGTAATATTTTATTTTGTTTTATTTGCCAGAATATCAATTAAAATTGGGGGTGGAATCTTTTGAGCAACCACCCAGAACACTGTGCACTAGCTTGGCAACTAAAGGCGTTTTAGCAAGAACTTCTTATAGCAAACACCTCTCTAATATTCTTTGGAAAGTGTGAAAAAAAAGTGCACTGCTTTGAAACTTAAAATGAATCAAGATGTGAATGTCATTGTGAAACATAGCAGGTTTATTCCAGAGCAAGGCATTAGTCTGAAGAGAACAAAAATGAATCAACCCCTGTGAACACAGTAGAATAGTCCAAGGAGAATGCATTTGTGCGCAAAGGGATAAGTTATGCAGTAGTCACAAATGGAAGGTTTCCACTGACCCATTTCTAGCAAAAGAATAGTTTAAGGAAAGTTTTCCAATGTGATGTTCCTTTTGTTTCAGAGTATCAGAGCTTCAGGACTCATCCTGCTAGAGGCCATCATGTTTGGAGCACTCCTCCTGTACTTTCCGGTAAGCTTTAATGACCGCAGTCATTTTTACTATGTATTACTTTAGGAGTGTTAAAATGAATGGCATTTTGGTGACTAATATTCTTAGACTTGTACTGCAATGTAATGTAGCCATTAGGAGGAGAATGCCTTTTTAATGGCACTAATTTAAGCATTAAAGAAATGTTGCAGGATCAATTCGAGTTAAGCTCTATGGACTTCTTAATGCTGTTAAATCTGGTGATTTATGTATGATATTTTTAAAAATATGAAAAAGGGATTTGATACATGGAGAAAAATCAATCCGCAGGAAGCACATCAATATTGCATCCACTGAAGCCACAGATTTTTGTTAGAGCTTAGCTTGTTTTGGTGTGGGAACTTTCTAAAATGCAGCAAAAGTCAATTTTTTTTAAAATGTATGATATTACAACACTAATTAGATGTCCACATGGTGCAGAATGCACTGAAGCAATTTAGAATAGAATAGATATCCTAGCCGAGATATTTCACTGATGGACAATCTGCTGTCGATGTATCGATAAAGTATTGATTTAGACAGATTTTGTCATATGCTTTATTCAGCAGAGCTGTTTGGCTCACAGTAATTGCAGTTTAGTGGCATTCACAGGAAGCTGTGGGCATGTCTTAACATGGAAGGGTAAATGCAATTAAAGTGAACTGATTTAGATGCTTAGCACCTGCAAGGTCCTGGAAAGTAATAATCTTTGAGATAATTCTGGAATGATGGTGGAGGACCATTTTAACCATTTAATCACTCTTTATGTGACCATAAAGCCCCTGATATCCTCAAACTGGTGTGACTTCATTTCGAACAAAATCAGGCCAAAACGTAGTTTGTTTGTGTTCATTTCGGGAGTTCATAACAGCTTAGCAAAGCTCCTTCCATAAAATTTCCCTCTGGCTGGTAAGCACCATCGAACTACCATTGGTCCGTGGCGATGATGTAATAGGTAATGTGGCTCTGAGACTCCGCCTTCTTTTAGGAGGAAATCTTCTCTGGTTAATTTCTTCTGTTCGGTCCATCGAGGTAAGACATCCTCAAGTGAAAACATGAACACAATGGAGAGTCACTTTATAGTAGAAACTGAAGTTGTAATTCTAATTGAAGAGACACTGACACTTTTTTCATGTTTAATACTGTAAATTTGCTTGCTTTCAAACAATCGAAAGCGAAAAAAAAAATAACTTTGCCGTGAGTATATCGATGCTTTCATTTTCTGAGCATTTTTCCTATAGAAAACAAATGTCTTAGTCTGTTTTTAACAATTTAGAATAGTACCAGTTCATGAATGCTGTGAGAAAATGTCTGTGTATAATTTCCCATATTCTTCATTTTCTTTATGCAATATAGAATTTCTTATTTTGTTCCTTTGATTTTGGTGTGAAATATGACTTGGACATCATTGACCATTTTTGTGATATTTGCTCAGGAAATTTAAAAAAAAAACAATATTTGTTAACTTTCTTTTCCCAGACATCTGGTTTTAGATTGGAATTTGTTGTGGTCAATTAAGGCATAGGATCAGATTTTCTTGATTTGGGCTACTTGCAAATGTGAATTTGAATCTAATTCGTATCTATTATCTGGTCACTTAGGTTCAGTAATTCAAAAATAAAAATCATACGTACTGTGACTTAAATACACATCTTTTTTGATGAACATGTTTGAAATTCTGAATTAACACAGTATATTTTGATTTTGTTTTTCTCTGGCAATGTAACTTGTAGCTTATGTTCTGTTTCTGTTTGCCTATGTTCTTTGTAATTGGTTCACTAGTTTGTTCCCATAGTTACTGATTTTGTTCACCTGTTGTTTATTTAGAATCCTCATTACTCCCCTTGTATTTAAGCCCTGCGTTTTCCTTACTTTTTTGTCCTGTACCTTTTATTCTAGCGTGGCTGTTTTTCTTCCTGAAGTTCTCCTACGTGTTTCGGTTGGAATTATTATTAAAGACTGTTTCGTTTGATTTCTCAACTTTGCGTGCATCAATACGGCCAGTGCGTGACAGAATACAGGACCCTCACATTGAGTATGTTTAAATATGGACTTAGCAGTGTTGCTCATCACAGCCTGTAATTCAAAGCCCAGCCAGCCAGCCATCACCAAGCTGCATGGAGCGAACGCTAGAGCCTGCAGTGATGAATGAGCCAACGCTGGAGAATAGGTCAGAGCAAGCCTGAGCCACGGAGCCTGAGCCTTGCAAGATGTCTGATCAGGTGTGTGAGCCAGCAACATTGTCCGCCGTGTGAGTACTCGTGGAGTTCGTGTGTATAGATAGGCAACGCATTCTCATCCTTTGGCGTCATATGTGACGCCATATGACAAAACGCCGAAATACTACGCACATGGCACCCTTTATTGTCAATATAACACGCACTGTGATGGGTAGGTTTAGGTGTGGGGTAGGGTCTGCGTCTCATATTCACGCTAAAGGATGCCAGTCAACTTTATGACGCCTTGGGTTCGCGTGTTATATTCACGCTAAAGGGTGCCATGTGCGTAGTATTTCGCCGTTTTGTCATATGGCGTCACATATGCCGCCAAAGGATGAGAACGGGCTCAGATAGGAGCCCCTTCCATACTTCTACCATTGAGGGTGAGGTGCCGCTGGACTCTGACCTACTTAATGATTTGGAAGAGGATGTTTACCTGCATCTCCTGTCCCCTTTGGTTCTGCCCAGCTCAGAATTTCCAGCCTCCCCACTGGTTCGGCCCAGCTCAGTATCTCCTGCCACCCAATTTCCAGCCTTCCCACTGGTTTCATCCAGCTCAAATTCTCCAAAGTTCCCACCCAGCCTCCCCCTCCCGTGTCCTCGCTCAATATCAGCCAGTCCGTTAGCCCCATCTCTGCTGTTTCCTGTCAACCCCTTGACTCCTGCTCGGCCTTCCCTCTGTGGTGTGGTGTGCAAATGTAGCAATACAAAGTGAACAAAAGGAAGAAAAGATTATAATCCCTGTGAAAATGGGTGAGACGTGAGTGAAGATTTGGGAAAAGAAAGAAGAGATTCCGTGTCCAGTGGAATAACGTCCTGGTTGCGTATGCAACCCACCGTTCCCTGAAGGAGGGAACGGAGGACGTAGTCGACGCGACTGAAATGGGATCACGCTAGGGAGCCTATCATCTTCGAGTACTATTGAACGAGCCAATGTAATTGGCGTGCGTGATTCGCATCACACACTCCGCCCCCGCGGCGCGGGTATAAATACGGAAGTGGATGCACGCACTAGTTGCTTTTCGCTGAGGAGCCGAGAGTAACCCGGGGTCAGCGGTGGTCCAGCGGTAGTGGCAAGGGGACTACGTCCTCCGTTCCCTCCTTCAGGGAACGGTGGGTTGCATACGCAACCAGGACGTTCCCTTTCAGTCGATAACGTCGGACGTAGTCGACGCGACTGAAATGGGATCAACCATTGAACACGCCACTAACGCTGCCACCTTCCAGTGCCTAAACCAAAGCCTCCTGATGCCCCCGCAAACTTAAGGCGGGGAAGGACAGGGCTTAGGCCAGGGAAGTCACTGCTGTTCCTACAGGACCACTGGGAAAGCGTTCCCCGTACGTTGGAAGGAAGGGACGCTGCGGAAGCCACATCCAACCCGAGGGAGGAAATGTGGAGAATACACATATGAACTGGGCGGAAACCGGGCAGTCTAACATATGGAATGTCACTGGGGTGGCTCCAGCCTAAGACGGGGGGAGACACACCGGACAGTGACGGCAGAGAGACTCTGCCGAGGGAAGACACGGGCTCACCGCAGGGAGCCGTATCGTGGAAGAATACACATATGGGGTCACCGAAGGGACCGCAACATATGGACCCAGCCTAACACAGGTTCCACACTGCTTACGAGTGGTAGGCCTAACACCAGACGTTCCGCACGTCCGACGTCGGAGGGGTGTGGAGGAACTCAACAGGGTTCAATTTTAAGGGAACTCAACTGGAGTAGAAAGGCGCACGCATCCAGTCCATAGGAGGGGAATGGCGCAGCAAGCCGACACTTGAACCGGGCTCACGGTGAAACTGGCTTCATGAGAAGGGAGCCCACGGGAAGCAGCGGTTCAACTAGGTGTCGTCCAGCCCCCAACTCTAGAATCTGTTTAGCAAAGTATATCGTCAACGCCCAGGCGGAGCACTTTACACTCATCATAGAGGAGCTCAACACCTAAGTGGACATGTTGCATCTCGGATCTTTGCCGAAATGAAGGCAAGCACTAAGTGCAACTTTGCATGGAAACAGCCTCCCCTCTCTGCTGAATTCCAACAGATATTTGAAGGGCTGGTCTGAGGTCTATGACTTGCATTCTGTACACGTCCAAGCGAATCGGACAGAGAAGCCAGGGCTGGATCTGCCTCCTCCAGGGCAGCGCTTGCAGGCTCACCACCTGCTCCTATTACGGGAGAGGTAGGAACCTTGGGCACAATCCGAGCCGGGGTCTCAGCTTGTGAGAGTTAGCCGGCCCAGACTCCAGGCACAATACGTTGACCGAAAGCGAGCAAGTCCCTACCCTCTAGTAGAGACCACGCGAGCAGGAGAACTGATATAACAGAATTTTTAACTCACTACCTGCAGTGGCTCAGGGGCGGTCTCTGCAGTGCAGTCGCACCAGGGACAAGGCCCAAGAGGATAAAGAGGGACACAAGGATTTACAAGACCTTGCTCCTCAGGAACCTGACGATCAGAACGTGCTTCTGCATACTTCTGCAACGCGATGAGCGTCGTTTAAACACCGAGGCAACATCATTTTGAGGGTGATTTAGGAAAACAGCCTACTGCAACCCATTTTGCAGGAAAGAGAGCACTGAAGTGATCGAAAGCTTTCAGGATCTCCTCAGGGGAGAAGACGCACTCAACGACTAGGTTCCACTTCTAAAGGCGTAAGCACGCTACCCAATTCTAGGGGGTGCTCGCAGAAGTGATGGTAACTAACACATGTTCTTGTGATAGCCACCTGAACCTCCGCGTTCGGATGTAAGACCGCCCGGAATCTCCGGGGGAAGAACGCGTGTGCCATCGTGCCCCGTCCCCGAATCCAGGGGAAGTCAGGAAGGCTGTTGAAGGGAACCAGGTCTAGTTGGGCCAATGAGGGGCAACTATGAAGACCTGTTCCTCTCCTGACATGGCACGTAGGTGCAAGTGACGGGCGCAAAAGACAGGAGCATTGCTCAACACAACATGTGAAGATCACTGGGCTTCAGGAGCATTTTCTGCTCAGCACTTGGGTGTGACAAGTTCACTGAGCTTCAGGAGCATTCCTGCTCAACACCTGCGTGTGATAAACTCACCGAGCTTCAGGAGCATTTCTGCTCAACACTTGAGTACGAAGAACCTCACTGAGCGACAGGAGCATTTCTGCTCAGCACTTGAGTGTGACAAGTTCACTGAGCTTCAGGAGCATTACTGCTCAACACCTGAGTGTGATAAACTCACTGAGCTTCAGGAGCATTTCTGCTCAACTCTTGAGTGCGAGGAACTTCACTGAGCACCAGGAGCATTTCTGCTCAGCACTGCGTGTGATGAATTCACTGAGCTACCTGTGATGGACTCACTGAGCTACAGGAGCATTGCTGCTCAACACCAGAGTGCGATGAACTTCACTGAGTTTCAGGAGCAAATCTGCTCAACATGAAGAGTGATGATTTCACTGACTTGCAGGCGCAAGGCGACCATGAGTCGCAGTCACTTTTAGAAGGCTCACTGGGGTTAAACGCATTTCTGCGGGCCCCTGGGGCCGCTGAGTCCCAGTGTTTGTCCAAGGGTAGTCCGCTCGGTTTACCCAAACACTGGCGGAAAAATAAAACCAGGGGGGCAACTGAGCGGCCCCGGAATGGTCATGACCCAGCCGGACCCAGGGGATGGAGTCTCCACTTGCCCTGGCTATAACTGTCGTGAGGCTCGATGGCGGCACGATTGAGTAAGCGGGAGGAGTGGAATAAGGCGCCCTCAGAAGCGTCTGACTCCAAGGAGGAGGTGACGGGTGAGTTTGTGACATGCAAGGGAAGCTTGCGCAACGGTCGCAATGTCTAACAACTCGAGGCACAAATGCCCGTGTAGTCGGGGGTCGCCCAGGCCCCCGTTAAAACACGCCCTTTGTACATGGCCGCTCTGTTGAAGAGGGTTTGGCAGCAGACCGGGACGAACTATAGTCACACAGGGTGAGCTGCTCTGCCACGGTCACCTCGGGACTCGATCGTGAAGCTAGCGCTGAAGCGGTCACATATGGAGGGAGCCAAAGGCTACGACTACCATATACCCCAGGAGCCTCTGAAAGTTCTTTCAGTGGGACCCTTTCTCACTTCAACACCAGCTGAACACATTCTCATTGGAGAGACATGTTGGACCGAGTACCTCTCCAAAACTAGAAAAGAGATACTCAGCCCGTGGGCGAGATTACTCTCTTCCAGTTGACCTGAAGACCCAACGGGCTCTGGAGCACTCGAGGGGAAGGACACTGTACTGATACTCCACCCTTAGACGCAACACACAGGATGGCCTGCGGTGCGGGAGGTAGAGATCTGAAGCACATGTCTTTCAGGTCAAAGCTGCAGACCAATCTTGGGCCAAGATGGTCACGACCCACCACCTAGTAGCACGAAGAACGAGTTTACAACTGGCCTTCGTGCCGGCTGGAGGAGCGGCTATATCAAATCCTTCGCCAGCAGGATAAGATAAGCACGCACAAGTCAGGAGCACTGCTCAACACTCGGTGTGATGAATATCACTGAATTTTCAGGAGCACGTCTGCTCAACACCTAATGTGATGACTATCACTGACTTGAGCGGGGTAGCCGAGCCTGAGGTGGGGCAGCAAAGTAGAGAGAGTGGTGTTAGTGTGCTGTGCAACACTTACCTGTCTCCACAAGCGGCAGGGGGCGCGTGAGAAGGCGGATGACCGGGTCCTCGAACGCACCAAGCTGCCTGCTGGCGACCAAGGGGGAGCTGAGGGGTGTAAGGCTATACAGGGTCACACCCGCCAGACTGGCCCTCTTGGGACCCAGGAACAGATGAAATTGCTCTCTCTTTGAAGTGTGGGTACCGCTTGCTCCGCTTTTTTTTTTTTTTTTTAGGGAGCCAGCGGCGGAACAGACACACACACAAACAAAGGCTCCACCCGGCCCTCACCCGGGGGGAGGGAGTGATCGTGCCACTCCAAGAGCATCTCATCCATTCCTGGGCGGCCCGCTCCGGAATGCTTTCGCTGTCGCTTGCCACCTGGCTTGGCAGCGCCTGGAGCGGGCTGGGCGTCTCTACTGCGGCCGGCTCCCTGCTGAGGCCTGGGTGGAGGCTGCTGCGGAGGGCCAGCAGAAGCGGCGGCCGGAGAACGCCCACGGCGACGAGCAGGCGGAGGAGCTGCCACCGGCGGCGGGTGGAGGCAGCAGCTGGCCACCGGGGCAGGATGTGCCGGATGACCTCCGTCTGCGCTTGAGCGGCAGAGAACTGTTTGATGCAGTTCTCCACCGCGTCGCCGACCAGCCCAACCTGGGAAATTGGGGAGACCAGGAACCGAACCTTGTCCGCATCCGCCATACCAACCAGGCTGAGCCAACGAAGGCGCTACTGGACCACCAAGGTGGACATCGCCAGACCGATCACGCACGCTACGACACCCGTACCCCGGAGGGTGAGGTCGGATGCAGTGCGGTGCTCACCTATGAGCGCACGGTCTGGATTACCCTCGTGCATGCCATGGGTGCCCTAGCCTGCAGCAACGCCATGGCACGCAAGAGGAAGGGGCTTGCCCACAGGCTTTGTAAGCTCTGCCCGTCGGAACGGACGAAACTCACAGGCCTTAGGGGGGAGACGAGGATCCCCCCAAAAGGCAGCGGCCGCCGGACACAGGTGCACCTGTGTCGACAGACCGCTCCAATGGAGGGACACCTCGCAACCCTTCACCGTTCCTCCATCAAGGGTAATGAGGGGGAAAAGCTATTCAGGCAGTTTCTGGCAGAGAAAGATGCTGTTCACCACCTGATAAGCTCTCCATGCATTTCGGGAAAGAAAGGCACTGGGGCGGCGAGCTGAGAACCAGCGCGGCCCGCCCCAAGATACCAAACTCCAGATTCCAACCGAGACTGAACGGGACACGGTGGAGGTTCCACTCGAGCCCGGCAGCCTCGGCGGCCCGTTTCAGCATAGCTGATAATTCTGGATCCGGCTCGGGCAACATTGAACTCCCGGAGGGAGACAATGCAGCCGAGTCATCATCTCCAGAAGTCAGCTCACCCTCTGATGCTGCAATCGGCGTCCTGTCCTCCAGGGGAGCCCCGAGTGAAACCGCTGGCCCACCCATTACAGATGGACCAGCAGACAACACAGGAGGCTCCAGTGGTTGCAGTGGAAGGGAGGAGTGAGGAGCCCACAGGGAATGGTTACCGGGCGGGACATCCAACACTATCCTCCGGTCACCCATCCCACACAGCACCCGAGGGTGGGGCATGGTAATGGGGACTCGCTCTCCGCGAACGAAGGCGAGTCTCGCCCTCAACACTGCGACAGTCATGTTCCCACAGTGAAAACATGAGCTGTCCACAAAAGCTGTCTCAGCGTGCTGTAAGCCAAACACGTGACACAACAGTTGTGACCATCAGAGAGAGACAGGGAACGACCGCACCCAGAAACGCACGGGCGGAATGACATCTTGAAAAAGACGCAAACGCACCCGTGTTGCTCTTTCAGAAAATAGGACCGTCACCAGTGCCGGAGCACACAGGGAAATGACCGCGGCAACACTGAACAGAGAACTGAAACAGTGAAGCACTCACTTTTCCGCCCTCTAACCAGCCATCAACACACACAAACATTTAGAAATTTGTTGCTGTTAAAACAGCAGTTGAGAGCTCAAAGCTCGCGATCACCGCTGCACTCGCGCTGTAGAACACCAGCACTGGGAGAGTCTTCCTGAAGAACACCGACACACTCGCTCGTTGTAGACAACAGCACTCTCAGAGACATCAAACGATCGGCTCCGAAGCGAAAGGCAACTAGTGCGTGCATCCACTTCCGTATTTATACCCGCGCCGCGGGGGCGGAGTGTGTGATGCGAATCACGCACGCCAATTACATTGGCTCGTTCAATAGTACTCGAAGATGATAGGCTCCCTAGCGTGATCCCATTTCAGTCGCGTCGACTACGTCCGACGTTATCGACTGAAAGGGAACTCCTGGAATATTGTTAAAATCTTGGAAAATTGGAAGATCAGATCGCAAAACGGAATATTATGCTGACAAATGGCTTGAATTTATTGGCTCATGTACCTTTCTCATCAGCTAACATGCGTACATCAGCTAAAATGTATTTTATTTCAAGTAACGAAAATGTTTTATATGGTTTTAGTTTACTATAACTAATAACAGTGAAGTAGTTAATACTGATTTTTTTATCCACCAAATCAAGGTTGGTATGTTCTTTTTACAACCTCGGTTCAGTGTCTTTTTGTGGATATGCACATATATTCTGCCTTGAGTATCATCCACACAAACTGGTAAACCCAATAATTACACATATTATGGAGTTGTCTGCTCTTAAAAAGCAACTGTATTAATATAGTTATTTAATATTTTAATTGACTAACAGCCCTAGTTTAAAGTGAATATAATCAGACAGGATTTAAAATTGGCTAGGTGTCAAAATATTGTATCTGTGCATTAGGTCTTGCAGTGTACATGCAGCCTATGAGAATGTGTCTGTTCTTTTAGAACTGCCGTTTCCCCTCTGATTCAGTTTGTGGTTTAATCTGAAGCTCAGAGACAGATAGATCTGCCTGCTCACAGCCCACCGTGTAGCTCATCTGAAGCAGATAGAAGCTCCGCCTGTCTGCTCTGCTGCAATTGCTCCCAATCTAAATATAGACTGGAAAATATTATCCACCCCTTCTCCCCCTCTTCTACTTTAAATAATTCCAGTGTTATCAAGAAGCAGAGATGTATCTCATCTTGTTCCCCTGGCATTCTGCTTTGTTGAGTAATGCAATTTTTTCAGCTCGCAACCTTCTCCTACTGCTGAGCGTGTCACATGCAATAACTTCACTTGGCGGTGTCTGGACTAAGGCGGGGGATGTGGAGCGAGATAGAGAAGAAACCGAATTACATGCACACACACACACATGCTTTTCTGGTTGCTTGTTCATCTCTGTCCACACAAAAGTCACAGGGCACCTGTGTCAGTGAATTTATGAGGCATACACAGATTCTCTTTCTACTATATATCTGACGCTTGTCATTTTTAGTGTTGGGGTTAACCTAAGTAACGCGAGTTAGGTAATCAAATTACTATTTCAAGTAATACGTAAAAGTAATGCATTACTTTTAAATTTACAACCCCTAACCCGATTCACATCGCAGAAATTCATAGGAAATCACCCCCTTTTCCTGTGAGGTTGGAACTAGTTTAATGCTCCCCGTCGTGAAATCTTGGGGGGACCAACTGCAGATCTCTCTAAATTTCAAGCATCTCTCTTATTTAATTCAAGGGAAGTGATTCCTTCATACGTCTTACACACCTTCCCTCCATGCTGAGCATTTCCACCCTCCATCAATCCGTGTGAGCCTGAATTCCATATACAATCTTCTTCTTAGGCCTGCTTTCTGTTCCACCTTTTTTTTCATCTGCCCTCTCCAGTTGTCCTCCTCTTTCCCCTCTATGCCCAAATGGTCTGCTGCCATCCTGACCCTGGAACCCGGCCCATCGGGAGGCTAATGAAAACCACTGCTGTGTTCTTGTGCGTTTTGACTAGCACAGGATGGAGTGTGGCCTTATGCTTTGAGTCTGTCCAAGTCACTGCCTTTCCATGGATAAAGTGGATCAGAGAATGCCCGCCGTTCTCCAGTCTGTGTACCTGGCATCAAAATCTTAAACCAATCTTCCGCCTTATGTTACCGAGGACCATAATGGCTTTTCACGTATTGCCATTAAAAAAAAGAAGATATTTTGAAGAAATGTTTTTGTCCATACAACGAAAGTCATTGGGGTGCTGAACAATTATTGGACCCCATTGAGTTCCATTGTTTGTATAAAAAAACACAGACATGGTGATGCTCAGGTTATTGTGCTATATCAGGCAGGTCCCTTGAAGGTAAGTCATTTCACTCGACGGCCATCATTGAAATGCCTCTCGGGCAGCTATTTCATTCATGCAAGTACATCTCTTTGAATGGGGAAACATTAAATTATCCAAAGCTTTTCACCAAGCTTATGATAAAATTTCAGATTTGAAATTAGCAATGAAATCTCAAATCTCAAATCATGACAAAAAACTGATTTTTTCCAGTGGGACCAGGCCAATACGCATGTGCAGTCCTACGCGCGTGTCTCAGAACACTGACTGTTTCTATTAAAAACTGAATTTCTAATGGCAGCTGCAGTGGCGCTATGACTTTGCCAATCATTGATTGGCTCTTAATTAGAATGTGGGGCTTATTCCGCCATATTGTGTGTTGCACTTCCTCCCATTCATAGTAATATGCACCATATATGTATATGTGAAGTCTTTGTATCGGGTATTTCAGGCAGCCACTTCCTGTCTAAGCAGGTGTTTTTTTGCCAAAATATGATGCAGTGTAAACTGAACTTAATGCTGATGCTCAAAAGTCTGACACAGACATGTCTCTTGCTGTATTTCTCATCTCTTTTTTTCTCTCTCCTGCACAAAGCACAGGTCACATCCCTATTAACCTAATGTTATCAGAAATATCTCTGTGGATTTGGTGATGACGGGGAAGGGAACAGTGCACGGTTTTGATGGAGAAAGAGCTCTTGACTCCATGGAGGCCAAACTAGATGTAATTCACACGCCGCAATCCTCGAGGGGCACACCACCAACTATTACCTCCCGTTCTTGCCCCCGCATGTGGGGAAGAGTAGTCAACTCCCCCAACACCTAAACCAGACATGTCCACACAGACATAAACATTCTTACAGATTACAAGCCAAATGGGATGAGGTTGAGAGAAAAGAAATAGACGAGTCGTGAAAGAATGAAATAGATGACGATATCATCCCAAAGCTGCCTGTTCACATTATCACCAATCAGGTTAATGTTATCTAGGACTAAAAAAAGACCAGCACCTCTCACCTCTTAGAAAAGGTGTTGTTATGGCTGTAAAATTGCTTTCTACTTGAACCACTGACAATCTTTCAGTATCTTGCTAAAGTAGTTAGCCTCTTCGTAAACTTTTCCAAGAATTCATAATTGACCCTATTTACTTTCATAATACAAGACTCCTGATCTTATTTTAAAAGATAAAAAATAATCAATAACTTGCTCCAACTCTGAAACAGATTTCCTTTTAGCTAACTAATGTACCTTCTCACTGCTCATAACCAGTATTGGGTAAGTTACTCAAAAAAAGTAATCCACTACAAATTACTAATTACTACTTTAAAATTGTAATTTGATTACATTACTGATTACTGCATGTAAAAAGTAATCAGATTACTAATTACTTTACTTTCAAGTTACTTTGAAAACCTATTAAAACTACAAGAATACACTACAAAGTGAAACTCAGTTCTTTCCGTAATTTAATATTGCAGAATACAGACATCCCAAGTCTCCTAGAAGTTCCGGGAGTCTCCCGCATGTTGATAGCGGCTCCCTGATGCCCGCAAATTAGTTCAAATCTCCCGGAATCTAGAGCGAGCGAGAAAGAGCGTGCATGCGAGACAGAAGAGAGGCCTGTTTCTCAATATGTTCTTGTGGACTTGTGAAACGTCATCAGTCGCTGCCCAAGTACTGTTCCAATTCAAAGTTCACATCTAGCCAAGTCCAGTTCAAGACCACTGATGTGTTCCTGATCCGCCCCTTTTACCCAGGATGCATCGAGAGGTGACTTTAACTTTGTAGCCTATTAGAGAGCTGACTTATGTTTGACTGAAATGTTTGCTTTATTTCTAAATGTACAGCTTCTTATACCTTTTAGGCTACTTATACTTTTATACTGGATATTATTGAGCATTAAAACAGACATTTAACAAAAAGAGACAGGGTTGTGTAATTTTATTTTATATATTATTAAAATATATAGAATATTTTTTATATTTATTTTACTATACATTCTCTTCACTGTATGTACATGTATAATAAAATAAAATGACAAGTCTGTCTCTGTTAAATGTCAGTTTTAATGATCAATAACGTTTTATATTTTTAAAATGAAAACAAAAAGAAGCAGGGTTGTGTTTTATATATCGTGTTGTTATAAATATATGCAGTGAAGATAATCAATGTATGCGCACATTTGTGTGGCCATTAGCCTAATAGGTTTACGATTTTTTTAAATGAAAAGAGGCAGAGTTGTGTTTTATAACATATTTTGTTTTATTGTTGACGAAAAGAGGCAGAGTTGTACTTTATACCACATTTCGTTTAATTGTTGCCTGAAATATAGCTACATAAAGAGATAACCGGAGTAGCCAGAGTGACGCGATCAAGAACGCCGCGGTTCCGTTTGCAGAATAACCGGACTCGTGTCCTCTCGTCCTCGGGAGTTCGTTCTCAAGTCGAACTTGGCAAGTCTGAACTACCAAGGACGCAAGTCCGAAGTTTGCGTAGGCTACTATTGAGAAACGGCCAGACTGTGCTCCAAACCGTGTAGCGCTGCGTGTGTGTGTGTGTGTGTGTGCCTCATGAAGCGCGTTCACCGGTAATTCATTAAAGCGCATGCTGACGCAGCCGGCCAAACGTGATTAGAAAGGCATTTTACTAAATATTTTTTTCTTAACAATACATTTGTAACGCAAGTAACTTAATTTTATTGACATCAGTAACTGTAATCAAATTACATAAATTTAAAATGTAATGAGTTACATTACTGCATTACCACGAAAAGTTACTTTGTAACGCGTTATACCCAACTCTGCTCATAACTTACTCTCCAACCAATGAGCTCTATTACCTGGAGAAAGCTATCCGTTAGCATTCCCAATTATTTCCAACCCACTCTCACTCCCAAGGCGTCAAAAACTGAAGCACAGTCAAGTGGCTTCCACGTCACAATTAAAGGTACCCCTAGGTGTCATGTTATCGACAAACAGGGAACTCCATTGCTTTCAATGAGAAACCTTTGGCATCATACACAGATGCGTTGGACATGGAATGTTATCATCATGATGATAACATTATATATTGGGTTATAATTTTGCCATATTATGAAATGTTGGGTTTTGGTTCTCAATTTAATTAGCCACCATAATTGTATCTACATTTATTTATTTTATTTACACTATTTAGACACGTTTGAACCCAACCCCACCCCTGAACCCAACCCCATCCCTAAATCTACACTCTCAGAAAAAAAGGTACAAAAGGTCTTTCTGTGGCGGTACCTTTTCAAAAGTTACTCCTTTGTACTTAAATAGTGCATATTTCTCCCTCAAAGGTACATATCGGTACCAAAAGTCTACATATTAGTACCTAAATGGTATATATTAGAACCCTTTGGAAGGGACCCTTTTTTTCTGAGAGTGTATCCATTTGTGTATTATATAATATAAAACAAAGGATATAACAGCAGATATGACTACAGGCACAATTTATTCAAAAAGAACAAATATTCCGAGTGATTGATTTGTTTGAAGAACAGACTCAAAAGAGATCCCCATCTCCATCCGCTGTACATCCTATGCACACATTCAAAAACTGCCGCCGAAGAAGCGTTACGTCAGCTTTGATAGTGAAATGGCATTGGCTCTCTTATGTCTCATGACCAATTGCGTCATTACGTCAGCTTTGATTGTGAAATAGCATTGTCTCGTGACTGATTGCGTCATGGTAAAGAGTCAGGTGTATCTTTTGAATGAGATATGACTGCATGCGTTCACGCAGCTGGATTATTTTAATACATTGTTAATATGTTTGGTTTTGGCACAATAGATCTGCTACGCTGCTGCTGCTGTAGGTTATTACAGCTGCTACAGATCGAGTACATGGACTTGCTACGGTAAATAAGACATGCTGCTGCTGTACAAAAGCATACATGAATTACCCGTAGCCGATTTATACAGGTGGAGCTGGGGTAGGTGGAGGGTTTCTATAAGCATGCTGCCAACTGCTACATAGACACTGACCAAGTGTTAGAAAGTTGAGCAGCAAAACTGATACAGCAGGACCCCATCAGCTGTGTCCTATAGAGAATGCTATGATTGCAAGCAGACTGAGTTAAGGTTTTCAATAACAGAACTTTGTATTTATCATTAGAAATAAAAAACCACCAAAGACATGCAAATATAGCCAAATGTGTAGGCCGAACTTTTCTCACTGTGCACTTGTGGTCAAACCTACAGCATGCCATTGCACAAGCATGTCTTGACTGACACATAAAAAAGCACCCGGTGAGATGGTGTTCTAGCCTTCATTGACCAGAAACCACCAGACTCCACGCTCCACCTCCTTCCTTAATTAGACCTGCTCCAGAAATGACCTCTGCTAGCGCTCAATTATTTATGGTGTTTGGGGAAAAGGTGCTCACTCCTTCTAATCCTGCATTTGTCCTTCTGGTATATGAGAGCATAGAAGCCTCCCAGGAGTCAAGGATGGACAGCATAAGGTCACTGCTTGGAAATAGGCATTAGATCACTCAATATGAGACCTTTGAAGGCATCTACACCAGAATATCCCTAATGTTTGATTGAATGGATTGGCTAGAATCACGTTCATGCATAAAAAGCAATGTTTATGATGTTTCTGCTGCTTGTCTGAAGGACAAGAACCTCTTGCATTATTAATTCTGCTTTAATACTCATCTACTTACACTTCTCACCATGCCATCAAGAACATAATGCAATTTCTTGGAATATATGTGGGTTTCCAAGAAAACTAATCCAGGATCAATAAGCAGATGGTCTGATGTACTGACCTTGATCTGTCTGTCTAATCAATCTCTGCCCAAGTCAGCTTTATCATTCATGCTTTGGAGCAACAAACAAATAACATCTTAATGCTTGTTTTTAAATGTCATCAAATGTCTGGACCTTCTGTATCTAACAATTCAAATTATACAGTGATTATGACATTAATCTGTTGAATTGATATCCTGTTAAGTAAACAATATTTTTAATTACGGATTACTTTTCAATATTAACCTGAGGTTATCTTTTCACTGACCATTTATTGACGAAAACAAAACGTCAAGCCCTATTTGTGTCCAATTGTAAATTGCAAATGAGAGACGATGGAACTTCTGAATCATGCATCAACATTTGCATGGAATCATTTAACGTCAGTTTGAGCGATCCGATTCCGTGGCCTTTGTAACCAAGTGCCTGGAGATTGGTGTGAGGGTGGAGATGAGGAACATGCCAGCTAATCATCATGCATGACTGTAATAAATAACAGCATTCAGCTGCATAGAGGGCTACGGACGTCATCTCATCTGCTCCAGCTTTCACAGCCCAGCTGTTGGAGCCACACCGCTACACGGAAACGGAAGTTCTTTATTAAAGCACATTGTGAAAGTGCTGCCTTGATGAGGCGAGAGCTTGAAAGATTGAGTCATGCTATCTCAGCATCACTGCCCAGCTTTCAATCCTGAACCTGTTATAGATGTGCTCAGTACAGAACTGTTGTCGGGACAAACCGTTCTCTTTGCTTAATCGTTCCATTCTTTACCCATGCCAGTTATATGCGTAACTTGTAACGAAATAAAAAGTCTCCGACAAATGAACTTCCTGTCCTGTCAGATAAATTACGAGCATGCAACGGCGTAGTAATGTTGTCAATAAGTAAGTTGTGAAATTACGTAATTGGTACGTGTTAGCTGTGAAGGATTTTCACACTGGGATGAGGTTCATTCTATTCATCAGGATCAGTGTCCATATGTTTTATTAACAGTTCATATTAGAATAATCCAGTATAGTATAGTAGTATAGTATAGTATATACCATGGTAAAATACCACTTAATTTTCACTTTGTGTTATTTTGTATATTTTAAATGACTGTGGTGGCTCATACCAACTTCCTATCTTTATTAAATGAACAAATACTAGTTTTCTATTGAATACCCTTACCTTATACTCTTTATTCTGACAATTTATGTGTATGTTAAGTACAGTGGGACGGTACTTGTGTATCAACATTTTTTTCTGAAATAAATTTCCTTGGTTTTTAAAAGGAAATTTACTATAACAAATGTTTTAACTATTTACTAGTTGCTTATTAGCATGCATATTGCTAGGATATTGACTGTTTATTAGTACTTATAAAGCACATATTAATGCCTTATTCTGCATGACCATAATGTAGAATATCAATCCTACCCAATATCTAAACTAAGGGTGCTTTCACACTTGGTTCCATTGCCTGTTCCGAACCCGAGTTCGATTGCTCCCCCCTCCCCTGCCCCCGATGGACTGTGTTCACATTATATTATTTGTATCCGAATCGCGGTACGCTTGCCTCATCAAGCTGCAGCTGGCGCGTAATCGTGTTGCTTGGTAACCGGCGCCGCTATGAATGAAAAGGCGTCACAATGGATAGAATTGCTCGCTTCACATTTGTTCTTCTTTTTTTAACCTTTAGTTTTGTTTTCAAAGAAAAGATACAGAAACAAGCTTGCGTCTGTCTGCCGCAAAAGTATTAAAATCGTTTCAAAGCAGCTGGCTGTCAGCCAAAGACAATTTTTGCGGCAAGCAAGGGGGCTTTTACACTGGGCTTGTTTGCTGCGGTCCGAGCCCAGGGGCGATTGTTCCCGGCGCCCCACGCAGCGTTGGTCTGGTTTCTCGGTCAACTTGATTCTACCGAACTCTGGTGCGTTTGGATGCATCTTACGTCATTGCAAACGTGCACGCCGCATGACAGAAAACACGACGCGGTTCAATATATTGTGTTTTTTATTAATTTGGTGCTATTATGCATAGCTGAGTAAACAACGCAGATTAACTGTGTGTGTGTTTCGCATAAGCTGTCTTTCCGCTACTTGCAAATGGACTCCTTTGAGGAGACAGTGGATTTCCATTAATGTGTTGCCCTGATTGCACGCACTATGCTCGAATACACTGCAGGATCACTCTTGCTCGTACCCAGGGTAAATCTTCATCCCTTACGTGTGTTTTATTTAACTAAATACATCATAATCGGCTAAAACGCATGCGCAGGATACTTTACTTCCTGAACAAGCGCGCACCCAAGTCCGTTTTGCTTTCACATACACGCGAACCGAAGCACGGTTCCACCTCCTCCAGGTAGTCTCGGGTTCGGTGACAGCGTATAAAGTTAGCGATTTTTCATGCGAACCGTGCCCCGTTCCGAAATAAACAGCCAGTGTGAAAGCCCCCTCAATAAGCAATAATTAGGTGTTTATTGAGGCAAAATTCGTAGTTAATAGTTTGTTAATAGTGAGGATTGGACCCTAATCTAAAATGTGACCAAAAATATTATACAGTGTATAGTACTTCTGATTCAATCATCACTCTAGAAATAAAAGATCAAGATGACTGCACTGCATTTTGTGTTTCTGTACTCAGCACAGTGTCCTCTGGTTAAACACATTTTGAATACTGCAGAAACTGTAAAAGCACTATTTAGTAGTAGTAATACTATTAGCAGTAGTTGTACTATTGTCAAACATAGCCTATCTCTTTACTGCTGCCTTCATGATGTACACTTCCTGTCTGCCACTCTCTGTGTTTCCTGTGTTCCTCTGCCAATCACGGCTGTTTGTTTGAGTTTTGACTGACAGCACTAATAGGGTTTCTCTGAATTCCACCACATGAGTGTCGGCTGTATGAATTCCTCGGCCGTCGCGATTGACTGCAATGTTATCAATCTCTGCCTTTGCACACTGAGGTTGTGTGTGTATGGGGGAGAGCATGTGTTCAAACACTCTTTGGAAGGTCCACTCCTACTCTGCTTCTTTCTCTTCGTCTTACACAAAGACTCAAAGATGCACAGAGAAAATGACGCGTTACATAATGGGGCGCCTTCTTTGAAAATGACAAAGAAAAAGGGAGCTGCAGGGGGGTTGAAACTAGCAACAACAACAAAAAAAGGGAAAAGAAATGCAAGCGGGAGGCATTAGGATAAATCTACCAGGACTATTATGTAAAGGTAAATAATAAATGCTTTTTTTGGCATTGGCTTGTGAGTGGATGGAGCCCCTGAAGGGGTGTAATGAAGTGTGTGTGAGTGAATGCCCATGCGAGCTTTGAAGAGCAGTGTGTGTTTTTGTGTCGATGTTGCGTGAGGGATGAGGAACACTCTGTTCTCGGGTTTACACTCCAGAGGGTAGTGCCACAGACACAGATGAGCCAGACAGCATGACAGTACCTCACACAGTTTCACCGGGGAAATAGGTCTTTATTTTCCTGCTTTTAAAGGAATAGTTCAACCAGAAATTCTCTCTTCATTTATTCACCTTCATGCATTCATCCGAATATGACTTTCTTTATCCCAAAAAAAGAGACCGAAAATGTTCACCTCTTCTGTTACTCATTTTTGTTTTACTTTTAAATACATTTTAAATCACTAGAAAGCATTTAATTTTGTTATGCTTTAAAGTACACTTATTTTGATGTGTTGACTAACAAACTAAAGCACGTGCAAAAGTAATTTGAACTGTAGTGTTTCACTGTCATGTTTTGGGTGTTTGTTTCTTGTTCCTGTCTTTTGTCTGTCATATGATCCCCTGGTTTTAGTCTTGTGATCCTGCCATATGTTCCCTTGTCTGTTGTGTCATGTTGTTATTGGTTTATTGTTAATTGTTCACAGGTGTCCCTTGTCTTGTCATTAGTAGTCGTTACAGAATACTCAACCAAACATGGACCCAGCAATTCGTCTCTTCCGCCTCAGCCAAGGTGACTGTCCGATTGAAGAATATGTGGAAGTATTTTGTGAGCTTTGCCATGGGGTGGACTTTAACAATGCTGTCTTAAAGGATATGTTCCGCTATGGGCTTGAGGACATTCTTGAATATCTCATACCTCAACACCCCTCAATGGACTTCATATATATGATTCAATATATAGACCTTGCCCTTTTGTTGAGCGGCTCATCCTTTACTGTGGGCTTTGCGGATGAGGAGCCCCACAGGCCCACAGTATCCCCTCAGCCTGAGCTTCACGTCAGTCCCGCTGAACCTGAGCTTCTTCACGCCAGTCCTGCCGAGCCTGAGCTTTACGTCAGTCCTGCCGAACCTGAGTTTCATGTCAGTCCTGCCGAGCCTGAGATTCACGTCAGTCCTGCCGAACCTGAGCTTCAAGTCAGTCCTGCCGAGCCTGAGCTTCTTCACCTCAGTCCCGCCGAGCCTGAGACTGTTCATGTCATACTTGCCCAATCAGAGACGGTTCACGCTAGGTCAGCCTTGCCTATGTCTTCGGACAAGGTGGCCACGGCACCTGAGACAGTTCCGGATGATACAGCACTCATGATAGTCACCACAGCCTTTTTGTGTGTATGGGCAGCATACACATCGCCTTCAGCCCAAGAGCTCTCGCCCAAGATGGCCACTATCACGCCTGAAAGTTCGTCTCCGCCCGAGATGGCCACCGTTCCAGAGTCTCGTCCTGTCATGGCCACCCTTCCAGAGTCTCGTCCTGTCATGGCCGCCCTTCCAGAGTCTTGTCCTGTCATGGCCGCCCTTCCAGAGTCTCTTCCTGTCATGGCCATCCTTCCAGAGTATCGTCCTATTATGGCCGCCCTTCCAGAGTCTCGTCCCGTCATGGCCACCGCCACACCTGTGTCTTCGGACGAGATGGCTGTCGTCACACCACACCTGTGTCTTCGGACGAGATGACTGTCGCCACACCTGTGTCTTCGGACAAGATGGCCGTCTCCACGCCTGTATCTACGGACATGATGGCCGCATCTACCCCTGAACCGTCGGATCGGCCCTGGTCTCCTGAACTGTCAGGTCTGCCTTGGCTCCCTGAACTGCCTGCTCCACCCTGTTCGCTGGCACATCCTGCTTTTATATCTATTGTTATCACAGATGATAAAAAAGGCACTTGGGATCATGCTATATTGTGAGAAAAAAACACCCATTAGCTGTGACTATATTAATAAAATGGCCTTATTGCCTAATTAAGGTGTTACTAAAAGTAATTATTTTGTAAAATAAAATATAATTTTGTGTAAAGTACAATGCAATCTATCACTCATATGACCCACACCCATCTTCCTGAACAAGCAGGACATTCACCATGATTCCTAGGACTTAGCATTGATTATTAATGGAGAGTTTAAAAACAAGAGAATGGAAGGGAGAGATCAGTTTATATGTACTGGCATTTGCTCTAGCTTGCCGGTGTAATCCTCCTGTGAGTGTGTGTGTGTGTGTGTGTGTGTGTGTGTGTGTGTGTGTGTGTGTGTGTGTGTGTGTGTGTGTGTGTGTGTGTGTGTGTGTGTGTGTGTGTGTGTGTGTGTGCGTGCGTGCGTGCATGCTTTTAAGGGACATTCTTAAGTGATGGCAATTATGTCATAAACATATAACATATACGTCCACATTTACATATCAACACATTCAGTATTTCAACAATTTCAAAATGAACAGCACATGCAGCATAATTGTGGTTTAATCTAATTATTGTGATATAAAATTGCTTACATTGTGAGATACGATTTTGGCCACACCTACGCTGATGATCCGCCAATCATAACAGAGGTAATTTACATATAGAAGGTGCAATAGCAATACCCACTTGCAATAACTGCTTGCAACTAACCCTAAACAATGTAAACCCTAATCCTAAACCTATGTAGTTATTTTATACGTAAGTACTTAAATGTATAATTACAGTGTAACAAAGACACCTTACAAAATAAAGAGTAATCCTTGTCAACAGTGTTATTATACATATATATAATGAGTAATTTTAATTAAAAATATGTACTTATAATTAGGGTTAGAGTTATAGTTGCTTGTAATTATGTTACTCTTATTTACTGTTACTACTATAGTAAGTACATGTAAGATGTGTAACAAGGACGCTGTAAAATAAAGTGTTACCCACTGTGATACAAGAAACTATAAGCGTAGTTCGGTTACACTTTATTTTGATGTTTAACATTTACATTTAATTAATAATTAACTAAATGTACTTACTATAGGGTTAGGATTTGGTTTAGGGTTAGTTGCTTATTATTATACATAATTTATTGTTATTACTACAGTAACTACATGTGCTGTGTAACAAGGACACTGTAAAATAATGTATTACCTGCAGTTCTTTAAATGCTTTAGTTAAATAATATTCAATGCTGTAGTTTTTTGTTGAAGCTGTTATAGGCCTTTTAGATGTATTGATTCATGAATATGCAGTAACATGGAATGAGTTAGTGAGTGCTGACAGTGCAAGTGTGTGCTGTACAGCAGGTGTGACCCAACAGCATGTTTCTGTGATGGATGAGAGCCCTGCCAACTCCCCAAAGACAAGACATGCGTCAGCTGCTCCTCTGTGCCTCTGTCTCTCTCGAAAAGATTCTCTTTTTCTAGGAATTGGAAAGGTGTCGTCATTAAGGTCCTCTCATCACTAATATTTAGAGCGGACGTAAGTGCTGCAGGCAAACTGTGGAAATGTCAGAGCTGTCTCACTCCCCTTTTTCTGTTCTGGACTGCCCTGACATTCAGCTAAACCCCTTCATGTCAAGAGAGTGTGTGTTTTTTTGTTGTTGTTGTTTTTTTGTTTTTGTAAAATGCTAGTTTGTAAGGTGTTACAATAGGTGCTGGGTGATTAGTATCGGAGGTCAAGTACAATTATATTCAAAATTTAATAATAATAATAATAACAATACTGTATTCAATATAATTTCGATGGTGATGTAAAATATACAATTCTTCTGTGTGTGCCTGGATTATTTTTAATCCACTCTTTCCCTGCCATTGACGGATATTTCCATAAATTTCCACTCAATGGATGGAACTTTCCGGCTTTCCATGTTTTCACTGTTATAAGGTAGGGGGCGTTATAATGCATCTTCTGAAAGATAACTGAATCTCCTGATCAAAACACAGGAAAAAAAACAGCATAAAAAAGCGATATCATGTAAGCAGATGCATATGTAAAATAAAGTGATCATCAACTTTAAACAGCATATAAATCAAAACTGCCGAATGTTACCGAATAAAATTGGGGGTGTTGATGAACTCAATCTTCATCGCTGTGAATCCAATCCAGATGTAGTCTTTAACAAAAACACGTTTTTCTCAGCATTTCTGCTCAAAATGTAGCTTTTTATGAAATTTACCCACATTCAAATGTTGATAAAAAAGGAATGCATGAAGCTAGAATAAAACATTTGTTTGTTTGTTTGTTTGTTTAAAAGCTGAGGCTCTGTTCTTTATTTTGATATATTGCATGTTCAGATATTCATACAACAAAATATCCTGGGGGCCATGAAACTTTTGTGTAAATCAAAAATGCTGACGGTGGCCGGCAACTTTTTTCAAAAATGCCGGCGGCTAAATAGTTGTCAACTTGGCAATAACTATTTTGCAACTTAATCATTTCACTTCACAAATCACTTAATTTTACAATTTTACAAAAATTTTAAGCCATTTCAGAGTAAGCATATTTAAAGCAAGATTGAATATTGAGAAGAGGCTGAAAAATATGAATATTTATCGATATAGGCGTACTAATGTCAAATGATAACTCAGGATTTGCTTCAGTGTTTTTTTCTCAACCTGGTTACCGTCTGTCTCTCTGTCGTCTCACGCCACGGCAACTGCGTATTGTTTGTGTTCTCAAGCCCTCTGAGGAATCAACCACTTGAAGCGGTGTGTGTTTTGTTATGCTTCGAGTGCGGTGAGACTTTCCTGCATCATGCAAAATATAGTCTCGCCTCACCAATCTGGGCAACGTTGACTTCCGTCGCCTCCTCTTGGCTTCCCCCCCAGAGTTCGCCACGTCCCTTGTCTGACTCAGAGCTAGTGAGCCAAAATAACCACGTGCCTGTCTTTTTCCACTGCTATGGGATGACCATTAATGCCTCTGCTAATCAGATTAGCAAATAGTCCCGTAAGGGGGGGTCGCAGCACATCTGCAACACACTGATAATTACGCAGCCTCAGATGTTTGTTCTTCTTTGTCTTTCATGTTTTGGATGGGGCTCTGGTGCCTACACACACCACACAGACACACGCACAGAGGTCAGGTTACATTCATTGATCTTTGGCTGTTGTATGTGTGGATCAGCTTTCAAATGGTCATCAATGTGAGTCTATTGTGCAGAAGGTTCATCTTAGGAGTGAGTGGCATGCAAGGGACGATGGGTATGTTCAGAATCATTGCACTTCTTTTACTGGATACTGAGCACAATGTGGGAATTGTCTGTGCATGGATATCATTTGCAATATTTGCAAATATGTGCTGTTTAATATACCGGAGCTAACTAATTTATCCCACAGTTATCCCTTCAATTTCCATTGTGACAAATAAATTAGAAGGAATGTAATTTCATAATTTCATCTGGATTAAATGGCAAATAACTGCTCCACATATCAAAATCCACACTATATAGTCAGGGGCGTGTCTAGAAGGGGGTGGGGTGGCACTGGTCCCCCCTGGAATATGATTGCGCCCCACCATAGCTACATGCAACTCTGTGTAATTTAGATACTTAACGGGTTTTTGTTTATTTTTACACAGCCTGTGTTGAGAATAAAGTATGTTAAATGACTAATTAATTCCTAAGTGATGTTTTTATTTATTTATAAGAACAAAACTTTTTGGTCCAATCCATGTAAAATACAAAATGATTTTCAGGCTCTTATTCAGTGCCACATTTAATACCATCTATATTAAGGCACTTGCAAATATTTTTTAAATCGTGCTTAAAATTTTCTAAACAAGTATTTATTTCTAGTTGTATTTTCTATCTGATTTTACCATAGTGCATGATTTGTAAATAAAACATTTTGATGTTTGCATCATGTAACCAGCTCGATTGAAATGTTTATAGAATTCACATACAATAGGCTCTATGCACGATCGCTTCCGCGTTTTGTCTCAGCCCGCCCAGTTACATCCGGCGCTGCGTCAGAAGCCGGGTTTGCCTTAGGTGGAGATAATGGCAAATTACACTCGCTGTTTACAAAAACTTCCTGCGGTTGACGTGAATGATGTTAACAACACTGTGAGGCAGTTAGCTGTCACACATAAGAGTAAGAAAGAGAAGGGCTTTAAATTATATATTTCGACCTACATCGACAACTTTGAGGGTGAGTATTCTCTCATATCGTGCGAAATCTGACTAGCGAATCAGTTTCTAAAATCGTTGTCTCCGTTTCTAAGAAAATGAATTTTATTAAAGTTGTGCCGCTATACACTTCGCGCTATGCGGAAGTAAAGACGCTGGCTGAGATCCTACCGGAAATACGTCAGCAGCGTTCGTGCATAGAGCGCATTTTAAAGTATGCAGTGTATACTACACAATATATGTAACGGACGTAGGCCAGAAGAGCTGTCCGTGTAAACCTCACTCCCCTGGCCCTGAAAAGGAGCGCTAGCGACTGACTCTAGCAAGTGCGGTCTTTCTCAGTGTCCTTGTTAGTGTGCCCGCCGAATTGAATCCCACTCGGAGCGGGTCGAGTAGGACCAGTTACATATGCACTATGCAAGAATTCTATACTTGGAATATACTTTAAGTACACAAATGCAGCTGTGTGCTGCAAGCGAGTGTACAGATTTAATGTGCTTCTTTTCATTGGTCTGGCAGATAATAACTTCATTGCTGAAGGGGGCAACATAGTTGCCTTTAAATGTTTGTGTCACTACATCAGTTATGTTATTCAGGTTACCCGTTGACAGTTCAACTAACTTTCACTTGCTCAGCAAGTTTCTCTTCAAACTGCTGCTTTAGTTGACCTGAAAGGGGAAACTGAATAGATGATGACAGTTAATGCTAGGTCTTGCTTCCTTTTGCAATAACACTGAGATGCAGTGCATACTTGTGTTATGTAATGAATTGTGTCCTGACACATAAAAGGCCTTTGACACGTTCTAGTCACTCCTGTAGTACACTACTCCTGACAGAGTTTCATATCTTTCAACAGTGATGTCACTTTAGTTGAGATGAATATTATGCTAACAATTCAGTCAATTTTGAAAGTAGTGCTGTTTACTGTGCATCAGATATTTATGAGAAGGTGTAGAGTGTTAGTTTTGCATGGTTTGTCAGTGACTGGTTAAAACTGTTGAGAGTTCTGCTGGAGGCGTGTAGTACTCCCAGTTCTAATTAAGAGCTAGCCGACTGGATGCTCCCCTGACAAGCACAACACACACACACACACACACACACACACACACACACACACACACACACACACACACACACACACACACACACACACACACACACACACACACACACACACACACACACACACACACACACACACACACACACACACACACACACACACACACTACATCTTTGAAACAACACATTCCTGCCCCACTGGTAAAAGTGCATTTAAAGGGGTCATTACAATTATCTGAGTTTAGCTTTTCACATCCCTTTTTACGCTCTCTGAACCTTTTTTGCTACCATACCTTTATGAAACACCCCTTTTGGCCATATGTTCGGCCTTGTCTTAAAGGAAAGGTTCTCTTAAAATTAAAATTCTGTCATCATTTACTCACCCTCAAGTTGTTTCAAACCTGTATGAATTTCTTTCTTCTGCTAAACACAAAGGAAGATATTTTTAAGAATGTCGGTAACCAAAAACATTGACTTTGTATCCATCAACTGTTTCCTGAAAGCATCGTTATCAAACTATGGGCTAGATTTACTAAACAGGGCAAATTAGCATGAGAACGCAATTCCAAAAAAGCGGCATTGGGAGTGGAAAGTTCTGTGCGCGATCTACTGACGACGCATAAATTAAAGAACACAGACACAGTCAGATAACTTCCATGATAACCAATGCAACACAATCTACCAAGAACAGAGCAAATTAGCATCTGGTTTAAGACATGCTTTTCTTGGGCGTTAAATAATGGTGCAAATACCAGTAAATTGACTAGCACACACCATAGTAAATCACCTTGCATGATTAGTTTAAATACTCCCCTCCCATACATTTTGCGTCTGAAAGGGAAACTCCTACAAAAGCATATGCAAAAATAATCCTATCCACGCCTTTTCAGCACTAATTTTTCACGGCTTGTCTTTAGTAAATTCTGACAATAGTTTTTGACACAAAAGATGGTTTGCGCTGGCACAAGCTGTTAGTAAATCCAGTGTGGTGAAGAGATGAGTCCCACCTTAATATAATAAAGTAATATATTTATTTGTATTGCGCTTTTCACAGTACACACAGCTTTACAGAAAGACAGACAGCTATTGTATAGTCATTTAATTGTAAATGTAAGCTAACAAAAAAAAAAAAAACACTAAGAACGAGAAATGTTTAATATCACAATCTATAGCTTCAGTTACATACTAGTATGAAACATATAAGTTAAAAAACATGAATGGTCGTTGTAACGTAGTTCAAATGACTTAATAATAAAGTGATTTTGCCTGATTTGTAACCAGGCACTTAAGCGATTACCTATAAAACGTGCTTTGAACCAATCAGATTGCTTGGGTCCTAAGATGAGACTCATCTCTATGGTGAGACTAATCTCTTCATCACACCGGCCCTAAGGTTGCAATTTCTGTTGTTACTAACAGTTCAACAATTTAGTGTTTGCCAAAACCTTAAATCCAAAAGATTTTTGCAAACAGTATTAGTTTCTTGTTAGTGAATAAACCATAAAGATCTGACATTAATTGTGATCTCGCAATTGAATAGATTGATTAGTAGAAGTTATTACTCCACTTGATGTCATTAATGACAGTTCTGTAAGGTTGAACCTACGTGGGTCAAACGACTGAGATGTATCCATGTTACTATGGTGTTTGGATACTGTTGTGACTAGCTAGTTAATTTCTCTGACAATTCATCATACTATGGTGATTAAGCAGAAAGCTACATTGTTATACTGGAACTCTTCCCATAATTTCTCGAACGATTAATCATACTGTAACACTCTTGTTTTGGTCACATACTAAATAAAGGGGATCAATTCATCCAAGAGTAGAGTTAAGTGTATTTATGTATTTGTGAGATAACCCAAACAATATAGATATATACACAACAGCAATATTCTCAGCAAAACATCACATCCAAAGAAAAAGAAAATCATAACTTCATTATGTTAGAACATTTCAGTTCATCACATGTTTGAGTCCAGGCAGAATTATAGTCAATTTCTCACCACATCACAAGTAGTTCAGGTTAGAAGCGAGCGGTTCCAATATCCCAAAAGTTCATTAGAAGTCCCGGAGTAAGAAATGCAACAAAAAGTGTTTCAAATCATAACCAAGCACCAGTCCGGGTAATCAACAAAGGTGTAGAATCAGAGCACAACATAGTCCAGATGAAGTGTCCATATTGAATGAAGTAAAAAGAGAACCCTCTAAACAAATAGACAAATACAAATCAAAATATGCAATTGTCACAGATAATAAACATCGAATTACAAAATATATACAACTAACATTGAGCTGTTGAACCAAAAAGATTCCTCTTAATAGGGTTTCTTGCATACGGCTCAGTTGAGCAAACACTCAAAGCCATGCCAATACCTCTCTAAACACTCTTACTTGTCTCTCTTAAAAGGATAGCCCTTCCCAAAGAAACCTCCATAGCTCCCCCTTGAGGTGGGGAGTAGAATTGCAGCAAAAGAAATGGAACATTCTTTCAGAACTCTTACAATACAATGGTGATTAAGCAGAGAGTTACATTGTTATACTGGAACTGATTCACAAGCATTGTAAGCCCAAGAAGATTGTAGAGACCATTAGTGCTAATAGTTGAGGCAGAGGCAGAGGACAGAGGTTGGAAAATAAGGGTGCGTCCGGTGGAGGTGGGGTGTAGGGGCTTTGTAGCCAGTACAACAGCGAAGCTCTTTAGGGAAGTTGGAGTCAGGTGGCAGGGTTACAGACAAGCTATCAAAGAACTGGCGAACACCTCTGAAAGGACGAGCCATTGGCTGTGGCTGAAGAGGAGCGACACCACCTGGGCTGCTAAGGCGAACAGCTAACCGCGGGACACACACCCAGGCTTGATCAACCTGAGGTGGGCCTGCCCCAGTAAGAAAATGCCATGGGTCTTCAGAATTTGCATAGCGTAACTCCGCCCCACCGTAACTCTGCTCCACCTCGTGTGTATATAAGGAAGGACGCTGGCAACGTGCAGTTATGTTTTCACTTTGGAGCCAAGAGCATTCTTCACTCCACAAGCCATTCTGAGATCATCTCTCTTCACTCTTCGAGACGAGCTTCTCTCCAGGTGTTGGTGTGACGGCGATTCCCAGCGAGTTTCACATTGCCTGCTGATCTGTACAGTGATTTGCCAGTCATGTGTTTCTCCCTGGTCGCTTCAGCATCTGCAAAGTTTTCCCTCTCACAAAAGAGCTTGCGCGTGGCACGTCTTTTTAAAGATGTCTCGCCCGTGCACTTCTGGTTGCTGTCGGACTATTTCTCAGTTTAATGGGCATAAACACTGCCTTGCGTGTTTGGGCTTAGATCACGCTAAGGCAGCTTTTGTAGATGTTCTCATTGCGGGAACATGACCATCGCAACACTGCGGTCGAGACTCATTGACCTCACTAGAGTGAGAGTCACCTCATCCACACCCCGATCTACCCCCTCCACGAGAGGTGGCACTTCGGCTGGTGGTCAGGGCGACCTGAGGGTGACGGTGTGGAACAAAGCGCCGACGATACTTCCCTGGCCCACACCCCCCTCTTGCGTGCCACAACCCGCGAGTGTTTCGATTGAGCCCCGGGACCGTCTTCGAACGTTCCCCGTGTTTCTTTTGCCGCTCCAGACGAGGACACTATGTCCATTCCTGCATCACAAGGTGGGCTCGAGTCCTCGGGAGATGATGATTAGGCTGTGTTGCCGCCCTTGGATGTGCCAGCATTGGATGTGCCAGCAACATGCTTTCCCGGGCAGCCGCGAGCATTGGGATAGAGTGGAACCCTCCGCCCTGTCCTGAGCGCTCACGGCTGGATGATTGGTTTTTGGGGGCTCGCCCCCCAATACCATTCTTCCCGGAAGTGCATTAGGAGGTCATAACCTCCTCCGCCTTTCCTCCCCTCGATGGGGCCGCGGCCAAAAGGTACACTGGGGTTCCCTCGGTGGAACGTTCTGTTGCGATGTAGATGTGTCCTCAGAACGCTTCCTCCTGGGGTGACCCAAAGCACCCCTCTAAAGCCTGTAGGTTCTCGTTGTGTAATCCTATAGAGCTGCGGAGCAGGCCGCCGCCTCTTTGCATGCCATGGCCATCCTGCAAATATATCAAGCACGGATGCTCAGGCACGAGGGCGGGACTGATCTAGGGCTCTTTGATGAGCTGCGTGGTCGCCACCGATCAGCGCTCTCCAGGCGACAAAGATGGCCGCACGGTCCCTGGGCCAGGTTATGTTCACTAACGTGGTCCAGGAGAGACATTTGTGGCTCAACCTGGCTGATATGAGAGATGCCGAGCGAACCCGTTTCCTCGACACTCCCATATCCCAGGCTGGCCTCTTCGGCGGAGTGGTCGAGGACTTCGCCCATCAGTTCTCGACTGCCCAGAAGCAAACTGAGGCTATAAAACAAATTCTGCCCCAACGGCCTACTGCTGCCTCCACCCAGCCGTCGGCACAGATTCCTCAGTCTGCTCGCCCTGCTTCCGGGGAGTCAGTTACACAATGGTCGGTGGCAATGCAACAGTCATGCGTGCGGAGGTCGCTAGCTTACTGGCATAAGGTTCGATCGAGATCGTCTCTCCAGCCAAAATGAAGTCCGGCTTCTACAGCCCCTAATTCATTGTACCCAAGAAGACCGGTGGGTTACGGCCAATCCTGGAACTCCGCGTCTTGAATCACTTCACAGGCTTCCGTTCAAGATGCTCAGAGCCAAACGCATTTTCAAATGTGTGCGGACACAGGTTTGGTTTGCAGCGATCGACCTGAAGGGCGCTTACTTTCATGTCTCCATTCTTCCTCGACACAGACAGTTTCTACGGTTTGCTTTCGAGGGGCGGGCATATCAGTACATGGTTCTCCCATTCAGGCTAGCCCTGTCTCCTCGCGTCTTCACGAAGGTCGTCGAGGCAGCCCTTGTGCCGCCACGGCAACACTGGGTTCGCATCCTGAGCTATCTCAATGACTGGCTGATCCTAGCTCACTCTCGAGACCAGGTTTGCGAACACAGGGACCTAGTGCTCCGGCACCTCCGGGCCTTCAGGTCAACTGGCAAAAGAGCAAACTCTCCCTTGTGCAGAGGATCTCTTTTCTGGGTATGGAAATCGACTCGGTCGCCATGTGTGCGCAGCTTACGAGCGAGTGCACGCAGTCACTGCTGACCTGCCTGAGACAGTTCGAGGACAAGAGTGCGGTTCCACTGAAGTTATTTCAGAGGCTCCTGGGGCATATGGCATCCGCAGTCACGCCGCTGGGATTGCTTCATATGAGACCGCTTCAGCTCTGGCTTTGCGATCGAATCCCGAGGTGGGCATGGCAATTAGGCACGTTCCGAGTAGCAGTAAATCCGACCTGCTGTCAGACCCTCACCCCGTGGACGAACCTCAGTTTTCTACTGGCCGGAGTGCCCTTAGAATGAGTTTCCAGGCACATTGTTGTATCAACAGATGCCTCCTCCAAGGGGTGGGGTGCCATATGCAATGGACATGCTGCCACGGGCTCCTGGACAGGACCCCAGCGCCTTTGGCATGTCAATTGGCTCAAATTGCTGGCAGTAATCGCCTGGCTCTGAAATTAATGAGCTCTATAGGCTTTCTGAAATGAAGTAGTGCGTTTTTCTAAGACAATATCCATAATTCAAATGTAAGACAGTCGAGTTCTAGCGTATGACGTAGGCTAAAGGAGTAGTGTAGGCAACAATCTCAAGCTCCTCTGACATTTCTCTTTAAATATTATAATTTTAGACTTCTAATTCGTGTTTTGTTTTGCTGTATCCTCTGCGGTTCTTCATTCGTCATTACGTTGTGCGTCAGGTCAAGGGTCACTCTTCAGCCACAACTCGACTTGCCCACAGAAGCCAGTGATTCTAGTTTAATAAAGTAAAAAATATGGATATTTTTCTTGCAAAAATGCATCACTTTGCTTTAGAAGGCCCTTATTAACCCCCTAGAGCCATATGGATTACTTTTATGATGGATGATTGCGCTTTTTGGGCTTCAAAATCTCAGTTACTACTATTCACTCCCATTACAAAGCTTAGAAGAGCCAATTTATTTTGTAATATAACTCCGATTGACTCAGAGTTTTTGGCTTTTATTATGGGATAAATTATGGGATATTTTTCATATTTAGGTAAACTAACCCTTTAAATGAAAGAAAAAGAAGCCATAAAATAGTACTGACAATTGACAAGGAGCTATTGTGATGGAAGAAACAAAGCTTTTTGAAACAGGAAACCAACTTTGAATCACTTCAACCATTTACTTCACAAAATGATTTACTGTGCCAAAGCGCTCAAAACACAGGGGACACATGCTGGTGACGTATGTAAATGCAATTGAAAGACTTGCAGCCACAATGACACAATGCTTTGAAAAATACTGTCATATATTTTCTTTTAAGGCTGATAAAAGGTCTTCTTGTGGTTTTATATATTATATTGTCTATTATTACTTTTTTTAAACCTTGTCAACGTAAGGGCAATTGAATGTAACTGAAGGATTCAAACTGACAAACAACTCAAAGTCAGTGTCTAAGCTGTTTGAGGTTCAGATGTGTGACTGAAAAACACAAGATGAGTTTTATTATGTGTTTTCTGTTACAAAATAAGCTTATATGCACCTGACATTACAAAGTTGTCTTCTGTAAACCTGCATTCACATGTTTTTATTAATCACAAAAATATCATTATTTCTATTTTGAATGTTGAGTTTATTGTATGTTTAGGGCTTTTAGATGATCTTATATCGAAATGAAACAACTTTTTACAATTCTCAATGGATAAAATAAAGTCCAACCATTTTTCTTACAAAATATGTCCATTGTGCAACACTAAATGAGCTGCAAATGCCGAACTGCTTCTCATTTTGAATTTCAATAGCAGAAATAAATATATGATGATGTGTAACTTCACTATTCGCTCATGCCATCCTTTAAGATTAGTGTCATCTCATGTGTTAGGGAGCTGAGGGGGTCTGCATGAGCCCCCTACGGATGTATCTTAGACTCTGTCATTAGTTTTTCTCAACTTAATTATGACAGAAGAGTCTGTGCTGGAGCAATTCATCTGCTCTGAATCATTTTTCCATAATCAATTTAATAATAGAGCTTCCTGAGAAGTGAGCAGACTGTTGTTAATAGATTACACAGAGCATCGTCGCATGGCTGTTTGCACATAGAGAGATTGAGCGGAGGCCAGTGCGCGGGGGACAGAGGGGGGGTTCTGGCGGCACAGCTGTGAGATTCTGCTTCAATTAGAGTTCACCTTTAGTGTCTCTCTCTCTTTCTCTCTGTGGATGCAACGGAAGTGCTGTGATGCGCTGGAATTCTCTGTTAGATTCCATGGCCTCTGACGGGTTTGTTTGGAGAACGGTGGCAGATAAGGATCATGGATGTATAGATCAATGGAAGCGCACATCACAGTCACATCAAAGAGATTATTTGTATTTTTTTATAGGTTGAAGGCTTGATGTAAGTGATGAGCAGAGAAATGAAAAGCGAATTTCTGATTTATGCACTTTCATGTGTCCCCAGAAAAAGAAAAACAAGCTGTTGACAGGATGTTAGTAATCCATTGGTTCCTTGCACAAATTAGACAGTAAATATGTTGTGTGTATTTTTCAGTGTTACAATTAGGGCGTGTATATTCCACATTTAATTTTAGTGTAATCAGTTAAAAAGATAACTGATTACAGTTAATAAAATAATTTAATTGAAAAAATACCGCTATAAAATTGACGAAGCATAACAGAATTGAACACAATGCAGTGGTCTCAAGACAGTTTTACAGCATCTTAAAAATGTGGCACGATCATGACGCTAGATGCTGAAAAAACAGCGAGATGTGACACAACAGTCACAACAATGTTTCATCTGCCACAATGATGTATTTTCATTATCTTAATGTTGGGCTTTTTTCAGCAAATATTAATATATGTTAATAATAGCAATTATTTAATCAGCACATGTAATTAATTTGATTGAATAGTTAAAATACTTTATTCTATCCCAGCATATTAAACCAGTCTTTGTAATGCGTGATAGTGATTATTCAGTTACGGTATTCTTTTTTGATAATGTCTGGTAGACAGTATGTGCACCAAAAAAAAAAAAAATCATGTAATTTTGAGGATGGGGTTGATGCATGGTTTCAATGAGTAAAAAATGTAAGCCATTAGTTGCTAAAAATCTCCTCCTTGTGACAAAGTGCACTTAATAGTGTTGAGTGTGCACTTGTATACTTCGAATCTTAAAAGTATATTTTTAAAAAAACTGTACTTGCAAAGAGTTAAAAAGTTCAAAAAATGAGCTTTGCAATAATTTGCATTTGACTTTTAATGTAAAATGAAAAGCCTATATTTTAAATCATTATGTTTTTATAATATAATATATTTTTATTAAAGTACACAGGTAAAGTCAGTTAGTGGGTGAAATAAAGCATGTTTAAGATCATGTAATTGCATTTAATATAAATGTATAAACTAATTGTCACGATCGTGGCTGTATCAGGGAAGCGCACGGCGAAGGAGTGGTCAAAATGAAACATCTTTTAATAATCAAAGAGAACACAGTGGAGAATAAGCGTAACAACCATTAGCACCAACATGACCACACATCCCTTATTCCTACCCAATACCTAAACTTAACAACATACTAACCATTAATAAGCAGTAATTAGGAGTTTATTGAGGGAAAAGTCTTAGTTAATAGTTAGTTAATAGTGAGAATTTGACCTTAAAATGTGACCGAAAATTGTATTTTTTTTTCAGTTCCATTTTGTGCTTCTAGCAATTCTGAAATGACACATTTTACCTTCAGATATTAAACTTTAATTTACTTTTTTATCCTTTAACCATCAGTCAAGGACAAAACAGCAGGGATCTTGTAGCAAACATTTCCTTCTCGTCAGAATAAATAGACACCCAGTTATTAAAATACATGCATATTCTATTTGAGTGGTTGCTTATTGTTTTCCAGGTGGTGATTCTGTACTTCCAGCCGAGTGTTTTCCGCTGTATCCTGCTGCGATGGGTTCGTCTGCTCGGGTTTGCCACGGTCTATGGAACGGTCACCCTCAAACTCTTCAGGTACCCGTAGAACTTGCAGTGTTGTTATCATTTTGGTCACAGTCTTTGTAATAATTATCTTGCTTGATACAAATCTTAATCCTAGGAATGGGTAGAATGAGATATTGAGAACGACTTACAGTCGGAGAATGACACATTGTAATCTCTGAGAGTTTTGAGATTGATGCCTCTGAGAAATAGATATGCTGCTCCAGACAACACACACACACACACACACACACACACACACACACACACACACACACACACACACACACACACACACACACACACACACACACACACACACACACACACACACACACACACACACACACAATATATATACACTATAGTGCACACACACATTCTGGATGACTCACGGACCACAATGTTATTAAATGTCACAACTTGTACTTTGCTAATATGACAGATGAGGTGGAACCTGCTGAGATCTTTGCCATTTCAGAATCAACGCTTAAAAAAACAATAAGGCTGGATAGGTTTTAGGTAGCAGATTGGATAGTGGGCGACAGAGTCAAAGGCTGGGCTACAGAGACTGAACAGTTAGCTAGAATTCATCTGTTCCTCATGGGCTTCAATTAGTGCTAAACCAAAATAACAAATAGCAACTTAACATTTTTGACACACTGTTGTGGGCATATACAAAAAGTTGTTCATTCTAAATGAATTTCTGTTTGGAATAATTATATACATTGTGTCAATATTATTAAAACAATATATTTTTTCCTAAAATATATATTTTAACTAGACTAGACACCGACATTTTTCTAAATAGAGTGGTTGCTTTTTTGATACACACTATTATACAATTTAAATATTCTGAGCCTCCAGAACTTGTGAAAAAGAAGTGTCTTCAATTGTACTGAATGTGCATTTGTACTTCAATGTACTTCAATTCTTAAAAGTATAATTTAGAAAAACTATACTTGCAGATAAAGCACAAAGTTCTTGATTATAATTGTAAATGTAGTGTGTTATTCTTTAGTATATTTATAGTTAATATATATATATATATATATATATATATATATATATATATATATATATATATATATATATATATATATATATTAATAATAATATAAATACAAGTTTCAATAGAAATTACATTATAGCATATTTTAGTTGATCATAAATGCTTGTCAGTACATTCAGCAGTACAGATACATAAAGTCCTATTTAAGTCAAAACACTCTAAAAATCAGCTAACTGCACTTAATATAAATTTAACTATAGTACATTTTCATTAATTTGTAATTAACATGCATTTAAGTGTCTGAAAACACTACTTTCAGATTGCAATAAAGTATATTCTTTTAAGGTGCCCCTATCATGCTATACTAAAGGTTTCAAATTTTGTTTTAAAGGTCTTTAAAAAAAGTTCTTTGTACATTTTACAATAGGTTTACATATATCAATGGTAAAAAAAAAAAACCCCTTAAAAAAAAAACCTCCTTTCCACGAGCCTGCTCTGCTCTGATTGGTTAGACAGCCCAGTCTGTTGTGATTGGTCTACTGCCTACAGCACAAATTGGAAACCAAATGCATATTACCATATCTGAATTTTCAGCTCCTCAGCACGTGTACACACAGTGATACTAACTGTAAAAATGGTGTTGATTTTACCATATCAATTTGAGTCCTCGTCCTTTGAAAGTGCGTGCAAAGTGGATTCGCAGCTCAGAAAACGTCTCAGGTTACGTATGTACCCTGGTTCCCTGAGAGGGAACGAGACGCAGCGTTGAGACGCGGTGGGAACGCTCTGCGTGATTGCGTCGTGAAGCACATGTATAATCAGTCCAATGGAAGAACGAGACGTCACCGGCGGTGACGTCATAGACCAGGAAGCTATAAAGCACAGCAGAAATCAGACCGCGACAGCTTCTGAAAAGGCCTGAAGCAAGTCGATCAGGGCATGCAGGAAGTATGGCAGGAGAACGCAGCGTCTCGTTCCCTCTCAGGGAACCAGGGTTACATACGTAACCTGAGACGTTCCCTTTCAAGGGAACTCAAGCTGCGTTGAGACGCGGTGGGAACCCCATGTCCACTACGCCATAATGAGAAATGCCCGTTCTGTGTGGAGTCCTTGCGCACACTAAGAAACAAGCAGCCTAGCCCCGGGAGTGGAGAGGTCTAGGTCGTAGAATCTGACAAATGTATGCGGTGAGGACCAGCCTGCCGCATTACAAACGTCCTGCAGGGAAACCCCTGAAATTAAAGCCTTAGAGGCAGCCATACTCCTAGTAGAATGGGCGCGGACAGCCATAGGTGAGAGCTGTCCGGCCGCTTCATAAGCAAGTGAGATAGCCTCAACTACCCACTTGCTCATTACCTGTCTAGATGCAGGGCAACCTTTCTTGGTTGAACCGAAGCAGACAAATAACTGCTCTGATCTACGCCACAGGGCAGCTCTGTGAACGTAGGCATCCAAAGCCCTAACGGGACATAACAGATTGAGACCTTCCTGATCTGGGGTAACGAAAGGTGGAGGGCAAAAAGCCTGCAGCACAATAGGCCCCGCCACATTAGTGGGGACCTTAGGAATGTAACCCGGCCTAGGGTGTAAAAATGCTTTCACCATACCAGGTGCAAATTCCAAACATGAAGGAGCCACCGACAGGGCTTGCAGATCTCCAATTCTCTTGATAGAAGAAATAGCGAGAAGAAATAGAGTTTTTAGTGTAAGGAACTTCTCTGAAACCTCTTCAATAGGCTCGAAGGGAGCCAGGGCCAGACCCTCAAGTACAATGGCCAAATCCCAAGCCGGTGCTCTAGAGTGCAATGCAGGCCTAAGCCTCAGTGTACCACGGAGAAAACGAGTAATAAGAGGATCTCTCCCAAGAGAAGAAGCCCCCAAAGGGGAGCGATAAGCAGATATAGCCGCTACGTACACCTTTAAGGTGGAGGGAGATAATCCAGCAGAGAAACGGTCTTGAAGGAAATCGAGAACTGTACCAACCGGGCAGTTAGCAGGATTTAAAAAACGTTCTCCACACCATGTAGAGAACAATTTCCATTTCAATGAATATAGTTTTCTCGTGGAAGGAGCTCTGGATTGAAGGATGGTCTCAACGACCTCAGTCGAGAGACCGGATTCTAAGAGCTGGGCCCCCTCAGAGGCCAAGCCCACAGTTTCCACAACTCCGGGCGAGGGTGAAATATCGTGCCCCCTGCTTGAGATAACAAGTCCCCCCTGACAGGAATCTCCATGGGAGAGCCGTGCAGAAGGGACACTAGGTCCGAGAACCACACTCGGGTCGGCCAGTGCGGGGCTACTAATAATAGATGAGCCCCCTCCCGGCGAACCCTCTCCAGAACTCCCGGAAGCAATGATATCGGGGGGAATGCGTACAGGTGCAGCCTCGGCCACTCCTGTACCATAGCGTCCAGTCCGAGAGGAGCTGGATATGTGAGGGAGAACCAAAGCGGACAATGGGTTGTATCGTAAGATGCGAAAAGATCTATCTGAGCTTGACCATAGTTCTCCCACTAGGGAAGTCTCCACTCCCCGGGCCTCAGCCCCTGTCTTGACAGGATATCTGCTCCCACATTCAAATACCCTGGAATATAAACTGCCCTGAGTGACAGTAATTTTCCCTGGGCCCATAGGAGGATCTGATGAGCCAGTTTGCATAATAATAGGGACCTCAGACCCCCCTGATGGTTGATGTAAGAGACCACCGATGTGTTGTCTGTGCGGACGAGCACATGATGGCCTCTCAGGTCTGGCAGGAAGTATTTGAGAGCCTGAAATACCGCCATCATCTCTAGTCGGTTTATATGCCACGAAAGCTGATGGTCCTGCCAGACACCTGTCGCCGAGCGGCCACTCATGACCGCCCCCCAGCCTGTGAGGGAAGCATCCGTCGATAGCGTTACGCGTCGACAAGAAGCCCCCAATACTGGGCCTTGGGCGAGGAACCAAGGTTTCTTCCACATGACCAAGGCACGTAGGCATTGCCGCGTGACCTTGATCATGCGAAACGGATTTCCCCTCGGAGAAAACCCCTTGGTCCTGAGCCACCACTGCAGGGGTCTCATGTGCAGAAGGCCAAAAGTAACTACGTTGGACGCAGCTGCCATGAGACCCACCAGTCTCTGGAACTGTTTCACAGTGAGTGACTGGCCTAGTTTTACCATATTTACGGCTGTGAGAATCGCAGAAATACGAGCTGGAGACAATCGTGCTTGCATAGTTGTCGAATCCCACATCACCCCTAAAAAAGTGGTCCTCTGGGCTGGGAGGAGCACACTCTTCTTGGTGTTTAGCCGCAACCCCAACCTTTTTAAGTGAGACAGAACGACATCTCGATGCCGAACTGCCAACTGCTCGGAACGAGCCAGGATCAACCAGTCGTCGATATAGTTTAATACGCAAATGCCCTGGAGTCTCAGAGGAGCCAGCGTTGCATCCACGCATTTCGTAAAGGTGCGGGGTGATAAACCTAGGCCGAATGGAAGGACCCGATATTGGTATGCTTCGCCCCCGAAAGCAAACCTCAGGAACTTCCTGTGATGAGGATGAATGGATACATGAAAGTAAGCGTCCTTCAAGTCTATTGTGACAAACCAGTCCTCGGACTGAATCTGTGATACAATCTGTTTGAGTGTACGTAAGCATCTTGAACTTGAGTTTCTGAACTCTGCTGTTTAACTGACGCAGATCTAGAATAGGACGCAACCCCCCATCCTTCTTGGGAACGATGAAGTAACGGCTGTAAAACCCTGACTCTCTGCTGGGAGGAGAAACCCTTTCTATAGCCCCTTTTTGCAGAAGCGTCAGTACTTCTAGTTCCATGACCCAACCTGCCTTGGGTCCACCACTGTGGGAAGGACCCCTTGAAATCTGGGCGGACGAGAACCGAACTGAATTCTGTAACCCTTTTCTATTATATGCAGGACCCACTGAGAAATATTTGGCAGTAGTTTCCACGCTGCCAGAAATTCTACTAAGGGGACCAGTCTCTTGAGACTGGCCTCGGGATTCGGTTGTACGGACATTTCGGTGCCCTGAAGCGGCGAACCGGCAGGGAACAACCGAACTGACCGTTCTACGATCCTCCTCGGAGAATCGTATGGGGACGCTGACACCTCGGTGCCCTGAAGCGGCGAACCGGCAGGGAACAACCGATGTGGCAGCGCTGCGACTCTCCTCAGAGAATCGCCCCCCAGAGGGTGCCGAGGATGAACGATTTCTCGAAATCGTCCCTCCTCGGAGGGGACCACCCTCAGAAGCCTGACGCCTTGGGCGTCAGGACTTCTTCTTAGCCCAAGCCTTCTTAGAGATGACAGTCCTCAGATCTTGCCTACCCCTAGCTGGCCTGGACTGCGACCGCCACCCAGATTCCCCAGATTGTGGAGGAGCCCGAGTGGCGACGCTCTGTTTTTGATGCACTCTGTGCTGTGAGGAGCTTGTACTCGGGTGAGACTGCTCGGATTTAATAATCATTTTTCGCCCAGCAGTCTCGGGGATATTGAAACGTCGAGGAAGAAACCTCTGGAACGCAGCCGATTGTTTTTTCGTTTCTTGAAACCTATCGACGACACAGTTGATAGCGTCGCCGAACAAACTTGAAGGTGACAGTGGCGCGTCCAGAAGAACAGACCTATCTTTATCCTTTATATCAGACAGATTTAACCAAAGATGCCGCTCCGTGGCCACCAGGGCTGCCATAGAACGGCCCACTGATTTGGCCGTCTCCTTGGTGGCCCGGAGAGACAGGTCTGTTGCGCGACGCAATTCTCGAATTGCGTCAGCGCTGACTTCCTCACGTTCATCGATATCCTTCAGCAGATCAGCCTGGTATGCCTGCAGTATAGACATAGTGTGCAGACATGACGCAGCCTGACCTGCTGCCGAATAAGCTTTACCCACCAGCGAATTTGTAGATTTTAATGGCTTGGTGGGTAACGTCGGGGTTTTTAATGATGACGATGACTCGGGAGAGAGATAGCTCGCGAGCGTCTCTTCAGCCCGAGGCACCTTAACATAACCATAATCAGATGCACCCAAAACATTACTGTAACAGGAAGTTTGTGGGTTAAATACTCTGAATGACGCCGGTTTATTCCACGATCTCGAAACCTCATTGTGGAGATCGGGAAAAAACGGGAGTCCCCGACGTGGAGGCTGTGTTTTAGATGGTAAAAATCTTTCATCTAATAAACTTTTTTCTAGTAACACTCAAAGAATCATCGGCTGGCCATTCAATATTTAATCTAGCTACAGCACGAGATAAAACCTCCATAAGCTCCTCATCATTATCGGAGGCATGAGCTGGCGAAAACTCAACATCCCCCATATCAACACTGACGACATCCAGATCCTCAGAACTGGATAGCCGCAATAATGGTGCCCCAACCTGGGAAGGAGAAGCCGCAGCGCGGGCTCCTTCCTGGGCAGAGGCACCGGAGCCAGCAGGTAAGGGTTGAGAAAGGGCTGGGCCCGTCTCAAGCCCCGCTACTAGATCCATATGCGAACCCCAAGATGAAAGCCTTGGCTGTGCCTCGGCAGCAGCGGGACCCGCACCCCGGGGAGCGCGAACCGAACCGTCCTCCTCAAAGAACGCCCGGCGAGAGCGGAGCGTCCTCACGGACAGCTTCTCGCAATGCTCACAGTCAGCTCCCTCCAGAACTGACTGGGCATGCTCCACTCCCAAACAAGCAACACAAAGCTGATGTGTGTCCCCACCCGTGATGAAACGAGGGCAAGGGACAACACAACGCTTGAATTCTTGTTTCGCCATAATATATATATATAGATAGATAATGTGCTTGTGACAGACAAGAATAAATAGACAAGGACAGTATACAGAGAGCGCTTGCTGAAGGCAACAGAAGCTGTCGCGGTCTGATTTCTGGTGTGCTTTATAGCTTCCTGGTCTATGACGTCACCGCCGGTGACGTCTCGTTCTTCCATTGGACTGATTATACACGTGCTTCACGACGCAATCACGCAGAGCATTCCCACCGCGTCTCAACGCAGCTCGAGTTCCCTTTAAAAGTGAACAGCATCTTCTCACCATGTCGACATTATGCTATTTTTTTACATTATTATGTAGGTTTGTAACAGGAAGTGATACTGGAATTGCTAAATGCGACTCTTAGGAAACAATAACTTTATTTGAAGTGCATTTTGATCTTTAAAACTTTGCAGACCTTTAACATTCACAAACAGCTGTATTACACACTACATTCGAAAAAACATAATAGGGGCACTTTAAAGTTATTTTTGTAATAAGTACACCTTTTAATAGTGTGCTAAGTGTACTTTTTCACAAGGGTACATAATATATAGAAGCATGTATTTGCTTATTCTCTTGATTTTAGTCATTAAATAAACATTATACTTTAGCTTTGTCATCACTATTATATTTCACAAAAAGTTCAGATTTAATACATACTATTATTCCATAAAGACTTAAAATGCTATAAAGAAGGTCAGCATAGAGCGGCCCACTAATGCACTTTTTCTTACTCTTATATGGACTTCATGTCCTGTATGACCTTGCAGCATTAGCCTCTCCTGATTGAATTGTGATACCCATTTAAGCACAGTTAATGTTTGTATTATCTCTAATTTTCCATTAAAGTAAATGTCCTATAAAGTGTCAGAGCTGCATGTTCCACGGCTAGTTCATCAGGGGTAAAGTACGTTTTAAAAAAAGATTCACTACATTGTTAAGCTACACAGCTTGTTGGGGGAAACCATAACAGGAGGTACTAAGGACAATATGACCACAGTGTGTTACATTTCATTGAATGGTTTGGACAACAAAAGCAGAAAATGAATTGTGGAACAGTCTGAGGTTCTGGCCTCCAGAAGAATGTGATGAAGGAGGATATGTGGAGGATCTTTAGGAGCATTTACAGAAGATAACATGGGCTGGAAATGACCCTAATGGCATTCGTATTTAGGGCATCAGAAATGAATGGGTTCTCTTTGGATCTGGACAGAAGTGGGATGATACCTCACTTGGGGTAAAAATTAACTCATTTCTTAGAATATTTTTTTTATTATTATTTTTTTTTTTTTAACTAGACATTGCGGGGCATAGACAACACTTTATCAGGGAGACATAAATGTATACGTTTGATTGATTTCGTTACACTTTACAATAAGGCTCATTAGTTAACATTTGTTAACCACTTTAGTTTTAACATGAACTAAGAATGAACAATACTTCTACAGCATTTATTAATCTTAGTTTATGTTAATTTCAACATTTACTAATACGTTATTAAAATCATATGTTGTATTTGTTAACATTAGTTCATGCAGGGAACTAACATGAACAAACAATAAACAGCTGAATTTGTATTAACTAACATTAACAAATATAATTAAAGCTGCAAGCAGCATTTATCGGGGTTCAAGCATTCAAGGCCTTTAAGCACATAAGCAAAGACATTAAGTTCTATTTACCAAGCATTTAACCAGTGACATCATAGATGGGAAAGACCATTTACAGCCAATACAGGCAATTTACCATAGGAAATACATGGTTTTCAAAGATTTTTAACAGTAATAGCGCCACCTATGGTCCGATCTCCATAAAATTTGGCATGCTTTTTAAGGATGTTATGTGACATATGCTCAACAATTTTTGTGAAGTTCTGAATTTTCGTATAGGATTTATAGGCTTTTGACTATATTTTGCCGTGCCCATTTTATAAATGACCCTGTTATAGCCAACCAAATGCCAAATTTTAACTTTTTTTGATAATTATTGATCTAGAGAGTCCAGAGAACTGTCCTAGACTGGTTTGTTTCGATCGGGCAAAAAAACAGGGACTGGTTCGCAAAGGAAGGTTTGGACAAAATTCTACATAGCAGATAATTTCCTAAATCGAAATCGGAGATATACATTTTGTCCGTCTTGAGTATCACAGTGGTGTAAAGACCTTGAATCTAAGTCAAACGGTCTAGGAGTTATGAGCGATTTAGTACTTTTGGTTGCTTTAGCACCACCTATAGGCCAATGTGGGTCATACTCTGATGGGTTCTCCCCAAATTGAGGCCTACCATCTGGCCAGGTTTCACGTCTCTAGCACTTACGGTTTGGTCTGCATGATGCGTTTTACCAATCCTTACAATTTCAATAGGATTTCAGCACTTTGTGCTTGAACCCCTTATAAATACTGCAACAAATGTATTGCTCATTGATAGTTCATGTTAGTTAATACATTACCTAATGTTAACTAATTAACCTTATTGTAAAGTGTTACTGGAAAAATAGACATTATTATGCCTAATAAAATTCAAATTTACCTTTGCTTTCGTAATACACATTCATGACCTTATCAGTTATTTTAAAACTTTAACAAACTTTTATTTTAATAATTTTCCATGCTTCTCAAACGGCCACATTTCCTATTCAATAAATACTGTTGAATATCATGTTCACTCGAAATTACACCACATTATGGAAGTAAAATGCTTTACTAATGACTTTAAAGGATTAGTTCACCTCAAAATGAAAATTTCCTAATAATTTACTCACCCCAATGCCATCCAAGGTATCCATGTCTTTCTTTCCTCAGTGGAAGAGAAATAAAGTTTTTTAAGGAAAACATTTCTGGATTTTTTTCCGAATAATGGACTTCAATGACAACCACTGTTTTGAAGTCCAAATCAATGCAGTTTCAAAGGTCTTTGAAGTGCTTGAAAATGCTGTGCACGATCGCAGCTGATGAAGAGAGTCTTATCTAGCGGAACGATAGGTCAATTTAAAAAATAGGTCGTCATCACGTTGAAAGGTCATGTCGATGTTGCGGGCGCCAGCGGAAGTACCGCCCCACTCGACCGTTCGAAGGAGGATAGTTCAAATTGTATTGGTCGCTTTGTAAACAGTAGGGCGGTACTTCAGCCGACGTCGGCGACATGGACATGACCTTTCAACGTTGCAGATCAGCTCAATCCGCACAATTGTAGTTAAAAAGTATATATATATATATTTATTTTTTATTTTTGAAAATGACCTATTGTTTCGCTAGACAAGACTCTCCTCCTCAGCTGCGATCGTGCACAACATTTTCAAGCACTTCAAAGACCTTTGAAACTGCATTGATTTGGACGTCAAACAGTGGTTGTCATTGAAGTCCATTAGTCGAAGAAAAATCCAGAAAAGTTTTCCTCAAAAAAAATATTTTCTCTTCCACTGAGGAAAGAAAGACATGGATATCTTGGATGGCATTGGGGTGAGTAAATTATTAGGAAATTTTCATTTTGAGGTGAACTAATCCTTTAATAAATGTCAACAATTGTAAACTTCGACAAGGTGCTATTTTAAGTCCACATCAGTTCCGATATTGAGGTGATAATGACACAACCAGGGCGTGAAACTAACTTTTTTGCCACATCTGCCAATGGCCGGTAACTTGAGAAAATTTACCAGCCATAAATATTTTTTTACCGGCCATGAAACTGTTTTTGCAAATACAGGTATGACACAACAAATTTAGATACCAGTGAAAATTCACAATTTTCTATTCCAATGTTGATACCACAGTTCAAACTACTAGCCTAGCTAATATACATTTAAAAATATATATACCGTATATTAAAGACAAGGAACAGTAGTTTTCAGATAGATTAATCCTTATTAAAGTTACAAAATTTATTCAGTCAAGAGCAGTGAATGATTTTTTTCTATGTTCTTTGTTGTTGATTAACATTAAAAAGACAGACAGTATAGTAGGAATATTATGGTGCTGTCACTTTAAGACCTAATTCATAGATCCAATACACTGATACCAGTACACATCTTTCTCTACTGTCAATGTTCACTCAAGACATAACTGACTATGTTTACTAGGATACTCGCTAAGACGAGCATTTTTTTAAACTTTTTGTAAATTTGTCCGTTCAAGTGCAAGAAGACTTGAAAAAGAGCTCAATTCAGTATTTGCGTGCTGTCTGAGACGCAGCGGCGTTCACGTTTGTTTACGTTTATGTTTTCACAACACTGCATTGTTGGAATTATTTTAAATATTACCAGCCAACTGGCGATTGACACTGTTTCATATACTGTAATATATGGTATTAATTTTAGGCCTGGGATACAATGGTTATTTTCATTGTTTTCCAGGGTTCTCAAGGTGTTCCTGTCACGTACAGCCCAACGGATCCCCTACATGACCAGCTGGAGAGTGTTACGTCTACTGTGTATAATCCTGCTGATTGTGTTATGGTTCGCAATAGCCTGGACCTCCGCTGTTTGTCAGAATCCAAACAGACATCTCGCTCTCATCAGTGTGGGCTTCACCACTGATAGGCTGCAGTTCAGCATGTGTCTGCTGGACCGCTGGGACTACATGATTGCTGTGGGTGAGTGAATCTGTTACCTAAGAGCTTCCTTTATGACTATTTGGTATTTTAATGAGCACCAGCTTGAATATATTATCAAACAGAATCAAAGAGTCTGGATGAAATGTTCTGAAATATGGCTACTTATTTAAAGAATGAAAGTAGAGAGAATCTCTTCAAGGCACTATTTAAAGGAACAGTTTACAGAAAAATTAAACTTACGGCATCATTCAAACTCATACTGTTCTAAACCCGTATGACTTTATTTTTTGCATGGAACACAAAAAGCAGATGTTTAGTAGAATGTTCACACTGCACATTTGAAAGTGAATTTATATCGGGGCTACCAAGCTTAAAAAATAACAAGAAACACTATAAATACTGTACAAACAACTAATGTGATATATTCCAAGTTTTCTGCAGCCCCTTTGTGTGAGGATAACGCAAACTGTCTAATTTCAACCCCCTGTGAAAAAAGAAAAGTGCTTAATTGTATAGAAATGTGCACTTATAGTGTACTTCAAATATTCAAAGTATATAATAAAATAACAAATAAAAGGGCACTTTTGTCATGCTTTTATAGAAGGATACTTATTTGACTAATTAAAAAACATGTAAATTATTTGTAACTATATATTCAATATTACATTTAATATCTTGTAAATGTACTAAATTGCAACATCATTTTCTTTACCATCAATGCTAACATTCGGCAGAACACTATAAATATATTTCTAAGACACTACAAGTAGTGGTGAAAATATTTAAAGATGTACTTACAGTAAGTACTACTAAAGCACTCAAAAGCACTCAAAACTTTAGCTATTCCATTCTCTTTATAAAAGTGTGCTAAAGTGTAGTTCTTTGTAAAAAAAACTTTCAACCTTTAAATAGCTGTTTGCTGACAGTTCGTCTTTGATGTGACAAAAATGACTTATTATAATCTTATGACTTGATTATAAGTATTTTGTGCTTGGGTTTTCAGTAAGTGATGACAAAACTAGAATCTGTTCTTGTAGATACTGAGTCCTGACAAATGAAGTTCATCTAAGTGGCATTGCCTAAATTGTAAGAGTAATGTGGTAGTATGCTAATACGGACATTGCCATCGTGGTAGACCATTGCAGGTCATTATGTTTGAAATACAAGCCAAGGAAGTGATTAATCAAGTCTGGCTTGGCACTAATTGCAGACATATAGCAGAGCTCACAGGAAGCATCAGCCAGGCTGTGACGAATCGAATTCAACACAAATGTTTATCCTGATGTATTTTTCTCAAGCATGGCAAATTAGAATGTACCTGATCTAACACCTGGATCAGTAAACGTCACATTGATGTTGACAGATCTTCCCTGGGGGAACACATGTTTATTGATGTCAGGCCAGCTGACTGGATGACATTGTATAGGGTGTGCCAATAGGGGATGGGGAACTTTAAAACTTTGGACTACCTTTCACAGCTTCATTTGTAATTGTCTGTCAAGCAGTGTCCAGAGAATACAAGCAATCTAGAAGTTTTTTATTGAATTCATTGAATGTCTTTTTCCTCTATCATTCTTGTATTTTCAATCTGGCGCTATATTGCTTTGTAACAGAAAGGTTTTGACATCCTCATCATTCTCTGGTTGATCTGGGAACTGGTATGTCCTAGGTACTAGTCATTTGGGTTTTAACTCTTTACTACCTCTCACAAACAGCTGAGTTCCTGTTCCTTCTGTGGGGTGTGTATCTTTGTTTTGCTGTGAGGACCGTCCCCTCAGCGTTTCATGAGCCACGCTACATGGCCATTGCAGTACACAATGAGCTCATCCTCTCTTTCATATTCCACATTTTAAGGTGAGTGACTGCCACTGAGGACTTCTTCCTTTCCCTCCTATCATAAATGTCTTATCATTATTAAAAGGGGACCTATTATATTCCTTTTTACAAGATTTAATATAGGTCTCAGGTGTCCCCAGAATGTGTCTGCGAAGTTTCAGCTATAAATACCCCACAGATCATTTATTGTACCATGTTGTAAATGCCCATTTTTGAGTGAAAGCAAAAACATGCTGTTTATTTGCATTTATCTTTAAATGCAAATGAGCTGCTGCTCCCTGCCCTCTATCCAGTTCTTCGTCATCATTTAAAGTCAAACCAGTTTTTACTTCTGATATATGGTTTTTAAGCTGGCGGTCAGACGGCTTGTCCTGTCAGTATTAGGGTGTACTCACACTAGGCACAGTTGCCTTGTATTATTTGAATTAATTGAAAAGTATACTATCCAAGTAGTAATAGAAGATGTTTGCTGTTGTAATGATGGCAGTAGCACACACAAGATTAGTAGCTGTTCCGCGCTCTGGCGCGGTTAGCGATCACTCTATGGGCCCTATCAAAGTGTTTTTTACTAGTTTCAGCCTGACGCAGTTATCATTTTCACGTCCTGCGCCACGTTGTTTAAATAGCAAATTCATTTGCATCCATTTGTGCCCCCATGGGCGTGCTGGTAAAAAAAAAAAAAAAAAAAAAAAAAAAAATATGCGCCAACAATGCACTGTGTTCAGGCGCATTGTTGGCGTGTTGCTATTTTGAGGCAACTGAAATAGACTGTCATTGACAAAAAAAACATGGACTAAAGTCAATGGCACAGTATTTTTTTATTTATTTAAAGAGTGAGTTAGTAATATGCTCCTATAGGCAGGTCCACAACGCGCGTACACTCTGCTTATTACACGCACAGAGACCCTTAAAGCACACAAACTATCCAAATAATAAAAATAAAAGGATAAGAATGTAAAAGATGAATATTGTGTGCATAAAGATATGGTGGAATCCAGCTTGTCCTGTATATTGTCTGCTTAAGCGCTTTAACCTCGAGCACGAGCAGATCCGTTTGCGCTCTGGAGAAGCGTTCAGTCTTTCCGCTTGCAAATCCGCCATGGCGCGAGTGCAAATGGCTTTTAAAGGGAATGGGAGATGAGACTCTGATTGTTTTTTTGCACGTTATGCTCAAAACACACCCATTACTTATTAAGAGAATAGGGACAACCCTTTTAGACCTTGCGCTGAGTGTGCCGACCAATTTTTCCGGTCGTTAAACTAGCAAAAGTGGATTCAGACACGCTCTAAGTGCATTTGCGCTGTGCGCTTAGACCATGCTCTTAGATCATTAAAATAGGGCCCTACATGCATACCGCACGTGAGCCAAGTCGAACTAGACTTTGGGGGTCAAGCGCTCTCAGGCACGGTTCAGATCGCATACTGTGAGTACACTGTTAAACTAAGTTCTCTTTCCCATCTTATTGAGCTAAACTATCATATACACAGAAAGTTATGTCGAAACACTCAAAGTTCACACATAAACATGTGTTGGTTATGTCTGTGAACGTAAACAACGGGGAAAAATTTGCATGTATATATTAGATCCGTGTATTAAAGTGACAGCAGTGTGACAGTACTGTATATGCTGTTAATATGAATCAAACAACAAAAGAAAAACAGAAATTCCCTCACTGCTCTTGACCGAATAACTTTAGTAGCTTTAATAAGAATACATTTCTTACTTGGATGCTGCTGTTAATTGCTCTGGCGAGGAGATAAATATGGTGGACTGTGTACAGCTCACTTAAGGGGAGGAGCTAATAGGGAAGATTTCGTCGCCAGTCGTGGGCGGGGCCTGTTCAAATGTGACGTCACACTGGGAGCACATACATGAACGGCTAATTTTGAGACACTGTTTCAGATTTATGGGGAAAATAACAAATGGAGTGGATGGATTTTTACAACATTGAGGTGATTGTGTACACACAGTGTGGACACATAATTATGTTCAAAAACAATATAAAAGTGAATTTTGCATAATAGGTCCCCTGTAAGTCAATATCTGTAGCACTTGCCTTCACTGGAATACACTAAACTAAAAGCCAGATGCTGTTGGTATACAGACTCCAAGCTGAAAAAAATATCTGCTGCATATCAAATGTTGTGTTTTCGTAGATGGTCCTTAGCATGGGATGCTTGTGATCTCAACACATTGTTTAACCTCTGTGAGCAGCTCTTGCCTGATTTCCCACTGAAGCTAAGCAGGTACCGCTGAACGGTACTTGAATGGGAGCTCAAAAGGATGGAAGAGCACCATAAAAGTAGTCCATATGACTTGTGCTCTATATTTCAAGTCATTTGATAGCTGTGTGTTAGGTACAGATCCAAATATAAGTTGATGTTCTGTTAATGATGTTCTGTTAGGGTTCGGGTATAGAATAAGTAGACATATAGTTGCAAAGTTACTTTTAGTCAGTAGAATGTCTGTTAAGGGACCATCAAAAAATATATATGTTAACAGATATTAAGCAGACCGTCTACTAATACTCTAATGAGAGTTAGTTGACATGTAGTTGCAAAAATAATTTTAGTTAGTAGAATGTCTAAAGTGGACCATTGAAATAAAGTTCAAATGATTATCCATTCTGATAGGTCAGTTTACTATTGATATTATTGTTTATATGCTGTCAGCCTTCTCTAGAATTCGGGCTGTGGTAAAAGCACGTGTTTGGAATAATTGTTTTACTTTTTAGTTATTATGTTCATTTTGAATTCATCTTAAGGAAAAAAAATCTGCCTCCCTGCACCGCCACTCCCTCTAAAAAATCAGTTTAGGGCTGTGGAGTGAATGAATAACTTCAGCAGTAATGAGGCACTCATTCAGGCAGGGACTTAGCTTGAACTTTTACACAAGATAAAGGCGGTTGACTTCAAAGGCAGGACATGTGATTTTTGGAAGTGTTGCATTGCTTGGTACTGTTTCTACAGTAATTAATCGTAATACAGAGCCATGGGATAGTGTTAGTTACGTATCTGTATTCTTGTTTAACAGCACTCATGTCCTTTCATCATAAACATTAATTAGTGTATTGTGGCAGCCAGTGTTTTCAGCATACACACACAGTTTTCAGCATAAACACAGTTCACCTCAGCGATCTCAGAAGGTGATGTAACAACAGTAAGAGGAAAAGTTTTTTTAAAAAAGTTCTTATTTTCTTCATATATACTGACATGTCCATGCTATTCAGTATATCAGTCATTTCTGAGGGACCATCAATTTCCAACCAGATTAAAAAAGCTGAAAGCAACAGAGCTGCAAACATAGTCCCAGGTGAAGACAGTCTCCCAGCGGGCCAGCACAGATAAACCTGGGGGGGAAAATACATCTATGCACAGATAAACTCAGCATAAATCTAAATATAAACCTATCTTAGAAGTACACAAGCTCTGACCATGTTGAGCCATGGTGGTCATTGCAGTTTCAAATTTCAATTGTTTTCATCCAAAGATGGCAGACAAAGCTGAAGGAAATATTGACAATACATCTCTTTTTATTCATTAAAAAAGTAGAAACAGTAGTGGTACTAAACAAATGCATCTCGTCAGGGGCGTGGTAGCGGGGGGAAAAAGGGTACCCAGGGCCCGAGGCAGAGGGGGGGCCCTTAGAAGACGCCGAGCTGAAGTCAAAAGTCCGTCCACACCCCCCCCCCCCCCCCCCCCCCCCGACGTGTTAGTTTAGCTACATGCTAATCAGCATTCAGAGTTAACTTTTGAGCATTTCTCTTGGGCGCAGGAATTACAATAGGGGGCCTGTAGCACACCCCGTTTTCACAGCATTGTAAATGCAACCCAAATTGTTGTTCTTTAATAATTTTTAGCATTTTGTAATTTTTTTGTAATAAACTCTAGTGGGCTATTAGTGGGCTATTAAAAAGTGATTTTTATATGTTGAATTATTATTTTTAAAACATACTCGCAGAGTGTGACATCATATTGTGACAGTTGCATTGTGCATCAAAAATAATTTCCACACTCTACCCCTTAGCGCAAGTTCACCTTCGGTGTTGTGTAAGGTAGGTAGGCAGGGTTTTTTTGTATTGATTTTTGTTTCCTGTCCCTGTGCAGGCTCTTTTATTGCACGTGACAGTGTAAACAGCTCAAAACCCCTTTTATTTAAAGGCTTAATTTATGGCCCGTAGACAGGTCCCTTGCATTATGACTGCAAACAGTATCAATAGGCTACTGTCAAAAATGTGATGTGTAGTCAAATGTCCTGGTGTGTCTGATGTTTAAACGAGTGTTCTCACCGATTTGCTTGTTATGAGTGCAGTCTGCATTCTGATAATAAAAAAAAAAAAAATACTTCCAATATCTGTGGAGGAGAAGAATGAGCAAAACTTGTTGCAATAGATGCTGCTTCAAAAGCTGGACAACGTTTTAACATTTACCCTATCACCCACGATGGCTGTGGCAATACCATATTTTGAAATGTCATTATTCAATCACGATTGCGTCAGTATGTTTATTTAATTATGAATGCGTTTATATGAAATAAGTTTAATTAATGAAGAAGTTGGTTGTCTGAATAAGCGTTTATGAATGCGACCAGAGTCACTTCTATGATGCACATGTACCAGACAAAAGTGAAGAGAAAGATAAGTTCTGATTCTGAATATTCACTCTTTCCTTATGTTACCTTAACCCTAACCTTGGTAACAGGACCCTTTGTCTTGTGCTCATTATGTTAAATCTGGGTAACACAGGACCCTGGAAACATAGGAATATCTCATCTTGCACAGATTTTTCACAGTTTCAGCCACAATCCAATTATGATAATGAATTGAATTGTTTTGGGAAGTACCCAAAATTGTATTTAATAGAAATTGTAATGGTTTTATTTTGTTCAGCCTTTTGCCAAGGTGATTATACATTTTTCTGTAAATCCACCCACAGGTTCACTCTAGCCCCTGAGCTGCACCCAGATTGGATGCTAATGCTATTCTTTGCTCATACACACTTGACAGTGACTGTCACTTTGGGGTTACTGCTTGTGCCAAAGGTAAACCCACCAAACAGCTTTAATTTTTTAACATTTGTTGACTAAAATCTAATTTTACAGAATCTCTTAAACACCCATGCCTTTTCCACAGTTCTTGTTTGCGGGTACACATCTAAGGGATGACATTGCTACAGAGGCCTATGAAGATGAATTGGACATGGGGCGGTCTGGGTCATACCTGAATAGCAGCATCACGTCTGCCTGGAGTGAGCACAGTCTGGATCCAGAGGATATTCGGGTAGGTGCCCTGTTTTCTTTCCTGCTTCTTTTTCCTCTTGACTCTCTCCTGCCTTAGTAATTAACTAAAATTTCATAATATGCAAATAACTTTTGACCCCTTGTCCTATAACCGATGAAGATACTGAGCCATGGCAGTTTTTTATTGCAGACACCAGAGGAAATGGGCCAGCTAAGTTCTATTAATGGCTGTGGCGTAAGGTCTTGCGACAGTCTTTGGGAAAAACGTACCAACGTGAGCAGAGGTTTTTGTTTGTTTGTTAGAGCTGAAGAAGTCTCTTACAGAAGACCCAAATTTTGTTCATAGGAAAGGCACTTTGCTAATAGGATAAAGTTCTGCACTTGGTATAATACGTATTTGTTGATTGACACGGCTGTTATAAATGCTTTGAAGTTCTTCAGAGGCTGTTTCAGACCTAACAATAAAACACAAAATTGTCATATTTGACACCGTCCCAGACTGTCCTGTCTTTAATTAGTGTAAAACAGCATGTTGGTTTGGTCTAACGTCTTCGAGGCACTGTCTGTAGTTGCATATAATGACTTATGCATGTTTTCTGTGCAATAGAGCGTCTGCTTCAGTGTAACTAGAATCATTTTATTTTTACATTTCTACATGTAGACATGTGTTTTGAATTAATGGCCCGTTTTTTTCTTTAAATATACAGGAAGAGCTGAAGAAACTCTACTCCCAGCTGGAGATATATAAGAGGAAAAAGATGCTGGCCAACAATCCTCACCTGCAGAAGAAGCGCAGCTCCAAAAAGGGCCTAGGCCGCTCTCTCATGCGCCGCATAACTGAGATTCCAGAGTCAATGGGTCGTCAGTGTAGCCGTGAGGACAAGGACCTGGGTGAACATGGGAGTACCCGCAACAGCATCTGTGTCCTGAGAAAGAACCCTTTTGACCCCTCGCACGCTGTTAAGCCTGCCAAAGACGAGACCTTGAAGAGCAAAGTTTTCTCCCTTAAAAAGTCCCACAGCAGTTATGACCATGTTCGAGACCACAGTGAGGATTCCAGCAGTTCGATGACTGACAAGATGGAGGTCGCAACCACAGAAGGCTCTCTCCTTGAAACCCTAATGGGCAAGAAGCTGGTCAAAAGGTCCTCTGAGAAGATTGATGCAGCCAGTGAGTCAACAGAGTCAGTTCCCTTGGTGTGCAAGTCAGCTAGCGCTCACAACCTGACAGCTGATAAGAAACCTATTCACCCTAGAACATCCATGCTGCAGAAATCTCTAAGCGTTATTGCCAGTGCCAAAGAGAAAACACTTGGTCTAACAGGAAAGGTCCAAGCAGTGGAAGATTCAACAAAGAAAGCTAATCAAAAGAACAAGGATGTCAAGACCTCAGCTGAAGCTGAAGAAAAGGAGGGTTATCCAAAGATGATTCTCAGCCAATCAGTGGAGTACAAGCAGACAGCTGCCAAAACCGGTATAATGAAGCCACAAATGAGCGGAAGCCAGCCCTCCATTTGCTCAGAAACAGCCAAGGGGAAAGATCTGTATGACCTTTCAGAGGTGTGCCCTTGGGAACTGGAAGACTTGCCGACCCCCTCCGAAAACAAGGTCCAGAAACATGTGTCTATTGCCCCTGAACAGACCACCACAGTCCATGGAAGTAGCAACAAAGCGACAAAGTCACAAAAGCAAAAAGGCACAGAGCAGTCACCCTCTATGGCCAGGCATCCAAACCAGAAAGTTGCAGATAGAACAGACATATGTCCATGGGAGGAAGGAAATGAGGACCATAGTCAGGCAATGGTGTCAAAACCTAACTCCACTAGTAAGCCTGCCATATCCCAACCCCAGGCTTCCGGAGAGGTCCCCAAGGTTCTAAAAGCTGACGTCTGTCCATGGGACTTTGACGAAGTGTCGAGCAAGCCTAAGGACTCAGCTTGCTCCCTTGATAAGAGCAGACCAAAAAAGGGCACTACACCAGCTGAGATCAAAGGCAAAATAAGCTCCTCACCTACTGAAGTCAAGGGCAAGGGTAATACACCTACTGAGGGCAAAGTAAAGAGTGTTCTCCCTGAGCCTACTAAATCTACAGGCAGCTCACTGCAGCCGCCCGCTAAAGCAGAAGTGTGTCCATGGGACTATGAGGCTGTCTCGGGTCCAATCTCTGAAAAGACCCCTTGTTCCTCTCAGGTTTCTAAAACAAAGGAGACGCCTGCTATCAAGAAGGGAACTTCCCCTGTCAGAATATTAGAGATGGAAAGAGAGAACACAAAGGATCCAGATGATGACAAAAAGAAATCAAACACAAAAGACAGGTTCACCTCTGGCAAGACGAAAGAAAGACCTGTCAGCCAGTCTACACTGGCTGAGGTTTGTCCATGGGATGTTGAGAGTAGTCAGGAAATTGTCTCAATGGAAAAACAAAAAAGCCCAAATGTTGCATTAGCAAAAGGCAAGCAAGCAGATGTATGCCCTTGGGATTTTGAAGATGCCACAACTAGTAAAGAAGTCAATAGGAGCACCAGTTCATCTACTAGCAAACAGATAAGTTCAAATTCCAAAGGTAGAGTTACTAGTGGTGTTAAAATGGCAGATGTCTGTCCCTGGGAATTTGACGACCAAGCATCAACAAAAAAAGCATGACACTTTACCTGAGTGAACCATTAGTTAGTTCTCATTATGTGCTTTTTCTTTCATAAATACACCATAGAATATAAACTTTAATAGAATTTTTGGTGATTTGGAAAAGAAAATCAACAAGTCGCACAAGCTGCCTTTCTCTTCAACCTTTTGTTTTCCCTTTGTGTTTTTTTGGAATAAAAAAGAAAAAAAATACAAAAATGCAACAACTCACCAGGCATTCCAGATTCTAAAGTATTGGTTGAACCTTTAAATAGAAACGGTAGTTTACAATTATGCAACTCTTTATGTGCAATGTAAACAAGATGCCTATACTCACCACATGTATACTCATTAACATCTGAACCCTCATAACAGCTGCATCTGTAGCCCCTCCTTGACTGTGGCTTCCACAAAAGATTGTACAAGTTCCTGAGGGTGTGGACCATGCATGAAGTGTCATGGAATAAGCCTGGTCCATTTCCTTGTTTTGATTTGATTAATACATTATTGTTTGGTTTGAGTAAAATATTTTTGCCAAAGATAGCGGTAAACTCAAACTTCAACAGAATAATAGAGTATCACTACATTTGTACAGTGAGCCGAATTCATAAGGCTGCTAGAAAATTAGCCTGTAGCACTTTAGTAAAGAAGAAAGACAGATGTAAACTGGACATATCTCCATTCATATTTTCCCTTGTTTGTCTTTTTGGCTTTGGTGTTTTATGCCGTTACGCAGTGAGATCATATGTGCACATTTGCAACACTTTTTTTTTTCTTGACTAGAAAGATTAAAAAGATAAAGTAAAAAGATTTATAAAAAAAAATAAACATTTCCAATGCTTCCAAATTTGCTGATATATTATCCTGAATGTGCCTATTTAAATAGTCCTGTACCAGTCTTACTTTGTATTGGGAGATGTGAAGCCTTTGTCATAGCCCATAAATATTTATTGAAACACTTGATGAAAATCAGCATCTTATTTTTGAAAAGAAATGAAGTTTAGTTTATATATTAGCAATGTTGCAAAATTGTAAATGCTTTTTGAATGGGGTATGCTAGGGGGAAAAAGTCCACTACTCAGTTCATGGGAACATACATATAATTTCTCTCAGCGTAGGGCACAATCATTACGGTTTCTGCCTCTATAATGTCTTTCCTTTTTATCTTTTACAATTAGAACACTCATGATAATATACAAAACGTATCAAATTCCAGTCTATCTCATATCAAATTCTGACCCAAGCCTCAATTAATTCACCATGTGTCTGGTATCTTTAACATTTTATGATGATTACATCAGTTTACAAATACAAATCTAGCTTTTACTGTATTTTTTTTTTGTTTGTTTGTTTGTTTGTTTGTTTTGGGAAATTGTATCGATTTCTTAGAAGAACATTTTGATACATCCTCAGAGACAACTGATGTGAATTCAACAATCTATCTAAATTACTGTTGGAATGTTAACATATCTTGTATGCCTTCTCACATGGTCATTGGTAAACTGTAATGATGTCAAGGTAATGGTGTCACAACACATGAGGCATGAACTGCTGCACAGTACGATGCCCAGTAATGAAATATTCATATAAATGTTGACATATTGCAATTGCAAATGGTTTTGTTTTAATGTGTTGACAGATTTTTGTGTTTTGTATGTGTGCACTATGAATTAGCAAGAATACAGAAGAATAGGTAATACCATGTATATATGTTATATGAACCAAAGAGGTAAAAAAAATATTGTACCTAAATATATAATTCTTGACATTCTGTGAAAGAATCAAATGATGTCACACTCCCATCTCTCTAAGTGGGTAAATTTACCAATGATCTCTGGGTATCTTCCCATGTTATATTAACACTGTGGGTCATTCCTGTTCTGCACTACTTTTAGTCTTTTACCAGACATTCAGAAATATGCTCTAGTTAAGCTTGACATGATTAATTATCACTAAAGAATTTAAGGTTTAATGGTTTTCTATATAGAACCCTAGGCTTCTTGACTCAATTTTAAAGAGACTTTTATGCCAAAAAAGGTTCTATATAAGGATAAATGCAGTTAATAATTGCATAATACTTTCATGTTTAATGGGTTATTTCCAAAAATGAAATAAAACTAAATTAATTCTAAGTAAATACAAAAATGAATCCCATGATCGAAACTCCTAAAAGGTTTGGAACCCTTTAAGGTTCCATTTAGAACCATTTCTTGAAAAAATGCCTCTTTAAACATTTTGAGTTTAATATTTGATACAAACTGTACAGCGGAGTAAGAATGACCCAGGAAGTATTTTATTGACTACAAATCAGCAATCACGAGAGTATCACCACCTTCCAAAATTTATATAATTTTACATATAATATAATATGTGCTCATGGATTTCTAGGTACACTAAAGGGATCTTTCAGCAACCTATAGATCTACTGCTCCTAAACTGTCAAGTCATCTCATACTCTGGTAAGAATAAAACACTCTCCAGAGTCCGTTCTTAATGTATGCCTAGATGGATGTGTAAAATTGACCAACTTTGTTACATAGAGAATGTTTCTGGGAATGGTTGTTGTATCGTAGTGCATCCCTCTAGATTACAAGTTTTACTCATCTGCAGATTGATTTCTATGTAGTATGATGTAAGCACTCAGCTCATGACCTGTTAATGTTAATGGTAACCTTGCCTATTACATTGTCTTAGTGCAATGTTCAGTTCAGTTTTTGGTTTACAAAAGTGATTATTTATCTATTTATGAATTGATTTTGGTTATTTAGCTCGTTTACTTGGGCCCCGCGCGTCACGTGTTGGGGGAACACTCCTACTACTTAACGCGGTATTGTCTTAGCTCTAACTCTCGTTGCTTCTGCATGATAATGAGAAATTAGTAAGACTGATGTTTCACTGCCCTTGATAGAACTTTAAAAAGAATCTTTGATCTTTTTTGGACTGTTACAAGTTGTATAGTGAGTGAAACTGTACCCTACCCACTGTATTACGTGCTTGTTATATTAAATGCTCTATGACAAGCTTATAGCATACACATATGGAGATATTTGGTAGATTTATATTGTGTAATATTGTGATAGCATGTACATAAAAATACCTCCTCTGCAATAAATATTTCTACAAAAAGCAATTTTGTGTTGACTGAATTAATCAAAATGATGAAAATATGTTTGTTTGTTTGTTTGTTTGTTAATTGTAAAAGGTTTACATAAAGCACCTACATTGAAAACATATTACTTTTCACAAGAGTCTAGTACATATTGAAGGTATTCTGGCCTGGAGGTACAAACTGTCTATTGACAACTAAAGGCTATTTTGTGACTTAGAATTTCAAGTAAATCTGTAATCGATGTGAGGTGTGTGTCTTGAAACAAAATTTGAAACTGTCTCTCCACTGTTGCTGGACAATAATATTTCTGCAAATACCTAATTTTCCTTTGGTCAGAACTAGGCAGCTCTACTATTTGGGTTGAAGTCAAATGTTTCACTGGTTATTATTTCAATCGTCACAATTTCAATACATGTCTCCTGTTCCCTTTCGTTGTCACTCCGAGTTACGTCGGATGACGACGAATGGGGTTTCGCTTAGAAAGCCTATCAACTTTGAGTATTACAAAACGAGCCAATGGCAAAGAAATGCCATGGGTCTGCGGAATTTGCATGGCGTAACTCCGCCCCACCTCGTGGGTATAAAAGGAGGACGCCGGCAACAGGCAGATATGTTTTCGCTTCGGAGCCAAGTGTAATTCTTCACTCCTTAAGCTATCTCTGATTGTCAGCTTCTTACGAGACGAGCAACTCTCCAGTGTTGGTGTGACGGCAATCTCCCGGCGAGTGCACACTTCCTGCTTATCTGAGCGTGGTTTGCCAGCGAGTGTGTTCTCCGCGGGCGCTTCAGCACTGAGTTTCTCTCACAAAAAGAGCTTGCACGCGGCACGTCTTTTTAAAGATGCCTCGCCCGTGCACTTCTGGTTGCGGTCGACTGGTGTCTGACTCTGATGGGTACGACCGCTGCTTGGTGTGTTTGGGCTTTGATCACGCTAAAGCAGCGCTCGTGGATGAGTCATGTTCTTTCTGTGGGAACATGACCATCGCAACACTTAGATCGAGACTCAAGGATCTCGCAAGAGTGAGAGTCCCCTCATCCACACCCCGATCTAGCGCCTCCTCGAGAGGCTCTACTTCGGCTGGTGGCCAGGGTGATCTGAGGGTGACTGTGTGCAACAAAGCGCCGGCTATGTGTCCGTGCCCCGCAGCGCCTTCTCCAGTGTTGCAACCCGCGAGCGTTCAGGGGATCCCCGCGGGACCGTCCTTTCAGGTCCCGCGGGTGTCTTTTGGCGCTCCAGAGGAAGATGCGATGTCAATCGCAGCATCACTAGGCGGGTCTGATTCGTCTGGAAGTGACGACTCGTCACAGCTGCCACCCTCGGGTGTGAATACGGCTGTGGCTCAGTCCGATCCAGAGATGACGGCCATGCTTTCCCGGGCGGCCGCGAGCATTGGTTTGGAGTGGAACCCTCCACCCTGCCCTGAGCGCTCGCGGCTGGACGATTGGTTTTTGGGTGCAGCTGCGGCTTCCCGTCCTCAGCCTGCCCCAATACCTTTCTTCCCGGACGTGCATGATGAAATCTCGAAGTCCTGGAAGACTCCCATGTCTTCTCGCGACCGCTCGTTGATTTCATCCGCCTTTCCTCCCCTCGATGGGGCAGCCGCCCGTGGGTACACTGGGCTCCCCCCGGTTGAGCGCTCTGTTGCGATGCAGCTGTGTCCTCAGAGTGCTTCTTCTCGCGGCGAGCCTAAGCACCCATCCAAGGCCTGTAGGTTCTCGTCTACCCTAGTGGCGAGGACAGGCGGCTGCCTCTTTGCATGCCATGGCCACTCTGCAGGTCTATCAGGCGCAGATGCTAAGGGACATGCACGAGGGTAGGATGGACCCAGGGCTCTTCGATGAGCTGCGCGCCGCCACCGACCTCGCCCTCCGGGCGACGAAGGTGACCGCACGCTCCCTGGGTCTGGTGATGTCCACAGCTGTGGTCCAGGAGAGACACCTATTGCTGAACCTGGCTGACATGCGGGACGCTGAGCGCTCTCGCCTGCTCGACTCCCCCATGTCCCAGGCCGGCCTATTCGGCGGTGCGGTGGAGGACTTCGCCCAACAGTTCTCCACCGCCCAGAAACAGACTGAGGCCATTAAGGATATTCTGCCCCGACGGCCCGCTGCTGCCTCCACCCAGCCGACCGGGCAGGTCCCTCAGTCTGTTCGCCGCCGAGGGCGCCCTCCTGCGGCTCCCGCCCCTCCCGCCCGACCCAAGCAGCAGCCTCCACCCAGGCCCGGTCGCGGAGGAAGTCGTAAGAAGGCGCCCCAGCCCTCTCCAGCCCCGCCCCCCGCTAAACGCCGGGCCAAGCGGCGCTCCTGAGACGGGCTGCTCAGGGATGCTGAAAATTACTTCTCAGGAGATGGTAGCAGGACCACTCCTTCCCCCGGTGGAGGGCCGGGGGAGAATCTTTTGTTCTCCACTCCCCGCTGCTCACCCACGGGTGGGCAGCACCCTAATGTGGTTAAAGAAGGAAGTAACATTCCCATCCCTGAGCACACAGAGTTCTCGGACGACACGGTGCGCCGCCTCCGAGCCGTGCACCCCTCGTCCCCCTCTGTCCCAGAGCCGGTTGACAGTGCGCGCCGTCCCCGGACCGTGCCGCTCTCTTCCGCCTCTGTCGCCAGCCCCCTGGCAGAGCAGACCCCCGTGGAACGTTCTTCCTTCCCTGGTCTCCTCTGTCAGGGCGCAGTTAATGACTGTGCCCCCACACCGGGCCGCTATGCTGTCCACGTCCGGGCCAGTCATTCCGCCCTGCTGCACCATCGGTGGGAAGTCTGTGGTCCGTATGACCCCGCTGGTACAGTTCTTGGGAGCCTGGCTAGAGCTTCCCCTCCTGTCCCGCTGGGTCGCACGGACGATCAGGCTCGGCTACGCGATTCAGTTCGCGCGGTCTCGAGTCCGCTCCACTTTGGTCGGTGGCAACGCCCCTATCATGAGAGCAGAGATCGCCACCCTGCTGGCGAAGGGTGCGATCGAGACCGTCCCTCCGGCCGAGATGAGGACCGGCTTCTACAGCCCGTACTTCATTGTCCCCAAGAAAACCGGTGGGTTACGGCCAATCCTGGACCTGCGTGTGCTGAACCGTTCCCTTCACAGGCTGCCGTTCAAGATGCTAACTGCCAAACACATTCTCGGATGTGTGCGGCCCCAGAATTGGTTTGCAGCAATCGACCTGAAGGACGCCTACTTTCATGTCTCCATTCTCCCTCGACACAGACCGTTCCTTCGGTTTGCCTTCGAGGGGCAGGCATACCAGTACGCGGTTCTCCCTTTCGGGCTAGCCCTGTCTCCTCGCGTCTTCACGAAGGTCGTCGAGGCAGCCCTTGTTCCCCTTCGGGAACACGGGATTCGCATCCTGAACTACATCGACGACTGGCTGATCCTAGCTCACTCTCGAGACCAGGTATGCGAACACAGGGACCTAGTGCTCCGGCACCTAGCTCGTCTGGGCCTTCGGGTCAACTGGGAAAAGAGCAAACTTTGCCCCGTGCAGAGGATCTCTTTTCTCGGTATGGATATCGACTCGGTCGCCATGTCCGCGCAGCTTACGAGCGAGCGCGCGCAGTCACTGCTGACTTGCCTGAGACAGTTCGAGGGCAAGAGTACGGTTCCACTGAAACTCTTTCAGAGGCTCCTGGGGCATATGGCATCTGCAGCCGTGGCAACGCCGCTCGGATTGCTTCATATGAGACCGCTTCAGCGTTGGCTTCGCGACCGAGTCCCGAGGTGGGCATGGCAACACGGCACCTTCCGAGTAACAGTTACTCCGTCTTGCCGTCAGACCTTCACCCCGTGGTCGGACCTCAGTTTTCTACGGGCCGGAGTGCCCCTGGAACGAGCTTCGCGGCATGTTGTTGTAACGACAGATGCCTCCTCCACGGGCTGGGGTGCCATGTGCAATGGACGTGCTGCCGCGGGCTCCTGGACAGGACCCCGCCGCCTCTGGCACATCAATTGCCTCGAGTTGCTGGCCGTACGTCTTGCTTTGCGCCGCTTCCGGGCCGTGCTCAAGAACCAACACGTACTAGTCCGTTCAGACAATACCGCCACTGTAGCGTACATCAACCATCAAGGTGGTCTACGCTCCCGCCGTATGTCGCAACTCGCCCGCCACCTCCTCATATGGAGTCAGAAGCATCTGAGGTCGCTTCATGCCATTTATATCCCCGGAGCCCTGAACTGTGCAGCCGACGAGCTCTCACGGCTTCAGCCCCTCCCGGGAGATTGGCGACTCCATCCCCAGTCGGTCCAGCTGATTTGGGACCAGTTCGGGGACGCACAGATAGATCTGTTTGCCTCTCACGACTCGACCCATTGCGCCCTGTATTATTCCCTGACCGAGGGCACGCTCGGCACGGATGCACTGGCGCACAGCTGGCCACGGGGCCGCAAATATGCGTTTCCCCCAGTGAGCCTTCTTGCGCAGACCCTGCGCAAGGTCAGGGAGGACGAGGAGCAGGTCACTCTGGTCGCGCCATACTGGCCCGCCCGGACCTGGTTCTCCGAACTAGTACTCCTCGCGACAGCACCTCCCTGGCCGATTCCCCTGAGGAAGGACCTCCTTTCTCAGGGACGGGGCACCCTATGGCACCCTCGTCCCGATCTCTGGAACCTCCACGTGTGGCTCCTGGACGGGACGAAGCAGGTTTGAGTACCCTTCCACCTACGGTGGCGGCTACCATCACTTCCGCTAGAGCGTCGTCCCCGAGACACGTCTACGCGTTGAAGTGGACTGGTCTTTGTCAACTGGTGCTCTTCTCACCGAGAAGACCCCCGGAGATGTTCGATTAGTGTCGTGCTTTCCTTCCTTCAAGATAGGCTGGAGCGAAGGCTGTCTCCCTCCACCCTGAAAGTCTATGTTGCCGCTATTGCCGCACACCATGACCCAGTCGAAGGTAAGTCTGTTGGAAGGCACGACCTGATCATCAGGTTCCTGAGAGGAGCGAGGAGACTGAATCCTCCTCGCCCTCCTCTCGTTCCCTCTTGGGACCTCTCAGTGGTTCTAACTGCCCTGCGGAGTGCTCCCTTTGAGCCTTTGCAATCAGTGGAGCTTAAGTTCCTGTCTATGAAGACAGCGCTCCTGGTTGCATTGGCCTCCATCAAGAGGGTGGGGGACTTGCATGCATTCTCCGTTGACGAAGCGTGCCTGGAATTTGGGCCGGCTTACTCTCACGTGATCCTGAGACCCCGGCCTGGATATGTGCCCAAGGTTCCTACCACTCCCTTCCGGGACCAGGTGGTGAACCTGCAAGCGCTGCCCCTGGAGGAGGCAGACCCAGCCTTGGCACTGCTCTGTCCAGTACGCGCCCTCCGCGCCTATGTAGACAGGACGCAGTGTTTCAGGACCTCAGACCAGCTCTTTGTCTGTTATGGTGGGAAGCTGAAGGGAAAGGCTCTCTCCAAGCAAAGGTTGTCTCACTGGATAGTGGACGCCATTGCCTTGGCATACCAGCAGCAAGGTCGACCGTGCCCCACCCGGAGTGTGGCATCCTCTTGGGCTCTAGCGCATGGCGCCTCGCTAACAGACATCTGCAGAGCTGCAGGCTGGGCGACACCTAACACATTCGCCAGATTCTACAATCTCCGAGTGGAGCCAGTGTCCTCTCATGTACTCGCTTCAACCAGCTAGTACTGGACCCGCTCAGGTGTCTTCGCTTGCTCGCCATTCCACTCCACGGACTGGATACGTGCGATATTCTCCTCAGGTGAGCTTCCCCGAAAAGCCCTGAGTTCCTCTAGCACTCCTGACGTTGGCGCCAGTGTCTATTGCCTGTGCGTCGGCTAGGTGCCTCCCGTGTGCATGGTCCCTCCCCTGAGCGACCCCCACATGGGTATTTCCACTGTAAGCCTCCCGAGCATGTGTCTTTCCCTTGGCAAGCCACCTTGCCCCCCTGGGGTTGAAATATTCCACCTGCGGCTGGACACCCCAGTGTTCTCCATGTCTCCTTCGGGTCACATGTGTATTCTCTAAGTCCCCCCCCCTCTGGGTTGGCAGTAATTGCATATTTCCCCTGAACTTGGGATATGCTCCCCAGTGTACCTTGGTATTCCTGTGCTAAATAGGAGTCCTTCGTCCGTGCCAGTCTCACGACAGGGATCTCAGATTTACGCAGGGCACTGGAAGACAGCTGAGAAGGTGGCGTGATTAGACTGGTAAACCCATTCGTCGTCATCCGACGTAACTCGGAGTGACAACGAAAGGGAACGTCTCGGTTACGTATGTAACCCTCGTTCCCTGAGTAGGGAACGGAGACGTTACGTCTGCCTGCCACTTTCCGCTGTACCGCGGGGATCGCCTGAGCTCAGTCTTGGCTCCTCAGCGAAGAAACATATCTGCCTGTTGCCGGCGTCCTCCTTTTATACCCACGAGGTGGGGTGGAGTTACGCCATGCAAATTCCGCAGACCCATGGCATTTCTTTGCCATTGGCTCGTTTTGTAATACTCGAAGTTGATAGGCTTTCTAAGCGAAACCCCATTCGTCGTCATCCGACGTAACGTCTCCGTTCCCTACTCAGGGAACGAGGGTTACATACGTAACCGAGACGTTTTCTGTACACACTCTGAGCAATCATTTTGAGGATTCACTCGGACATTTAATGTTTCCATTATTGTGAACAATTCATCCATATATGGTTCTCTCTTTATTTTTTTGTCCTCATAATGTTGAATCAAAATTTCATAACTCTATCTTTTCTCTGGTGGTGTATGCCATTCTTCACCATTCATTTATTCCAAAAACCTGGCCATCCACACTCAATTGCAAGATCACATTCGTTTTTGAATGCATCTCAAAATCCAGTGAACAAGCGATAGATAGAATCAAGTCCCAGTCTTGCTTCTTTTTTTTCTTTTTCTTTTTTATACAATCCACTTCAATGTCATACTACAGAAGAACAGTTCTGTTCACAATTCCAGGACATTAATATTAATATTTTAATGTGTTTTTGGCCAATCATTTACATGTCAACAGCATTTTGGTGGCCTGAAAACTGCACGTTTTTTAAAGCAATACTGTTATAATCTTTGTAAACAACACAAACGCAAATTTGTGATACCTCGCAGATACCATTTCTTTCTAAAAAGGAACATAGTTGTGAGGATACTGGCTTTTCTAGTATCTTTGACAGAAAAAGTAGATTCGAGATTGGCCTGTAATTGACTAATTCTGTAGGATCAAGTTGCTTTTTTTAACAAGCGGTTTAATCATAGCCATCTTAAAAGCTTTTTGGTACGTATCCTAATGACAAAGATGAATTAATGATATTAAGAAGAGGATCTATGACCTCTGAAAGCATTTCTTTCAATAGTTTATTCAGTATAGGGTCTAACATACATGTTGTCGATTTAGATGATTTAACATCCATCCATCCATCCATCCATCCATCTTCTTCTGTTCATCAGGGGCCGGGTCGCGGGGGCAGCAGTCTAAGCAGAGCTGCCCAGACTTCCCTCTCCCCAGACACCTCCTCCAGCTCTTCCGGCAGGACACTGAGGCGTGCTCAGGCCAGCCGGGAGACATAATCCCAGCGTGTCCTAGGTCTTCCCCGGGGTCTCCTCCCAGTGGGACGCACCCGGAACATCCGGAACAGATGCCTGAGCCACCTCAGCTGGCTCCTCTCGATGTGGAGGAGCACCGGCTCTACTCTGAGCTCCTACCGAGTGACCGAGCTCCTCACCCTATCTCTAAGGGGGCGCCCAGCCACCCTGTGGAAAAAGCTCATTTCGGCCGCCTTTATCCGGGATCTTGTCCTTTCGGTCAGGACCCACAGCTCATGACCATAGGTGAGAGTAGGAACATAGATTGACTGGTAAAATGAGAGTTTCGCCTAGCAGCTCAGCTCCTTCTTCACCACGACAGACCGGTACATGGACCGTGTTACTTCAGAAGCTGCACCGATCCATCTGTCAATCTCCCGTTCCATCCTTCCCTCACTCGTGAACAAGACCTCAAGATACTTGAACTCCTCCACTTGAGACAGGATTTAACAAGTTTAGAAAATTCTTCCTCTCCTATAGCAATGAATGAATCTATTTTTTCCTCAAGGAGACTACAATGCACTGCCTGATGCGATATTGTAGTAGACGGTTGCATAGTTAAAATTTTCTCCCTGATATTATCAATCTTGTAAGTAAACAAGTTCATAAAGTCATTACTGCTATGCTGCTTGGAATCTTCTGGGGTTGAAGCTTTACTTTTCGTTAATTTAGCCACTGTCCCAAATAAATACCTAGGGTTTTGTTTATTTCCTTCTAATAGGGTTGAAAAATAAGCAGATCTAGCAGCTTTTAAGGCCTTTCTGTACGCTATCGTACTCTCTTTCCATGAAATGCGAAAGTTTCGCATTTCCAGTTTCGCTCCATTTTTCTGGCTGATCTCTTAAGGGCCTGAGTGTGCTCGTTGTACCATGGCATTGGACTATTTTCTTTAATCTTCTGTAAGCAAAAAGGAGAAACTGTGTATAAAGTGCTGGAAAAAAGAGAGTCAAAAGTTTCTGTCGCAATATCGAGTTCTTCTAAGCTATCTGGGATGCTGAGGAGATGAAACTGATCAGGAATATTATTAAAAGCAATCTTTAGTAACAGAAGTGATGGACTATATATTATTTTGCGGACCTCACTTAGACAGCAAGCCATTGAGTAAGGACAGTCTACTAAGTATCTCATCACTCCGGCGAACAGGAAGGGGGCCAGAGCAAATTACAGTGCCTGACATCGTATTTACGCGTTCACACACCTTTAAAATTAATTTTAGTGATCTCCGACTGGCGAAGTCGAACATCATTAGTGCCGACGTGAATAATAATCTTAGAGAATTTACGATTAGCATTAGCCAGCACTTTTAAATTTGCTTTAATGTCAGGCGCTCTGGCTCCCGGCAAACATGTGACTATGGTGGCTGGTGTCTCTATTTTCACGTTCCGTGTAATAGAATCGGCAATAACTAGGGCACTTTCAACAGGATTCTCAGTGGGTGTTTCACTGAGTGGGGAGAATCTACTTGCGATCCGATCGACCAAAACGCATCTTAATACCAGGCGTAAACAGGGCCATTGATGAAACCTTTAAAACAGTTCCTACAGAGGTTCAAATATGTTGCATTTGCAAAAAATCTCTTGGTTGGTTTTGCCAGGTCAGCATTTTTGCTTTCATTAATAATGACTGATCTCCCCACAAAGGCTCCAGCTAAGTGGTCATGGCCTATTCACAAAGTAAATTTGTATCCTGGCATTCTTAGTTCTCTGCGAGGTTTGTTTACTTTAAACTTAAAGGAAGCCTTTTAAAGCCTTCTACATTGTAACCACTTCAGGATATTCATATGCACGTTTGGCTCAGCTCCGGAAAAGCTTTTATGGAGACGCTGTAGTCTTTCTGACAGGGATCAATTGGTGCTCAGTATGGGGAAAGTGGATAAGATGATATCAGGTTCTTCCTCATATTTCTGTCAATAGCCAAGCTGCTGAAGATCAGTCCAACCAACTGTCTTTTGAATGTGGTCCAAATACTTGATTCCTGTTCAACTAAGAAGTTTGCTTTTGCAAGCTGTTTCAAACTGCCAAAATAAACTCCAAATGAACACCAGTTCATTTTTCGATATTGGGGCCTTAAACCTTATAGCACACCTCTCTCAGACCAGGTTACGCACAAAAGGAACACTCAATACTTAAGGTTATGAGTGTTCTTAAAGGGCCCCTTAAATTCACAATTTAAGTTTTTAACTTTAAGAATGAATATGTTAGATTTAAGGTTATGAATAAGCTGGTGTGTTCCAAAACAATGACAAAATTTGCATTTAGGAGATATAAGCATTCAGAACTTACAGTCTCTCACTTCCGCTAAAATGGATCACAGATTGTTATGACTTCAGCTTATCATCAGATCTTATAATCAATCAAATGCTCTCTAGAATCGAAAGCATCCCGCCCCTCTGCTATAAATACCACCTGGCCAAAGTGACCATTGACATGTCACAGAGCAATATTGGTTGGAGATGTGTGTTCGGTTGCTCAAACGCTCGAGTTTTATTTACATTTTCCAATGCAACCAATGTTGGTTAAGAATGAAATGGCTAGAATTTATCCACACCTCTACAATTGAATTCAACATATCATCAGCGCTCGGATTCGCTTCCATGGTGTAGTCAAGTACGACTTGCAGTCAGTGAGGTAAACTAAACGCTATTGGCTATATAGTAGGAGGAGCCATTCAATATGTCCGCCTTAGCTTCCTGTTTCAGTGGAAATTAGTCCAACGCATCATACAAAATGCACATTCCAAGGCACATCAGTGGGCCTTTAATGCATTTTCTTCAGTAAAAACACCATAATACTACAAAAACTTTATCAGTGCTTAATTACATATTAACAGGGGAAGATAATGGGGTAACCAAACTGAAGTCTATTTGGCTACTGTAGCATTTTTCCTCTCCCTTCCAACAAACTCTACAGCCCTAGCTTCATCCATCCTTCGATACTAAAGGTTTAATGACCTAAGGTCGCTGTAAACTCTTTGGATTGTGAGTCCTGATGAGCTGTAATGTAAGGTAAAAGCATACTAAAAGAGTATAAACAAATCACTTTAGCATTGATTTTTCTTTTCAAGAGCACTCTGTCAGTGGAACGAACAGCCAATCAATAGAGTGAGACTGGCCTCTCTTTACACTGGCACAAATGGAGAAGAATGTTGTTTCAGATTCACTGTATCACAGCTGTGTCTAAAGGGTGACTGCAGAGGTCATTTCATATTTCATAAATGTTTCATACATGTCATAAATTATGAGGAGCCTCTTATTTTCAGTATATTGAATTCAAATTTTAGCAATATCATAACCATGACCTAGCGTTTAGCACACATGCTCCAGTGAGGATGAGTGGGAGACACAGGTTTGATTCTGGCCTGTGTTATGACTCACTTATATCCTCATGACCAAAACCAGTAGGGAAGTAAAGAAGAATTAGGCTACTTAGTATTTAGAAATCTCCAAATACAGCAGCACTCCAGCTTCATGACCTAAACCTGATGATCATGTTCTCCAGCATGACTACAGAGTGTTCCAAAGAGCATCAAATTAAATCTGAATGAATCTTCATTTGTACAAAGTACATTTATTTAGATTTTACAAAGCCCTTCATGTTTTAGATTTGAATTCTAATTTTATTTTCAGGGTGAAATTAGATATTATATTCCCTATGGTATTATAGAATGAGAATTAAAGAGATGACAGAGGATGTAAAATCCACAGTAGACATTATTACTGTTATTATTATTTATAACGAAGGTGAAATCTCACTTTCAACTCATAAATATAAAATTTAGTGTGCGTTTTGTTAAAATCATGTTCACCATTAATATATTTCAAATTTAGCTAGAGCTGCTTGGTTATTTATTTATTTATTTATTTGTTTAATTGTTTGTTGTATATAATTATGCAGTCATTCATGTATGCAGTCCTTCATGAGCAGTGGGAAGAGCCAGCCTGGTCTCATGAAATCAGTCTCTATAGCAAGCATTGTATTTATCGTGCAATTTATACGGGAAAATTTGTTTTTTTGTACTCACTTTATGGTATGTAATACGCACATCCCCTACACCAATAATATTACCCAAGGGGTTTACATTGCGTATCATATGCATGTAAAAACTCATCTTCGCGTATAAATTGCACGATAAATACAATGCTCTAGTGCGCATTTCATGAGAAATGATTCATGACATGTGGCCTCCAGTTTCCTATTCAGAAACATAAAAACCCTGCTGTCTTTAGGTGCTAATTCTTGAAGATTTCATTAATAAAGAATTGTATTAAGCTTCTGTCTATTATCCAGAGATGTATAATTGCAGGTGGTTTTAAAAATTGGTCACATATTCGTTTTTTATACAATAAAAGCATTGCACATTCAAACTATTTAAATGTTTTGATGTCTTATCTTCATAAATTATCAAGAAGAGCTTTTGAATGTCTTTCTGACCGTCACAGTGGGTGGTAATGCCCACAGAGCTCAGGGGTATAGCTAAATCCCAGCTTGCTCTGGCTGCGCTCAGAAGATAAATCCAGCGCAAGACACCCACAAGCTTTTCATTCCCCTAGGCATACAGCCGGCCACGCGTTTGTATTGGGACAATTCGTGACTCATCAAGGTGTTCCGGAGGCGATGTGACAAATCCTACAAGGCTAAGGTCATGAATATGAATTGGGTCATGCTGACGTACCTTGTTAAACTTCCTGGAGTGCCCAGCCACCAATATTCATGAGCCAAGATTTCAACTTAGAGAGGTTTAACTTGCATAACCAACTGTTCAATTACCAGTTGTCTGTCAGTAAATTAATTATTCATACCTAACAGTTCAGGATTTGGCTGGTTAGTTTCAGCAGTTAGCTCCTACTGGTAGATACTGTAACTATCTTTATACATGCAAAAAGCGAGTTTCTCCATACCTTTCAGAAGTAGCCATGTATTCTGACTAAACAGTATATTAAATGATATTAAAGCAGATATATTACCAGTGAGAGACTTTGTTCTGGAGAAAAACAGTAATATTTTGACACTTGACAATATTTGCCACTAGTAAAGGATTTGCGACTGTGTTCTTGTGGTTCCATCAGCCAATCAGCATCATTATCAGTGTAATTAGTCACATGACATTTATGGCTCAGGTGATTGTCTTAAAAAATTGGTTCTTTGGGTGAAGGTTACATTAGGCCTAATTAATACTCATGAGCAAAAGCTTTGTTTTTGTTGAATCAGATTTGTTAGCATCTATCTTATTATAACCTTTTCAAGACAACTCAGTGTAATGGTATGTATTGTACATTTATATTTTTTTTCTTTGCTTTGCCTGAAGTTTCAAGAGATTGCATGGTTTGAATAAGAGTAGCAGTTAAATGTAAGACGCAATTTCATGTCAATTATGCCTTCTTAATTTTATTCATAATTTTTTTAAATACAAATCCCATCTAAATGAGTCACTATTTATCGTACAGGCTTACGTCTATGCTGCTAGTGTAAATAAAATGGCACTCTTTATCATCTAAGAGGCATTAAAGGCTTCAAAAAGCTCTTGCTTCTGTCACATAAATGAGAAACATCCATCTACAAAACTCAGTCACCAATTACATATGGCACACATTGCTAAAGCCCAACTACAACAGCCTACATTCTTCACCATTTCCCAAATGACCCAAACTTCCTCTCAGCCATCCTCTATTTGCTATGATTAACTGTGAGGCCTTATGACATATTCACCCAATTAAAGGCCCTCTCTACACTGAGGATCATTACCATGAGAAATTCCTCAGCGCCTGGCTGTCAGCACCAACGCTACAACTCCACTATTCCACCCACGCCACACACACAGGGTGTGTTTATTCACCAAATATTCACTTATGAATACTGCACAGTGTGCATGTAAACTACTGTGTTAAAAACTAATCTTACATGGACTTATGTAAAGCTTCATGAGTTCATATTCCCATCCAGTCTTGATAAATGAAGGTAAAGGAATTTGGCTTGCTTGAAAGAGGGGCTCAGTCCCAAAACTCGGCTCAAGATCTGATCTAATTAACCCCTCAGACTACGGGGATTGGATAGAATGAGGTCATTTTAATCTAATTTTATTAGAATAAAGGAACAAATGAGGTGTTGGAGGGATGCTGGAAAAGCTGGCGTTGCTGCATCTCAAAGACTGCTACTTATACCCAGCAGGCCATCGTGAGACGTTGCTCTTTGGTTTAATATAGGTTCTAATGTCGAGTGAACAAAATTCAATTTCAGGACGATATCTTAAAATAGCTGACATTGATATTTTGTTGCTTTTAAGTTGAGCTATGGTATTAACTCTTTCCCTGCAATTGACTGAAATTTTACGTATCTTCTGAAAGAGTACAGAAAGCTTGATCAAAACACAGGCGAAGAAGAAGCAGAAACAAGTGATATAGCATATGTAAGCATACAGTTGTACTGGTTGAGGTGCCTGAGATCTAGAATGGGATGATGACCACCATCTTTTTTTGGAATTATGAAATACGTTGAATAAAACCCAGTATTCTGTGCGTTGAAGGGCACCTTTGTGATTGCTCTTTTTTGTAAAAGAGCTTGCACCTCTTCCCTCAATACGGGCTCCAATAGTGGGTCCTTGACAATAGTCATTCTGACCCTTGAAAACGAGGGGGAGGGGGGGGGATGGGGCGCCGTCGAAACTGTAGACGATACCCGTGAGTTATTGTGGATATAACCCACTGGTCTGAGATCACTCTCTCCCAACTGGCCCGTGAAAGTTGAGAGGAACAGTCGACGGCCAGCCCCTGACCCCTATGCAGGTCCGCCATCACGTCCTGTACCCTTTCGTGAACCTCTCTGTTGGGCTCCCCCACGGGACTGAAATCTCCTCTGGGATAAGTGGCAGGATTTTGTTTTTGGGCACGAAAGCTCTGCCCTTGAACACTAACAAGATTGCCACTAGGGCTGGACCCGAACATTCGAATATTCGTTCGGTGGGTTGGTATTCGATTTGAAAATGTGACATTCGAATATTCGTCGCTTTTTTCTTTTTTTTTTCACACCTGGCATCCCCCTCCAAACGGTTCTCATTCGCGCTTGAATATGTTTTACACTCTAAAATCTGGTGAAATATAATACTTAACATATAACTTCGTTATATCTACTTAATAAATATATTTGCTTCTTCTTGGACTACTAAAAGTGTTACTGCAACGGGGAGTGTTCTCTGGCTAGAGCACAGAACAGCGGAGTTTGTATGGACAGAAGTGCATGCCTGAGCTTGTATTTTGGGTTAAGCTGCGTTGCTTTGACATTGTGGAAAATAGAATAATAGAAACAAAATGTATTATCCTTTTTATCCGTTATTATCAATCTAAATTAATCTACTGCGAAATATAGGAGACTTTGATATTTTACTGGGTCGTCACGTCACGTGCCCCAGTTAAACCGCCCATGAGTTGAACGTCATGACCGTCGCGATTCAGCGAAAAGACAAAAATGCCGAGGACTTCATCTGTGTGGGAGAACTTTAAATTAAGTGAGGAAGACAAGACAAAGGCAGTGTGTCAAATATGCGATTTGAAACTGGCCTACCACAACAGCACATCAAGCTTGAGAAATCACCTGAGTTCTGTAAGTAGACCGAGCGCCATCAGTAATTTTACACGTGGTAAAGACGTGCACTTAATTTTCTTGGAAAATAACGTTACTTGCGAATAGCCCAGCCTAATAATACTTTGTCTATAGGTACATCCCCAGGTATGGCGTTCGCAGCCATCAACATCCTCAACCACACCAAAAACTTCACAGCAGCTCCTACAATTCCGAAAACCAATAACGGAGAAAAGAAAGAGAGAAATAACAGATGCCATAGTTGAGTTCATCGCTATGGATATGAGACCCATTAATGTAGTTCAAGGCGAAGGCTTCAGAAAATTAATTAAGAAGATGGAGCCCGACTACACTGTCCCAAACCGCTCCAGTATTTCAAACGCCCTGTCTCTAAAGTACAGCGATCTGCGAGGCCAAATTTCTGCTATCGTTGCAAACTCAACAGCCTTGAGTTTCACAACGGACATTTGGACCTCGGTGAGTATGGAGGCGTACATGGCTGTCACCTGTCACTTTATTACTCAGGAGTGGAAACTCTCTGACTTCGTTTTGGAAACCAAAGCATTTCAGCTGAGCCATACGGGAATCAACATTGCGCAACAGCTTGGAGACGCGGCGGACGCCTTATCCATTCCAAATTATAAGCGAGTAGCCGTTGTTCACGACAATGCCAGCAATATGAAGCTGTGCACCGAGATGCTGAAGAAAGAACCGGAGAAATGGGGCAACGTTCAAGGGGTGTGCTGCTCAGGACACACGCTACAGCTGTGCATAAATACAGCTCTAACACAGGACCGAATACGTCGCACAGTTGCGGCTGCCAGGAATCTCGTGGGACACTTCAAAAAAAGTGCAAAGGCTACAGCTGCTTTGAAAGAGAAACAAACGCAGCAGAACGTTGTAGATCACAAACTAATTCAAGATGTCGCTACTCGTTGGAACTCTACGTGTGAAATGCTTAACCGACTGGTGGAGCAACGATGGCCAGTGACAGCTGTTTTGTCAGATCCCAGTATCACGAAGAAAGGAGATCGCACCCTTGACTTGACAGCAGACCAGTGGAAACTGGCACAGGAGACAGCAGAAGTACTGGGGCCCCTAATCACACTCACAGAACTACTTTCACAGGAGGCAAACTTATCGTTGTCTGCAACAGTGCCTATGCTCTTCAACCTGAAGAAACGCCACCTGTCACCGGAGGAGGATGACAGCCCTGCCATCAGAGAAATGAAGAAGACCCTCGTCACGGAGATCGACAGCAGATGGCAACTGTTAAGTTTGGAACCCGGAAGCATCTACCTCCTTTCTTCCGCACTAGACCAGCGATTTAAGCACCTCAAATTTCTTGAGAACGAGAAGAAGGACCTGGTCTACATTGAGGTTAGACTGATATTAATATTTTACATTTATATATTGTAATTTAATATGATTATTATGCCACACTAGGCTACTTTATCTTGTGCACAACAACGAATAGATCTGACTAAGAAAATGCTATTGGATTTTAAGGTTGTCCGCCTGGCTGAACATCTGCACCAGCAACAGACCGTTCCGGAGATGGAAGAGCTGTCAGGAAGCCATGGAGAAGAGGAGACTGCCGCCGCCGTGCCACCACCAAAAAAAAAAAGATGGGAGATTTCAATGCTGATGCAGTCCGATGATGACGAAGAGGAAGAAGAACACGGAGACAGCGCAAAGAAAGAGATGGAGCAATATTTGAAAGACACCACTAAAGTACAGTCGGAAAAGTACAGTCCATGGTGGAAACAAAACAGTGACCGCTACCCTAAACTGGCATTTGTAGCCAAACACCTCCTTTGCGTTCCGGCCACTTCAACTCCATCAGAGCGGATTTTCTCAAAAGCTGGCTACGTCGTTAATAAGACCCGAAGTTCCCTTTTACCTGAAAATGTGGACAAACTCATCTTCCTCGCACACAACATGAAGAGAGTGTAGGTAGACTGCAACAACCTGTCCTGATAGACCTGATTGTGATTTAGATGAAAGTTCGACTTTTTCTGTTTATTGAAATGTGAGCTGCGCTAATTACGCCAGCCAGCCTAAAATTTGTTTTCGCATTAATAATTTTAAGTTACCTTGTTCTGTTTACAATTTGTTTAATTCTATAAGGGAATTTATTTTATTTTATTTAAACTGTTCGTTAATTGAAATGTGTGATGTTGTTATTGAAATTGTTATTGTTATTGCTACCCTGTTCTTTATTTAGGCTATTACAGTTCGTTCATTTATTTTTCGTTTTTCTTTATTTAAATTTCCTTTTTCCTTTATTTAAATTTCGTTTTTCTATATTTATATTTCGTTTTTATTTATTTCAATTTCGTTTTTATTTTTTATTTATTTCAATTTCGTTTTTATTTATTTCAATTTCGTTTTTATTTATTTTTTATTTCAATTTCGTTTTTATTTTAATTTTATTTCAATTTCGTCTTTATTTATTTCAATTTCGTTTTTATTTATTTCAATTTCGTTTTTATTTATTTAAATCTACCCTACTTTGTCAGTGAGAAAAATATTATAAGACTATACCTTATTAAAAATATTGCTTAAGTTAAAAGACCTGTGTGTGTGTTTTATATCACTAGTGGAGTGTCCGTTCTCGGAGCATAAGCTCTGCTCGCGTGAGGCGCGCCGCTTCCCGCTTGCGCTGTTCTGTAGTTTAATGCAAACGGACAGACAGACATATAGAGATTCCGAAGCTTCGAATATTCGATGTTCATTACTACCGAAGCTTCGAAGCTCAAAAAATGGTATTCGGACCAGCCCTAATTGCCACTCATGTGTCAAGACCAGGCAGGTTGCTGCGGTCTTTGTGTTTCTCGAGCCCTTGGTCTGAAGACTGGAGCTGGTTTATGACAAGCCCGCTGAACAGCTTCTCTCGTTGCAATGGAGCGCTCCGCCTTATCCAGCACCTCCTGAGAATTTTAATTAAAAACTTGACCGGGAATTACTGGCAAATTCATTAGTTCGCTACGTATGGTCTCTGGCAAAGAGGTTTGTGCCAGCCATATCGGTCTACGACATAAAACAGCCGAAGACATGGCGTCCCCCACATCACGGGTCAATTGTGAGTGGGCTGCCAGAGCAGAATCAACCAGGTTCCTAGAATCCTGGTCATCCGCACTTACTGTTTTCCGTAAGGCTGCTAAGAGGGTAGCCAAAGCATTGCCTGTACGAGCTTCACGTGCAGTGGCATTAAAGGATCTTGAGATCAGACGGTCAGTTTTCGCACACTCCTTCTTGGGACAGCGAGGGTTAGCAGATGCATAAGCTGGTCCCAGAGTTGTCCATGATACTATTTCTTGTTCTACTGGTGGCATGTCCCCCAGTCCAGTTTCTTTTGGGTAATGGGCATTGGCCAACCGTCTGCAGCCTGCATTGAATTGAGGCTTCTGAGATGGTTTCTTCCATGTTGTCCTCAACATTGAGGTATAATCATCTGCCACTGGAATGTAAGATGGAGAATTAGTCTGAGGTATACTTCCCAGACACCCCCGACAGGAGCTGGGTCAGGCACAGAAGGCTGCAAACAAAGAATTTTTGCTGCACTGAATACTCTAGCAACCAGAGTGTTTGCTGGAAAATCATCCCTCCCTGTTGATTCGCCATCCACTTCGGTAGAATCTGAACGGGGTCCCTCTCCTTGGCTCCCTCCTTCTGCCTGCTGCGCATTATCAACGAGTGAGTGGGAAGCACGAAGAGATAATACATCAGCATCTTCTGTGTCAGTGTCAGGATTACCCTGCTGTGCAGGTGGAGGAACGCCTTTCTGACCAGGAGGTAGCGATGGTGAAAATGAGTGATGGGCTTCAACTCTGTCCATCCTCTGTGCTAAACTTTGAATAGCAGCCAGGATCTGTATTTTAGTGTCTGTGTTGCCACCCTCCGCTGGTGGAGCAGGAGTTGGGGGTTTAGCCACTTCCACCACCTTCTCATGGCTTGATCGGTGTGGTTCATGGCCATCGCGTGAGTGCTTGCGAGGACGCTTATGACTATGCCTGTCCGATGAGTGTTCCCTCTCCCTACCACGCTCAGGTACAGAACTGTGTACTCTATTAGCGCGGTGAAGTCGTTCCCCTCTGGGCAGGTCACAAGCCGCACTGCAGGGATTATCCACATCCTCTCTTAAATGAGCCATCCCCAGGCATGAAGGGCATTCCCTATGCCCATCACGAGGGTCCATTGATGATCGGCGATATCGGCAGCAATGAGAGGCCATGCCACACACAATCCCACTGACTGCGCACAGCCGTGAAGTATATATCAAGCCCACTCAAAGCAAAAAAGGTCTGCACTAGTACGCGAACGTATTTATTCCTAAAGGCCTATATCAAACCCCAACAGCTGCGAACAGTGATATAGGGCTCCAAAGGTAACAATACTCACCAAATATTTTTTAATGAAGTATATTCACTAGGTTATTGTGGATACTCTGAAAAAAAGAAATAACCCATAATATTGAATGGCTAGTATGTTTAGAAACTAGTCTCAAAATATCTGAAAGTAGCCTACGATAAAATAATTCTCAATTCATCAGCACATAGGGTATAGCATGAATTGAGTGCTTGCATAGAATATTGAATGGCTAGTTTGTAGAAACTAGTCTCAAACATCAATAATCAACTAATCACAATTCAAGCACATACAGCAAGAATAAGTGATTGCACAGATAATACAAAAATAAAACACCACAATTCACAGGGGCACAAGGCACCTGCACCAATTGGGTGATGAATGGAATGGTGAATAAAAATATTAATTCCGTTCCAACCTGTACCGGGTCTCTATAGGCGAGAAAGGTAAAGAGAATGAGCCGGAAGTTTACTCGCCTTTTATAGTGCGTGACGTTCCGCTTCCGGGTTCATGGGCATGACTTTGTTTACATAGGGGTCTCGAGAGAAGGCGGAACGAAGGTTATCATCCTATTAGACTGTAGTGACGGTCAGAGTGAGGTCGAAACAGATCGTTCGGTGAGTAGATAATGAGTGCAGCGGATTTCTTCTTCTTGTAGCGAGTCGGCTATTGTGTGAGTATGCTTTTTACACAGGGTTTGGGGATTTGAATTTTAATCTTTTCATAATTTGCAGAAGAATCTGCTTAAACTGTGTAATGTTATTGTCTCGATTTGCTGTAGCTACATTTAGATAAATAAATAGGCATGGTTGGCTACACAGTGTCGGTTTGTGTGGAAATGAGAGGATGATATGTAATATCAATATATCAATAATGATCAAATATTTATTTAAATATATATATATATATATATATATATATATATATATATATATATATATATATATATATATATATATATAATTGTTGATAATTTATATTTCATTGACAAAACGAAAGCAGATCTGATGACACACTAAGCGATACTGAAAGCTTATTGACCTTAAGCTGATTCGTTCAATCAAATTTGCCTCGACAACCGGGCATAATTAAAATGAAATTGAAAGCTTCACTGTTAATTCTAAATACATTTTAAAGGGGTGGTAAAACGCATTTTTTCGAAGGCGTGATTGTGTTTGTGGGGTGCACTGTAACGTGTTCATGCTTTAATAATTGCATTATTTTTCATATATTTTACCTTTATTCTACACTGCTCTTCCCCTGATGGGGAACGGTCTGATGGGGTTTTTTTTATAAAGACTGCGGATATATAGTGATCGTTTCTGACTGTATGCCACTGTCACTTTAGTATTTTTAGAACGATTTTAGACAAATATCTGTCGACAGAACTATTAACCGAAAACGAACACTAAACATCGGCTGCCAAATCAAACACAGAACCATGTTTAGTATGCCTGTAGATAAACAAGCATGTAGATAAACATAAAAGCTCTAATCAAAGAATAATTTACACTAATTCCAAGTTCGCTGTTGAGATTAAAAAAAAGTTTGTAATGTTAGGTGTCAAGTCAAGTCAAGTCATCCTCATTTATATAGCGCTTTTAACAATGTAGATCTCTTTACAGAGATAAACATATAATTTAAGGTAACAGAGATTGGTTTAGTTTTATAGTGGTTCTTGAAAAAAAAAATTTCCAGCTAAAATTAGTTTTGATTCACTTCCGTCTAAATGATCATTTGTTTTTAAATTAGGGGCCGCTAAGACGACACCGTTCTCTCTAAACAGACTTTAAACGTGAACCTGTGATAGACGCTGATGGCGTTCACATGCGCATTAAGAATTGATTCTATAGTTATGTGCGTTTGAATATATGTGTGCAGGTTTGTAATTCCTTACAAATCATGCCTAAACAAACTACTTGTCTTGTCTATAAATTTTGATGCAGAATTTTATTTTATCTTATCACTTTGGGTAGGTACGCGAACCGAAAAATTCCACAACGCTTTATCTGTGGAGTGGTATAGGGATCCTCCATAGGGAGAGGCTAGTTGGCACTTCAGCACTGCATTGTCATCGGGTCCAGGCGAAAGTCCTTCGTCAGATTTGGAAACGGCCTGGATCCGGCAGGCTGTGGGAAAACCTCGGGATAAAAAAAGACACTAAAATTAGCGTAGATCCCATTCTTCTTATGATGTAACGAGTACATCAGGATTTAAGGGAAGTGTTCCCAGGCTGACCTAATCTAAGCAGCCTAATATTGAATTATAGAAGTCTATAGAGTGTTATGTGAATGCTAGGTTAAAGAGATGTGTTTTTAGTCTAGCTTTGAACTGACAGACTGTGTCTGCTTCCCGGACAATGTTAGGAAGATTGTTCCAAAGTTTTGGTGCTAAATAGGAAAAGGATCTACCGCCAGCAGTCGATTTAGATATTCTAGGTATTATCAACTTGCCAGAACTTTGAGATCGCAATAGACGTGAAGGACTATAATGCGTTAAGAGCTCGCTCAAGTACTGGGGAGCTAAACCATTTAGTGCTTTGTAAGTAATCAGCAATATTTTAAAATTTATACGATGTTTAATAGGGAGCCAATGCAGTGTTGACTGAACCGGGCTAATATTGTCGTACTTCCTGGTTCTGGTAAGAACTCTAGCGGCTGCGTTTTGAACTAGCTGTAGTTTGTTTATTAAGCGTGCAGGGCAACCACCCAGTAGAGCATTACAATAATCTAGCCTTGATGTCATGAACGCATGAACTATTTGTTCCGCATTTGTCAATGAGAGCATATGACGTAATTTAGATATATTTTTAAGATGGAAAAATGCAGTTTTACAGACACTAGACACATGACTTTCAAATGAAAGATTGGTATCAAAGAGCACACCCAGGTTCCTAACTGACGACAAAGACTTAACAGAGCAGCCATCAAGTGTTAGACGGTATTCTAGGTTATTACGTGTGGAAGTTTTTTGTCCAATAATTAGAATCTCTGTTTTTTCAGAATTTAGTTGTAGGAAATTACTAGTCATCCAATTTTTTATATCAACTATGCATTCCGATAATTTTGTGAATTGGTGAGTCTCGTTAGGTGTCAGATAACATTAAGTATATATGAGCATACCAAACCAGCAGAGCCAAACAGCATTGTCATTTGTTTACTTCTTTGCTACAACGTACAATTAACAATACAAACTATTACAGGAAAACACATCGACGAAAAATAAATCATACTTACAGGTTGTGGCTCGTAAACAAAAGCTTCTGTTTTTAAAGTTGGAACTGCTCCATCTTTCCGGACAAGCCGATGTGCAAATCCTGCATTGAACTCGCCACGATTGTGGAAGCTTTCCTCCGTAAAATGTGCAGCACAGAGAGCGACATTTGGGTCATAATTATGTTATGTTATGACCGAGTTAAAAATTAATTTTAACCATTGATCCTTAACTCCCTCGTTCCTAGGAAGGCTGAACAAAGCGGACCTGCAATCCGGATGAAAATAACAGCACCGTTTCGACGGCATTGCAACCCATCTCCAAAACAGCAATATAAAATGGCCTCGCCCCCCCTTATTAAGTATTCTCGGAGGAGGGATTTATGTAAATAATGGGATATGCTGTCAGCATACCCCATGGAATGTCGTGTAGTCCAAAACCGGACGTTTGCTGTAGTCCTTAGAAATTGATTTTTTTAAAAGCAAATATCTTCCTTTGAATGTTGTTTATGCTCAAACAGCAACATTGCACACTAGCTAAAGTTAGAAAAGTGAAATCATGTTTTACCACCCCTTTAAGGATGCTGTCACCCTCCCCTGCTTCTTCTGATAGATCACCACTGGGCATACACACACAGTCGTGTCCGCACAGCTATTAGTTGGTGGACCAGTTTGACACCGCACAATTTCTTATTTATACTCTACCAGATGTCAAAGAGTTGTGTCAACATTCTTCTATCTTAACAATCACCTAGCGCAGATGTCTTCAATCCTGCTCCTGGAGGGCCAATGTCCTGCAGAGTATAGTTCCAACCCTAATCAAACACACCTGTATCAGCTCATCAAGCTCTTCAGAATCGCTTGTATATACAAAGGCAGGTTTGCTGAAGCAGGTTGGAACTAAACTCTGCAGGACAGTGGCCCTCCAGGAGCAGGATTGAAGACCTCTGACCTAGCGCATGCGTTGTTGTGCACACACCGTTAGTGCGAACACAAAAATTGGGCTACACACAGATGTCTGTGGAACTTCAGATGACAAAAATTGCTGAATGCGGACGACATAAGTAGGGCTTAAGACAACAAGCTTTCAGATTCTTGTACTGTATGTTCACTCAAATCATCTCTTCCCTTTCTCTTTCTTTCATAGTGTTTTACAGATATACATTGCAAAAAGTATTGTTCACTTCTAGTTCATTTTCTACATCATATCCAACATCAATATGAATATGTCAACCATGCCCTCCATTTTTGAGAGTGCAGAGCAGTCCTCATCTACTGAATTCTCAGATGAGCTCACTACGGCCCTTGCTGCAGGGAGGTGGTGGGCGATAATGGAAGTTCCCTTTCGTTGTCACTCCGAGTTACGTCGGATGACGACGAATGGGGTTTCGCTTAGAAAGCCTATCAACTTTGAGTATTACAAAACGAGCCAATGGCAAAGAAATGCCATGGGTCTGCGGAATTTGCATGGCGTAACTCCGCCCCACCTCGTGGGTATAAAAGGAGGAAGCCGGCAGCAAGCAGATATGTTTTCGCTTCGGAGCCAAGTGTATTCTTCTCTCCACAAGCCATCTCTGAATTGTCAGCTTTACAAACGAGTACCTCGAGTGTTGGTGTGACGGCGATCTACGGCGAGAGCGTGCTTCCTGCTGATCTGTTGCAGTGGTCTGCCAGTCGGTGCGTTTCTCCCCGGGTGCTTCAACACTTGAGTTTTCTCTCACTAAAAGAGCTTACACGTGGCACGTCTTTTTAAAGATGTCTCGCCCGTGTACTTCTGGTTGCGGCAGATTGGTATCGGACTCTGATGGGCACGAGCGTTGCATAGTATGTTTGGGCATTGATCATGCTAGAGCAGCGCTCGTGGATGACTCATGTTCTCTCTGTGGGAACATGACCATCGCGTCATTACGGTCGAGACTCCGTGAACTCGCAAGAGTGAGAGTCCCCTCATCCACCCCCCGTCCTGCGGCTGGTGGCCAGGGTGACCTGAGGGTTACGGTCTGGAACAAGGCGCCGACTATGTGTCCGCGACCCCAGCCCCCCTCTTCAATGACGGTGCCCGCTAGTGAACTGCTGATTCCCGCGGGTCTACCCTCTGGTGGCCCGCGTGTTTCAGTTGAAGCTACAGAGGAAGATGCCATGTCTGTTGCAGCATCACTAGGCGGGTTTGACTCTTCTGGAAGTGAGGGCTCGTCACAGCTGCCACCTTCCGGTGTGCATACGGCTGCGCTCGAGTCTGATCCGGAGATGACGGCCATGCTTTCCCGGGCAGCCGCGAGCATCGGACTTGAGTGGAGGCCTCCACCCTGTCCTGAGAGCTCGCGGCTGGACGATTGGTTTTTGGGTAAGGCCGCCGACCCTCGTCCTCGGCAAACCCCAATACCTTTCTTCCCAGATGTGCATGATGAGATCTCGAAGTCCTGGAAGACCCCCCTGTCTTCTCGAGACCGCTCGCTGGTCTCATCCGCCTTTCCTCCCCTCGATGAGGCAGCTGCCCGTGGGTACACTGGGCTTCCCCCGGTTGAACGCTCTGTTGCCATGCAACTATGTCCTCAGAGTGCTTCTTCTCGGGGCGAGCCTAAGCACCCATCCAAAGCCTGTAGATTTTCGTCGACCCTGGTGGCGAAGTCTTGCAGAGCGGCGGGACAGGCGGCTGCTTCACTGCATGCTATGGCCACTCTGCAGGTCTACCAGGCCCAGATGCTCAGAGACATGCACGAGGGTAGGACAAACCCAGGGCTCTTTGATGAGCTGCGCGCCGCGACCGACCTTGCTCTCCGGGCGACGAAGGTTACCGCGCGCTCCCTGGGTTTGGTGATGTCCACAGCTGTGGTCCAGGAGCGACATCTGTGGCTGAACCTGGCTGACATGCGGGACGCTGAGCTTAACGCCCCCTTGTCCCAGGCCGGCCTCTTCGGCGGTGCAGTTGAAGACTTTGCCCAACAGTTTTCAACTGCCCAGAAACAGACCGAGGCCATCAGACACATTCTGCCCCGCCGGCCCGCTGCTGCCTCCACCTTGCCGGCCGGGCAGACGCCTCGACCTGTTTCCCGCCGAGGGCGCCCTCCTGCGGCTCCCGCCCCTCCCGCCCGGACCACGCAGCAGCCTCCACCCAGGGCCGGTCGCGGAGGAAGCCGTAAGAAGGCTCCACAGCCCTCTCCTGCCCCGCCCCCCGCTAAACGCCGGGCCAAGCGGCGCTCCTGAGACGGGCTGCTCAGGGATGATGGTTGTTTCTCAGGAGGTGGTAGCAGGACCACTCCTTCCCCCGGTGGAGGGCCGGGGGAGAATCTTTTGTTCTCCACTCCCCGCTGCTCACCCACGGGTGGGCAGCACCCTAATGTGGTTAAAGTCAGAAACAATCCCCTCTTCCCTGAGCTCACAGAGTTCTCGGGCGACACAGAGCGCCGCCCACAAGCCGTGCTCTCCTCGCCCCCCTCTGTCCCAGAGGCGGTTGACACGGCGTGCCGTCCACGGACCGCTTCGCCCCTGTCCCCCTCTGTCGCCAGACCCCTGGCAGAGCAGGCCCCCGCGGGACGACAAGCCTGGTCCTCCCCTGGCCCCCTCTGCCAGGGCGCGGTTGCGAACTGTGCCCCCTCTCCGGGCCGCTATGCCGTCCACATCTGGGCCAGTTACTCCGCTTCGCTGCCCCTCCGGGGGGACGCCTGTGGCTCGCATGATCCCGTTGGTTCAGTTACTGGGAGCCTGGCTAGAGCTTCCCCGTCTGTCCCACTGGATCGCGCGTACCGTCAGGCTCGGCTATGCGATTCAGTTCGCACGGTCTCCTCCCCGCTTCAGGGGAGTCCGCTCCACATTGGTCGGTGGCAATGCCCCTATCATGAGAGCAGAGATTGCCACCCTGCTGGCGAAGGGTGCAATCGAGACTGTCCCTCCAGCCGAGATGAGGTCCGGCTTCTACAGCCCCGAGCAGAGATTGCCAACCTGCTGGCGAAGGGTGCAATCGAGACTGTCCCTCCAGCCGAGATGAGGTCCGGCTTCTACAGCCCCTACTTCATTGTCCCCAAGAAAACCGGTGGGTTACGGCCAATCCTGGACTTGCGCGTGCTGAACCGCTCCCTTCACAGGATGCCGTTCAAGATGCTCACCGCCAAACGCGTTTTCGAATGCATACGGCCCCAGGATTGGTTTGCAGCGATCGACCTGAAGGACGCCTACTTTCATGTCTCCATTCTTCCTCGACACAGACCGTTCCTCCGGTTTGCTTTCGAGGGGCAGGCATACCAGTACGCGGTTCTCCCTTTCGGGCTAGCCCTGTCTCCTCGCATCTTCACGAAGGTCGTCGAGGCGGCCCTTGTTCCCCTTCGAGAACAAGGGGTTCGCATCCTGAGTTATATCGACGACTGGCTGATCCTAGCTCACTCTCGAGATCAGGTTTGCGAACACAGGGACCTAGTGCTTCGGCACCTAGCCCGTCTGGGCCTTCAGGTCAACTGGGAGAAGAGCAAACTTTGCCCCGTGCAGAGGATCTCTTTTCTCGGTATGGACATCGACTCGGTCGCCATGTCCGCGCAGCTTACGAGCGAGCGCGCGCCATGTGCAATGGACATGCTGCTGCGGGCTCCTGGACAGGACCCCAGCGGCTGTGGCATGTCAATTGCCTCGAGTTGTTGGCAGTACGCCTTGCCCTGCACCGCTTCCGGGCGTTGCTCAGGGGTCCACACGTACTAGTCCGTTCAGACAATACCGCCACTGTAGCGTACATCAACCATCAAGGTGGTCTACGCTCCCGCCGTATGTCACAACTCGCTCGCCACCTCCTCCTATGGAGTCAGAAGCATCTGAGGTCGCTTCGAGCCATCTTCATTCCCGGAGCGCTGAACTGTGCAGCCGACGAGCTCTCACGGCTTCAGCCCCTCCCTGGAGAATGGCGACTCCATCCCCAGTCGGTTCAGCTGATTTGGGACCAGTTCGGGGACGCGCAGATAGATCTGTTTGCCTCTCACGACTCGACCCATTGCGCCCAGTTCTATTCCCTGACCGAGGGCACGCTCGGCACGGATGCTCTGGCGCACAGCTGGCCGCAGGGCCGCAAGTATGCGTTTCCCCCAGTGAGCCTTCTTGCGCACACTTTGCGCAAGGTCAGGGAGGACGAGGAGTAGGCCATTCTGGTTGCCCCTTACTGGCCCAACCGGACCTGGTTCCCCGAACTAGTACTCCTCGCGACAGCACCTCCCTGGCCGATCCCTCTGAGGAAGAACCTTCTTTCTCAGGGACGGGGCACCCTATGGCACCCTCGTCCCGATCTTTGGAACCTCCACGTGTGGCTCCTGGATGGGACGAGGCAGGTTTGAGTACCCTACCACCAGCGGTGGTGGCTACCATCACTTCCGCTAGAGCGTCGTCCACGAGACACGTCTATGCGTTGAAGTGGAACCTCTTCGTCAACTGGTGCTCTTCTCACCGAGAAGACCCCCGGAGATGCTCGATCAGTGCTGTGCTTTCCTTCCTTCAACAGGGGCTGGAGCGAAGGCTGTCTCCCTCCACCCTGAAGGTCTATGTTGCCGCCATTGCCACACATCATGACCTCGTCGAAGGTAAGTCGGTGGGGAAGCACGACCTGGTCATCAGGTTCCTGAGAGGAGCGAGGAGACTAAATCCTCCTCGTCCTCCTCTCGTTCCCTCTTGGGACCTCTCAGTGGTTCTAACTGCCCTGAAGAGTGCTCCCTTTGAGCCCCTGCAATCAGTCGAGCTTAAGTTCCTGTCTATGAAGACAGCGCTCCTGGTTGCACTGGCCTCCATCAAGAGGGTTGGGGACCTGCACGCATTCTCCGTTGACGAAGCGTGCCTGGAATTTGGGCCGGCTTCCTCTCACGTGATCCTGAGACCCCGGCCTGGATACGTGCCCAAGGTTCCTACCACTCCCTTTCGGGACCAGGTGGTGAACCTGCAAGCGCTGCCCTCGGAGGAGGCAGACCCAGCCTTGGCACTGCTCTGTCCAGTATGCGCTCTCCGCGCCTATGTAGACAGAACGCAGTGTTTCAGGACCTCAGACCAGCTCTTTGTCTGTTATGGTGGGAAGCTGAAGGGAAAGGCTCTCTCCAAGCAAAGGTTGTCTCACTGGATAGTGGACACCATTGCTTTGGCTTACCAGCAGCAAGGTCGACCGTGCCCCCTTGGTGTGACTGCCCACTCCACCCGGAGTGTGGCGTCCTCTTGGGCTCTAGCGCATGGCGCCTCGCTAACAGACATCTGCAGAGCTGCAGGCTGGGCGACACCTAACACATTCGCCAGATTCTATAATCTCCGAGTGAAGCCTGTGTCCTCTCGTGTACTCGCTTCAACCAGCTAGTACCGGACCCGCTCAGGTGTCTTCGCTTGCTCGCCATTCCACTCCACGGACTGGATACGTGCGATATTACTATTAAGAATATTCTCCTCTGATATAAAGTCCCTTTTTTCTTCTTTTAAGAAAATTTCAAAAACTTTAAACTCAAAGGTTTCTAAAATAAATAATATCATTGAGTCTGATGTAAAGCACCTTTAATTTTTTATATTGACAAAATGTAAAATTTGTTTTTCTCACTGTGAATGTCTTGTATCCTTTCATTTGCAATACAAAATAAATAAATGTATTAATTAAAAAACAAAAGAAGATTATTTACTAACATAACTCAATTTGTGTCGCTGTACAGCCTCCCCCTACTGGACGCATCAGGAACAACAGGGGCGTAAAACTGTCAGGGGCGTAAAACTGCCAGGGGCGTATATCTGCCGGCTCCAGGTCTGCAGCCTCCCCTTACTCCTGTATCCGGCCGTCTGCTGGAAGCTAGTTATTTAAGTTGATAAAGTTTTAAATATGGATATTTTTCTTACACGAACGCATCACTTCACTTCAGAAGGATTTTATTAACCCCCAGAGCCGTATGGAGCACTTTTATCATGGAGGGAGGCAGTTGAATGGACTAAAACACAACCATTTACTCCTATTATAAAGCTTGGAACAGCCAGGAAATTTTTAATATAACTCCGATTGTATTCTTCTGAAAGAAGAATGTCATATACACCTATTGTTTCAGGGTGAGTAAATCATGGACTAATTTTAATTTTTTGGGTGAACTATCCCTTTAAAATGAGGAAACAAATGAGTAAAATGTCCTTAGTGTGGTGGGTGGGACTTTTCTTTTTGGTGTGGAGCGCTTTTTCGACCGCACAACGCCCAGGCTCAAGGAAGACACTGGCTACGCCACCCGGGCAATCTCACCCCGAGAATAGAATTTGACTAGTGCGATAGTTAAACCACCAAATACAGTAAGCACACAGGTTCGACTTATGCACAAAGCCAGAGACGTAGTTCCGTTAAAAGACAATCATTTTATTTATACAGCTATAAAAAACACCAAGTATAAAGTACCACACTCACTAAAATAGGGGAAATAAGTACTGAGGCCTTACCAGTGGAGGGACAGGGTCAAAGGGTGTGGGATCCCAGGACAGAATTCCCCAAGCACACGTGAACACACACACTGTGATACATAAAATAAAACAACAGAGGGAAAAACACAGCACACTCAGCAACTGTGGGAGAATTAATTCAATTATAGGGGGAAAATCAATAAACCAAAATTAACTAAACAACTTCAATCTAAGGCAAATCTAGGCAGCGAAGGTGACTTAACCTGACAAAAATAACCAAAAATGAACAGATAACGTTTCAACAAAAATGAAAGTCTTTTTATCAAAACAAACAAAATAAATATAAATTAACCAAAACAAATATCACTTAATCAAATTTAACAAATCAATACATAAACAAACCCCACTCTCCACACACATACTGATAAACACGGGCGAGCCACAGAAAGACAAAACTATCGTCCGTGTCACAATCACTCAAATACAGCCCGGCCAAGCACCCAGTTGGGCAACGGATCCTAGCGCTGAAAGGCACTTAGAGGCGTCCAAAGCCTGGGGTGAGCTCATGTAGCTACAACCCGTTGAACAGTGTATGGTCGAAACAGAAATCGGTTGAGAGAAAACAGCAGCATGGCAGGGAAGGGAAGGGCCAGTGCAGATAGCCTACCAGCGCAAGCGAAGCAGTTTACAACCCCGTCAAACTTTACACCAATAGTACAGAGAGAGAGAGAGAGAGAGAGAGAGAGAGAGAGAGAGAGAGAGAGAGAGAGAGAGAGAGAGAGAGAGAGAGAGAGATTAAAACCATTGCGACCAATCAACCTGCTACATTAGTATGTCGTGGGAACTAATTCCAAATTCGTGGCTATTATACTGTATGTGACCCTGGACCACAAAACCAGTCATATGTTTTTTTTAGTGCTGTCAAACGATTAAAATATTTAATAATCGCATTAATGTCATAGTTAACTCGCAATTAATCGCAATTAATCGCACATTTGTATCTATTATAAATGTCCCTTGATTTCTTTTTGTCCCATTATTTTTTCTCATTTTAGTGCTCTTATCAACATGGAAAAGTGGATTGGCAGTAAGTTTGTTCTTGTTGTGGTATCCATGTGCTTCTGTCTGAAGTCATCCATTTAAATTACATTTATAAATAAGTCAATAAACAATTATGTGTGTAATAAATAATTGTGTTCAGTAATTATTTGAATGAAACTTAAAAATGAATTTTAAATGTAAAAAAATATATACATATATTTTAACTGAAATAAAAATAAATAAATAAATCCTTGTCAAAGCCATCGCCTGGCTTTGACGAGGGGTGGAGAAATTCGCATGTTGCTTGGACATCTAGTGGTATTTCAGACTGGACATGCGGCGATGATGGCTCAGTTCACAACTACAAAACACGCAGATCACTTTGGTCTTGTCAATGGAACCATTTGGTAACTTTTAAAAGTAAACTTTCCATTCAGAATCTTATTGGCATCCATTTCGACGTCTCGCGCTCACTATTCACTCAAAACGTAACAGCCTACTACTCTTTGGTCGGCTCGCAAGCCCAAACAAGTGTGTGCGGCGTGTCTGTTGTTTTGTTTTCCGTCTAGCCAGATCCAGCGTTTTTTCCCTTGAGAACTCTGCGCTCGCGGCGATCGCTCTTCGAGGAGAGTGATTTGCTGCGAGCTCCCCGAGGCTCGGGTCCCGCTTCTGTTGAGGCAGAGCGGCGGCGCTTGTCTTGGGGCTCGCAGATGGATCTCGCTGGCGACGTTGAGACGGGCTCCGCCCTATCTCAGCTATCTCCTACGAGATCTAGTGCCTCTCACCCGGCTCTGGAAGCACGCGCTGCGGCGGTTACTTCTGCCCGGGTGGAGGCACATGATGATGTTGAATTGAGATTTTCCAGTTCTGAGGAGCTGGATGTCGAAATTAAGTTTATTATCAGAGAAAACTAGTTTATCACATTATACTGCAAATGAAGAAGGTTTGATGGATGTATTATCTCGGGCTGTTGAAAAGCTAAAAAAAAAAAAATATAACAGTATCGAGTGGCCAGCTGATAGACAGGTTTCTAGAATTAAAAGCAATCTAGATGATAGATTTCTGTCTGCACGACCTCAACCTTCTAGCCGGTGCTTACCGTTCTTCCCAGATCTTCATGCTGAGGTTTCAAAGACCTGGGTTAGACCGGTTTCAAGCAGAATTTACACAAATCAGTCCAATGCTTATGGTAACATTGTTGGTGCTAAATCTGCTGGTTATGTGACGATACTGTAGGCGGAGGAGACGCTTGCGAGCTATCTCTCTCCTGCTTCATCGTCTTCACTTAAAGCACCGGCTCTTCCACCAAAAAATAAATAAATAAATAAATATATATACCTCTGTGCTGGTGGGGAAGGCTTACTCGGTGGCTCGGCAGGCGGCTGCATGTTTGCATACGATGACTTTTATGCAGGCTTTTCAGGCCGACCTGCTCAAAGGAAATCTGAGGGGGGTCCCCGCTGAGAGAGGCTTGCGTTCACCTCCCTTAAGGGTGCCCTGTCTCTCCCGGTGCCCTCAGGGGCCCGTCCTACTAACCCTGCCGAAACAGGGCGTAGAAGGGTCTGGCGAGTGCTTTCCCGAGGGACGCTCGCCGCCTCTAAGGAGGGTTCTAGTGTGTTCAGACCAGTCGTTCCCTGCCGGTGCGCTGTTACAGGGCACTGTGTCTGTCACGCAGAATGTTCAACCAGAGCAAAGTCTTTCGTCGAGTTCGTCTTCAAAAAGAGCACAGCAGAAGCGGAGTGTCACGTCTCGTGCCCCCCTGCAGAGAAACTGGAGGGACGAGGCGGGGTGCTCTCCGGCGCGGCCTTCTCGGGGCAGGACTGATCTGAGGACAGTCATTGTCGCCAGAAAGGCCGCGTCGAAAAAGTCCTGACGGGCTGAACGTCAGGACTCTGAGGGTGGTCCCCATCGGGAAAAACTTGAGTTCACCGCACAAAAACACGGTGCCCTGTCTTTCTCGATGCCCTCAGGGGTCTGTTCTACTAACCCTGCCTATACAGGGCGTAGAGAGACTCGGCGAGCGATTTCCCGAGGGACGCTCGCCCCCTCCAAGGAGGGTTGTGGAGTGCTCAGACCAGCTGTTTCCTGCCAGTATGTTACAGGGCGCTGTGTCTGTCACTCGGGATGTTCATCCGGAGGCCAGCCTCGAGAGGCTGGTTCCCTTAGTAGAGTTCCTGGCGGAATGGGTCCCCCCCCCAGCAGGGAGTTAGGATACTACTTCATCGAAAAAAAAAAATCCTGACGTGCTGAACGTCAGGGTTCTGAGGGTGGTCCCTATCGTGAAAGACCTGAGTTCACTGCACAAGAACACGGTGCCCTGTCTTTTCCGATGCCCTCAGTGGTCTGCTCTACTAACCCTGCCTTCACAGGGCGTAGAGAGACTCGGCGAGCGATTTCCCGAGGGACGCTCGCCCCCTCCGAGGAGGGTTGCGGAGTGCCCAGACCAGCTGTTCCTGCCAGTACGTTACAGGGCGCTGTGTCTGTCACTGGGGATGTTCAAATCAGATCCGAGGACTGGTTTGTCATGATAGATCTAAAGGACGTTTACTTCCATGTATCTATCCTCCCTCAACACAGGAAGTTCCTGAGGTTCGCTTTCGGGGGCGAAGCGTACCAATATCGGGTTCTTCCGTTCGGCCTAGCACTGTCACCCCGAACATTCACGAAGTGTACGGATGCTGCTATAGCCCCGCTGAGGTTACAGGGCATCCGCTTTCTGTACTAAATAGACGATTGCTTGATTCTAGCTCAATCGGAACAACAGGCGGTTCGGCACCGAGATGTCGTTCTTGCTCATATCAAGTGACTGGGGCTGAGGCTCAACGCCAAAAAGAGTGTTCTTTCTCCATTACAGAGAACCACTTTTCTAGGTGTAGTGTGGGATTCAACGACGATGCAGGCACGATTGTCACCTGCTCGTATTGCTTTGATTCTCGCTGCAGTAGATCAGGTCAAGCTAGGCCAGTCATCCACTGTAAAACAGTTCCAGAGACTGCTAGGTCTCATGGCAGCTGCGTCCAACGTGATATCTCTTGGCCTCTTGCACATGAGACTGTTACAGTGGTGGCTCAGGACCAAGGGATTCTCCCCGAGGGGAAATCCGCTTCGCATGATCGTGAGTTTGCGACGGTGTCATCACACCCTGATCATGTGGAAAGATCCTTGGTTTCTGTCCCAAGGCCCTGTGTTAGGAGCTCCTTGTCGTCGCGTTATGCTAATGACAGATGCCTCTCTCACGGGTGGGCTCAGGGTCTGTGGGAGGACCATCATCGTCTGTGGCACTTAAACTGCCTAGAGATGTTGGCGGTGTTTCAGGCTCTGAAACACTTCCTCCCAGACCTAAGGGGCCACCATGTTCTTGTCCAGACAGACAACACATCGGTGGTTTCTTATATCAACCATCAGGGGGGTTTGCGTTCTCGCCCGCTTTACAAACTGGCACGTCAGATCCTTCTATGGTCCCAGGGGAAAATTCTTTCTCTGAGAGCTTTTATCTCCCGGGGTATTTAAATCAGGGGGCAGACATCCTGTTAAGACAGGGGCCGAGGCCCGGGGAATGGAGTCTTCACCCCGAGGTGGTGGAACTCCTATGGAAACATTTCGGTCTTGCCGAGGTAGACCTATTTGCATCTCGAGAAACATCACACTGCCCGCTGTGGTTCTCTCTCAGCCATCCAGCCCCGCTGGGGTTGGATGCGATGGTACATCCGTGGCCGAGGTCACGTCTGTACGCTTTTCCCCCGATCGCTCTGCTCCCAGGAGTTCTGGAGAGGGTTCGCCGGGACGGGCTCAGTCTCCTGCTAATAGCCCCGTTCTGGTCGGCCCGGGTATGGTTTGCGGACCTAGTGTCTCTCCTCAACGGCTCTCCCCTAGAGATACCGATCAGGAGAGATCTGCTCTCTCAGGCGAGTGGGTCGATCCTTCACCCCCGTCTAGAGCTATGGAGGCTGTGGGCTTGGCCTCTGAGGGGGCCCAGCTCATAGATTCTGGTCTCTCGGCTGAGGTCGTTGAGACCATCCTCCGATCCAGAGCTCCCTCCACGAGGAAGTTATATGCCGCGAGGTGGAAACTTTTCACCTCTTGGTGTGGAGAGCGCCAGCAGGACCCAGTTAACTGCCCGGTTGGTACAGTCCTGGATATCCTGCAGGACCGTCTCTCCACAGGGTTATCCCACTCCACACTGAAGGTGTATGTGGCGGCCTTAACTGCTTACCACACCCCTTCAAGTGGAGGTTCCCTCGGGAAACACCCGCTTATGTCTCGCTTCCTTCGTGTCACCTTGAGGCTGAGGCCTGCAGTTCGCACAAGGGTACCAGCTTGGGATCTGGCCGTCATCTTAGAAGGTCTCTCCCTTGCTCCTTTCGAGCCCATCGAGGAAGTTTCGGAAAAGTTTCTTACTCTAAAGACTATCCTTCTTCTCGCTATCTCATCTCTAAAAAGAATTGGAGATATTCAAGCACTTTCGGTGGCTCCCTCGTGCCTGGAATTTGCTCCTGGTTGGTTAAGGCCTTTCTCTTTCCGAGACCAGGTTATGTTCCTAAGGTTCCAACTGTTTCAGTTAGACCTATAGTTCTGCAGGTTTTCTGTCCTCCGCCTTTTCTGACGTCAGACCAGGAGAAAATTAATTTGCTGTGCCCAGTTTGGGTTTTGATGCTTACGTCCACAGAGCTGCCCTGTGGAGGAGATCGGAACAAATGTTCGTCTGTTTGGGTCACCTAAGAAAGGGTGTCCTGCATCTAGAAAAAGGATGAGCAAGTGGGTGGTCGAGGCCATCCCACTTGCTTATGGTTCGGCCCATCAGCCTTCACTTTGGCTGTAAGGGCTCATTCCACCCGGAGTATGGCTGCTTCTACAGCTCTTCTTTCAGGAGCTTCTCTTCAGGACGTTTGTGATGCGGCAGGCTGGTCCTCACCGCACACTTTCGTTAGATTTTATTCCCTCGATCTTAGCTCCACTCCCGGGGCTCAGGTTCTCTCGTCGGTTTGTGTCTCCTAATGACACACGACGGGGATTTGGTCGTATGGGGATGTGGGTATTGCGTTCCCACTGCGATTTCACGCAGCGGTAGTCCCTGAAGGGGAACGTCCCGGGTTACGTATGTAACCCTAGTTCCCCGAAGGGACGGACGCTGCGTGTCCTGCCATACTCTCGGCATCCCCTTGGGTCGCTGCTTCAGTAACTTTTAAGCTGGCGTGTTGTGTACTCAGGGGATATTTATAGCTTCCTGGTCGATGACGTCACTCGCCGTACGCTCATTCTCTCCATTGACTGATTTCATTCATGCTTCAGACGCGTCACGCTGAGGGCGTTCCCACTGCGATTTCACGCAGCGTCCGTCCCTTCGGGGAACTAGGGTTACATACGTAACCCGGGACGTTTTTCTAACGTTACTAGTTGTTGCAACAGCATCTGAAAAAAAACTGCAAAGTTTGCTAAGCCAAAAAGAACGTTAATCTCGCGATAAAAAAATGTACGCCGTTAAAATGGGTTTGCGTTAACGCCGGTAATAACGCGTTTAACCAGAGAATGTCTAATATGGGGAGAACTTTCAGTCGCAGTAAACTTCCGGGTTCTGAACTGGTTGCAGTTCCACTCTGGTTCCATATGAGGTCTATGGAGATATACCCCTAAAAATCCACTTTTCTCAGGATATAATTTTTTGTCTAGTCATTTTAATGTTGTTTTCGAAAGGAGATGCAAAGAAATTACAGATTACTGGGTGTTAGATTTTTTAGAGTCACTTATTTGCTTTAAAAGTCTTTTAAAATGTCAATGACGTCATACACATCGTACAACCAGAGAACTGCTTTACGGCAATCATTCAGTCACTTGGGTGCTTTCGCGATCTGCACTTTCTTTTCTCTCGAGGCATCGACAACACCGCTGACACAGGTAAATACACGGGCTAGAAGAGTTAAGTTCGCCTTAACATTCTGGTCCCGCTTCGGATGCCACGATGCCATCAGGCGGTATGTCTGATCGTAATCAGTCCTTCACTGACCAATCAGCATCTATTAGCAGAATGCTAGTGTGTTCTGGGCAACAACAACTCAACCTGTAAGAAATCGAAACGACATAAGTACTCGTTCATTCACCTTTCGACCTATAAACCATGTTGAACTTGCAAAATCTACATTCAAATCTGAGATTTCTCAACGGCAATCGGGTGAAAGAGACAAATTTAGCCGTCTAGCCCCATAGACTCCCATTCATTTTGCACTCGGACGATCACCCTCCAGTGGAACTCTGGTGGAACTAAAACCAAAATTCGGTACAATAGGACTTAATAGGGAGTGGCCAGGCTTTCCCAAGACAGGCTTTGGTTTAACTGACAGCACTAGTTTTTTTTTTTTTTAAATTGAGATATATACATCATATGAAAGCTGAATAAGCTTTTCATTGATTTAATTTTCGTTGCATTCACTCACAAAAATAAATGTTTTATATATTTACAGTAGGAAATTTACAAAATATCTTCATGGTACATGATCTTTACTTAAAGGGGTCATCGGATGCCCATTTTCCACAAGTTGGTATGATTCTTTTGGGTCTTCATCTAAAGTTTGTAACATACTTTGGTTAAAATTCCTCAATGGTTGTGTACAACGACACCCTTTTACCTCCTCAAAAAGCTCTGTTCACAGCGACCCATTTTGGTGCATGTCTCTTTTAATGATAATGAGCAACTGCTTACCCCACCACTCTCTTCCATGGGGGGTGTCGACACAAGACAAGTTAAAGGTGCTCTAAGCGATGTTGGGTGACGTCACTTCTTGTTGATGTTCGAAGTATAGTCAAACAAAACGATACTCGGTTGTAACCTCGGTTCTCTCTAGAGAGGGAATGAGTATTGCGTAAGTTTCGCTTACGCTACGGGAAAGATTCATCTTCTCAATTCAATTCAATTCAAATTTATTTGTATAGCACTTTTCACAATACTTATTGTTTCAAAGCAGCTTTACAGAATGTGCATTTCAGAAATGTACATAGAAAAAAAATACAGTTAGTTAATCATGTAGTAATTTAGGGCATAACATATCGCCGGCGTCGAGTCGTCTCTTCACAGGCGTCGAGTCGTCTCTTCACAGGCGTTTAGTCATCTTATCGCAGGTGTTGGGGCATCTGAGGTCTCCGTGAGAGGCTGGATACAAACCGGAGCTGACGAATGCTATTTACCTCGGGACTAGCGTCCCGAGATAACAGCAGAAAAGCAGATGGGAGATAATTAGCATAGCTGCTGTTCATAATATTAATGCATTCGATCTGATTCAACAGTGGTATAAAAGGTAAGCATTATGTGAAATTAAATTTGTATTGTACAAGGTTTTGTGGGTAGTTTTTTGGACCAATAAGTAATATCTCCGTTTTATCTGAATTTAATAGCAGGAAATTACACGTCATCCAGCATTTTATATATTTGAGACACTCTGTCAATTTAGATGAGTTAGTGTTTTCATCTGGTCGTGATGAAATATATAATTGAGTGTCATCAGCATAACAGTGGAAATTAATTCCATGTTTTCTTATAATATTATCAAGTGGCAGCATATATATTGAGAATAGCAGAGGGCCTAACACCGATCCTTGCGGCACTCCATAGTCTACTGACGTTATCTTCGATTTTTCCCCATTTAAACAGACAAAATGATAACGGTCTGATAAGTACGATCTAAACCAGCTTAATGCCTGTCCCTGAGCACCAGTGTAGTTTTGTAGTCGATCCAAGAGTATTTTATGATCGATAGTGTCGAACGCAGCGCTAAGATCGAGTAGAACTAGTATTGAGATACAGCCTTGGTCAGAAGCTAAAAGTAAATCATTTGTAATTTTAACTAGCGCAGTTTCTGTGCTATGATGCGGTCTGAATCCTGACTGAAATTTTTCATAGATATCATTTTCTTGCAAGAAAGAGCACAATTGAGCGGACACAACTTTTTGTAGAATTTTAGACATAAATGGAAGATTTGAAATGGGTCTGTAATTTGGTAGGTTATTTGGATCTAATTGCGGTTTCTTAATGAGAGGTTTTATTACTGCCAGTTTGAATATTTTTGGAACATGACCTAAAGATAAAGACGAGTTAATAATATTGAGAAGAGGTTCTTCCACTACAGGTAACACTTCTTTCAGTAGTTTAGTGGGTATTGGATCTAATAAACATGTTGTTGGTTTAGATGCAATGATAAGTTTATTTAGCTCTTCCTGTCCTATATTTGTAAAGCGGTGTAGTTGTTCTTGAGGGGGATAATTGAGGCTGAATCATAAGACACCATAAAAGATTGTACATTTACAATTGTGTTTCTGATGCTTTCTATTTTCTCATTGAAGAAATTCATAAAATCATTACTACTATACTGTAACGGAATATTTTGCTCTAGTAATGTTTGTTTATTTGTTAGTCTAGCTACGGTGTTAAATAAAAACCTTGGATTATTTTGGTGATTTTCTATTAGTTTGTGGAGATGCTCAGCCCTGGCTGCTTTTAGAGCCTTTTTATAACGTGACATACTGTCTTTCCACGCGATTCTAAAGACCTCTTAATTAGTTTGTTTCCATTTACGCTCTAAGTTACGAGTTTCTCTCTTGATAACATGCGTAGCACTGTTGTAACATGGTGCTTTAGTTTTCTCTCTAACCTTTTTTAATCTAATTGGTGCAACAATTTCTAGTGTACTAGAGAAAATGGTGCTCAAACTGCAAGTCATTTCCTCTAGTTCATCTGTTTGTTTGGGTTCACTGAGCAGCTGAGATAGATCAGGTAAGCTATTTGAGAATCTATCTATAGTGGTTGGAAGGATTGTTCTGCCTGGTCGATAACGTGGCGCAACATGACAAATTTCAGCAGTACGTACTATGCAAGTTATCATGTAATGCTCAGTGACATCATCACTTTGCGGTACAATATCTATATCGGTTGGGTTGGTTCCATATGATATAATTAAATCTAGTGTATGATTTAGACGATGAGTGGGACCACTGACGTTTTGCTTGACCCCAAAGGATTTTAATAAATCTGTAAACGCAGCCCCTAACGCATCATTTGTGTTATCTACGTGTATGTTAAAATCTCCAACAATTATTGCTTTATCGACATTGACCAATAGATCTGAGAGAAAGTCTGCAAACTCTTTTAGGAAATCAGCATAGGGCCCTGGAGGTCTATATACAGTAGCCAAGGCTAGAGATAATAGGGATTTCTTTCTTACATCTAAGAGCGTATCATTTAGCACAAGTACTTCAAACGAATTAAACCTGTGACCTGTTTTCTGAGTAACATTTAGAATATCTCTATAGATTGTTGCAACACCGCCGCCACGACCGTTCAGACGGGGCTCATGCTTATAACAGTATCCTGGTGGAGTAGACTCATTTAGACCGAAATAATCATTTGGTTTAAGCCAGGTTTCAGTAAGGCAAAATACATCGAAACACTGCAAAATACATCGAAACACATACATCGAAACACTTCTCGAGATATTGAAGCCAAAAAATTATCCTTAATTTTGTATTCATTGTCAACGCAGTGCAGCAGCTAGCAGACCTAGAGCAGGCCATCTCGCGTGCTCATTGGCTGCCCTGTGGGCAACTGCTGCAGCCTACCAGTGAGCCTGGCGTGACGTCACGCCCAATGAAGGGCACCCGCCCCGCCCCTACAGCCCCCACAGTCAGGGGCTGTAGGCTGACTTCCCTGGTTTTTCGTCGACTGAAGCGAAGTCGCTCGTGGCGCGAGCACGGCCGGTTACGCAATACTCGTTCTCTCTCTAGAGAGAACCGAGGTTACGTTAGTAACCGAGTATCGTTCTCTTACGAGAGGTTCTCTCGTATTGCGTAAGTTTAGCTTACGCTACGGGAACACTTTGTCAACGCCGTGCGCGCCAAGCATCCACCATGAGACTCCGAACTTTCAGGGGAACCCCATAAGTGGAAAAAATAAGGTGGCCAGCCACGCGGGCCATCACTTGTACATAAGCACACATAGGGAATACAGAGCAGCACGCCGGTCTGTATAGGCACATGGCACACACCCTACTAGTGCAGCTCAACCAGGAGAGCTGAGTCACGTGAGAGTGATCTGAGCAGGAAGATCTGGGCAGAATACACCTCTCCTTCAAACTGACAAAAGTTTAGCCTGCAAGGCAGGGACTTCTAGGTTATAAAATCTGACAAAGGTAGACGGGGAGCTCCAGCCCGCTGCTACGCATATGTCATGGATAGAAATCCCACTGGACCACGCCCACGACGAGGCCACGCCTCTCGTGGAATGAGCCCTGATGCCCAGAGGGCATTGCAGACCTTTTGACGCATAAGCAGCTGCTATAGCGTCCAATATCCATCTGGACAGGCTCTGTTTCGAGGAGCGAAACAGATTCGATTGTGATCCAATATGACATCATATTGCTCAGAAAATTCAAGGAATTTTGAGGATTAAAAAAAGGAGTGAATGTATTTTTTTCATTGTATGGTGGTTGTGTCCACAGATTGCAAAGACACATTTATATGCAAACACCATTTTTGCATCCTGGCCTTACTATTTTTGGCATAAAAGAAAAATCGATAATTTTGACCCATACAATGTATTGTTGGCTATTGCCACAAATATACCATTGAGACTTGTGACTGGCTTTGTGATCCAGGGTCACATATAGGCCAACATATTTTTTGTCTGCATGTCATGTGTTGGGCTCCGTAGTTTTAACAGAGGAATCACAGAAATTTCTTGTTTCCGAAAAAGAATTATGTGAATTTCAATTATGTGATTGTTTTCAAGGTACATGTGATTCAGTTGTTATTGAGTCAGAGTGGAGAAATTAATTGATTGATTGATTGATTGATTAATTTATTGCTTTTGTGGACCACCCATTGGTGTCCATAATTGAAATAAAAATGTTAAAAAAACACCTTTTTCTAGTCATTAATTGATCATTGATAATCAATTACAAAAAAAAATATATTATTAAAAAAAGAGACGTTTTTGATGAAAAACTTTTTACCAGGTTATTTCTCACACTGGAAATGGAAAGTCTAGTTAAATGCATTCCATTTTGGAATATATTATTTTGAGCAATGTGGTCTGGTTGTATATTGAACATTTTGTCATCTGGTCATTTATGAACACATTTGCATACTGTACACAGTACACATACTATATTCTGCAGAAATAGTATGTTCTTTCACACAAAGACAAAGACACAGAGCAGAGGAGTGAAGAGAGCAAGAGAAGGGCATGTTTAGACTTTTGAATAAATATGATTAAAAAAATATGAATACCTAGTGTTTTTATTATCAATGTTTAATTTAATAATTTAAGTAGAAATTTAGGCCTATGCTACATCCACTATATTCACATAACTAATTTCATTATTTCTTCAATTTATTTAAAAACTTCTGTTCATATAGAAATGGCCTCCCATTCTTCAACCTTTTTTTTACAAAAACATCTCTTTCCTTGCATAATGGACTGTGGTAATGAGTATGATATGGGATTATATTAACTCGACAGTTAATATGCAAATTAATATGCCTTTTATAAATCAATCTGGAAATCTATTAACACTTAATAGCGCTACAGAACACCTCATCAATTCTGCTCCAGATGTTTTTCTAAACATTATACTACTTTTGTAGTGTACTGACATCTAGTGGAAAAAGAACAGCATTGTTATACAGGTACAGTACATTTCTTATTGACTTCAATCACAAACATTTAGTCATGAGGTAAGGTAACCAAAACCCAACGCCTGATGAACATCATAATGCTAAAGTCCACACAACATTAAATTATAACCATTATACTTTGACATTTTGTTGGTTTTAACTCATGGTATTTAGTAACCAAATCTTCCAACATCTCATGCCAACATCGTAGTGACAACTTAGTTCTAAATAGTATGTGAAATTTGTTAATTAAGATCATTAACACAGTTCCTTATGCAACGAAAAAGTTGTTCCTATAAAATTCTGCATCCTATAAAAGTGAAGAAGTAATGAAAGCTAACAAATTTACAGATGCTGATTGCACACGTGAATGTAGTGGATGTATAAATAACAATAAAACATAAAAAAACACTGCAAGAAACAGCAATAGGACACCATAAACCGCACATAGAACATGTAACGTTACTCACTTAATTTGCCATGAAGCCTCTTCTGAAACCTCTTGAGGGGGTGAAAGGACCCCACTTTGAATGAGGTTACCATGCTCCTGATTTTCAAGGCGCGTTCTTGTGAGGGCCTAGCCTTCATTTGAATCATAGACTGCTCCCAGAAATGAAATCCGTTGGCTGGGGAGCAGCGAGCTCTTGCCACAGTTGACCCTGTAGTCCAGGTCCTCAAGATGGCCGAGGAGCTGGGATCTGTGGGTGCATAGCTCCTGTTCTGATTGGGCTATAAGCAGCTAATTGTCGAGATGCGGATTCCCGTCTGTCTCAGAGAGGAGAGATCCACGTCTAAGCACTTTGTAAAAGTATGCAGAGCCAGAGATGGACAGTATATTGATACGCCACCCCCTTGAACGTGAACCTCAAGAACGGTCTGTGATCGCGGGCTATCTGGATATAAAAGCAAGCGTCTTTCAGATCAGCTGATATAAACCAATCCCGGGGGCAAATTTGCGCAAGGATTTGTTTGAAAGTTAACATTCTGAAGGGCCGCCTCATGTGGGCGCGTTTCAGACATCTCAGATCATGGATGGGCCTGAGGCCGCCATCCTTCTTGGGGACGAGGAAGTAGCGACTGTAAAAGCCTGACTCGCTGCGTTCCATGGGAAATTTCTCCACTGTACCTTTTCCCAGCAGTAACCTCGTTCTATTACCCCAGAAATCCAGCTTGATGCTCCGGGGATGGCTTGCCAAGCCCAGAGTCGAGTGGCAAATGGATGAAGTACTACAGACTGCTTCCGGCCACGACGGGACTAAACCCTTTTCTCCTCTGTCCTGAGGCATCAGGACTGCTTCGGCTGCTCAGGGTCCAGCTCTAACTTGGGGCGAGGCCGTTGACGCCGGGCGGAGGCGTGGCTTGTCTTTTGGCTCCGCTTTGAGATTGAGCCACAAGTGGCGCTCCAACATCACTACGCTGGCCATAGCGTTGTTGATGGCTTGTGCGGGAGCTTTTGTACCACGCAGGGCCAAATCCGTTGCACTGCGCAGCTCTTTGAACATAGCCAGGTCAGGTCCAGACTCGTCCATATGGTGCAGAAGTTTGGCCTGGTAAACCTGGAATACTGCCATTGTGTGTAGTGCAGAGGCGGCCTGTACATCAGCAGCGAATGCTCTGGAAGTGAGCGCTGATGTGGTCCTGCAGGGCTTGGAAGGGTGGCTTGCCTTAGTCTTCCAGCCGATAGCCGTGGGCAGGCCGATAGAGATGCGCAGCGTCAGCTTCTTCCACTGGAGGGAGCTTCGTGTAGCCCTTTTCTTCGGCTCCGTTAACCGTGGAGAGAGCAGCTGAAGAAGAAGAGTGGACGCACACAGAGTGGGGGGTGCGCCATGTCTTGGTGAGTTCCTGATGGACCACCAAGAAGGATGGGGCTGTACGGCGGCAAGAGGCCCGCTGGCGGCGCCCCGGCTGCAGGAACCATTCGTCGAGCAGGGCTCTTCTGGGGCCGACCATTCCAAGCCGAGTTCCTCGAAGGCTTTAGTGAGGACTGGCAAAAGCTCTGAGTCCATGCAAGGCCGTTCGTCACTCTTTTTAGGCGGTAGAGGGGCAGAGTCATCACCGGAGTTCGCCCACTCTCACTCTCACACACACAGTGAGGGGAGAGCAAGGCACGTGGGCGCTGGGCTTCTGCCCCGCTGCTCAGCCTGGCGGCTCGACTTCTTCTTTCGCCTCGGCTCGAGAGGGGAAGTAGATGAGAAAGCGGCAGGTTCGCTGAACTTCACAATCTGGGCGAGCAGCGTCGCGAAGTTCAGCTTCTCACAGTGCGGGCAGCTTAAGTCCAGAGGTGCTGCCTCGGCGTGGACGCGGCCCAGGAAAGAGGCACACTGACAGTGATCATCCAGAGCGGGCAGGTGAGCCCTTCACTAGCCGCATTTACGGCATGACATTTGCAACAACGTCGCTGGAAATTTGCTCTAAAAGTTGCTCTTGTATTGAGGTCGCCGGATGGCCGCAGGGGAGATGCTAAATCAGCTTGCTTGCAAAGCATCGTGTTCCGCTGCGAGGCTCGTTCGACTGCGAGAAGATGTGAGAGAGAGGCTTCAGTCTTCTTCGGAGCTGCGATATGATCTTCGCACTGAAGAAAAATTATTTTGACAGTCAACCCCGCCTTTTTGACGATCTGAAATGCCATTTGTCTGTGCAGTTGCACAGTAGACATGTGCCGGTATTCGGTAATGCGATAAATCGCGGAAATGAATATGCACGATATTGTTATCGCGGGCACTTCAAAATACCGTGAATAATAATAGATCCGAATTTAGATGTCTAGAACGCGCATCAGCTTATTTTCCATCAACCGCTTAAAAAACACTGCGTATATGCTGCGCAAAACACGTGAGCGAACGCACTCTGTAAACAATGCCCACGTGTAGAAGCACTGTGTGCATGCGCGCAGTGCGCACTGAGATCTAATGTAAACAATTCTCACATAGAGAAGAAGCATGGCGGAAGGGGGAATGCTGCCTACGATTTATCCACCTTCTAAAAGGGTAAAGTCAGAGGTTTGGAAATATTTTGGGTTCCAAAAAAATGCAGAGGGATTGCTGATCGAAGACGGTTTCCCTTTGTGTAAGACGTGTGGACGGAAAGTGGCTGCGAAACATGGGAACACGTCTAACATGTTCGCTCATCTTCGCGACAACCATCCAGTGCAATTCAGGGAGATAAAGGTAAGACACTTTATTTCTCATGTTGAATGCCACAAAAAAAAAAACTATTTGAAAAGACAGGATGGCAAAATTACGTTAACTTATTTCCATTTGCTGCTTGTAGCTTGCTTCCACGTAGTTTAAGAGTTAGCCTGAACTCCACTAGCAACGCTAAAGTTTGCGTCTTGTATTAACAACAAAAATACAATAATCAGCTAAAAGTAAGTTGTGTAATTAATAATGGAGGTTTGGCAGAACAATTAATTTGAAATTAAAGTTAAAAAGGAACGCAACACAAATACATTTTCCACACAGTGCACTAAACTTTTTGTTTATAAATGTTTAGCTAGCTATATTAGCTTACCTACTGGCTTTGTTATTTAGAAAAAATAACTTGAATTACAGTGCTACTGTCGTACTGACAAGTCGTTGGTAAGTAATTTGTCAGTATGACCCATTAAATATCAAGAGATGTTATATGTGTTATTTGGCTATGTAATTATGGTGTTGATTACACTATTGTAAAGTGGAAGAAAGCTCATCATCATGTGTTTATAATATTTAATATTAATTTAATTTAATTACAAAATTACAAAAATTAAAATTATATATTTAATCTAACAAACGAAAAACAAATTTTCAGTTAGCATTACTTTGCCTGTATTCTCTGTCTGAACAGCATCTTTTATTGACATTTTCAGAGGTATGAAGTAATATTTTTCTTCCCTATTTTACAGAGTGGCCATGCATCTAGCAGTCCTGCTGGTTCATCTTCAGCTGAAGCCATCGTCCAGCCAACAGTCAAAGAGGCATTCCAGCGTCAGGCTTCATATGGACCCTCATCTCATCGGGCCAAGGAAATCAACCATGCCATAGCATATTGTATTGCTAAGGACATGATACCAATTTACACAGTAGCAAAACCAGGATTTCAGAAACTGATGAAGACGACAGTTCCACTTTACAAAGTTCCCTCACAGAAGTTTTTCTCGAAGACAGAATTACCCAAAATGTACAACAGTCTAAAAGAGGATGTTGGCAAGCGTATAGCCCAGGGAAAATGGTATGCAGCAACAACTGACCTATGGACCAGCAGTGGAGGAAGTGGACATCCATAAATCAGCTTCACCATCCACTACCTCACAGATTGGAAACTTCAATCAAACTGCCTGGAAACGCAGTTCTTTCCAGAAGACCACACTGCTGATAATATCAGGGAATTTTTTGATAACATGTTGCAGGAGTGGGGCATCAACAAAGAGCGTCTTGTCAGTGTTACAACTGATAATGCTACAAACATGAAAAAGGCATTCGAGAATGACACCACCTTCCCCAGTCAGTGGTTTGGGTGTTTTGGCCACAACTTGAATCTGGCCATTTCTAAAGCTCTGAAAAATCAGAGGGTGGACACAGCTGTCCGAAGCTGTAGACATTTGGTGCAGGGATTTTCAAGAAGTTGGAAGAGAAGAAGAGAGCTCAGAAATAAACAAGAGGCCTTAAACATCCCTCAGAGGTCGCTCATCCATGACGTAGTCACTAGATGGGGATCGACACAGAAAATGCTGCAGAGGTTTATTGAACAACAGCAGGCAGTCTGTGCTGTACTGGCAACTGAGAGAGGGGCATGGCATTTGATGCCAAAGGATGCAGATATTGCAGTCATTGAGCAAGTCTTGCAAATCCTTCAACCACTCAGTGCTTTTACTGATGCTTTGGCTTCAGAGAGCAGAGTAAGTCTGTCAGCCCTAAGGCCGGTGCTAAGTCACATCATCTCAGACATTCTTGAGGTAAAAAATGAAGACAGTGCCCTCACCAAAGACCTGAAGAGGGTAATGAAGTCAGATCTTGAGTCCAGGTACACTGCCGATGCAAAGAAGGTGATGGACTTGACAAGCTTTGTTGATCCCCGGTTTAAGGGAAGCTTTTCTGATGACCTTGATGCCACAGTCAACTGCTGCATTGAGGAAGCCTCAAAACTGGCAGAGATGACAACACTGAGTGAGGGAGCTGCCCAGACAGAGCAAAGCAGCACAACTCCCACCCCCCACCTCCCACCCCCTCCTGAAAAACAGCAACAAAGCTTGGCCACCCTGCTCAACAAAATCACCTCCACAAGGCAGCAGAGAGCAGAGGAGCAGGAGGGTGAAGGCAACATTAAGTCAAAGATTGAAGCTGAGATAAAAGTGTATGTTTCTGTGCCACTAATAAAATCAGAGGCAGATCCATTGCAGTGGTGGAGTTTGCATGCTGAAGAACTACCTCATCTTGCTACCGTGGCTGAGAAGTTTCTCTGCATTCCTGCAACAAGTGTTCCTTCAGAGAGGGTATTTAGTGCCAGTGGACACATCCTCTCACCTCAGCGTTCAAAGCTCAACCCAGAAAAAGTGAACATGCTCACATTTTTGCACTTCAATCTGGAGGACTAACACATGCCAGTCCAGAAGAGATCGCAGGTTGAAAATGTTTATTGTTGATTCTTTATAGTTGTGTTTTTTCTATTTAAAAACAAATAACAAAAGTGGTTATTTTGCAGTTTGCACTTTCTGTTTGATAGTACAATTACTAACTTTATACATTTGTATTGTGTATTGTTTTATTTATATTTATTTGTATTTAAATGTTTGAGGTACTTTTTGTTATTTAAAAAGTTATTAAAGTTACTAAGTGGACAAAACTGAAGTTTGTTTATTTTTTTAACCTGTTTCTCTTGTGCTATTAAAATATCGTGATAATACCGTATACCGTGATAAAAGCTCAATCAATTAATCGCAGCATGAAAATTTGATACCGGCACATGCCTATTGCACAGACCTGAACCAATCAGGCTTCAGGATTTGGAGAAAAGAGGAGATCTTTTCCTCCATAAGTGTTAGCTAAAACCAGATTTGGTTCTCCCATCGCGGTGCTATAAGGAGCACCGAGTGGCGCCTTTCCCTGGTCCTCTTGATTAGCTGTGGCAACAGAGAGAGCGGAGGGAAAGCATAAAGTGGGTGGCTGGGCCAGATTTGGGCCAGCGCGTCCTTGTTCTTCGAAAAGAACATCGGGCAGTGAGCGTTGTCTTTTGATGCAAACAGGTCGACTTCCACTTTGCCGAAAAGGCGCCATAGCAACTGGACTGTCTGGGGATGCAGGGACCATTCCCCTGGGGGAACGTTGTCCCTGGACACTTTGTCTGGGCCGTCGTTCAGGTGGCCTGGCACATGCGCAGCTCTCAGCGAGCGCAGAAAGTGCTGAGACCATACGAGGAGGCGTTCCATCAGATCGCATAGATATGACACCGCCCTGACGGTTCACGAAGGACACCACAGACATTTTGTCTGACCGGACTAGAACGTGGTGTTCTTGTATGAACAGGAGGAAGCGCTTCAGCGCGTTCTCGACCACTATCATCTCCAGACAGTTTATATGAAGGCTTTTCTCTTGGTCTGACCACAGGCCAAAGACTGGTCTGCCCTCGAAGAGAGCGCCCCAACCTAGGTTGGAGGCGTCCGTCGAGATGACCTTTCGGTATGAGACAGCCCCCATCGTCACCCCCCGCTGGTACCAGTCGGCCACTAACCAGGGCTGCAGAGCTGAAACGCAGCTCTGAGTCACTCTGATTCGTCTGCAGTCGAGAGCCCAAACTCGATGAGGCACACGAGCATTCAACCAGCGTTGTAGCGGGCGCATGCGCAGTAGGCACAGCTGAAGCACTGCTGCAGCTGAGGCCATACAGCTCAGCATTCTTGAAACGTTTGCAGAGAAACGACGCTGCCCTTCTGGAAAGACGCAACCAGGTGTCGCACACGGCGCGTGCGCCTTGTCGATAAACGGGCCGTCATAGCCACAGAGTCCAGTTATATCCCCAGAGAGGAAACTGACTAACTGGGCAGTAATGAGCTCTTGGTCTAGTTGACCATGAGACCCAGGCTTTCCAGATGACTGAGGAGCACTGTTCTGTGAGATAAAAGTTCTATCTCTGACTGTGCCAGAATCAGCCAATCGTCCAAATAGTTCAGAATCCGCATGCCCTGTTTTCTCAAGGGAGCGAGAGCTGCGTCCATGCACTTCGTAAATGTACTGGGTGCTAAAGACGGGCCGAATGGGAGGACAGTGTATTGATATACCTGGTCGTCGAAGGCGAATCTCAAGAATGGCCTGTGACGGGGTGTTATCTGAATCTGAAAGTAAGCATCTTTCAGATCGAGAGAAATAAACCAGTCCCTCGGGCGAATTTGTGCGAGGATTTGTCTGGTCGTGAGCATTTTGAATGGTCATTTCATGAGAGCTTTGTTCAAATGTCTCAGATCTAAGATAGGTCTTAGAGCTCCGTCCTTCTTGGGTATGAGAAAATAGAGGCTGTAAAAGCCTTACTCGCTCAAAGAAGGAGGTACTGGTTCTATAGCCCCTTTGCACAGCAGTTTGGCCATTTCTGCGCGGAGTAGATGCGCTACTTCCGCTTTCACTTTCGTCTCGGTCCTTGCTCGAAAGCGAGGGGCACGGCGAGCGAACTGTAGTGAATAGCCCTGTCTTATTGAGCTTAGCAACCACTCTGATATCCCTGGAATCGCTTCCCATGTTTTTACATGTATAGCTAGGGGCAGAATGGCCTCCGAGTTCCGATTGCCGCACTTCGTGGGCTCGGGAAACTGAACCGGAGGTATGGGCGCAGCGCGCGCGCCCTCGGCGCTCGAATACGGCGGCTCGCTGACAGCGATAGCTGGCTGTTTCACATGTGACAGCCTGATTGCTTTGAATGTGGAGCATTTGTGATAGCTTTGTGATACGCGAGCGGCGCCCGGGGCAAAAGGTTTGTTAGTAAGCGTGAGCGCTCGTGAGCGGGCACATAACTTACATTCATAACCTGATCGATATGAGGCTGCTTTGGCCGTGCAACAGAGCGGTCAGATAGTAGGCGTGGCCACGTAGTTGTGGCCATGTTTCCTACATATAACACTCAAGCGGCATTCGGCAGCTTTAAGAGAGTGGGCTCTGTGAGACCGAGAGACATGGGTATAGTGCTTGTGTGTAGGGGTGAATACTGAGATGTGAGCACCTTATCTACACTTATGACACCATCGGCCTGAACCGGATAACCAGATATTATACCCTTCTTTGTGATGCGCGAGCAGCGCCGGGCGTTTATTAGTAAGCGTGAGCAGGCACGTGACTTACATTCATAGCCATGGGCAGAATAGCCTCTTGGTTCCGATCGCCACAATTAGTGGGCTCTGAAAACTGAACCAGATGTATGGGCGCGCGCAATACGGCGGCTTGCTGACAGCTACGGCTGGCTGTTTCACATGTGGGGACTGACAGGGCGAGATGTTTCAATGGTGGTCCAGCCGCGGTGGGACTCAAAGGTTTTTTTAGAGATTTGTCTGGGTTGCCGTAGCAACGGCGGTTGTGTGCAGGCGAGCAGGTTGCATTACCAGCTCGTTGGCTGCCGAATACACCGCTACAGTAGCTTTTGTAGCCTTCCTGGATCGAGGAGGAGGCTGAGTGATGAGAACTCGACCACTCCTCGCTGTCCGATGCCAGGATGGAATAGCTGTCACCTGGGTCTATTCCTTCAGCATCATCCCCTGAGGCGGCGGCAGTGAGGGCCGAAGCCGGCAGCTGCACGTCCGGGAGGGGCGGAGAAGGAGAGAGATAAGCTGGCGGGATGTACTCTGGTGAGCATTCCAGTGTGACCTCAGGCTCCGGTGGTCTCTGTGAACGGCGCTTCTTCTTGCGCGGTCCAGAGGGCGGAGTGACAGCTTCCACGTTGAAGGCTTCGAGTCGAGCCCGCAGGGTCGTCAGCGGAAGCGCCTCACAGTGCACACAGCCTCCAAATCAAGGGCTGCGTGGTCTGGGCCCAGGCCGAGAGCGCAGATCACATGGCGGTCTCCGGCGCTGAGCGGGGCTCTGCACGAGCCACAGGAAATGCGAGGCATTTTTAGAAAAACGCCTCGCGCTCTTTTAGAAAGTGAGTGTCGCAGCGGCGAACACTCACAGAAAGCAATAGCACTAAAAGGATACTCGTCGCCGGATGGCATAGCAGGCACGGAAGGCTGACGGCGGCGAAGACGTCCGGCTTCCTCAGTCGCTTTCCTCTGCATGCTGGTCGCTGGTTTCGACGGCGGCGGCTTCTCTCAGAGTCCAGCGATGCGAAGAGCTTTGCTGAAAATGATGAAAATCAGGGAAGCAGCCTACGAGCCGTATGACGTTACCCATAGCGTAAGCAACTTACGCAATATGAGAGGACCTCTCGTAAGAGAACTGCAGTGAGAGAAAACCTACTGAGGGGATTGGTTTTTAATTATTTTAAGTATTGTGTGGTTCGGTTTTTGTGTGTTTATTGCTGTTTTAAACTGCTCTATTGCTTTTTTTATTGCTGGTTAAAAATAAATCTCAATGTATTATTATTAATTATAAGTATTATTAATGTCTGTAAATAATTATTTATTTTTTTAAACATGACCCTCGATTTGCTGCTGCTACCTTTAACAAGTGCAATTTGTTCTGCGTATGGTAAAGTACCCACACTCCGTGTGCTCAAACTTTGCACCTACATCCACAGTGTGCCCACATCCAGCCCACATGAGGGCCCGCTCTAATTTCAGCTGTCCCACTAGGGCCTCACCTGGACCCCATAGTGTGGGGCCCACACGTGCTCCACATTTCACGCCGGTTTTTGGGCCCATAATAGGCTGCCCACAATGGCCCCACATGGGCCCCTAAAGGGTTTGCTGTGGGCCCACAACTGGCCCCAATGGGGGCCCACTCTACTTACTGTGTGCCTGCCCAGAGTCAGCCCACACTTTGGGCTGTACCACTGGGGCCTCACCTGGGTCCCATAGTGTGGTGGCCACACGTGCCCCGCATTTCACGCCGGTATCTGAGCCCACAGTGGGCTGCCCGCAATGGCCCCATTCGGGCCCCAAAGGAGCATGTTTGCTGCACGAACTTCACACATGACCAGATGAATTGTCCCACTAAAGCTGCATATCAATCTTTACAGAAATTCATTGGCCTTCAGAAAAGACAGTCATTTCCATACTCTCTTGCAACTGGATCGATTTACTGTCAATCAAAGAGAGGGAGGTGCCATCATTGGCTCTCATTGGCTATTGATACCAGATGACACCTCTATCATGGATCGATTGGCTCAAATGACCTGTCCATCAAAAGTTCAGGGGTTAACGGCCATTTTGACATCACATTTTTTTTAATGTTTACTTTTCAAATGAAGCTAGAATATAGAATATGTCGAAGTTGTGATAGCTCTATCGGCTAACTTGAAATGCTACTACTACATTCCGTGGATGCTTATTGATATATAAATGTGTTATGGACTAAATACTTCACTGAATTGGATTGTATGGACCCTTTACAGTGTAACCAAACCATTTTTGTTGGAATGTAATGGATCAGTGGACTAACAGGAGGCTTCATATGTGAGTTTCTTCCAGTTTGTGTTTGTCTATTTGGCTGTTGGTGGTCTGTCTCTCTGTGGGCCTCGACTCAGTTCACTAGTATAATAGCAAGCTTCTGTTGTTGTACGTAACACGCATCACACACATGACCAGCGTCGGCCAATAGTGAGCCTACGTGTGACGTAGCACTACGCAATCACACTACGTTAACTGACTAGAGGCCAACAGAGAAGGAAATGAATAGTTGAAATAAAGTCGTTATATTTGTTTGTTTTTGGCACAAAAAGTATTCTCGTCGCTTGATAAACTTAAGATTGAGCGACTGTAGTCACTTGGACTATTTTAACGATGTCTTAAATAACTTTTCGGGGCTGGCAAGTTTTAATCCCTGAAGAAACCTATGGAGGAGTGATGAAGCTCTCAGATTTAATCAAAAATATCTTAATTCGTGTTCCAAAGATGAACGAAGGTCTTACGGGGTTGGAACAACATGAGGGAGAGTAATTACTGACAGAATTTACATTTTTGGGTGAACTATCCCTTTAATATAAGAAGTAGTAAGTATTCATGTTGTAAGGCAAATGGAAAATGGAGATCTATCTGTACCATAGTTATTATGGTTGTAGTAACATTACTTAATGAAATGGCTCAAATTTGCTTCAATATGTCTCTGTGTATTAGGAAACATTCATAACACTCATGCATGCTCCCATCATACTTGATTCATAACAGCAATTCTTCATCGGTCCTTGTTCAAAATGCCATGCATTTTGTGCCAGATCATTATTGTGATAAACTGGGAGTTTGTTACTGTTCATCTCTGTTAGTGACTACTGCTTTCGGCGTGAGGAGTGTTTGCCAGCCTTTCAGGGACAGAAACACAATAGAGCAGCAGCACTGAGCAGTTTTCTGTTACTCCTACATTATATGGATCAATAAATGCTGCATCTGCTGTCAGAAGAGATCACAACAACACCGAGCCCCAGAGAAACACACACACAGTGAGAAGACAACAGCTTCGCTACAGAGGAAAAATCATGTTTTCATGGAATAATTGGCAGTATTAGCATCACTATAACTGTTTCTCATAACTTGCTCTTATAAGGATTTGAGAGTATTTAAGCCAGGTTTCACAGACAGGGCTTAGATTAAGCCAGGATTAGGCCTTAGTTTAATTTGGACTTTTAAGTAGCTGTTATAAACAGGCCTTAGAAAAAAACATTACTGGTGTGCATCTTGAGACAAAACAATGGCACTGATATATTTTAAGATGTGTTTTCAGTGCAAGTTCCTTTCAGTTAAAACGGGTCAAACATGCATGTTAGTCTGGGACTACCTTAAAGTCTAGTCTGAGAAACCAGGGGTGTGAGTTTTATGGCTTTTAGTTCTGTTAGATTATTTACTATTGTCTAGGACAATGGTGGGAAAAATTAAATATATGCATTAAAAAAGTGTTGAACGTATCCAGGCCATGCAACAAAAACAAGTCAAAATATAGCTGCAAGCAGCCATTACCGGGGTCAAGCGTAAGAAGCGGTAACAGATGCCATCATGGGTGGGAGTGGCAGACCAACTGCAGCAAGGAGCAATTAAAGACATTTTAAGAGAATTTTGGCAAAATGGCTGAAAAATCATATATACAGTAACTTTTAAGATAATTTAATGGTTTATCACTTTCGACAAATAGGTGGCGCAGTTATGAAATCAATTTGATGTGGTCAGAGTGAGGTGACAATGACACATACAAAGTTTGGTGTAAAAATATGAAGGCATTGCAGAGATAAAGACTTAATAGTCATTTTGGCAGCATGCCTCAAATTTGCTGCTGAGGTATACGAAAACGGTTTCGTCTATCGTCACGAAATCCATAACTTTTAGTCGGCATGGTCTTTAGTCCTGACCAGTAGGTGGCGCTGCGCTTTGTTCGTGCGTTTATCAAAAACGGTTTGACGAATCAATTTTAATAAACTTTAACAATAACTTTTTGTCCCCACTGCCTGAAGATGATCTGGTGCGATTTGGGTGAAAATCGGACAAACCGTCTAGGACGAGTTCGAAAAAGTAGGTTTTTTGAACAATTCAAAATGGCGGCCATATTTTTATGACGGAAAATTACGCCACAGGGTGCAATCAAATCGTCATGAGCTCTGGAATCAGAGCTCGGGGAAAGAATTTTGTCGATAGGCCTTACGGTTCAAAAGTTATTAGCATAATAAAAGTGAAATTTTGGACAGGTGGTGGCGCTAGAGGCAATGAGTTAGAGACACCAAAATTGGTGTATTTAATGTTGGGACTGTCCTCTATCAGAATGTCAAACCAAAACAACTTTCCCGCAAATGGTTCTATGGGCTGCCATAGACGCCCAGTCGGAAGAAGAAGAAGAAGAAGAAGAAGAAGAAGAAGAAGAAGAAGACGAAGAACCGGAACAATTACAATAGGTGCCCGCACCTTCGGTGCTTGGCCCCTAAATATGGTACTAAAATCCCAACCATGATGGGACACAAAACTACCTCAAGTTAAAGAAGGACTAGTGTAGTGTGTGGTCTTTTTTATTTTTACTTAATGCTCATAATCTTCTGTGATACATTGTCAGCCTTTTCTAAAATAACTGTAATGTGTTTCAACATGCCAGTGTTTGAAATGTTTTCACTGCAGTAAGTTTGTGCACTCACTGAACCTGAGAGTCTCCGGTGTGAGTGGCTTCACTATTCTGCCCTCTGGTGGCAAATGCATGTGGACAGATTGCAAACAAGCATAATGTGATAAAACTTTATTTTCAGGCTTTTGCCAAAATAAACTTGGCAGTTGGCACACAAAATTCAGAGTGATTCAATTAACAGTGATATTAAAGAAATGTTTACACAATAAAGAGAAAGTAATTTCTAAAGGTGTTTCAAGCCCATAGCTAAGTATTTCATGTTGAGTGTTCACAATCATCTGTAAAGGATTTTCCCTCTAAGCTGCTTGAACAGTGACGGTCTTGAATCCACGGAGAATGGTGGACTGATCCTTCAACTCTAAACTAGCGTGAAGCATCTTGTCTCCCGTCATCCAGGGAATGAAACGGATGGGCCTCCTCATGGTTTCTCGAGGCTGGACCGTAAGCCTGAGATATAAAGAACAGGACATTTGAAAACAGGGAAATCACTATTACTACTGCTCATGTTTAGGGTTAGTGATTTACACGAAAAACAATTAGGATTCACCTTAAATCTAGATTAAATCAAGGCTTATATAACAATTGTGTTGCAGAAAACTTAAACAAACTTGCATTTAAAGCATCATTTTGATCCTTTAACTTTAATTATGTTGCTCCACTACTTTAAAGGGTTAGTTCGTAGTTCCACGAACTAACCCTTTAAGTCTCAGAGTTTATATTGTATAATGGGGCAAATCTGCAGGTTTAACACACAGATTAATGTACACTAAAGTTTCTGTGTTTTGCATATGATTACACAATACACACAGACAAACTGAAATAACCTGTGATTTTAGTGCTTGAGCAATGCAGGCCAACAAGTGTGTACTGACACTTTTAACAGACACAGCTGCAGTGAAACTGATGTCAAAGATAACATGTCAGGACTCATGGTTTGATCATCAGCTCCTCTGTTGTGTTTATTTTGTGTCTTAGTTGTCAGTTTCTCTCACTCTGCCTTCACAGCTGCACCTCATTCTAATCAGTGCAAACACACACACCTGTCTCCCTTCACACACACCTGTCTCACATTTTGCTTGGATTTTCTCCACTACTTATGCTTCTCTCTTTCTTTGCTTCTCTGTCTTGGTTACTATCCGTTTCACTACTGTCCTAAAAAAACAGTCTTGTTCTAGTCATGCATAGCTTACATGCCTTGTCTTTTTATTTAATCTTGTTTTTTTTCCCTCTGATTTGGCTAGTCCCTGTACTGTTTTTGGCTTGCTCACCCGGTTTTGAACTTCTGTTCTTATTTTGGACTATTTCCCTGGCTCTACCCCCGGGGCTGTGGATCTGCCTCTGGTTTTGACCCCTGCCTGCATATTGGATTTCGCCTCTGTCCCACCCTTTGCTTGGTGGCTCAGCTACCATTAATATTTGTGTTTTGTTTTTGTGTATTTTTGGACAATAAATTGAGCGCTCTGATAAATCTGCTCTTGGGTCCCTTTTTATCCCAGCACCCGTAACAAAACAAGATAAAGATGTCAAAATTTCAGGAACAAACCCACCCACTTTACAGATATTACTGTACGTACTAGACTGTTAGACGCCCTTCAGCGTCAGGTATGTCAGCTAATTTTACCATGGGAATCATGTGTGTGCTAAAATACTGGGACTACATAAAATGTTTGGGAAACCTATTTGAAAAACAGTAATTTAACTGAATTACATGGTTATTTTTGTGCGTTCATTTTGTGATCGATCGCTCTAAAAACTGAAATGAAACACTTCATGTACCTCATCTGAACCCTCTCCTCCAAGAGTCCTGAACCCACTACGAAGAGGTCACCGCTCACTACAAAGTTGAACGGGTTGGTAAAGGTTACCGTGGCAACTTGCTGTGTGTTCATGATGACAGAGTTCTCGTTTTGAATCTGGAAGAAAACACAGGGCTCTTAGTAAATTGCTTTATTACTTGTGAATTCATTTATGCCAAAAATCTATATAATATCTTTTTTATTTTATCGTTTTTTTAAAAATCTTTTTTAAACAACCCGAAACCTTTAATTTAGTCACAAAACAAAATTGGGCTGTTTCTTAAAGTCAACATGAAACTGCACTTGCAATCCATCGTAGGATGAGACTCTGTTTTGTCCATGAAAGGAGGTCAATATATATATATATATATATATATATATATATATATATATATATATATATTTATATATTAGGAATGCACTATATATCAGTCACACATATCAGTATCGGCCGATATGTCAATTTTTAATGTTAATCGATTTCGGCCCAATTATAAAAGTTGGCCAATATATTAAAGTTGATAAATAATGGATTATTTCCTTCAGCTGTTCACCAGCAAGTCTATCATATCGGCTAAATAAAATTATAATAATGTTATTTATCGGCCAATATACCGGTTATCGGCTTACAAATATAAAGAATTATCGGTTTCATCCAAAATGTTCATATCGGTGCATCCCTTATATATTTATATATATGAAGACTTCAGACGCACAAGCCTCTAAGTCTGTCTAAAGTTTTTGTTTAATATTAACATTTTTATCAGGCTCCTATGTATAGGTTTCTGCCTAAGTACTGGCATTTCTGAATGGGCTGAGGCTGGGATTTAGTGAGTTTGAAGTGAAAGTATTTGATGAGCGTATACTATGTGCGGATATATATATATATATGTAGGCTATATATAATGTCTATGATGGGCCACCAATACCTGTATATTGAGGGCAGGGTTGGTGATGTTAAACTCTTTTGTAGCCAACACTCTCTCCTGAGACTTCACATCCTCGATAACCACAGCCAGGCTAACCATGCAATCCTCCATAGTCTCCTTCAGCTTGTACTCGTTGAAGGAGATCTCGTGTTTTACAGTCACAGCTGGTGGAGAACAACAGACAGGAATCATGGAGTTGATTGCGCAATTCGTAATGAATAATTTCAACACATTTTTGAGGTAGTCAAAATCATGTAGTCCAGTACTATCCAGATTAAACATTAAATAATTTCTCTTTTATCACTGTAAAGCTGCTCTGTATAAATAAAGGTGACTTGACTTAACTCTTCCCGGTCTGTCAGTAACGCTCTGTTTAGTTCCTGTCTCTATGAAGCCCCTCCTTCTGAAAAGCACACTGTGCTCTGATTGGTCGGCTGGATCAGTGTGTTGTGATTGATCGAGTGCTTCGAGTGTGTTTGGGAAATGTCCCGCTCTTACCATAACCGCCAGTTTCAACACACTACTAACTAACTCAACCAGCTAACTTAACTAGCCCCTTTATTCTCCATATGAGTTATTTAAATGAGGACTATTGTGACGTGTTCGTTTCTGGAAAAAATTCAAGACTACAATGGAGGCGTTTCATGGAGTTCAGAAACACTGACACTGATATACTGTGCAAAAAAACATTATAAATGTTTTCTATAATAAATGGTCCTCTTTAAAAAAAATAGTATGTAGTGTGCATTCCATATAAAAACATGTCACACAGTAGTGTGTTACATTTTAGTCACATGACTCCATGAGTGCTGCTGTCCAGTTAACAACTTAAAAATAAGAAAGGTTGGGTTTTTAATTTTAAATGTAATTTTGTAAAATGTTGCGATTACTTCAATGTGGCTTTATATTTCTGCCAAATCAACAGAGTAACTGTGAAAAACAACTGGTTTCAAGTACATTTTAACTCAGTTAACTTTGTTCAGTTTAATATCGGTTGCAGAATTCTTACTTTCATTCGGGCCGATCTTCAGATCATCATGAGCCTCCCAGAAGGCTCCAGTGGGATTGTGGTTGTACTCTTTGTTCTGAGCGTTCACGTGTTTTCTCAGCAGTTTCGTCATTAGCATGTTGTTAGTGATTATGACGATGAAAGAAATGTTTTCTCCGACAACAGGTTCTTTCAGAAGCTGGAGAGAAACTCCAACGCCCTTAGGAACTGCATGAAAAGACATGAAAAATCCCTGTTATATCACTCAAACAATCAAAGAGCATTATTAATGTGGGAAGAAAAGACAAATGCTAAAACATACCGACTCTTGGAGTAGTACCTCCACCAGTTTGAGCTGAAAGAGAATATTACAAAAGTATTTAAATATAAAAAATTAATAAAAAATATTTTTTTTCTTTTTTCTGTTTATCTTGGTGTGAGCATACACAATTGTATTCAGAGAGTAAGAAATACTTTTTTTCTGATCTCATCTTGATATCTGCTAATGTGTAAAAAAATTGATTTATCGTCTTTTTTACTTTTATATCTCTCTTGTTGAGATGCATCAATAAAAAGAGTTAAACTAAAAATATAATTAAAATAGATTTTGATTGATGCTGAGTTAATGTTAAAATATTTCCTCAAAGTCTTGTTTAACATCAACCATTCTTTTTTATATTTTGCTGATGCTGCTGATACTAGATGAATTACACACTTCCTCTTAAAAATGGAAAGATAAAATCACATTTCTAACCATAAATGGCTTTCCATCTAAATTTGAAAGAAATCAGTTATTGTTGTTTTTTTGTATAAATATCTATTGAACAGTAAGTATTTTTCTTATTGTGTCTCAGGGTTTCTCTTACCCATCACAGTTTTGTATTCTGAGGTGATGTCCTGCATGGCCATGGCTGGACAGGGACGTTTGGTGCAGATCAGGGCTCCGACTGAGTCTTTGTCAATGCTGGTTGATAATATCTTCCCATCTCTGATGATCATTCTATGCACATCCGCATTGACTGATGCGTAAACGAAGGGTACGTCGTACAGCGTGTTAACTTTCCGCTCATGAACGGCTTTCACAGCAGCAGGACCACAGCGGTACATTCCTGTGACAGATTCAGTTTATGTTTTAGCATCAACAGCATCATATCCCTGCTGGAATAACAGCATGCTTTGAAGCAATTGGTCTTTTCTGCATGCAGGGATACAAAGCATATGAGTTTTCTATATGCATTAGCATTGACCGACCGGCGCTCATCTCTTGTGGCGTCGGGTCAAGAACCTGCCAGCCATCATAACCTCCACCCAGATCAGGCCTCTTCATCCAACTCTCCACCCACACATGGAAGTTCCTGAAAAAGCCCAAACACTTTTAACTCACATCTTGTCAGATTAAAAATGCTGAAACAATGCATTGCTCCTTTCAACCGCAACCAAGTCATGTTTATTTGTAAAGGTACTGAATCCTAATAAGAAGCACAGCTTAAAACTTCTAAAGAAACACAATAAAATACTTCACACACACACAAAAAAGTACATTACCATTCGAAAGTTTGGGGTCAGTAAGATTTGTTTTGTTTTATTTATTTTTTGGAAGAAATTATTACTTTTATTCAGCAAGGATGCATTAAATTGATCAAAAGTGACAATAAAGACATTTAGAATGTTACAAAAGATTTCTATTCCAAATTAATGTTGTTCTTTTGAATTTTTTTTATTCATCAAGAATCCTGCAAAAAAAATATTTTTCACAAAAATATAAAGCAGCAAATCATCATATTAGAATGATTTCTGAAGGATCATGTGACCCTGAAGACTGGAGTAATGTTGAGAATTCAGATTTGATCACAGGAATAAATTACAGTTTAAAACATAATCAAATAGAAAACAGTTATTTTTCACTGTAATAATATTTCACTGTTTTTACTGTATTTTTGATCAAATAAATGCAGCCTTGAGCAGAAGAGACTTCTTTCAAAAACATCTAAAAATCTTTGCGGCCCCAAACTTTTGAACGGTCGTGAATGTTTTAGCAACATAGCTATGACAAGAGGACTTTTTAGCTTTCAAGGCGTAACTCACCAGATGCTATCCCGACCGATGGACAACTTTTCCCCATTCTCTGAGAAATATTCCTCAATCACCATGTTCTCATTTGTGTCGTGAGCAGAGTTAAAGTTGGTGATCACTCGAGTTGGAATGCCGAGGGCTCTCATTACTGTTACACAAACACATGCATTTTATATATCGATCATCAACTGCAGTAATTCTATTACCAGTGACCCATTAAAGGAATAACAAAAACATAGCCATTCACACAAAAACCTAACCATTACACACCCCCAAACACAGATTATTTTACTCCACACAATCCGAAAAACACAAAGCCATTGGCTCTTTTGGAGCTTGGCTGCATAGATCACCATCCATTTTTTTACTGTATGAGAAAGAGCAGCTTGAACTTTCTTCCTAACACCTCTTTTTGTGTTTCACAAAAAATAACAGCATACCGGTTTGTGAGATTTCTGGGTAAATTAAAACTTTAAAGGACATACACTACCATTCTAATGTTTGGGGTCTGTATAATTTTTTTATGTTTTTAAGAGAAGCCTCTAATGTTCATCAAGACAGCATTTATTTGATAAAAAATACAGTAAAAATAGTGGTATATAGTGGTATATATAGCTGTTTTCTGTGTGAATATACTGTTAAAGGTAATTTATTCCTGTGATCAAAGCATCATTTTTCAGTATTAGTACTCAGTGTCTTCAGTGTCACATGATCCTTCAGAAATCAGTATAATATGATGATTTGCTGCTCAAGAAACATTTCTGATTATTATCAATGTTGAAAACAGTTGTGCTGCTTCATATTTTTGTGGAAACTGTGATGCATTTGATGAATAGAAAGTTCAAAAGAACATTTATTTGAAACAAATCTTTTGTAACATTATAAATGTCTTTACTGAAGTTAATGCATCCTTGCTAATTAAAAATATTCATTTATAAAAAAAAAAGGTTTTATAATAATCTGACCCCAAACGTTGTAACGGTAGTGTAAGAACTCATATTGGTCTCACCTGTACACATGACAGCAGCGAACACCCAGCACTGTCCGTATTTCACAGGGCTAAATTGTGTTTCTGCCCACTTCCTGAGAATATCTGCGCTGCCGGTCCACATGGAGGGGTTTACACCGTCTTTGTACTTTCCTGACCAGTTCCCCATTAACACTCCTTTATCATCCTGACTGTTCACCTGATGAGAACGACAGAGAGACTACATTAGCACAGAGAAGAGTGAGTGTAGAGCAGAGAATGAGAGGAGATCCGCCTCACCATAGCTGAGATCACACGACCGATATACACCGGACTGCTGCGGTTCATAAGATCGGTCCTCGTGTTGGCTTGAGATTGAGGACTCAGCTCCAGCAACTTCATACAGATGTCCAGTATTCCTTTTTCATACTGAAAATACATGTGTGTCAGGTGTTAATGAGAAGCTTTTTCAGTGCTGTGCCTTCAGAGTCAACAGTCAAACGTCTCACCTGATCGAAAGACCAGGGTCTGCAGAGGAGGTTCTCAGGGCAACCTTTAAACAGCAGACCGAAGTCATTCCTGATGTATTCATTCCTCAGACCCTCCGACTGCATGAAAACGGAATCACCTGTGGAAAAACACAGAAGAGGGTGAGCTTGGCAATGACAACAAATGAAAGCAATAAGCCGTGCATTACAGTGATTTTACCACAGCTAAGGGTTTTGTATGTATGTAGGTGAAGTTCTATGGCAATGAAAGACATCACTATTCAACATATTACACTAAACCATTCAAAAGTTTGGGATCAGATTTAATTTTTTTAAATAAATGAATACTTTAATAAAGCGAGGACACATTCAATTGATCAGAACTGACATTAAACATTAATAATGTTGCAGAAGATTTCTATTTCAAATAAATGCTGTTCTTTTGAACTTTCTATTCATCAAAGAATACTGAAAATGCAAGTTTCCACAAAAATCTAAAGCAGCTCAGCTGTTTTCAACACTGATAATAATCAGAAATGTTTCTTGAGCAGGTAATCATCATATTAGAATGATTTCTGAAGGATCATGTGACACTGACGACTGGAGTAGTGATGCTGAAAATTCAGCTTTGATCACAGGAATAAATTACATTTGAACAATAAATTCACATAGAAAACAGTGATTTTAGATTGTAATAATATTTGACTGTTTTTACTGTATTATCAAATAAATGCATAAGAGTTAGCATTAGTTAAAAAAAGTTAGTTAGTTAAAAAAATCTTACAGACACCAAACTTATAAACTGTAGTGTATATCAATTAATATTCTTAAAAATTATATTTTATAATAATATAATAATATAGTTTATTAGCTGACAGTGTGTACATTAACTTTGACCAAGGCTCAACCAATCAGATTTTAAAGCAGAAATTATTAATTTATATTCAAATATACAATAATTCCAATGTAAATCTTAGCATAGATGATGCCGTTTTTTTTTAAATCGAGTCCTACAAACAAATGATTTCTCAAATAATGTGTGTTGTTGATGTATGGGGTGAGAATTGTTGCATTATTCCAAATAAATAGATTGAGATCAACAAATAAATGTAAAGAGATCCACAAAAATATATCAAATTCACAAATAAATAGATTAAGATCCACAAATAAATGTAAAGCGTTTCACAAAAAATTATAAAACTCACAAATAAATAAAATGAGATTTGCAAATAAAAAAATATATTTACAAATGTTTTTTATGCCACAACCACAACTCTGCCTGGCATTTATTTGTGAACTGCTTTCTGTGCATTTGTAAATCCCCTCACGCATTTGAGGATTTTGAAACACTTCTAGCATCGACCTGCAGACAAATCCACAGATAAGTGGACTCCACCCACCGTTTACCTAAGCCAATCAGATAATGGCCACATTGAGCCGACCAATCGTAGCACATTCTCGCTACAACCAATCACGTTAGGCTTTACACTCGGGGCGAGAACTGGATCTGATTAATTTTGCAGATATTTGCACCCCTGAAAGCATCTGTAATGGGCGCTTCATTCAAATTGTGCTGTTTGTGTGGTTAAAACACCGTTTCCAAAAGATTATTGGAGTTTAAGCCTTCTTTATATTTATTATTCTTTATTATCAACTCAGGATTACATACAAATTATGATCATCACAGATCCCGAGCATCATAACACCCTCTGTACACCAGACTCAAGCGGCACGTCAAAAGCAAATAGCCCATTATCTTCGCTGCCGTAGCAGTTTCAAATCATGTAAAACTAACATGTTTGCAATGTTAACACATTTTGCCCATGACATCTGTTTTCTTACCTGAAGATATATGACGTCTCTATAATCTTCTTTATTGACTATGCTGGCTACATTAAAATTCATAATTTGTGCGTCTACACTGGACGCGGCGCAGCGAGACACGATGATTCCTTGCCCGTTCTTCTTCTTCTGTAGCGGCTACTACATGCAACTACTGAGGACACATCATTTGCACATTTGCTTTGTCCATTGTAGACAGCCTCACGCGGGGTAGACACGATGTAAGAAATGACAAAACGGATGATTTTGTCTTTTAAAGCACAATCGTTGTGACAAATAGCTAGCTATAGAACATACATATATATGTAGAAGACAAAATATCAGCCCAAATGACCATCATTGAAGATGTAACAGCGTGTAGGCTACGGGGTTTCAATTTAATTTTGCTTCTGTACTTAGTCTGAGACATCGACGTGTCTCTCACTTTTACTCCGTCCTGAAAACAGCCGGCCAATCAACGAACAGAGGGCGGGCTGAGAGCCGTGACGTAGACGCTAAGCGCCGAGTTTAAGATTGGGGAAATCGAAAACGACCGCGGATATGGAGACACAGGACGCAATTCGCTCTGTTGTGGAGAATATTCCTGGCATTTCCAAACTGAAGGCGAACAAGAAGAGTGTTTGGTAAACATTTTGAATGGAGGTGATGTCGTGGCCCTACTCCCGACAGGTTTTGATAAAAGTTTAATTTTACCGATCGTCAGCAAGAAACTGGGTAGGCCAAAGGCCGGAAAGGCGATAGTTGTGATTGTGTCCCCCTTGGTTGCACTCATGGAGGATCAGGTTATGGCAGCAAAACTCGGTCAGCCATGTTCACTTCTGTATTTCGCTCGATGGTTTCGTTTTCGCATCATACATGTGTTTACAGTGGAAGTTCGATGCAGCTGAGCTGGTGAATGACACACGTCATAACCAAACGTTATGTGATTGGCTTACGGGTAACCAATGAATTTATACTTCAGACAAGCGTATAAAGCCTAACGTGATTGGGTGAAGCGAGAACGTGCTACGATTGGTCAGCTCAATGTGGCCATTATCTGATTGGCTTAGGTAAAGGGTGGGTGGAGTCCACTTATTTGTGGATTTGTCTGCACGTCAATGCTAGAAGTGTTCCAAAATCCACAAATGCATGAGGGGATTTACAAATGCACAGAAAGCAGTTCACAAATAAATGCCAGGCAGAGTTGTGTTTGTGGCATAAAACACATTTGTAAATATATTTTTTTATTTGCAAATCTCATTTTATTTATTTGTGAGTTTTATAATTGTTTGTGAATCTCTTAACATTTATTTGTGGATCTTAATCTATTTATTTGTAAATTTGATATATTTTTGTGAATCTCTTTACATTTATTTGTGGATCATAATCTATTTATTTGGAATAATGCAACAATTCTCACCCCATATTGATGAGATACATTTCAAATCTAACATTTCTATGTATGATAGCCTATCTAGAGTCCAGAATATCATGGTGACTTGAATGTGTACGTTTTTCCATTATGTTGAACACAAAAGAAGACATTTTTGAAGAATGTTAGTAACCAAACATTTCAGGACCCCATGACTTCCATAGTATGATTTTTTTTTCTTTTTTTTTCTATAGAAGTCAATGGGGACCAGCAACTGTTTAGCAAAATTTCTTCTTTTGTGTTTAACAGAACACATAAATTCATACAGGTACTATTGTTCATGTACAGTTCTTGGTCCTGCTCACCTTGGCACCAGGGGTTGCAGAGGAGCGTGAACTGTCCCAGCACATGTGTTCTGATGCTTCCGCGGGTCTCGACACTCAGGTGAAGTGTATAGACTCCTACAGAGGAAGACGCAGGACTGAACAGTGATACGGTCTGCGTACGGCCTGCGTTCGGGTCCAGTCCGCTCCTCTCCAGAATGGCACTCCATTGAGATGGAGAAGGGCTTCCAGACACGGTGACCGGGATCTCCACCCGCAACGGCCCTGCGGTGAACACAGTGGAGTCGGGTTCAAACACAAAAATAGGCCTCTGGAAGTCAAATACTACTCATGTTCTCCATAAAGGAATTAGTTTTTATTAATAACCTATCAAGACGGACTTACTATAAGCTCTGAGCTGTTAAGCAATAGTGTATACGTGTGTAGAACCCATACGACAATCTGTCCTATTCTTTACAGTAGGGCTGTGAATCTTTGGGTAGGCAGCGAATCAATTCGATTCACGATTCATATGTTTTCGATTCGATTCACGATTTTTGCAAATTCAGAAAGATTCGATTCAATGCGATTCACATTAAAATTCGATGCGATTCGATTAATTCGATTCGATTCTACATTTATATGCATTCATTCATAGGATTATTTAAATGCTTCCCCCAATGGGTCTAAGTCAGGGTGTGAATTACACAGCGGCCTTCGGGGGGTCAGAGAGTGGGGACAAAAAACAAACAAAAAAACGACATTTTGTCGATTGTTAATGTTAGTTCATGTTAGTTTTTAATGAATCTATTATTATAAAAAAAATATTTCCAAAGCCAATAAATTAGCATTTGTAGAAATGTAAGCCAAGATTTAAAAAGTCTTTAAAAGTACTGTTAGTTCATCATGCTAACTATTTTGTAGGATAGTGTTAATGGATGCACAACCTTAAAGTGTTAAAGTTTGTACATTAAACATCCTTCCATTGTGAGACTAAAAAATACCATGAACTTTCCCAACTAAACCTTAACTAACTTTTCCTCATGGAATAGTAAGTATTCCTCATGGAATGCTCTTTGTTCTCTTTATACTGAACATTTTCCTTATGATTCTGAGAGAAAACGCGCGGGTGTCTACTTGTGCTATAGTAACGATTATGAATGCAACTTTAATTCGCATCTGATTGATGGATAAACTACGCGCTCTTATTTCAGTGTAATTAATAGTATAGTTATTTCAGCAGTTTCCTTCGTACATTCAGTTTAACGACATTAAGTTAAATTTCATTCATCATTCATTGGAAGCGTGTGCATTTTAGACACCTATTAGGCGTTTGCTCTTTCCATGTAATAAATGCGCACCCTTGAATAAGTGGGGTTTTACTTCAACTGGTCAGGACGGGTACCCATTTCCGTAAAACTTCAGTATCTTATCTTAGGGGCGGCAGTGGCTCAGTGGTTCATTTAGGTTGTCTACAAACCAGAAGGTTGGTGGTTCGATCCCCGGTTCCACCTGACCAAGTGTCAAGGTGTCCATGAGCAAGACACCTAACCCCAGCTGCTCCCGACGAGCTGGATGGCGCCTTGCATGGCTGACCCCGCCGTCGGTGTATGAGTGAGTGAGTGAATGGGTGAATGTGTTACAATATGTAAAGCGCTTTGGTTGCCATTGGCTCTGTGAAAGCGCTATATAAAATGCAGTCCAGTCCATTTAATATTTGATAAGAATGTTATCAAATAGAATGTTATCAAATGTTGCGATGTTTTCACGCAACGAACGCATTGTTTCATAGCAGTGCCCGCACAATGACATGGCAGCTTAATCAATGGCTTGAGCGGTTTGACTCAAGACTTGCTTTCTCGATAAAGAGCTGTCATCTGCTCATGTGAACATCAGTGGCTGTCCTGAGGAGAGCTCAAACATGGACTGTTCAAAAATCTGTAGATGAGAGCTATATGGGACCGAGCGCGAGCAAAATCCAGTGAAAGATGGTAAAGAGTGCAGCGAGAGTAGGCCTACCTGAAGGAGAGCTGTGAGGACGCCGCACAACGCCTCCATTAATTCGCGCATGTAGTCATTTAATGTTTAGGCCTATATATTTTAAAGCACTGAATCGCTCTAGAATCGCAAATTATTCGATTCTTAGCATTTTAAATCGAATATTGACCGAACTAAACGATTCACGATTTAAAATACATGTTTCAAGATCGATACATATGCATCGTCAGGATTTGTAATCGAGAAAACGAATGAATCGTTTCACCCCTACTTCACAGTTATCTAAAAAAAAAGTACAATGTAATATCAACATGGGTTAAAGGTGCTCTAAGCGATGTCGGGTGACAGCACTTCTTGTTGACGTTTAAACTATTGTCAAACAAAACGAAGGCTAGCTCCTCCCTCCTCCTCATCCACGCACTAACCCCCCAAACCCTTCTTATCGGTTATTGGCTGAAACAGTTTGTTATGTTTCGTGGTGCGGGTTAGCCCGGTTTGTTTTTGTTGTCGTTTGTGGAGCCTCGGGTGTCTGCAGAGACCGTGTTTTTTTACAGTGTGTTCAGGGGACAGGCAGCTAGCGGATAGTGAGGAGATGTTTGTTGTATCTGACAAAAAATGTTTTGGACTAAAAAACGCGTGACATCGCTTTGAGCACCTTTAAGGCTAGGTTTAGGGGTAGGTTCAGGGTTAGTACCTAGTTATCACACTTATTATAGTATGTACATGAGGAACAAGACTGTAAAATAAAGTGCTACCAATACCTTTTTTATTTGCATGTATTGGAATAAACCAATATATATATATATATATATATATATTTTTTTTTTTTTATCAATGACTTATAGTCAATAGAATCATTTTTTAAATGATTTCTATCATTTTTATCTAAAACATTGCATGCTACCAATACCTTGGTATATATATATCCCTTTCCTATTGCACATTCATGCTGATTCTAAGCTATTTGAATAACTGCATTTGGAAAATATGATTATTTACTGATGAATCATAATGCAGAGAGAGTGAGATGAGGCTGCAAACGCACAAACACACAAACATACCTAGAATGACCCGGAAGACCAGTTTTTCCTTCACTGGATCGAATGGCCGTCCATCAAAGTTGATGAGGATGGTGAAGGGCTGTCCTCTGCGCAGCACAAGAGTGCTGGAGCTCAGGCCATCGGTCTTGTGTCGGAGCTGGTTCTGGACCTGCTGCAGGTTGACATTTCGAAGCTTCAACTCTGTATAAAAATGAGCAAATGTTAAATTATTTGTGAGGCAGCTGAAGAATTTTTTATATAAAAATAGAAATTATTTAAAATAGCTAATTACTGAGCATAAAATGTTTATGCAGGTAATAGAATTCATATTTAATAAAAAAATACAATTAAATATTTTTATATAATTTAATTATTTTCAATCATATTTTTCAAATAAACAATTAAAGAATTATCTGAAATTGTACCATACAAATATTGAAGGATTTCAAATTAATAGCAATTATTCATTTATAAACAACGATTATAAAAATGTATATCTAAAAATGATAACAGCATTACAGTTTTTTACAGTCGCTAGGACACATTTCTCAATACTTAGGTCACTTTTTCAAAACTCTTCACACAGTGAGCACAACAGAAGTGTATATGTGGGCTAAACTGTGGATCATTTATCATTGCTTTGGCACAAAATGCATTCAATGACTACATCTTTCAAATTAAATTAATTGTTTTCTCACTTCGACACAACAACCACCAAAACTCTGTGTACTTACAGGCCAATTTGCACATGCTTACATACTGTTTTCAAAACTGTTAAACTTATGTTCAAAACAATAACATAATACAAAACTGAATATGACAGCAATTTGCTACATTTCTACAGTAATATTGTAATGAAATATATTTCGAATCTAAAAATGAAATGCTATAAAAACAATTGGACAATTGGACCAACCACAGCTGATTCCTATTGTATCTGTATCGGTGAATGGTGTGTACAAATTCTTGTATTTTGTAATTAGTCTATGCAAAAAAAAAACAACAAAAAAAAAGACATAAAATATATTGAAGCATACTGCATCATGTCTGATTCATTCCAGTAAAATATATTGCAGTGAATTCTAAACAGTAGAGAGGTGTGCTTGTTTTACAGAAGAAAACATTGTATAATGCTACCTGTTGTTAATGTTTTTTAGGTCATTGTTTTGTGGGTGACAAAGTGTGTTTGTTGTCTGTCAACCTTTGCTAGTGTGATGGAAGAATATGTTGATTTGAGACATGTATGAAGTGATATGGTAGTTTTAGTGCATTTTGAAAGTGAAATGAACTGCTGTGCCGAGCTGAAAGTTGGTTTGGAGAACTGTGTGAAGAGTTTTGAAAAAGTGACCTAAGTATTGAGAAATGTGTACGAGCGACTGTAAAAAACTGTAATCTGATCAAATTAAATGGCATGCATAGAAAATATTAAAGCAGTAAATTCTTTAACCCTCAATCAGTGCTCAAGTACGGTTTACGTTTTTGGTGTTTGGGTCAGATAGACCCCAAACTTTTACAGAGTGATCGATCGCATAAGGAAGTACTATATATCATTTTTAAATTTACTTCTTAACCATACGTTTATGTGTTTTTGTGGATATTTGGTAGTTTTTTACCTATTTTATACCTATCTGCAGGTTTGTGGAAGAACTTTAGGAATTATAGTTAAAGAAATAAAGTGCAATGACCACATCCAGTAGAGGTCCATTGGGACTCATTTCATTTTCACTTCATTTTTCTTGATGCTTCAACTTCTCACAACTTTAAGATATATATATTTTATGAACATATATCTAAACATTCTAAAATACATTTAAAATCTGTATTTTTGTCAAAGTTAGAATTTGTTGTTGTTGTTGTCTGATATTTTTGAATTGTCTGCTTTTGCAAATTAGTATAGCCTACATAAAATTGCAGAGACGATACAAGTCACCACTAAAAGACATGACTTTAATCACATACTATTTATTTCAGAAAATTATTTATCACAAATGATTTATTTTTTTACAACAAGAGATGAATTTTAAAAAGTAAATAATACCAATATAATACAAAACAACAGCACCAAGAAACTTTAATGAACAGAAGTGAAGGGTACACAGAGCAATAAATTGAACCTAGCTATGTTATTAAACAGAAGTACCCAGAGTGGTGCACAAACACTAGAGTGTGTGCTCTTGTATTACTCCATCATTTATCTATGGAACTTTTCAGATATATTCCAGTTTTGTTGATTTTATTTTCCAATTTCTATAAAAATGCTCTCTGTTGTGGTCACGCACACCTCTGTCTGTGTGTTTGTGTGTGTGTGTGTGTGTGTGTGTGTGTGTGTGTGTGTGTGTGTGTGTGTGTGTGTGTGTGTGTGTGTGTGTGTGTGTGTGTGTGTGTGCGTGTGCGTGTGCGTGTGTGTGTGTGTGTGTGTGTGTGTGTGTGTGTGTGTGTGTGTGTGTGTGTGTGATAGAATGTTCATTCCACTTTGTGTTTATGCTGTAGGACCAGACCGTAATTTAAATGTAGAAATTTTCAGATTTATACTGGATTTATTTGTTTGTTTGTTTTTGACAAACAAAATGAATTTTTTTTTTCATTTTCAATGTGGGGTCCTTAAACACCTTAAACGGTAAAACAAAATGTACACACCTTTAGAAAAACCAAATCAAGCCCTGATTTTGTATGCAGGTTTAGATAGATTATTTAGGAAAAGTCACAGAGTCTCATGCCCCCGAGATGAAGATAACACTTTTTAAAAATGAAGGACAAGTCCAGTGGAGTCAGCTGGACCCCAAACACTGATTTTAAAAATAAAACCATGAATAGTAAAATAACTGTTTAAGGTTTAAGAAAATGCCTTGCTAGAAAAACAGTACAAATTGAATAAATCAAAAATTGAAGCTTACCGTCCATGATACCGCTGTGTTGTGGTTTGCTGTTAGATTCAGGTTCTACGTTTATTGTGGTTTATATATGACATTCTTCCACCCCTCCCTGAGATGTCACACCTTACAATCAGAACCAACACCTAAAAAAATTGCGCAATCACTCATACCAGAGCGCTGTGCGTTTCAGCGGATGGATGCATGTGTGCAGTCACACAATGAGTAATGCAGACGCATTTAATCAGACACCTGCATTCTTTGGGACAAAGGTGAGATGAAATCTAAAAAATGCTGAGTTGTCGCATCTTATGGATGATAAAAAAATCACTTTATATTTGATTTTGCATTTGATTCTGTGAATTATGGTCTTCTTTTGCAAAAGCTTAAATTTATAGGTTTTTGTAATACAGTGCTTAAGTCTTTAACAATTTGACTGGAAGTGTGTGTAAATAATTATAATTATAATCCTCCAATAGTAAAGGCAGGTGTTCCTCAAGGATCTATTTTCGGACCAATTTTATTTTCTATTTTGTATAAATTAACTTGGTGTAGGATAAGAGCCAGCAAATGTACACTTTTATGTGTATACTATATGGCTCCATGCCACTGTCCGTACACATTATTGTAATTTATATAAAATGACACACTTCACTGTGCTTAAGGTGTAATTATTATATAATTTTCATTTTAAAAGCTTTAAAATTTAAATGCATAAAAGCAAATTTACACCTTTATGTGTATACTATATGGCTCCATGCCAGTGTCCATACACATCATTGTAATTTATAGAAAATGAAACACTTCACTCACTTTGCTTAAGCAGGAAAAGGGATATCATTTTACTTTTAAAAGCTTTACTGGGTAAGTTTGTCGGCATATTGTACTAGCATATACAATACCAGATCTACTGAAAAGAAAGTTTACTTAAGATGCCAATATTCCACACAGAGCTATATATAAGTGCAAATAAATAAATAAGAACAAAGAATTTATTGTTATTAAATAAATAACTTAAAAAAAGTGCATAATAAATCTGCATTCTAAGACTGAGACTGCGATCTACAGTCACGGAAAGGGCTTGAGATCACACACCCATACTGTGAATATGGTGCATATAAGCATCTATTATCATCTGTCAGATCTGCCATGCAGAGGGTGTGTTGCCTTCAGGCCCTGTCCCAAATGCCGCACCAAATCAATGAGCTACTCTGCCCATTTTCAAAGAACTTATAATGACACCCTCATTCGGCAAAAGGATTATGAAATACTCTATATGTTGCAACCCATTCTCACTCCCAAGGCATCAACAACTGAAGCATGGTCAAGCCCCCGAGGCGTCACATAGCAGACACCAAAGGCGCCCCTTGGCGTCACTCTATGACACATTAGGAATTCCATTGCTTTCAATGGGAAACCTGTGGCGGCAATAATAGACGTGAATTTTATCAGTAGGAAATAGCGCTGAAGAAGTCTCATTTCGAACACATTGCGATGTTTGGCATCAGGTCACTAGTGCCAGATAAGTAGTCTTACACGTGTTGGTATGTAGTAGTAAATACGCTGTCCAAATAATGTTTGTTATAACGTATTTTCTGTTTATCGATATTAATCAGATTAACATAGCTCTCTCATGTTCAGTCACTGCATTATATCTGTGATCTCCACGGAGGCTTTGCGTTTAATTGGTTTCTAATTCAAAACACATTACTAAACTAACATGATTAAACACTGTCTGTCACGTGACGTGCTATAGGCCTAGACCTTCAATCATTTAATATGATATCATATATCCATATATTCATACCATGCTCTTACCACTAACCTTAATTTTACTGTGATAGGTAACTTATAGTAAAAGGACAGTAACCACAACACTTACCATGCTTTTACCACAGTATTTGCAGTTTTAATGTGTCATTTGTTGTAAATGCACAGTAACCACAACACTTACCATGCCTTTACCTCAGTATTGATATTTTTAAAGTAATATTTGTTGTAAATGCATAGTAGCCACAACACTTACCATGCTTTTAATGCCTAATAATTTAAAATCCAAAAATTGTAAGGTAAATCTGTAATTTTTCCTTTAAAGGTGCATAGCGCAAGTGTCTGAGTTTTTGCAGAACTATGCCCCCCTCTGGCATCAAGCGAAACTGCAACCAGAGTGTGTTTTCTTTGTCTTACGTGGAGTTTGCGTTGGGGATTTGAATGGACTACAAGCCGGTCTCTTTGAATCCATCTTCTACTTTTGTCGCGCGAGTTGTCTTCGCTGATACGGAGAATTGCGGCGAATACACAAACCTGCCAGACATAGCCAGGTGAGCGTGAACGCGCATGACGTCACGCCCAGTCTCAAATTCCGACCCGAATCCCTCTTATTTATTTTACTGTACAGGATTATAGAGGCAATCACAGTGATCAGAGAAGGGCTCATTCAGCCCATCAGGCAATTGTTTATGCATGTTTGGGTTAGAAAAATGGGTATTTTTAACATGAACTGTTGCGCAATGCACCTTTAAATAATCCTATATATTATACATAATGATATTTTATTTTCTCTTTTTTAAGCTGAAAAGACCAAAAGGGCCTTTCGGACTCAGTCAGTTCATTATTGTTTGAGGAGAAGTAAACGGGAGACGAAAAGCTACAAAGGCAAATATTCACAATGGTATGTATGTGTTGGCTTTAACCCATAATCAAACATTTTATTAAGCATTTGTTGTTTCTTAGACCTTTACTTACAAAACCCATAGCCCAATCAGTACAAACATAGTCTCTAAATCTTAATAATTATATGTGTTTACTCGTACAAAATCCTGCAGCTTTTACTCCTACTGCTGTCATTGGCTACTGCCTCAATTCCTGTAGGGGAGAGCTGGGTAAGTTGTCACATGGGTAAGTTGTCACACTGTTCATAACTCCAACACTAGAGGCTCTATCTCAAAAATCAAATAGCCACTTTGTGTGGATTCTTCTTCTATCAACTTCCTGTTCAAATGTGGTCAAGATCACTCTAATCTGATGTTAGCACAATTTTCTTATTTTTCTGCTTAAAAAGTAAAAAAATTGCACTTTACATTTTATGCAATACAACTTTGTTAGGTATGAATGTTAAAAATAATAATTTGGCACAAAATAGAGGAGGCAGTAACGAGTCTTTTGATACTTTAGCTAAAGTGCTATGCAGACATGGGCAGTATTTCAATTAAATGTATTTTAAATACATATTTAATAGTGTATTTTGCAATTTGTATTTTGCAGGTGTGGAAAAATTAAAATGTATTTTGTAACAAAATATTTTGAGGGAGTGTATTTGGAGTATTTCAAATACTTAAATACTTCAGAAAAATCACCATAGTAAATGATTTTGCCATATTTTCGGTCTGATGTTGGCAATGGCAATGTCCAGGTTAGATGCACGAAAATCACGTGACACCCTGTAGACCGGGCTCCCTCCAAGAAGTGAATGAGTTTTGAACTCTTAAAAATGGCATTAAGGTAAAGTGTTTTGTGATAAATATACAGTCTACACACACACATTTTGCACACTGAACGGCATTATAGAGAAAATAATTGTGCCTTATGAGACCAATGCACTGTGTTGTCATTCATAAAAGGACATCATAGGCTCTACCTATTATGAAACAGCGCGTCTGTCGTAACTCCACTGAAATCTCCATGCTAAGCAAGTAAAGCGTTCACAATATAATGTTCACCATCTGCAGTTTTTACACGTTTTTAAACGTATTACATGAGAAATATTGATATTGATTTTGTATTAAATAATCATCAATCCTATTGTTTTTCAGTAATTGCGCACGCAGCGCGATTCTACTATGGAAAAGGCACACGGGGTCAGGGCAGTTAGAGTCTCGTGTGTAAAACAAACCCCCACATATTATGATTAATCTGATTAATCATATATATTATGATTAAAATGGAATTTTGATTTTGTGACGAAAATTCTCGGTCTGTTATTTTTACACAAAAATCGCTGCAAAAGATGCTTTCCAACAGGTTTTATCATATTTTTTGTCCAACTCCATTGACTTGTGTTCTGTGAGGTCGGTATTACTCCGCTGACGGAAATGAGAATGGGATTGTTTGTATTATTTCTGTAGTTATGCAGTCGCGGTATCGTAGGCTACGTTATCCAAACATTGGCAAAGGTGCATTATCGCCACCAACTGGGCTGGAGTGTCTATTATTCAAGCTCTGAACGGAAGAATGTCCGGTTGTGAGGCGTTTGGAAAAATAGGTCCACAGTTTTACAACGAATGGTAAAACACCTGTTGGAAAGCATCTTTTTCAAGCGATTTTTGTGTGAGCATATCAGTGAACACCCAAGACCACTCGGTGAGTTTCACCCTCGTCAGAGGGAGCTATTTCAGGCCCTGTAGAGGTTTAGTGAAATGGCCATACTTTTTTATTTTGCTTCTTCGCCATTTTGAATTTACACATTTCTCATATTTGTGTTATTGCTACTACTATTTGTGTTATTGACCTTCCAGTAATAAAAAAAGACAAGATTATTGTGGGAGGTTGTATTTTCAAAATACTAATTATTTGTATTTTATTTAAACACATTTTTCACATCAGTATTTTGTATTTTATTTTGTTACATTTTATGAGCCAGTATTTGTATTTTGTAACAAAACTGTTTTTGATGTATTTGTGCACACCTCTGGTGCTATGTTGAGCTAACCTTGAGATTTAGCCAACATTAACACACATGTCAGTTTGGGGCAAGTGGTCTCACTGACTTTGTCGCATGTGACAACTTGCCCCAGTACAAATAAACGCATAGAACATGCTCAAAAAACATTGTGATATTGTATGCTAATTTATTTGTAATTGCAATAAGGGTTTTGAAGGAAAGAAAGGAAGGAAGGAAGAAAGATGGTTCGAAATTATCAACGAAAGACAGAACACCAGTACACCACCTGACATAATGTTAAAGGCCAGGCCCCAGAACCAACTCTGCTCTGCCAGGCTCTAGCACCAACACTGCTCTGCCAGGCTCTTGCACCAACACTGCTCTGCCAGGCTCTAGCACCAACACTGCTCTGCCAGGCTCTAGCACCAACACTGCTCTGCCAGGCTCTTGCACCAACACTGCTCTGCCAGGCTCTAGCACCAACACTGCTCTGCCAGGCTCTTGCACCAACACTGCTCTGCCAGGCTCTAGCACCAACTCTGCTCTGCCAGGCTCTTGCACCAACACTGCTCTGCCAGGCTCTTGCACCAACACTGCTCTGCCAGGCTCTTGCACCAACACTGCTCTGCCAGGCTCTAGCACCAACACTGCTCTGCCAGGCTCTTGCACCAACACTGCTCTGCCAGGCTCTAGGACCAACTCTGCTCTGCCAGGCTCTTGCACCAACACTACTCTGCCAGGCTCTAGCACCAACACTGCTCTGCCAGGCTCTAGCACCAACACTGCTCTGACAGGCTCTAGCACCAACACTGCTCTGCCAGGCTCTTGCACAGGCTCTAGCACCAACACTGCTCTGCCAGGCTCTAGCACCAACACTGCTCTGCCAGGCTCTAGCACGAACACTGCTCTGCCAGGCTCTTGCACCAACACTGCTCTGCCAGGCTCTAGCACCAACTCTGATCTGCCAGGCTCTTGCACCAATACTGCTCTGCCAGGCTCTAGCACCAACTCTGCTCTGCCAGGCTCTAGCACCAACTCTGCTCTGCCAGGCTCTTGCACCAACACTGCTCTGCCAGGCTCTAGCACCAACTCTGCTCTGCCAGGCTCTTGCACCAACACTGCTCTGCCAGGCTCTAGCACCAACTCTGCTCTGCCAGGCTCTTGCACCAATACTGCTCTGCCAGGCTCTAGCACCAACTCTGCTCTGCCAGGCTCTAGCACCAACTCTGCTCTGCCAGGCTCTAGCACCAACACTGCTCTGGCAGGCTCTAGCACCAACTCTGCTCTGCCAGGCTCTAGCACCAACACTGCTCTGCCAGGCTCTAGCACCAACACTGCTCTGCCAGGCTCTAGCACCAACACTGCTCTGCCAGGCTCTTGCACCAACACTGCTCTGCCAGGCTCTAGCACCAACTCTTCTCTGCCAGGCTCTTGCACCAGCACTGCTCTGCCAGGCTCTAGCACCAACTCTGCTCTGCCAGGCTCTAGCACCAACTCTGCTCTGCCAGGCTCTTGCACCAACACTGCTCTGCCAGGCTCTAGCACCAACTCTGCTCTGCCAGGCTCTTGCACCAATACTGCTCTGCCAGGCTCTAGCGCCAACTCTGCTCTGCCAGGCTCTAGCACCAACCCTGCTCTGCCAGGCTCTAGCACCAACCCTGCTCTGCCAGTGTTGGCTCTAGCACCAACTCTGCTCTGCCAGGCTCTTGCACCAACACTGCTCTGCCAGGCTCTAGCACCAACACTGCTCTGCCAGGCTCTTGCACCAACACTGCTCTGCCAGTGTTGGCTCTAGCACCAACTCTGCTCTGCCAGGCTCTTGCACCAATACTGCTCTGCCAGGCTCTAGCACCAACACTGCTCTGCCAGGCTCTAGCACCAACTCTGCTCTGCCAGGCTCTCGCACCAACTCTGCTCTTCCAGGCTCTAGCACCAACCCTGCTCTGCCAGTGTTGGCTCTAGCACCAACTCTGCTCTGCCAGGCTCTAGCACCAATGGAAACTTTAATGGAAATGTGCATTGTTTGGATTTAAATAATTGTTTTTCCAGATTCTCCAGGCACAATAGTTTATATTTCCAGTTTTGGTTCGAAATAAATTAAAATCATAAATAAAAAATATTCGCAATTAAGTAGTTGTGTTCCTATTTTTAGATAATCTAGTCTGACAACTTAACCTCCGATGGGGAAAATTGTCTCAAGTGCACACTTTCTATTCTACAGCCTACAACTATATAATGAGATAAGATATGAAGATGTTATGACTACAACATATGTGCCCAAGACTTCCTTCTTTCATTTGGTATGACATTTATACCATTGTGATGTATGGTGCTCAGTAAATGTTAGACAGTGTGAAAAGTGTGACAACATACCCCGCTCTCCCTACATATTATCACGATATTTGCAAATCAGTTGCGCCCCTTCTTGGAAAGTAGTCAGATGCCCCACACACTGTCAGAAAGTTTATATTAATTGCATTGTATTTAAAATTATTACAAATTGGACCCTGTCTGTTCATGTTCCAATGATACATGATGTCTCTCCACACCTCATGACCTAATCTGACTTGTCACACGACATCCGATATGCGATTATTTTGTCGTAATCAGATCAGCTACACTGCTGATAACTGTCCCGTTTGCATGCAAATCGTGTTATTTTTAAACAAATTCATATGATTATTGCTTGCTATTAAAGACATACTTTTAATCATGCCCACATATCAGTAAACTTATTACATAAATGCATTTAACATTTAATTATGCAACACTCTATACAGAAATAAATCCTACAGTTATATATAAACTTTCTACTTGGATGTAATGTAATAAAAGTACCTTCATTTCTGTCTTGCAGGATTACTTAGTCCTTTTTTTTTTATCTCTACAACATCAAACTCAACAGCTCTTTTAAGACCCAACCCTCACAAGAGCTACAGTAGCCTAGGCTAGGCCTACTAGTGAGTCTCAGCGAATCTTGCCGTGATCAGCCTTTCCCAGGTGAAGTTTCTACAATATTTCAATCAGTATTTACTCATCAAATGCTCTCTCCTGAATCATATGGTAAAATAACTTATTAATAACTGTCTTAATTTAATATGATATGTTTTCTATAACTGCCTGGGGGAAAACAACGTCAGAATTGGGAGATTTAAATGCATACTTAGAGTCAGAAATAATAATTATAATGTATGCAGAGGTCAAGTATAATAATGTATAGATGATAGTAATGGTTTTCAAAATGCAGATGCCAGACCCGTTTATGCTGCCTCTCACGAGCACGTTTGAAATCCATCCTGTTTATTCCCAGCGTGCTGACGTCACTTACCGAAAGTCTCGCGCGTGTGGCCTGCAGTTCGGACAGCGGTCAGATCATCTGATCATCAAACACCAAAAACTCTCACCATGGGAAACTGTCAAGTGAGTATTTAAATTTTTTCCTGCTAATGCACACCTTACACACGCTACAGAGAGAGAGAGAGAGAGAGAGAGAGAGAGAGAGAGAGAGAGAGAGAGAGAGAGAGTAGCAGCATCATGCGCAGAGTTTGGAATGGGACTGGTCGCATAATCGATAGCAGCTAAATCTGTTTTAAAGAGAAGGAAAGAAAAATGAATACAGCGACAAAAGAATAAAGACAGTTAAAATATCTGATCTGGGCTGCGATGCCACGTAGCCTACGCGATGCTTTTGGGAAACAGCCCTTATCGTGTAAACTGTAATTATAACTGTTATCCACTATTGTTTTTACTGTTAACGTTAAATGTTGAAAAACTATTTTTCTACTTTTTTAATATGTATTACGGTGATGTAGATTATACGGTTATATGATATCGTAAAGGGAAGGACCGTATTAGAATCCCGTTATGAATGAGTCAGAGGAAATGCTTTGGGAGGAGACTGAACTCTGTGCGGGGCCTCGGTCTAGGGTTGCAGTGTGTTTCCTCTGAGTCTGAGCATTCCTGAGCCGGCCTTTTGTTCATATGGGGGAGACTGAGGGGAATAGTAGCTCAATAACCTCTACACACACACACACACACACACACACACACACACACACACACACACACACACACACACACACACGTCTTGTTCACTATCTTTGTGGGTACTCTCCATAGACATAATGATTTTTATTCTGTACGAACTGATCTATAGGCTACTCTTACACTAAATAACTGCATTTTTACATTTTCAAAACACTTCATTTAGTATGATTTTTTTATAAAAACTAAATAAAATGTCTCCAAAAGGTCAAAATTTACTGGTATTACTTTCCTTGTCATAACATAACATAACATAACATACACACACACACACACACACACACACTCACATTCCCACTCACGGATAAAACATTCTCTGTCAAGTCAAATTATCTTTATTTATATAGCGCTTTTTACAATACAGATTGTTTCAAAGCAGCTTTACGGTGATAATAGGAAAATAATGCAACAAAGTTTGTTTCTGGTGTACAGCAGATCTAGAAGAAAATAGCGTCATAGTCCAGCTTAAGTAAGTTCAGTGGTGGTTCATTTCTGTTGTAAACTGCTTTTTTCATAGTTTCCTAGCTTTATTTACATTGTTTTATCATTGTTTGGAAAAGAAAAATAAAGTAAATTTTACGTATTGGTTTTAGCTCTGTACTGATTACTCTGATTGTTATTTGTTTTTTGTTTGTTTTTTTACAATTTATTTACATCTAATTTATCTCTAGATTGATGGTTAGTCAGTACTAAGCGCTACCATAATTTTATAATATTTTTATTTTATAATGACAGTTTTTTTGAGATCACTGCAACAGTAATACATATATATTATAATCTTTCGAATCTTTGAAATATAGTTTCAACAGTCTGACTTCTTATATTAAATGTATCAATTTTTAATGGTATTACATATAAATGTCCTGAACCAATAATAATGACTGCCAGTGTCATAGCAAGCAAATTCACTGAATGCTAATGTTAAAACATGAATTAAGTGACCTAATTCATGTGACCTCCTAATACATATTGCAATTAACTGTGAACAGGATCAAACATAATGAACATTGAAAATGATTCTCTTTGGTTTTATTCAACAGCCAACAGTTTTTCCTTATGAAGACTTCGACGTAGTTGCCGATATAAAGGCCATCCGCAAAGCCTGCAAAGGTTTAGGTGAGATGTTTATGCCAGTCTTATATTTTATTCAGCATTCAGTTTGTCTATCAAATGCTATTACATTTTGACATGCAGTTATAGTTAGTCTTCTATTTTCATAACTGGTGGATACATTTGAATGACATTGTCTATAAAATTTTCAAGGAACTGATGAGAAAGCCATCATAGACATCCTAGCCAATCGATGTGCAGCTCAGAGAATGGAGATCAAACAAGCATACTTTGAGAAATATGATGACGTGAGTATTCTGAAAACACTTTCATGTCATAGAAATAGTTTTTAAAAATCGTTTAAGAATAAAGAGAATGCATTTAAAGGTTAATGTTTTCTATGAAGGAGTTGGTGGATGTTTTGAAGAGTGAGTTGACTGGTAACTTTGAGAATGCCATCCTCGCCATGTTGGATCCTCCTCACGTGTTTGCTGTTAAAGAGCTCAGGAAGGCCATGAAGGGCGCTGGCACCAACGAGGACGTCCTGGTGGAGATTCTGTGCACTGCTACCAATGCTGTATGTCAGTTTGTTTTGAATTGAAAGCCTCTGCAAGTTCCTGTGTTTGTCACTGTTATCAAAGCAGGGGCAAATGTTTGTCTATTACTAATATGTTTACAGTTAAATAGATTTAGAAATTGAAATGAGTCATTTTGTTTCCTAACAGGACATTGCCACTTACCAAGAGACCTACACCTACGGTAAGAACGAATCAACCAATATGCTTTACACTGTATAAAAAGGAGTTGTTGAGAAAACTTATTAGGGCCCCTATTATGCCTATTCGAATATTATCTTTCATTAGAGGTCGACCCATAGTGGATTTAACCGATACTGATAACTAAGTTGGGTCGGACTTGCCGATAACTGAATAATCAACCGATAGTTTTACAAACTTAACAAATAAATAAATAGAATATATTCAAATGAGAAGTTCTACAGAACAAAATTCTACAGAAAATAATTTAAACATTAAAATATTACAGGTCAAATGTGTGTTTCTTTAGTTATAACATAGTTTAATTTCATAGGTAACACTTTGCAAGTCCCGTTTGTTGACAAGGACGTACAGTACTAGCTAGCTTACATGGACTATATGCGTTATGCAATATACATGTATTAATATTTAAGGAATACAATTGTACCTTGATCATTCATGTTAGTTCATTTTGCATTAACTAAGGTTAACAGATCAAATAAAAATGAAAACTTAATTTAAAAATCTATTAGTAAATATTAGGAGTGTAACAATATATCGTGTCACAATATATCGTATTACAAAAAATTTTCGGGGATAGTGACGATATGCATTGTGTATAATTCACCCAAAATGAACATTTATGTGTGAGGAAAAAATTCAAGCTCACAGAGTTTTAGTGTCAGTACTACATTAAACTACTTTATATAATGTTGAATATAATGTTTAATAATGCAATGGGGGAATATTTGTGGTTCCTGATAATGCCAAATAATTATGCCATAATGCCAACATTATTTTAAATATATCTAGTCAGTGACAGAGTGCAAGCATGTTCGTCTAAAATAAATCTGTATTTTCAGCTTCAGAATCATGAATATTTTTATTGTAGCGTCTCTATTGTCCTGTGCATTGGGTTATTAGCTCCAAGTCCAATCCTATTCATTTACACACTTAATGTTACACCAGATTTAGCATTTTAATCAACAGTAAATGTTTTGTTAACATTTTACCATATGTCTTGGAGTATCGCAATAATATCGTATCGTAGGTTCAATATCGTGATATGTATCGAATCGTGACATGAGGGTTTACTACACCCCAAGTAAATGTTGAAATGAACAAACTAACAATGAACAATACTTCTAAAGCATTTATTAACCTTAGTTAATGTTATAAATGGAATGTTATTGTAAATTTTAACCACTTAAGGTATTTCTAATATTAGCGTCCTCATCCTCGACGGCAAACATAGTGTCACATCCTCTTTGAAAGCCAGATTTCAAACTCTGCTGAAATCAAAATTCATTTTATTTTGCCTATAAAAGCACCATATTGCTTATATTTTATTATTTTAACCACAAAGTCCACTACAGTCTGACATTGGAACGTCATTGCATCAAATTGACCAGAATTGAGTAGCTGATTATAATCTACCTAATCTATTATGTATTCATTTTTTTTTAAATATAGTTCTTAAGCCTGTGAATGTAAAACTGGTATAAATTGTCCCATAATTACAGTTTTGTCATCATATTTATGAGATTTTAGATTCATGATGTTTCAAATAATTTAGTAAAGAATCAAAAGACAATACAACGGGTGAAAAAAATCCAACAGACTTGTTGAGACTGTGAGGTGGGAAAAATATTTTTTCTATTACATGTATAGTCTATTATAGTTTTTCTATTGTTTTATCAAATGAAAAAACAACTGTGTGTTGTTGTGTACAGTGCATGACAGGGATTTGGAGGCAGACATTGAAGGAGACACCAGTGGGGATGTTAGGCGACTACTAACATTTCTTCTCCAGGTAAATCCTCTTCATTCTGAATCAAAATGGTTGCTTTCTTACAAAATGACTACACTGCAGTCCTGGGCGACACGAACAGCTCACTGTCTGTCAGCCTGTGTTTAGTACCCCTCCCCTTTCCTCATGTCCCTATAAGAGCGCTGGAGCTTGGCAGTGGTTCAGATCCCCTTTCATTAGATAAGTGGAGGCAGGATTCAATGACGTGACTCAGATTGGATTTCACTCTCTCAGTCAATACTTTCACTCTTGTAGGGCAATCGAGACGAGAGCTACGAGGTGGATGAAGCACTGGCGGAGCAAGACGCCGTCTCACTGTTTGAAGTAGGGGACATCCAACACAATCTCACTTTATAGTAGGCTTGGGCGGTATCCAAATTTTTGATACCGTCAAACCTCCTCCCTATTTTACCGGGGTATACGGTATTACCGTGACGAATTTAAAATTATGACATAAGGCTCAGACAGCGTCACCAAACTGTTGGCTTGTGCGTACACCGTTCAGAAACTGAATACCAGATCGGGCAAAAAAAAAAAATCAAGGCCAACCCGTGCACTGATCCCGGCTGACGGCATTAAATGTAATTATGAGCCGGAGCCCTATTTAGACTCGACTATTTGAGGGGGTGGTAGATATAAATACTATTTATAAATGAGCAAAAATGGGACACTTAATAATATTTAATTATTTTAATTATGACAATTAAAGTATTCATTTTATTAATTAATTTAAATTAAATTAACAAGCAAGAAGTGCATTTGTAAATCCGGTGACACGCGTCCATTGATTTTTATTAATACAACTTTTCTGTCAGTGCTGCAAAGATTAAGCTGACGATCGCAATCACCTAGTGAACGCGCATATATAGAGAGAAATGCAGATCATGGATTACATAATCAGAAGGTATAGGCTAGCCTTTTTTTCTTTTCGTTTTGAATTGTTTCGTTTAAAGAAATTGACGATTGATATCTCCGTAGTGAACGCGCCTATAGAGAGAAATGCACATCATGGATTAATCAGAGAGTATGCTGCCTATATTTCCTTTCCTTTTGAATTGTTTCGTTTAAAGAAATTGACGAATCGCCATCTCCATAGTGAACGATAGAGAGAAATGCACATCATGGATTAAATAATCAGCGAGTGGCCTATTTCTTTTCGTTTTGAATTGTTTCGTTTAATGAAATTTCAAGCTTTATTTAGATATCTGTCATGTCTGTGAGACATACACTGAGTTTCGGTTAATTTATGATGAGATTTCAATGCAAGTGACCGAAACATAATTAAGTGGTCAATGTCTGACTCCCGATGCATCCCATCTTACTCGTGCTGTTCAGTTTTCATTATAAACGTAAAAAAAATAACATAATATTTTAACAAATATAAACTAATGTGCTTATTTAATGAACTCGGGGCAAAATGCACCCTCGCAGCGGTGAGTGGGTGGTTGTTTCGGAGATGCGACATTAGGTTAGAGGTGTTTCCATCTCTCGCGGTCACCTTTTTTATTGCAACATTTACAAATTGCCTCGTCAGTATTTACCGCCTCTCCCTTCTCTCTCTCTCTATTTCTCCTCCACACTGTCACTTGATGTCAACTACATAAGCATTTTTAGGCATTGAATAAATTATATTTATATATTATATATAAGTGCCGGTAATAACGGTATTGAAACTGATACCGTTGCTATTTTAAGACCCTGCGGTATACGATATTACCGTAATACCGCCCAACCCTACTTTATAGATATTCATATGTGAAGCCTGGTTCTAGCACACATCTGGAAACACAATATAAAATGCGTCGACAGCATCTAAAACATGATTTAAAAAAAATAATGTTTTTAACTTATGTATGACTTTAGAGACAGATAAGGGTTACAAATCATTTTGATGTTTATATAATATTGCATTCGTAGGGTGATTTTGAATGGATTTACGGATCACTAAAATGCTGATTTACTGCTCTGATTATTATTTCTGATTATTATCAATGTTGAAAAGAGTTCTGCTGCTTAATATTTTTTTTTCTGAATATTTTAATTTCTTTTTTTTTCAGGATTCTTTGATGATTTAAAATAGAAATCTTTTGTAACCTTATGAATGTCTTTGCTGCCAGTTTTGATGAATTTAATGCATCCTTGCTGAATAAAATTATTGAACAGTAGTGTATAGTATTTATCCGTATTTACATTAATATGTTTAACTGCATGTCATTTATGAAATGTATTTAATTGGACACATTCGGTTAAATGCTGTTCTTTGTGTCTAAAAGGCTTATTGTGGTTTAGATGCAGTTAATAATTTGATATTTTGCTTCATTGTTTATCTCAGGGATTTCCAAAAATCTTTGACACCCGAACACCTTAGACCTAAAATATTGACTTGACGTACATCCTGAGATTTTCAGTTAATATTTCAGTCACTTAATACATTTATATGTTCACAGTTCTCTGTTGTCAGTTAATGGACATAAGACATGCAAACAAATAAACAAATCATATATTAATAAAATACATATATATTGTATTTTATTATGATTTAGTGCAGTTTCCTCCAATTTGGGAAAGCTTGGTCTATCTAAACATACAAATAGGCATGTGTGCTACAATATACAAATACATGTTAATATGAATGACACCCTGGGATAATTTATGACAACATAATGATATTAATATTTAGTCCCATGTCCACTCTTATTCCAGTTTATTAATATATGTTTTAATGATCTGTAAGGCTGGAGAGGGCGGCTTTGGCACAGACGAGTCAACTTTCAGCTTCATTCTGGCCACCAGGAACTACTTACAACTGCAGGCCACATTCAAAGCCTATGAAGCCGTGAGTTTTTATTCTTTTCTTTGAGCTTAAAGGGATAGTTCACCCTAAAATGAAAATCATGTCATTTACCCACCCTGGTGTTGCTTTAATGCAGTTTGTCCTTCTTACTTTTTTCGGACCACAAGAGTATCAGATACAAAAGTATCATAGAATGATCCCTTGCAACACGTGTAGTATATTCCAAGTGTTTTGGGGGAATATAATAGGGTTTAGTAAAAATCAAACCAAAATGTAATGTCTTATTTAACGAAAATCCTGACCTTGGCTGTTGGTCTTCTGTGTTGCGGAAGTGCGCCCTCTTCAGACTCTATTTGTGCCGCAGTAAATATGACTCCCCCAGAAAAAAGCATACAAATTGCGAGAAATCCAGATTATTAAAATCACGACATAAAGTACAATCCATGTACTTTCTAATTCACATCTGTCAACTGTCATTCTGACTATCATCGGACAACCAGAGTTCAGATCTGGAGATATTCAACCAAGTGAAGAAAGTACACGGATACTTTTTTGGGATTTCTAGTACACTTGGAATATACGACATGTGTCGCGTGGGATCAGTCTGTGATACTTTTGCATCTTTTTAAAATCTTGATGCTGGTGCTATTCACTGCCATTATGTGGACGAGCATGAGCAGGACATTTTTTTAAATTGTGTTATGAAAAAGAAAGAAGGGCATACAGCATTAGAACAACACCAGGGTGAGTAAATTATGACTTCATTTTCATTTAAGGGGGGGACTTTCTTAAAGTAGTAATTTAGTACATTAAGTTTTCTTAACTCTGGACTCATTTTAGTATTTTGTATTTCATGTTCTCCAACAGATCTCTGGAACTGAGATTTTGGATGCAATTGATAAGGAAACCTCTGGAACTCTGAAGGACTGCTACATCACGCTTGGTTTGTATTGTAAACACTGGCCTTGTTCAAACAGGCAGCAACCATTTAGTTTTTTTGTAGTATGAACTGCAAAGAAATCACATGACATCTGACTTGAAATGAAAAATTGTGAAATCCAATGTCCAGTAGTGTCTACAGCTTGTAGTGTTTCTAAATTCACCCAATTGACTGAGGCTTAAAGTCACCATGAAATCAAAATTGACAGTTATTGTTTTTTTTGTTTTTTTAATGAAATGTTGCAGTATTTATTACAGATGATTTATCAGTGCACATCATTATTTTTCAAGTGCCCTTGTAAAATAACTCCCCCTCCCTCTTGCAACAACTTCTCTTCTCTTTTGATGACGTGATTTTCGGGTGCGAGGGCGGGACAACCTGTCACTCACATGAGATCACAACAATAGCAAACTACAACAATCCAATTTATTCCTAATTGACAAAATCAAAAAAAAAATCTTATTTGAGTAGCTGTTTCACTCGGATATATTGTAACTTGTGTTTCATGCTGGCCCTGATATACTTAAAAAGCAAAATGGAAGAACAAACTGGTGTGACGTCATTTAGAACAAAATCAGGTCAAAACGAAGTTTGTCAAAGCGAGTTTTCTAGAAAAGTTTGCTCTGGTTGGTAAATATCTTCAAACTACCGTTGGTCCGTGGCGATGATGTAATGGGTAGGTGTGGCTATGAGACTCCGCCTTCTTTGAGGTGCAAATCTTCACCGGTACATTTCTTCTGTACAATCTGTCGAGGTCAGAGGTCAGATATCCGCGAGTGAAAAGATGAACACACTGGAGAGCTGCTTTATAGTAGAAATTGGAAGTTGTAGTTCTAATTGAAAGAGAAACTGAAACTGTGTTTTCATGTTAAATACTGTAAAGGAGCTTGCTTTTGAACAATCTATTGTATAACGTGCTACATAAATAAATCTGACATGACTTTACTGGAGTGCTAAATTGCAGAGCTGGTGCAAACATCTACATCGCTATGATCAGATGCTTTTCTCTTCTTTTTTCATCTCCGTTTGTGAACAAAGCCAAGCTGCTATGTTAAAATATTACAATACTAGAGTTTCCAGCTTTGATTATTTGTAGAGCAATTCTTCACTTGTTTAACACTTTCTGTCTAACCCATAGTGAGGGTTGCTAAAAACCCCCAGCTATTCTTTGCCCGGAGGCTGAACGCCGCTATGAAAGGTGCCGGAACTGATGAAGACACTCTCATCCGCATCATTGTGTGTCGCTCAGAGGTATAATACCATTCCTCATTTTGTATGCTTTAAGTAGTGTTAAGGCCCATTCACACCAAGAAAGATAACTATATAAATACATTAGCGACGCGTCCATACCAACGCACGGTATTTTTCTGTTTATTCTAAGCACATGCGTCAGTTTTGTCGTCTGTCACATTAAATGCTCAAGGCACGATGAATTCTGATTCGCTGTCATTGTTTTTACCATTCATCAGCTGGAAAAAAATTTATTCTGAAAGTGATATCAATTATATTGTTTCTGTGCCATTATTGTTAAAGTTGTGTTGTGGACTCTGCTATTCTGTTATATTTAGAATGATTTTTAGAACTATATCTCTGTTATCCTTAAAGTTATCGTTGTTGGTGTTGAACGGGCCTTCTATCAGTATTACTAGTCATTTTGAGTGTTGTGTACTGCACACTTCACAGCATTTATTAAATTCTGAAATTTTTAGAAAGTAGCATATAAAACAGCGTGCGGTAAATATTTCAAACAGTGGTACGCATTTTAAATCCAGTATTTTTAATTTTGTTCCTAACTTTGGAATATTAACAGTCATGAATGATATTACACTACCATTCAAAAATGTGGGATCTGTAGGATTTTTTAATGTTTTTTTTAAAGAAGGCAGTGTCGTATGCTCAGCAAAAGCTGCATTTATTTGATCAAAAATACTGGAAAAAAAAATTGTGAAATATTATTTCAATTTAAAATAACTGTTTTCTATTTTAATCTGTTTAAAAATGTGATTTATTCCTGTGATGCATTCCTGAAAAAAAAAAAATCAGCATCATTACTCCAGTCTTCTAATTCCTTCAGAAATCATTTTAATATAATGCTTTGCTGTGGAACATTATTGGCCCTATTTTAACGATCTAAGCTCACGGCGCAAATGCACTTAGGGCGTGTCTGAATCCACTTTTCCTAGTTTAACGACGGGAAAAATGTCCGGCGCACCCGCCGTATGGTCCTTAAGGGTTGTCCCTATTCTCTTAATGAGTAATGGGTGTGTTTTGTGCGTAACCAATCAGGGCAAACTAACATGACTGGTTTTCTGTCTTAAAGTCTACAAACACATTTTTATTGTGCTAAATTTAAAGGGACAAAACCTTCAAATACAATATATTTAATATTAATATTTTACTACACTGTGCAAATATATATGCCTGTATAACTTATGAATATACATGGTCCTTAAGGGTTGTCCCTATTCTCTTAATGAGTAATGGGTGTGTTTTGTGCGTAACGTGCAATAAACCAATCAGAGTCTCTTCTCCCATTCCCTTTAAAAGCCAGTTGCGCTCGCGCCATGGTGGATTCGCTATTTACATGGCGGAATTTGTAAGCAGAAAAACCGAACTCTTCTCCAGACAGGAAACGGATCTGCTCATGCTCGAGGTTAAAGTGCGCAAACAGAGCATCTACGGGACATGCCGGATTCCACCATATCTTTATGCACACAGTATTCATCTTTTACATTGTAATCCTTTTATTTTTATTATTTGCCATGTTTGTGTGCTGCTGCGAGTCCATGGGTGTGTAATAAGCAGAGTGTACGTGCGTTGTGGACCCGCTTATAGGTGCACATTACTAACGCGCCCTTTAAATAACAAAAAATAAATACTGCGCCACTGACTTTAGACCAGGTTTCAGTTGGTCAATGGCGCAGTCTATTTCAGTTACCTCAAAATAGCAACGCGCCAACAATCCGCCTGAACACACCTCGTTTTCAGACCAGCATGCCCATGGGCGCACTAATGGGTGTAAATGCATCTGCTATTTAAACAACGTGGCGCAGGACGTGAAATTGATAACTGCGTCAGGCTGAAACTAGCAAAAAACACTTGTGTCGCGCCTGGCGCCGCATTGTGCCTGATATATTATAGTGCCCATGGTCCTTACTGCCACTTTTGATCAATATAATGCATCCTTGCTGAATAAAAGTAATAATTTCTTTCAAAGAAAACAAAATTTTGAATGGTATTGTATTACAGATATTTCATGCATCCGTTTGCATACCGTGCATAGTATATAGAAAACGTTATAATTAGTATAATATGCTATTCTGATCATACATTGATATTTAGCTTGAAGTACATTGTACTGTAATTACTCAGAGATTAGATTATTAGACCGTCTTATAAAACAACCTGTAATGGACATTCTTCTGCTTGAGTAGATTGACCTGGAGACCATTAAAGACATGTACCTGGAGAAATATGATGTGTCTCTGAAAGAGGCCATCAGCTCGGAGTGCGGTGGAGATTTCAAGCGTCTCCTGCTGGCCATCCTTCACTGAGAGACGCACATTCAGACCCAGTGCGCAACATGGACCAAGAAAGCTTTCATTATAGTACCAATCAGGGCAAACTAACATGACTGGTTTTCTGTCTTATAGTCTACAAACACATTTTTTATTGTGCTAAATTTAAAGGGACAAAACCTTCAAATACAATATATTTAATATTAATATTTTACTACACTGTGCAAATATATATGCCTGTATAACTTATGAATATACATAACACCACTCAAAAGTCTCATGAACAGATGTCCTCATAAACTGAGACATGAATTTGTGTCCAGTTTCTGTGACATTCCTTGTTCCTGAAACTAAATTGGCCAGTTGGATTGAAGTGAAGGTTTCAAGGATTAGACGATAACTTTGTTAGCCTACATTATGATAATTATGAGTTGAGAAGTAAAGAACATAAATGATGCAAGACCAGCAATTTTATTTACTGTCAAATAGCAGATGTCAGATAATTTTCATGCCAGTATTTTGCCATTCAAAAACCTCACTGTTTTACTGACCATTTCAAAATGTGCATGGCAATGTGAATTGTGATTATGTGTGTATGACTTCATGAAGCATGCAGAGAAACACTGCAATTACAATGTAAAATTTTTGGTCTGCATAATAATGTATGAGACTTCAATGCTAAATTGTCAACCTGTGGTAAAATATCTGCATTATTGAAGTGACTGTTTTATTCATCTGATCAGTAATGTAACTAACATAAGACTAAAGTATTATATAATGTTATTTAGATGGAATATTTTAATATAACTTACATTATATTTTAATATATCTTTAGCACAAGAATAAAGGCAGTGTTGTGCTTTCCCCCACCAACCCCTGACCTATTCCAGAACATATACTCTTTATTTTATTTTTTATCAGATTAAGATTAACATTCACTATATAGGCCCATGTGTTATTCAGTAAATGTAGAGCTTAATGTTTGAGACATGATAATTAAATTAAATTTGAATAAACCACATGAGATGTATCTTGGACTATCTTCTGTATTAACAATTGTATTTCATTCTATAAAACAACTGAATAAAAAAGCAGTTCAAAGCACACCGGAGTATCTTGCAAAGTTACTGGAGAACTAGCATTATTAATCTATACATTTCTCTTCATTTATTTATATGGGTATCAGTGCTGCCAATTTTTGAGTTTAGCTTGGCGTGAGACTTTTGCAACGGAAAAGTGTGGGGGGTCTGCACACGCAAGGTCTCTCGCTCGCTTACCTCTAGATTACGGGATATTTTAACTAATTTTCGGTATAACTAGTCGATCACGAGTGGCTCAACAGGTAGATATATAGATAAAACCTTTCAGGCATTTGAGCGACCGGGTTGACACTCCAGCGTGAGAAATCGGGGGTGTGGCGTGAGAGCGTGAGAATTGTCAATTGCGTGAGTCTCACGCTCAATGCGTGAGAGTTGTCAGCCCTGGGGTGTTTTTTATTAAACGTCTGTTAAACTTCCATGCTATTATTTAGCAGCACATGCCAGTGTCCTGTCACGGAGGCCCAGAGTAGGCCTACTAAACTGAGACTTTCGGTTAGAAATCTATTCGAGTGATGATAAGATCCGTGGCTGTAAGCTCTTTTAAATGTAAATTCACGGAGATTACGATGCTCTCATAAAGATTTATGAAATAGATTTAAAATATAATGCCCTCATATAATGCGGATCTCTGTGACAACCCTATTTTTTCATCACAGATTAAGTGAGTTAATGTCAAACACAAAGAGTTCCATTGAGACAACCGACCTCACGACTGGGGTGAGCTGTAACTGGCGGGAGAGATGTAACTGAGACTTGCTGAAATCCAACATAATCTAAATGTATTCAAGAATGTCATTGAAGAAAAAATAATAATTCGTTTTGAATAAAGTGAACAATTTAAAGTAAAAAACAAACAAACAACGTATGATAATTGTATTTCTTTAAGCACTTAGCACAAAAACAATTTCTGTTTTTGTGTCTGTAGCTTATACTGTAGTCCTGTCACATAACAATTAGGCCTATGTTGCCATCCACATATTTTATGTGAATTTTGGGAAAAACCTTTTAAAAAAAGTGCACAAAAAATCTTATGTGCTCAATTGAGCTGGGTATTGTTTTTATCCTATAAAAAGATGTGCATAATGGAAACATATTTACCACATAAATCCCTCAATGTGAAACAAAAAAAGCTTTTTTAATGAACTGTTGAAACAAACCCCACCCCCTAACAGCCATACTTTATCTAACTATTTTAACATATTTGAAGTTAGCGTGAATGCAAAGCATCAAATTAAATTATGCAAAACAAATAGGTCTAACTGTTATATCTGTAATACAATGATTGATATGCAATCTTTTTATCTTCTGAAAATTAGATTTTTTTGGTCATAAAATCTACAATGTTGCTCACAGTCACATGCCACTTCTCATGTGAGATCAAAAAGGTGATGCTAGTATTAGTGTACGATATTGATGACATCACCGATATTTTCTGACTTGTCAAACTTTAATAACATCTGCATCTCACAAACTAACATAATCCATTGGGCCTATTCCACATATAAGGTAATACAATCTGATTACTTTTTGATTACTTTTTATCCTAACTCATTTGCCACATTGATTTGAGATGGCCAATCTTTAACCATACTGATATAAAAATACAAAGAGAAAGAAAATATAGTCTATTCTTTATGAACAACATAAAGTGCATTATTATGTTACCTCAGACATGGGGTTAGTTTGTGAGTTTACTAAAAAGCTAATAATTAAATAAATCATAAAAATATAAATTTACAAAAAATCCTTTTAAAATAAAAACAATCAAAATAAAATGATAAAAATATAAAATATTTTATTTGTTTACTTGCATGCCATGTGACCATTGCCGACATTAGGGAACCAAAAACTTAATTTTTATTATTATTTATTAGACCTAACGTATTCAAATCTCAGTGGGTACTTGAAGTAAATATATTAGGTCAAAGTGGTTCAGCTGACAACAAATTATACCAAAATGTAATGTGTTTAAAAGACAAAAGCCTTCCAAAGAAATAAGCCTACTATTAAATTACTCAACGAGTGATAATTCAAATAATAAATAATGTGTGTTCGTCATGAATTGATATGCAATGTTTCAATGTTGAGAGACGTCTTTAAAAGTGATATGATCTCAGTAAATCCACTGATCAAATGCTGTGTCTCCAGCAAACAGCAGATGGCGCTATGTTTATGTGACTCTTCATCCGCCAGGATCGCAATGAAGAAGAACAACAAAGAAATCCTGAATACACTCTTGGATGTTTATGTATACAGGTCAGAAAGACGCATACAATAATGCTTCATGTGAGCTTTGTACGGGCATGGAAAGGTTAGTTTGGATGTTATGTATGATCCCACGAATACCTTGAACATCTCTGATATTGGAAGAAAGAAACCAGTTGAACCAACGGACCTTGTTCCCATGAATATAATGTTTGACCTAAAGTGTGAAAGCTCTTCAGGTGAAGAGGAAGAGACGGAAGGAGGAGAGGCCAGTTTAACAGCACAAGTATCCAGGTGTGCAAATGTATCATCGGCGGATTTAGACGAATTAGAACACAACCGAAACGAATCTAGTACCGTGAAGCAAACAATATGGGCAGTAAACTGTTTTAAAGCCTGGCTGCGTGAAAAGCAGTTGACAATCGACTTAAAAACCGCAGAGAAGTCGGAGCTCAACCCGGTGCTGCGCGAGTTCTATGGCTCTATTCGGACGAGCAAAGGAGAGTTGTACGGGATCAGCAGTTACGTCGGGCTTCGGGCTGGCTTAAATCGGTTCATCAACGAGCCTCCCATCAACCGCGCGTGGAATCTGATGCAGGACACCGAGTTCAGGTCCGCCAACAATGTTTTTAAAGGGGTTGTCAAGCAGATGCGACGCTCCGGTAGGGATATAACAGCACATTATCCGCCGATTTCACCTGAAGACCAGCACATGTTGAAACATTCTGCTGCACTGGACCCTGGCAACCCAAAAGGCTTATTAAATAAGGTGTGGTATGACATCCAGTTACATTTTGGACTCAGGGGTAAGGAGGGCAACCGACACCTGCAGCCAGACGCGTTTGCTTTGAACCGGGACCAAAACGGATTCAAATACTTCACCATGACATTACACGAGGACTCGAAAAACCCGCAGGAAAGGGACAAGAAAAAACGCAAGGCAATGTTTGAAGAGCCTGGCAATCCGCTGTGTCCCGTTGCGTCTCTGGAGAAATATCTGAGCAAAATTCCAGCCGACGCAAAAGCGCTTTATCTACAGCCCAAAAGGATGTATGTGATCAGCGATGAGATCTGGTACACAGCGGTTCCTTTGGGAGTCAATTATCTGTCCCAAATGCTGCCCAAAATTTGCAAAGAGGCCGGGACGAGAACGACCTACACCAATCACAGTCTGAGGGTCACTTCAATTCAAAGACTCACCGAAACGAGGGAGATCATGGCGGTATGTTTGCACAGGTATGTTTAGCCAAAATATTGACGCAAAAGGGTTGGCAATTTGTTCCAGAAACAAGTGGTTTATGGTCTAAATGTATGTGTATATTGTCTGTGGATGACGTATGATGACCATTAAAAGTTCGTCCAATCATTGCATTCGGTCCAATAACATGTCCTACCTGCCTGTCAACATGTATTTCTATAGGCTACCTCCGCACACCCTTCTCGAGCAAACAAAATGTTGCACATTTTTTTAATAAATTTGAAATATATTTTATGTAATAATAACACTAAATTGACTTTTTAAAACACATCCCCAAAAAAGTCCCTCCAAGGAGATCTTCCAGTGGTGTTTTCTCAGGAGGAGGTCTGTCTGTTTCAGGAGGAGGGACACTGGCAATAGCAGAAATAAAAAGACTATACAATTAAATCACACCAGTGACAGGGGTTTAACATTGTTATAAAGGCAAGATTTTAATATTATTTTATTAATAATTTAAATTTGCATCATTACATTTGCAAGAGTTAGAAAACCAGAACACATTTAGAAAATATGCCATAATAATGTTTACCTTTTAAAATTTCAAAAAGAAGCTGGTCATTTTCCAGGTTCCAAACTATCGCTAATTTTATATTCATGCAAAAGTTACATTCTGGTTATTTGTTTGACCGGACGGGCGTAAAGAATGCTTATATTTCATACCGTTTCTTTAACTTTAACTTAAACTTCGTTTATAAAACTCTGTTGTTTAAAAGCAAAATCACATTGACAATTGTGCTTGTATACTGAAGGTGCCTTCACGTAAAAAGCCTTCTCAGCCTCGTAGAGCTGGTAATTACAATTTGTAAGCTGGACATTTTCGGAGAGGTCCTGCTTGTACAGTACCATGTGACCGCTGTACCACCTGACCACTCCAGATTCATTTCAGTGTAAAACATTCTAACTGGCTTTCAGAAATACCCTTGATGTTTACTAGATATAAAACGTTTTAGTTGTTTTAGTTGTGTTGTAGGTTAGAATGACACTGCTTATTGTTCACCTGCAAAAAAAATCACAACTTCTTTCCCTTTATATACTCTGATCTGAGTGTACACAGCAAACGCAGATGGTAGAGTGACACAAAGAGTGAAACCCAGTGCTGTGATACCAAATATCAGCACTTTTTGAATGCCACTTAAACAATTGATTTACAGATTCTGATATTAAAACCATTTAATGCACAGGTAATTCCTGTGAGTTTATTAATGTGCTGCTTTCATTGAAGCGCACGCAGAAACTCTCGATGATAATAGCACAAACTCTATCTTTATTTCTGTCTGATTTAAAGCAGGCAGAATGCTAGATATAACGTTCTCTAGCTGACAAAAATAACCATAATTGTTCTCCTTCTGGTCAAATATTGCACTGCAAACATCAATAACAGCTTAAACTTGTCGATGCTGGCAAATGATAAGAGGGATAATCCACGGCTGGCTGTGCATTAAACGATTTAATGCACTTAATGCACTCTGCTTCTCGTCGAGTGGTCTCCATTTCGTGCATTAATGGACAGTTAGACATGGATTACCCCTTACTTAACTATTAACTAATCACATACAGCCGTTGGATAAAAAATATGATGAAATAAAGTAGCTAAAGCAAAGCTAAAGAGAAATATACTATACACACACACCAGCAACTTCGTAGTACACCTTTGCTAGTACCGGATTGAGCCCCCTTTTTCCTTCAGAACTGCCTTACTTATTCGTGTCATAGATTCAAGAAGCTGCTGGAAACATTCCTCAGAGATGTTGGTCCATGTTGACGACATCATCACGCAGTTGCCTCATCCATGATGTGAATCTTTTGTTCCACCACATCTCAAAGCTGCTCTATTGGATTTAGAGCTGGTGACTGTGGAGACATTTTGAGTATAGTGAATACATAGTCATGTTTGAGAAAATTTGAGCCGTGTTTCTTTACAAAGTGACATCGTCAACTACTGGCCTTGCAGAGTTTTCTTTTCTTTTCTTTTTTTACAGAGTTTTTAGTCATTTTCATGGATCATAGGATTGATTTGATAAGGTTGCCGTCTGTACGTTTTTAGTACATCGTTGTCATGTAAACTTACCCTAAGATGTGTGGACTCTAAAAGTGTAAGGCATGTTATTATTGTTTTATTACACCATATAATATTTATCAGTTATTCCAAGTTTTTAGAAACTTTTCATATTTGTAAAGTCAATATTCAAAGGTTACATTTCTTTACATTTATAAACTGTCACATAATTGTTGGAAGCACATTGTCATCTTGAAAGTCCTTAGTCAATGGACGCAAATACTGTTTTGTAATATGGTATGTATATGAAATATCTGTGAATTAACAAATAATGTCTAAGTAAGATAGCATTCAAATAATTAGAAAAGTGAAATTATGAGACTGTTGTTTGTATTGTTGTCTTGCAGTGTTCCGGTTGAGATGAACACTCAGTGGCAGCAGGAATCCGCTCCATTTTCCCCCAGCAGTGAGCTTGACTCCAGCTCCGCCAAACAGGAGAGTCCCGTGAGCAGCCACAGCTGGGTGAAACAGGAACCGGAGCCTGAAGTAATCCAGTGGGAAAATATGAACTCGGAGGCCGCCACTGACGCGGAGCAGGACAAATCTATGAGCAGTGCTGTTGCTGGTATGATATTTATAATTTTTTTTTTGAGAATCCATGTCAATGAGCTCATTAGCATCTCCACATTTCAATTATGGGACGTAGATTGAGTGAAAATACATGACTCTTTTTCTCAGCAGCGGACCCGAACCCAATGGAAGGGTTACCCAGCGGTGTTATGCTGACCATCACTAAACTTCAGTGTCTGCTGGAGAGCAAGCAGGAGAGGATTGACGCTCTGGAGAGACAGGTGCAGGATCTACAGGAGGATCGCAGGTTCCTCCGCTCTCAGATCGAGAACCTCACTGGCGCTCGCTTGGTTCCGGTGCCTGAAGGTGTGGTGGAAAGATGAGAAGAAGAAAAAAATTGGCCTTGTTCAAAACACTTTGCTCAAGAATGAAGAGAACTGCATTATAATAGATATGATATGTGAAATATATATTTGTATCAGCACAAAATTATTTTAAATTTCATGACATTGCATTTGGTTACAATTACTTTGTCACAAGTATAGCATTTTACCACACACAAAATTACAAATAAAGTATAACCAACATGACATGCCGGTTTCTTTAATGATCTACAAAACATTAAAATAATGTTCTAGCTAAATATACCAAGACAACAAATAACCGTAGTGTCTTTTTGACTGTGACTGTTCACATTAAGATTCCAGACTTCACTTTTTTAAATCTAAGATTTTACATAGTCATTTCATGTAAATGTATTTTCAGCTCAAATGATGAATGAATGAAGTTTGCAGTTGATGTTCTATTTCCTGTTACACTTGCACTTGCTCAAGTTCTCTTGTTTTCTACCATTCTCGGTTCCTACAGCGAGCACATCAGTGTTCTCAGGGCCCAGGTCGCGTAAAAGGCGGCGTAAGAGCTCGTCCAGCTCGTATGCCACTGATGAATCCAGCAGCTCTTCTTCATCTGAAGAGTCCAGCAGCGTCAGGAAAAAGAGACGCCACAAGAAGAAAGGGAAGAGAGGTACACGACGAGTCGCACTTTTACAGTAACTTGGCAAATGTTCTTCCACTGTCATTTTTTTATATCTAGAATCGGGATTGTTCATAAATTCACCTTAGCTGTTAAGGTCCATTGTTTGCACTATGGAGAGCATACATTTTTCTGTTTTTGCAACGTTTTTTAGTTTTTTTCAAGCAATGTAGCCAATCCCAAACATATATGTAGATTTTGTGAACGCAATGGCCAATCAGAGGTGTTTAAGTCAGAATCCACTCACCAGTCAAAACACCGGAGTTTGTGTTCAGTGCTGAGTTCTGCACACTCACGATTCCTCTCACTATTACAAATGAAGTATAGAGACGATGACTCATTGTGCAGTGTAGACCTCTTTATTGATTATAGCGAAATCGAGATCGTAATTTAAAATTAGTGACAGCTTTTTTTGTGATTTATAAATCACGCATGCAGTAGCCTATGCTTGCTTTTCTGTTCAAATTAAGTTGTTTGTGATGCTTTAATAACAAATAAGTCATCGGGAGCGGTTATGTTGAGTTGTGGCTAGGCGACACGTTGAGAGTATTTCACTGAAGTTTCATGAAAGTACTGAAATAATCTATGTATACTTTACTTGCGGGTGGGAGCAGGAGAAAGTGAAGACATTTTGATTTGAGCTGTATTTCAATTTCTTTTCAACAGGGTATGTTTCCCAGTGTGACTAGGTCTTGATCTGCCTTCATCAAGAAGAAGAAGAGTATGAGTTGGGCTTTCCGTCCAAGTCTGTCTATACCGTAAAAGGACCTTATTTGGGCCCTCCATCTTCTGGCCTGGGACAGCGCTCCTGGTTGACCCTCCCTGACTGTCCAAAACTGGTCTGTTCCTCTGGTGGGTCAGGCCTTGTGAGGAAACACCCTCAGCGTCTCTGCAGAGCTGTTCAGTTTGTAATTCTACAACCCGGAAAAGACTCAAGATTTCTGAGCCTTGACCTAGTGGGTTTTGGTTTATGAGTACATATGAGTGTTCTTTTTGCTTTAAAAATGCAAGTTGCTATTAAGAATTACACTGATTTGTCATAGTAACTCACATTCTTCTTATGCTACTCTGAAAACCATTAGGATAACCCTAAGATAACCTTAGTCTTCCGGGTTGGCCTACGATATCATACCTGAACAGCTGTTTTGTGATGACGAATCCCTCAGGAGAAGGATGGAGCGGATGAAGGCTTCTAGGACTGCTGAACAAACGAGCATTCTCAGTGTTTGGACACTAGAGGCGCTCTGAGACTAATGCAAAGTGAAAATAAGAGGCTCTGGGCCCTGGAAGGAAATAAAAGTGGTGGGTGACATTAAAACATGTTATGCATAATCACTAGTTTTATCATATGAATTATCGTGCGTCTGTCTCTTAGAGGTTTTAAGTGGTTTGTGTAATAAATGCACAGATCTCTTAGAACTGTGTTTTTTTTAATCTTGTTGCATACAGTGAAGTAGCTCATCCAGTCCACTCGAAGCACAGATTTGGTGTGCATGTATGCGTTAGTTGCATATTGTGTCTGTTTTTTGTTTTCTTCTTCACACAAGGTTGTATTCTCTAACAATTCCATCACATGTTCCTTTATGTCAGGGTAATTTAAATCTGGCCCTCGTGGCTCTGTCCCACTGTCCTGCAGAGTTTAGCTCCAACCCGAATCAAACACACCTGATCATCAGTACCTGCAGGATTACTAAAACATTGCAGAGCTAAACTTCCCTCAAGAGCCAGAGTTGAAGAACACTGCTTGTGCTTTATTTTCATTCTATGGTTTTGAAATGTCTGCAGTTGTTTTACAATTAAAGGTGCTGCAAGTGATTTTAGCCGTCGTGCTCTCTTAAACCAGGGATATTTGAACAATTTTGATGTCGCTGACCTTTAAATATGTTCTCCTTTCCTTACTAATAACAATTGTGTATACATTTAAATATGTTTAAAGAACCATTTATACAGTAACTTACTGATAGAAATGTGTACAATATTATCTGGAAAATATTTAAATATATTTACATATCTCTGTCTGTTTTTACATTATATGTCAACAATTTTACATTATATGTCTGTTTTTCTACCATTAGTGTACTGTAAGACATACTGTAAGAAACAAAATATAAGATATTCTGTCTTTAGAAAACAGAATAAAAAGGCAGTCAAGAGCTGTAAATGTAATTATTTTAATATTTTTTAATTATTTTAATACTTTTTTTCCCTCAGAACTTTTGAGGGACCCCTCATCTGAAACCACATGCTCTCTATAACACATCCTCCAAAAAATGACTTTCAACTTCATGTCTACAACACCAAATGCCCAAAATAACTGACAGGAAGAAAAGTTCTTTGATTGCAGAAAAGTGACATTTTATGCAAATAAAATAGTCTTCACTCATACCTTTAAATTCTATTTTATTTTGAGCTGTTGGTCTAGTTACTTATGTCAAGTACTCACACGACTGAATTACACCGTCTAGAACTCACATAACGATATTGCTTTATGTTAGATGTTCCTCTTTTCTTATTTCCCCCATCTAATACAAGAGATTATAATGGACTCTTATTTTTTCATTAATTTCAGGCTATCTGGAAGTATGTGCGTCCAGATATTTTTAATTTTTTTCTGGCTTGCAAAAAGGTGGGGTGCACGTGCGACTGGGGTCACATGTAGCAAATATCAGATACTAAAGGTGTGTTCGACTTCATGCAGCTCTGCGCAGACCGATCGGTGGATGACTTGAAGCAGTGCATGCCGGTTAGAAATTAGCACCACTTTCTTTGCCCTTGAACAGTTCCCTAGCCCTTTTCAACCAAGGCAGAGCTGTTGCTGGTTCGGAGCCAGAGCCTAGTTTCAAATCGGTTCTTTGTTTATCGACCACCAAAGCACCAGCTCCGAACCAGTAAAAGTAGCACCACATCATTGCTGGTCTAGAAGTAAGAACCGCTTACGTCAGCGGCTGGGGGCGGGGTTGCCGTGACCAACAAGACAAACAGAAACTTGTGACCGCCATTTTTTAAATAGCAGCTAATCGTGCTGCTGCTCGATTGTAATCTCCGTTTATGCAAGTTACGGCTAGTTGCACGAACGTGCTGGATTCGCCGTGTTTGGATACCGATGTAGGTTTGCAAAGCCATACGCATAAATCGTAACGCAACGATCGCCATTGTTGATGGAAGGCTTGTTCGAGATGCATCGGAGCGGCGTGGACTGATCGGAGCTGCGGGAGTGTTTGGAGAGCATACGACTCCTTCTGCTTTTGGATCGCTCTCGCAGTTCGAGATTCACAGTGCCGAACCATCTCGAAGAAGCCTGGTGTGTTTGTGTGTGCCGCGCTAGCGTTGCTGGGCAACATGACATGTATACAGTGACGTAAGATCTTGCTCTGTGATGGCTCTCTAGCCTGTGGAAAGGCAAACCGGTTCTTTAAAAGCTCGTCAGTTGAACCAACTCCGAACCGGCACTAGGTCTACCTCTGAACCAGCACCTGGTTCTTGTTGGTGGAAAAGGGGTAGCAGCTATTTGACGACGCTGGAAGGGACGTCCGACTCATTTCTGCGAATCGGTTCTTATGAAAAGTTCGTTTCAAAGAACCTGACGGTTCAGAGATTATTTTTACGTAATTACGTCATTACGCTGTCCCTGCTGCCATCCCGTATTACACAGCTGTTTATTATGGTCTTTGAATATAAGATGTATGGCTGATTTGTTTCATGTTTTAATAAAATGCAAAAAAAACATGCAAGTTTCAGTTGTAATCTGCAATTCAGTTATGAAATAAAACTTACTTTTCTCATAATCCGGCAGTACATTTGACCTGGTCAAATTCTTGATTCACTTCTGTTATCACCGCTACAGTTCTTGTTCAAATGAGTCAGTTGACTCGAGATCCGGGCGGAGTGATTCAGTCAGGTTCCAATTCGTGAACGAGGCGTTCAGTCGGGGAACCCGTGCAACTAATTCCTTGAAAGGATCCAACTAAAACAATCGTTCACGAATAAGCTAATTAGCTATTTGACATGATTCTCTGAATTAAAACGCATCTTGATATTTTGATGTAGTTGGTGGTGGACAAAACATGTCTAGGTGGTGTAACCGTTGTTAAATTATGAATAAGAGAAAGTCTTAGCACAAGCTTGAGATCCTTGAAAAACAACGAATCAAGCAGTTTATGACAAGTATTACTTCTATGAAAACGTGCAGTGAAGCTGTTCTGTGTGGTGTAACCAGCCCCTCCCCCATCGCTGGTGTAACCGACGACATGAAGGAAGCCGTTCTGCTGTCATGTGACCGTGAAACAGGAAATGGTGTGACTGAGAAGAACACTGCAAATCCTCATGGCTGTGTGTCAAGGTTAGTATGTCTTTCAAAATAGCTGATCATTTGATCTTTCTATGACATGGCAAGTTTGTTGAGGTTTACATATAAATGGGAATGTCTTTTGGAGGGTCATAATTCAAAAATCCTTTTTATTCAGAAACATTTCGACACTAAAATGTCAAATGGTGTAACCTGTCACCACATTTGACTCTCATGGATATATCTAGCACAAACTATGGTGATTTATTGATGCGAAATATGTTGCCTAAAGGTATGTCCCATTTATATTCTTGCCTTAAAATATAATTCAAAATAATAATAATAATAATAAATAAATTCCAAAATAATTGTATTGTAAAGTGTTTTTTTTTCTTCTTCTATTTGAAGATGCCACTATCAAACAATGAGAAATCAGCTCGACACAGAGCAAAGGTGAATGCTGATCCTGTTGCCAGGGCCAGATACCTTGCAAAAAGAAGAGAGAGGTGTTTGAATTTTATTCCACAGCAAATTATTAATAGCAAACAATTCACTTATTCAAATAACATTGATCTTATCCTAAGTTTTACTATTATATATTACCATAAACAATAGTAATGTATTATGCAAATATGAAATTATTACATTATAACAATTTTTGTTTGAAAATTCTTAGCTATCAACGAAGAAAGACCGAGGGAAAGACGAAACATCCTGCAGTAGCTGAACTCTCGAAGGAAAGACAGGCAGAATTGAGGAACAAATGGAGACAGTACCAGAGAAGCCACAGAAACAAGATTCGTAGTTTACCTCTGCAATCCTGGTATGTTCCTTCAATTGTTGCAAAACTGAATATGGCAGTAACCGTTATTTTGTATCATTTTCATGTCTTTCTAGTATTAATACAATAATAATAGTAATAATAATGTTTATTACTTTAAATACACTTTTTGGTAATCCTGTTGTAATTACTAAAAAAATGGATTAGGACATGATAGCAGCTGCACGAACACAACCACTGTTGTCATGAATATTCTCATCCACTGTTTTGTGGATATTTATTATTATTAATGTAAGAAAATAACATGTAACCATTTGACAAAATAAGTTTTTAAAGATTTGTTCATCATCTTGAAAATCCTTGAATAGTAATTTTTAAACCTAAATGGATATAATGAAATTCAACACGCTGCATTCACAACCCATTCTACTTTCTCTTTCTGTTTTTGTTTATTTTTTTAATTACATGCATATATGAATCATGCACAAAAATATCACTATAGAGGGAATGCATTAACGTCACGTTCCCGCCGGAACACGTCCCCTCAGCCGGACTGAGTGCCAGAAGAGCTGCTGCGTGACTGGATTTAATAGATGAAACTGCGAAAACGCGAGTAAAACAAACAATTATCAGTTTAAACTAAATGTAGCGTTGCGGTGCGAGAGATTAGAGAGGGTTGTTTACCACACTCTTAAAGGGTAACTAAACCAACTTTTTTTAGTTAATGATCTGTAAGAATGGGGCTTTATTAGTACTGGTCATTGATTCAAGTAATTGTTTTGACATTTGTGTATAAAGTGTTTTAATTCTACAATATATGGTGTAAAAACGTCTGAGTGCTGCCCTCTTCAGGTTGAACGGTGGCTACTGCAGTTGAATTTTCCTATTGGCTGTTTACGGTAGTTCGTGACGTAAGCAGTGAGAGCTGACGTAGGCAGCTTCCAGCTCACCACGCCCTTGGTACGAGCTAGCACGCCCATGGCAGTATAAAAACCATCTTGTTTCGTCAAAACCTCTGTAGCGAAGATCAGGATAGAGTATTTTAGCATCTATTTAGCATAGCATTTATATAGTTATTTAGATTATTTCGTGTAGCCTAGGTAGTTAATTAGCATATTTGTTAGTGTAGTATTGTTACAAGCATAGTTAGTTAGTAGCATAGTATTGCGTCAGTTAGGATAGCTTCCAGTTAGCGTAGAATATCTGTATTTAGTACAGTGGTCAGGATGGTACGTAGGTGTAGTGTTGCTGGTTGCAAAAGCACTGCTGGACTGTATAGGTTTCCAGCAGACTTGGAAATTAGGCGCCAGTGGTTGCATGTCCTTGGCCTGGAAGACCGCGAGTTCCCGCCTAGAGCTGGAGGAGTGTGCAAACTGCATTTTACGCGGGATTGCTTCTCCAATGCAATGGAGGTGGAAATGGGCTTCTCCACACAGCTCGCGCTGAAAAGCGACGCAGTGCCAAACGCTGCTCCTCCTGCATGGACTCCACCACCGCAGCGGCGTCTTGAGGTGAGTGATCATATATATTTGAATCACATTTTATGGTTTGGCTAAAGTTAATCCCCTGGGGTCGACAAACGCCCCGGGGCATTTTGCTGGATTTTTTCACATAGCGGCAAAATATGAATATGCCTACATGCCTGCACTATTGACATCAACTCGATAAAACTCATCAGATCCATGTACATGTCGTCTTGCGACCGTGTGAGGAATAATAATAACATAATAGTAATACTCCTGGAGAAAATTACCTCAGAGGTTTATGAGTTAATTAACGTTAACTATAAACATTTTAAAATCTCTAAAATTACTGAATATAAGACCGTAATCGTAAACCATAACACATTTATTTTTTAGCCTACTATGACCAGAGAAATTGGGTGCCAGACTGAACCAGTCGGCTCCAGATCTGCAGGTGTGCAGGCTAACATGAAGCCAATGAGGAGAAGCAAAGGTGATTTTGAATACTATGGAGCTTTTGAATGTTTTTCATCATATAGTTAAGATTATATAATTTTGTTTGGTACTTTCGCTGCTTATTGACAACAAATCTATTATTAATCTGTGCAGCCACCCAGGTCAGAATGCCTAACAGGAGTGTGTCGTGTGACACAGGCACACTGATGGAGCCTTTCACAGAGTGTCCCGGGGCAACCTCTACACCAATAAAGAGGAAAAGATGTGAGGTGTCCACTGATGACTCCAGCTACCATCAAGATGGAATTGAGAGCACCATGAACAGTACAAGGTAATGCGTTTAGTCCCATTAGGTTCTCTTACGAGAGGTTCTCTCGTATTGCGTAAGTTTAGCTTACGCTACGGGAAAGATTCATCTTCTCGAGATACTGAAGCCAAAAAATTATCCTTAATTTTGTATAACTTGTCAACGCAGTGCAGCAGCTAGCAGACCTAGAGCAGGCCATCTCGCGTGCTCATTGGCTGCCCTGCGGGCAACTGCTGCAGCCTACCAGTGCGCCCGGCGTGACGTCACGCCCAATGAAGGGCGCCCGCGCCTTTATAGCGTCACAGCCCACCAGATAGGCGTGGCTTAGCGTATAAAATAGGGGCTGTAGGCTGAATTCTCTGATTTTTCGACTCTTCAGCGAGCTCTTCGCATCGCTGGATTTGAGAGAAGCCACCGCCGCCGTCGAACAGCGAACAGCCAGCTTAGGACAGCGCTGAGGAAGCCGGCCGTCTTCGCCACCTTCAGCCATCCGTGCGAGCTACGCTATCCGGCGACGTATCCTTTTTTGCAAATCATTCTAAAAGAGCAGCGAGCGTCTTTTTAAAGATGCCTCGCACTTCCTGCGGCTCGTGTAAAGCCCCGCTCAGCGCCGGAGACCGCCACCTGATCTGCGCTCTCTGCCTGGGCCTGGAACACGCAGAGCTCGCCCTCGCGTCCGGGGGCTGCAAGCTCTGTGAGGAGCTTCCGCTGCCGAACAGGCTCGACGGCTGCTTCCTTCAAAGTCGCCGCCGCGCAGTTTCAGAAACCAGGCCCGCTCCATTCCTGCCGGAACTTCATGCGGAGCTGACGAAGTCGTGGAATTCACCTTTTTCTGCTAGACTTCAGTCACAGGCCTCCGCGTCGCTCTCCCGAGTGGACGGCGCCGCCGAGAAAGGGTACACAGCGATTCCCCCTGTGGAAGAGGCGGTCGCAGCGCACCTTTGCCCGCCCTCCGCGAGATGGCGGTCACGGTCAGCCCTCCCGTCTAAAGCCTGCAGAGCCACTTCCGCCTTGGTCGGCCGCGCTTATGCCGCCTCCGGCCAGGCCGCGTCTGCTCTACACTCGATGGCTGTGCTTCAGATCCTGCAAGCCGACCTCCTCCGTGAATGGGATGAGAAGGGCCGGGACCCAGCTGCGGTTACGGATTTGAGAAGCGCGACGGATCTTTCTCTCCGCGCCACCAAAGCTGCAGCCCAGGCCATCGGACGAGCCATGGCCGCGTTAACCGTGACGGAGAGGCACCTCTGGTTAACGCTCGCGGATATGAGGGAAACTGAGCGAGCCAACTTTCTGAACGCCACGCTTTCCCCCACTGGTCTCTTCGGCCCAGCGGTGAACGGGATTTTTGACCGCTTCTCTATGGTGCAAAAGACCACGCAGGCCATGAACCTCTTCCTGCCGCGACGCTCGAGTTCCGCCACAGGCCGCTCTCGCGAGAGACAAAGCCAGCCTCCTGTGCGAACCAGCACCCAGCGTCCAGCACAGCCTCAGCATCAGCCTTCGCAGCGACGTCAGGGCGGCCGCCCTAGATCGCGCTCAGACAGCCGTCGCAGACCGCCGCCCCCCAGAGGGCCTCGGCAAAGGCTCACGCTGTAGTCTGAGCACGCGAAGCCCTCCTAACAGCGGGAGAGAAAAGACGCGCGTGTCCCGCTGCGGCCGGACCGCCGTCAAAGTTCATTTCCCTGTCAGTCCCCTTCGAACAGGCTACTGCAGTGGTTCAACTAGCAGCCAACGAGCCGGTTTATTCACCCTCTCGCCTGCACACAAACGCCGTTTTCACGGCGACCCAGAGAAATCTCAAAAAGAGTATAATGTCTGGTCCGGCTCACGCCGTCAGTGTTTTAAGTGTAGTGAATGTGCCCACGCCCCAGTGTTCACCCCTACACATAAGCACTCAAAATCCCGTGTCACTCACAGAGCACACTCTCATAAAGCGCAGAAAAGCCGCTCGAGTGTTGAATGTAAGAAATGTGTCCACAGGTCTGTGCCCACTATCTGCCCGCTCTGTTACACGATCAAAGAAGCTTATGAACGTAAGTCTCGTGCCCGCCAGAGAGCGCTCACGCTTGCTAACACAAACCTTCCCCCGGGTCCCGCCTGTGCGTTTAAGTGTTATCACGAAACACAGGGCGTTAATAAAACGCTCCCCATCTACTATGATCGGGGCGTCAGATACAGTTGTAAGTCTCGTGCCCGCGTGCGCGCGCTCACGCTTACAGAGAGCTCTCCCGCCCAGAGCGCTGCTCGCGCGTCAAAGTGTGGCAAAAGTATGTTCCCCATCCCTTATGATCGGGACATCTCACATAAGTCAGCCGGTCTCGGCTGTCAGCGAGCGGCCATTGCCCGCGCGCGCTCTCGGCTCTGGTTCAGTTTCACAAGCCCGCAAATGGCGGCGGTCTGAACCCGGAGGCAATTCGCCCCCTGGCGGCTCACATAGCTGCGTGGGAAACTATCCCAGGGATTTCAGAATGGGTGTTGAGCACAATAAAGTAGGGCTATGCACTTCAATTCGTTCGCCGTCCTCCGCGCTTTCAAGCCCGGACCGCGACGATAGTGAATGCGGAAGTAGCACACCTACTTCACGCAGAAATAGCAAAGCTGCTGTGCAAAGGGGCTATAGAAAAGGTGCCGCCTTCTCTGAGCGAGTCAGGCTTTTACAGCCGATTTTTTCTCGTACCCAAGAAGGACGGAGCCTTCAGACCTATCCTAGATCTGAGATATTTGAACAAAGTGCTTGTAAAAAGACCGTTCAAAATGCTTACGACCAGAAAAATCCTCGCGCACGTTCGCCCGAGGGACTGGTTTATTTCTTTAGATCTGAAGGATGCCTATTTTCAGATTCAGATAGTACCCCGTCACAGGCAATTTTTGAGATTCGCCTTCGACGGTCAGGCATATCAATACACCGTCCTGCCGCCGGCCTGTCCCTAGCACCCCGTACATTTACAAAGTGCATGGACGCGGCGCTCGCCCCCCTGAGAAGTCAGGGGCTGCGCATAATGAACTATCTGGACGATTGGCTGATATTGGCACAGTCAGAGACAGAACTACTATCTCACAGAACAGTGCTTCTCAGTCATCTGGAAAGCTTGGGTCTCACGGTCAACTGGACCAAGAGCAAATTACTGCCCAGCCAGTCAATTTCCTTTTTAGGAATAGAACTGGACTCGGTGACCATGACGGCTCGTTTATTGACACAGCGCGTGCGCCGTGTTCGCCACCTAGCCGCATCTTTCCAGAAGGGCAGCTTTCTCCCTTTGAAAACATTTCAAAGGATGTTGGGCTGTATGGCATCAGCTGCAGCGGTGCTCCAGCTGGGCCTACTGCGCATGCGCCCGCTCCAACGCTGGTTGAACGCTCGCGCGCCTCGCCGAGCCTGGGTGTCTGGCGGCCAGAAAATCAGAGTGACTCAGACCTGCATAACAGCTCTGCAGCCCTGGTTAGTGGCCGATTGGTACCAGCATGGAGTAATGATGGGAACCATCTCTTATCGGAAGGTCATCTCGACAGACGCGTCCAACTCGGGTTGGGGCGCGCTGTTCGAGGGCAGACCGGCCTTTGGCCAGTGGTCAGACCAGGAGAAGGGTTTTCACATAAACTGTCTGGAAATGATAGCGGTCGAGAACGCGCTGAAGTGCTTCCTCCCGTTTATACAGGACCAGCATGTTCTTGTCCGCTCGGACAACACATCTGTGGTATCCTATGTAAACCGTCAGGGCGGATCCAGAAATCTCTGCAATCTGACGGAACGCCTCCTTATTTGGTCACAGACGAACCTGCGCTCGCTGAGGGCGGCGCATGTGCCTGGCCATTTGAACGACGGCCCAGACAGACTGTCCAAGGACAATGTTCCCCGAGGGGAATGGTCCCTGCGCCCCCAAACGGTCCAGAAACTGTGGCGCCTATTCGGCAGAGCGGAAGTCGACCTGTTTGCGTCAAAAGACAACGCTCAATGCCCGATGTTCTTCTCGAAGGACGAGGACGCGCTGGCCCAGGTTTGGCCCAGCCTCCCGCTATATGCTTTCCCTCCGGTCTCTCTGTTGCCACAGGTGATCAAGAGGATCAGGGAAACGCGCCACTCGGTGCTCCTCATAGCCCCGCGTTGGGAGAATCAGACTTGGTTCCCGGAACTGGCACGGCTGTCACATACAGCTCCGTGGCCGATTCCGGTGAGGGCAGATCTCCTCTCTCAAGCTCGCGGCACGATCTGGCATCCCCATCCAGAGCGCTGGTCTCTGCATGCATGGTTGATCAACGGGTACTCGTTGCCCTGCCAGAAGGAGTGATGAACACGATCACGCAGTCTAGAGCCCCTTCCACGAGAAGGCTCTACGCGTCTAAATGGTCGGTGTTCTCTGGATGGTGCACCGACAGAGGTCTGGACCCGCGGACATGCGGGGTGGCGCATCTGCTCACTTTCCTACAAGAGCTGTTGGATAAGGGAAGATCCCCATCCACGCTCAAAGTTTACGTGGCGGCCGTAGCAGCATTCGCGGAATCGACGCACGGCCAGTCACTGGGAAGACATGAGTTGGTCATCCGGTTCCTTAGAGGAGCTAGAAGGATGAATCCGCCGCGCCCCCCGTCGGTTCCCATGTGGGATCTTTCACTGGTCCTCGAGGCCCTGAAAGCTTTTCCATTTGAACCACTAGACTCCGTGGAGTTGAAATATCTATCACTAAAAGCCGTTTTTCTGACTGCACTGTCGTCAGTAAAACGTGTAGGGGATCTGCACGCGCTGTCTGTCAGCGCGTCGTGTCTTGAGTTCGGACCAAATGACTCTAAAGTCATCCTCAGACCTAGACATGGTTATGTCCCTAAAGTGATGGGCACTCCATTCAGAGCGCAAGTTATTTCGCTGTCAGCTCTGCCAGCATCTGACAGCGAAAGTGATGTGAATCTCCTCTGCCCTGTCAGAGCGCTGAGGTTTTACATTACGCGCTCCGCCTCCTTCAGGCGTTCGGAACAGCTTTTCGTTTCGTTTGGTGGGCGCGCCAAGGGGCTTGCCTCCTCGAAACAGAGCCTGTCCAGATGGATAGTGGACGCTATAGCGGCAGCTTACGCGTCAAAAGGCCTGCAATGCCCTCTGGGCATCAGGGCTCATTCCACGAGAGGTGTGGCCTCGTCGTGGGCATGGTCCAGTGGAATTTCTATCCATGACATATGTGTAGCGGCGGGCTGGAGCTCCCCGTCTACCTTTGTCAGGTTTTATAACCTAGAAGTTCCTGCCTTGCAGGCTAAACTGTTGTCAGTCTGAAAAGAGGAGTATTCTGCCCAGATCTCCTGCTCAGATCACGTTCATGACTCAGCTCTCCTGGTTGAGCTGCACTAAGTAGGGTATGTGCCATATGACTATACAGACCGGCGCGCTGCTCTGTATTCCCTATGTGTGCTTATGTACAAGTGATGGCCCGCGTGGCTGGCCACCTTATTTTTTCCACTTATGGGGTTCCCCTTAAGCTCGGGGTCTCATGTGGATGCTTGGCGCGCACGGCGTTGACAAAGTGTTCCCGTAGCGTAAGCTAAACTTACCCAATACGAGAGAACCTCTCGTAAGAGAACGATACTCGGTTACTAACGTAACCTCGGTTCTCTCTAGAGAGGGAACGAGTATTGCGTAACCGGCCGTGCTCACGCCACGAGCGACTTCGCTTCAGTCGTCAACAAACCAGAGAATTCAGCCTACAGCCCCTATTTTATACGCTAAGCCACGCCTATCTGGTGGGCTGTGACGCTATAAAGGCGCGGGCGCCCTTCATTGGGCGTGACGTCACGCCGGGCGCACTGGTAGGCTGCAGCAGTTGCCCGCAGGGCAGCCAATGAGCACGCGAGATGGCCTGCTCTAGGTCTGCTAGCTGCTGCACTGCGTTGACAAGTTATACAAAATTAAGGATAATTTTTTGGCTTCAGTATCTCGAGAAGATGAATCTTTCCCGTAGCGTAAGCTAAACTTACGCAATACTCGTTCCCTCTCTAGAGAGAACCGAGGTTACGTTAGTAACCGAGTATCGTTTTTCAGTTAGGCTATATTTGAATGTTCTAATTTAGCAATTAACATTACTTGTTTTTAAATACTTTTGATTTGTTGTCATTAAGTTATTTCTGATACATATTTCTGATACATACACGTTACATAACCAAATTATGATTATTTATGCTTTTATTTAAATTTGTTTTCTTTTTTTTCCCCACTCCACCAATCTGGTCACACCTGTGTACTACCTACAACATGAGAATTGTTTATCACTACTTTGTTAGGATGATTTATTTAATATTTGGTATGTGGAGGTTGTGTTTTTTCAGGGTTTGTACAAGGTGCTTAAATGCTTGAACTTGAATTTGACTTGAAATTTATGAAATGGAGCTTAAAATATTTAAATATCATAAATATATATATATGTGAAATTAGTGTTTCATTTTATTGATAAAGCAATCTTTTCACAAAAAAATATATCTATCAGATAGGCTGAAGCTTTAGAACCATTTTGCATGGCTATGAGTGTGATATTGTTCATAAATATCAAAGTACATGATACAGCTTTCATTCTTCAGGTCAACCATATTCATGAGGTGGAAATCTGTTTGAATGCGATATCTTTGTCATAGTAACCTTTCAATTGTTAAAGTTTCCATTGTCATTGCATCTGCTACACTTTATTTTGTATAGCTTTATTTTATTTTGTTTATTTCTGTTTACCTAATTATCTGTATGAACCCTGGTTTTGTGTAAAGTACTTATTAAATTAATTAACTGGATTTAACACTCTGGTCATGTCATATTTCATAGCTATACCTTGGGTATCTCCCTACAACAGACATTCTCTACCAGGGACAGTGAGCTGCAGTGCCCACAGGTGCACCTGTTGAGACAGAATCATTTGTAATTATAGAGGGAGACTTGAAATATATGTTTTTCGCTTAATTATTAACACTACGTCATACCAAAATTAACCTAAATGCATGGGTTTTAATTTTCTGATAGTTCCGTTAGCATTTGCTATGAGCATTAGCTTAATATAGCCATAATGCTAATGTTTTACCATTCAGACACTGGCTCCATTCTCCCTTGCGCGGCTGCTTCGCTAGCATCGTCGGATGCCGATCGCGATGCGGGAGTTAAGACCGCAGTTTGAGCCAATGGCTCGAATTGATATGGCTCTGGCCCAGTGTCCACAGACAATTCACCCTTCTCAACTTCAGGTGAAGGTGGGGGATAAAAATCCTCGACTTCAAATGACCGCTCTGTGGCAAAGCTACTTGCGCCACTCCAGTCACTCTCCATTTAAGAGTCTGACAGCAGCTGTCAATGAATCCATCTCTGCGGGTCTCAGGTGCACGCCCCCCCGCTCAGCCCCGCCTTCGGTTCGTCCCCTCTATCTCCGCTGGGCTCTGCCCACTTTTCCAGCATTTTTCAAATATTGCCAGTGGGTGGAGTCAGGGTCTGAGCAGGGGTTTAGTTACCCTTTAAAAAGGAAGAGGCCAGCAATGGTAATATAAGATCGACTAAGCCACCCTGGACAACCGGGGAAATAATAGCCCTAAGGGCACACAGGTTCGTCTTGAATGAGTGGGTGAGAAGACATGAGTCGTATAGAAGTAGAAAAGTTTATTATGTTTGTCAATATTGACTAATAAATAGCTAAAACTTCAAATTGAAAAACTCCTGCATTGACCATATAATGATAATGATGAACACCATCAATCTGCATCTACTCATGCACACAGTAAATACAATACGATCCAAAAAAAGTAACTCAAAGAAAATAAACTACCAAAAATACAACAACAAAAAAAACACGTTTGGAAGGTACAATACCCACAAATAGGTCTGAAAAGACAATTTCACAAGATAAATCAAATAATTCAAGAATTTACCCCTTAGCACGGAAGTAAGACCCAAAATATAACAAAAGCAAGTTAACAGTTTAAAATAGACCAAGTTCACTCTGGTTTGCTGTGCTCGGAGATGAGACACGGAATGAACATAAACAAATCACATACCAGCGGCGACCAAGTATGACGTCACAAGGACAATACAAAGGCGCATGCCAAGTGGCCACAACACATCCTTTATATATCCAACAAAAGAATAAAGGAGGAGGGGTTAATAAACTAAGCAATGGTGTATGACATTCCCATAGGTGGATTCAACCACCCTTCTACATAAAGATTGGACTCGATATAGTGTTCCTTACAACTTATTAAAGATCCAGTGATCCAAGGATATTGACATGCAGTCAGGAATCGTGTTTCCTGACATTTATATGTGCCTGATTTCGACACCGGGGAAATACATACAGCAAATTTGCCTGTGAACACTTTATATAAATACAATGTAGGCAGGTCTAAATCCTGGTGACCACTACTGTGTCTATTAATGGGTAAAGCTACAGTAACATCTTTAGGTAGTCACCTTTCCATCTAAACTGGCTATATCTCTTAAGCCTAGTAATGAATGTTTTATGAGCAGCAGGAGAACCATATTCACAGTCACACAAAGCCGAAGCACAATCAAAACAATGTTCTTCTGCAAAATGCATGCAGTTTTGTTTTTTAACTATTAGAGGACCAGAGGTTACATGATGCATCTTTGAAGTAAAATATTCAAGTAATATACATAAGAGGAATCATTCCATGATTGTTGTATGATATTGTCCTCCTGCAGCTCTCAGGATGAGATGAACTCTCAATGGCTGCAGGATTTCGCTCCGTACTCCCCCAGCAGTGAGCTTGACTCCAGCTCCGCGAGACAGGACAGTCCCGTGAGCAACTACAGCTGGATGAAACAGGAACCAGAGATGGAAATAATCCAGTGGGAAAATAAGAACTCAGTGCCAGCTGATCATGATACAGAGCAGGACAACACTCCGAACACTGCCGTCTCCAGTACGTGATTTTTCATTTACTGACAATCAATGTCAATCTCCAAAATGCAATGATGGGACAGTTCGAGAGAGCATTTAAGCATTGTCTGTAGTTATGTCAGGGCCGGCCCAGGCTTTGTTGGTGCCCTTGGTGAGATTTTAGATTGTGCCACAAGCAAAAAGATTACTGCAAATGCATACATAAATGGTTATAATAAACAACAAATATCAAATCTGGAAAAAATTAAATAAAAAAAGAATTAAACAAATTACAATTCAACAAAAAGTGCAATACTCTAGCCTCTTACCTGTCATCCCCATTTTTGAGCATACACTGGAGAATGACAGGCCTACTTAAACTTAAATTATTGCAATTCATGAGGGGTGCCCAATCCTGTTTCTGGAGATCTACCTAGCGTTCTGATCCAACACACGTGTCTGTAATTATCAAGTGCTCCTTAAGAGCTTAATTAGCTGGATCAGTTGTGTTTGATCAACTTAGTAGGAAGATCTCCAGGAACACGACTAGGCAAACCTGCTTTATGCCCGGTACACATTGTACGATTTTGGGCTGTCCCAGACGAAAGATGACCAATCATGATTTCTGTGGTCGTGATCCTGAACCTTGGTCCAACGTCGTTCAGTGAGAGAGGTTCAAAGACGGCCGTTGTCACTGTCATGAGTCCAAACATAGCCTGCGATCATTTTCTGACAGTGTCCGAAATTTAGCATGATCTTCTCACAGTGTGTTTGCTGCTATGACCTACGTCTACTGACTAGCCAATAAAAATGCAACATGAAAGGACGTATTTATCAAAGCGACATGGTGATTAAACTTAAAACTTGGCAAAATTGGCATGCCAAGCTGGCATCTTTTTCCTATCCATGACTCATCTTACTCCTCTTTTTTCAGGTCATCATCCTACAGTTTATTCATTACAGAAGCTTAGGGTGTATTCACACCTGCCTTGTTTGGTTCGATTGAATCAAACTCTAGTTCGTTTACCCCCTTGGTGCGGACCTTTTGGGCAGGTGTGAATACAGCAATCGAACTCGGGTGCGGACCAAACAACCCAACCGAGACCCAGCTGAAGAGGTGGTCTCGGTACGGTTCCAAACGAACTCTGGTACTGTTCGTTTACGGTGTGAACATGAACCGACCCAATTGCAAGAAAGCACTGCGCCTTTGAGTTAACAGGCTTCCGTAGTCGGAGTTGCGATATGGGAAAGTGATCTGTTGTAGCCTACTACTTTCCAAAAAAAAATGTATTTGGTCCGGACCAAAGCAAGTGAACTATCGGACTTTCCTGGTGTGAATACACCCTTACATTTATTTTAAAGAAAACACACGGCACTTTACTTGCAGTTTAAATAAAACAATCAAAAATGGCCCACAGTGTTAGTGTCACTCATCTGTTCATCGCGATCTCACAGAGTTCTGTTATAATCAATGAAGCCGAGACTCACAGCACAATGAATCTCTTATTTACATCGTGTCTACACTTTGTTTGCTGTAATGAGAGGAATCGTGAGTGTGCAGAACTCCTAACCAAAACTCATCTGTGTTAATCGGTGAGTGGATTCTGACTAACTTAAACACCTGATTGAACACCTCGAATACCAACCAGTCAATTGGGTTATAATTGGAAGGCTGTGTTGCTAACGTTTTTTTTTATTTCCCACAGTCCATTGTTTCCTTTTTGTCAAAGTGTATAATTAAATGAGATAATGATCAGTTTTTTTTCTTTTGTAGGAACACATACATATACTTAGACAATTTGTTTTGTTTCTATCTTTCTCAGCAGTGATACCACCGATCATGGAAGGGTTACCCAGCGGTGTTATGCTTACCATCACTAAACTTCAGTGTCTGCTGGAGAGCAAGCAGGAGAGGATTGACGCTCTGGAGAGACAGGTGCAGGATCTACAGGAGGATCGCAGGTTCCTCCGCTCTCAGATCGAGAACCTCACTGGCGCTCTCTCTACTCATGTCTGTCGAGGGGTTCAAGATGAAGCAACTGGAAAAAGTTAAATGGTTCCTATGAAAGTCTTCAAGTCAGTGCTTAAACTGTAACTGAATGGGTCCTTAGGGCCAGATTTACTTACAGCTTGGCCAGTGCAAACCCTCTTTGGGTTAAAAACTATTGTCAGGATTTACTAAAGACATGCAGTGAAAAGTGAACACTGAAAAGGCATAGACAGTTGTTTTTGCGGCTGATCATTATGGAAATGATCCGGCTGCGTCTGTGTTCTTTAATTTGCATGTCGTCAGTAGATCACTCGCAGAACTTTCCACTCCCACGCCGCTTTTATGGGTTTGCGCTCACGCTAATTTGCCCTGTTAACTAAATCTGTCCCTTAGTTCAAACATTTTATTATTATTATTTTTTTTGCGTTTGTTATTTTATCATTGTTACTAATTTATTTGAATGAGTTTTGAACAATTACCAGTATGTATTAGCGTATTGTTGTCATCATTATTATTAGGAATAGTTCATCCTAATGAATGTTCATTTTCACAAAATGAAAATTTTGTAACTTACTGAGAATTGCCTTATGTCATTTCAAAGCTGTATGACTTTCTGGGACAGTAAAACGTCTTTATCTCTGTCGCTAAAGGTGTGTGCTTATTTACTGGTGTTTAGCGAATTTTCTCTGGTAAAATTCAGTCATTGGGAATCCACGCAATCTAATTTTTTTGGCGTAAGATTTCCATGTCCAGATTTTGCAACTACTTGGGGTTCGTCATGCAGATTTGCTATTTTGCTCAAATCTCACAGGCAAAATTTGACTTGTCCATTGTCAGTATGTAGTGTAGCGATGCATGAAGCCCTGCTCCGATGGATGATCTATACAGCAGTCTGACAATTCTTCAACTGAGAAACGGCAAATGTCCCTGCTGAAAGAAACTGCTAAATCCAGTCTAAGATTATTGGCTGGTCTCGGCTGGTTTAGCAGGATGGATTTGATGGGTTTTTGCTGCTTCATTAGCTGGTCAGGCTGGTTTTAGCTGGTCAGGCTGGAGGACCAGCTGAAAACCATCTTAAACTAGCTAAACCAGCCATTCAACTTTAGGCCGATTTTACCAGTTATGAAATGAATGTTAATTTTGAGTAACCTATTAAAAATGCATTGCTTTGGTGCACAATGTAGACCGAAAGCGCTCACTTCATTTTGCCATTTAATCAGTCGCTGTTTGATATCTTATATTAAAAAAATTAAGACTACCAACATAAAGAAAAGGTAAGGATATGCTTTCCATTTATGGAGAAACCGTTTTTAAATAATTTTGTAGACATGCATATTTTAATAAAGGATATCTGTTTCTATCATAAGTGACATTTAAAGATATAAAGGCTACACGGACAGAACTAAGTGAGCGCGTCGTTTTGATGGACTAATTCAAATTATCTTTTTTATTTTTTATTATTGCATGTGAACAAACACATAACAAATGGAAGTAAATGAACATTTCAACAATGAAGTGGCAATGGATGACAGCATAATTAAAGCACAGGGAGACAGTAAAAACAAATTAAGTATGAAGTACAGTTAGAGAGGAAGGAAAAAAACTAATTCAAATGAATTGAACAGAACACCTCCATCAACACAACACAACTTCCTGTTAGGTTACTGTCGAGAAATCACGCGCGAACTCCACGCCTAGACACTAGAGGGCGCTCTGATACCTCTGCTGGATTAGCTTGTTATCAAAGCCTCTAGTGACTAGATGAAAAGACCGTTTGCTTGTTCTTTCTGCACAGAATCAGAAGAACTTTATTTAGCGGTAATTGGGAAGCTAGACAAGAAACATACATGTTAAATGAAAATTATGTCATCATTTTGGCCTACTCACGTCATTCCAAACCTGTATCAATTGTGTTTTAATGGTCTACTGTGTTTTGAAGTACATTACGATGAATGCTATTCTCATTGTGTTCACTGGTTTGTTTTTAAACTCATCTATGGTTCAATAAAGAACATTTACGGAACCTTTCAATGCAACAAAAGTTTGTTTATATTGAAAAAGGGCGCTTTTAAGAACTGTTCACTTATTAAAGGTTCTTTGTGGTTCCAAAAATGGATCTTAGCACCTGTCAGAATGTTCTCTCACTGTGAAACCCCACTTTGGGAACCTTTAGCTCCATTTTCATAGTTGATGTAACTTGCTCTGGTTTGCTTGCTCAGGCGTTTTTTGGAAACATTTTACCTTTATCATTTATTTGTGCTACATTTCAAATTCCTTTTATATTGTTTACCTTTGCCCGAGAATTTCAATCTTAAAACATGAAAAAAAACATAATTATAAATACTTTTTGCCTATCAGCTAAACAAGGGTGAAATATTGATAAACCATGTTGTTATTTTTTAGTTTGAAATTTTTACAAATTACGGCTGTCCTTTAATTAGGCCCTGCCGTCAATTCCATGAACCTTTTTGCCCTTATAAAGTTTAATCTAAAGTTAGCGTACCTATTTACCCATTAGACAACAAGAACGTGAGATGAGACACGTGATGTGTGAAGAGAAAACGAAGAAAAACCCCAGTAAATATCTTGTAAACTGAACTGTCTTTGTGGCTGGAATGCTGTATTGACAAATCAACATCCAAGACAGCTGCTATCCATTTTATATATGTTTATTCTGTATAAATCTACTCTAGATGTCTATATACAGCTGATGTCTTCACTAGTAGAATGAGCCCCAGATGAAGGTTCTTGCGAGCTTGTCTTTGGGTAGCAGGAAGTGACAGTTCGGCGTGTTTTCACTGTCTTCCTGCTGTTTGCTGTTCAAGTGGAGTGACAAATTAGTAGTGCAAAGTCATTATAGTCCTCCACTGGGGCTGTTTATCTTTCTGTGGGACTCTGTCTTTGTCATTCACACACTTTTTCTCTCGGCTTCCTGTCTATCTCTCCTTAGTTTCTCTCTCTCTCTCTCTCTCTCTCTCTCTCTCTCTCTCTCTCTCTCTCTCTCTCTCTCTCTCTCTCTCTCTCTCTCTCTCTCTCTCTCTCTCTCTCTCTCTCTCTCTCATTTTTGATGGGATGACTTCCGATAAATAAACAGGCTGAGTGTGTGAGAGTGTGTCCACCTGCTGTCTTTTCAGAGCTGACAGCTGTAGTCCTCTTGCAGACGGCTGAGGGAACCGGAGGGTCTCGCTGAAGGGGACGCCATGCTTTGAGCCTAATGGAGCCTGAAGCATCATAACGGACGTGACTGGAATGAGGACCGACCGCAGCTGCGGCAATGAGGTCCTGTAAGTGACGGATTTCACTGGGTGGTTTCATACGGGCTGAATGTGTGGCAGGTGCAGTGGCATGATTTTGAGCCAGAGTTCACCATCCTTCCTCCCAAAACTGCGCTTATGTAAGATCCCAAACACTTGATGAATAGAGCACACCTGCAGGCTTATTTGACCAGATGACCAGTCACGACCACTATATTCCCTACATCTGTCAGATTGTTATGAGAACATGTTTTCAGCCAGGAGCAAAACTGCCTTTTAGAACTGCCTCCCAATTTTCACTTTCTACAGTCATTACAGTAATACATAACATATGACAGAAACCCTATCGACTAACTTTAAATCGAAACTTTAAGTTGAACTGGAAATCTATTGTTCTGATGGTGCTGCCCCTGTTAGTCTCTTTCAGTATAATACAAAAGGCATAATTCTATAACCAAATTGTATTATTTATCACTTTTTATCATTGATCGATTGATTGATTTCATAACTGCAGGTTCTAAAAAGTGTGCAAAAAGCTAAATAAAATAGGTAATTAATCATTTCATATTTTGGTAACACTTTATTTTAAGGAGGCGTAGTTACACTTTACTATGTGTACTTACTATAGTAATAACCAAACCCTAACCGTAACTTTATAGTCAGTAGCCTACATGTAGTTAATTAATATTACTCATGTACAAGTACAATGAAACTGTCAACTTAAAATAAAGTGTGACCAATATATCATTTTTAAAATACAACAGTTGTGGGAAAGTCCAAATTCAAAACTCAGAGGTAAAAGAGGTTGTTCAAATTTGCATGTTTATTTCTCCAGTGAAAAATTTTGATTTTATTCAATTTACACGCATTGGTTAATCATTGATTAATGTTTGCGAAATATTTTGTTCACACTTTGCATTAGGGTTCAATTTTCACTTTTAACTAACTATTAGCTATAACTTTTGCTTCAATAAACTCCTAATTACTGCTTATTAATAGTTAGTAAGGTAGGATTAAGGGATGTAGAATATGGTCATGCAGAATAAGGCATTAATATGTGCTTTATAAGTGCTACTAAACAGCCAATATCCTAGAAATATGCATGCTAATAAACAACTAGTTCATAGTGAGAAATGGACCCTTAACTAAAGTGTAACCAATATTTCAATTACAAAAATGATTTAATGGTATAATATAACTTAAAGGTGAATTGTGTAATATTTAGGAGGATATATTTTCTGTTGACAGAAATGCAATATCATATCCGTAACTATGTTTTCAGTGGTGTATAAAGACCTTACTTAAAGAACCATTATGTTTTTATTACCTTAGAATGAGCAGTTTCTATCTACATACACAGCGGGTCCCCTTACATTGAAATGCCCCGACATGTTTCTACAGTAGCCCTAAACGGACAAACGTGTTTCGTTATTATGTTGTTCTACAATGAAGCAAGCTAAAGTCAGCGAATAAAACATTGACACAATGATGAACAAGTAACAATAATATTCGCAATAACATATAGTTTTGCTGAATAATAAAGTAAACATAATTTCTTAATTTATCTTTGTAAAGAAAGAGATCATATTAAATGTTTTGGAGACAATTTACCATGCCATCATTATATTTATGAAAATTATAAATTTTAAAAAAGAGCTTATAGAGGGAATGCATTAACGTCACTTTCCCGCCAGAACACGTCCCCTCAGCCGGACTGAGTGGCAGAAGAACAGCTGCGTGACTGGATTTAATAGGGGAAACTGCGAAAACGCAAGTAAAACAAACGATTATCAGTTTAAACTAAAGATTGGACTCAGTGTAGTGTTCCTTACAACTTACTAAAGATCCAGTGATCCATGGATATTAACATGCAGCCAGAAATCGTGTTTCCTGACATTTATATGTGCCTGATTTTGACACCGGGGAAATACATACAGCAAATTTGCCTGTGAATGCTTTATATAAATACAAAATAGGCAGGTCTAAATCCAGGTGATCACTTATATCAATGTTATATATATCATCATATCGTCTAGACTTAAAACTTGTATAGTTTTTTGTCAGTGTTTATTTAAAAATGTCAAATTATACAGAGTATACAGTGGTAAATATTTGATTGATGCGTTGTCACTGCAATATATAACAATACAATATATATAAAATGGTTTTACCACTAAATTCAGCATATTGACACAAAAAATGATAACTGAAAATCCTTTCGCTGCCTGGAGTCCAGTTGTTTCTATGAATTGCAGCGATCTATTTGCTTCTCTGTTCTGTAGCTTTAGGTAGTCTGTAAAAATATACCTCAGATTTCTTGTCAAATGTAGTTGTACAGTCAATCGCTAAGCTCGTTCCCGTTTTAGATGTGTTTTTTGTGTTTTTCACGGCATTCACGCTCAAAACCAATGCTGCCGCTCAGTCTTTTTGCCACTTAGTGGGCGTGGCCTCAATCACGCCAGCTGACGGTGACGTCACGCGCATTCCCTCTATTGCTCTTCATCAAGCACCTAGGTCTTTAAGATCAAATAATAAGTCATTGCTTTCTGTCCCTCGGCCTCATTTAAAGTTAGAAGGCGATCAGGCCTTTGCTGTTGCGGCTCCGAGGCTTTGGAATAGTCTGCCTCTTGAACTAAGAGAGAGCACTTCTTTAAATGTATTTAAAGCTTGTGTTAAGAATTATTTCTCATCTTTAGCTTTTGAGAGGTTGGGCTAGTATCTGTATTAGTAAGTTGCATGTTGTTTTTATGTGTTGTTTGTTTTTATGCTGCTGATTGTACAGCACTTTGGTCTGCAGGTGCAGTTGTAAAGTACAGCAGTGGCTACTGTATATTACGCTGCTGGCACTTTAATACACACATCTAATATAAACGTGATTTCTTTACTTGCTGTTTATGTGCACAGACATAACCGACTGTGTTTATGGGAACTTTCTGTGTTTTTGAAAACCTTGTGTGCATGAAAAACTGCGATGTCACATGAGCTTGACCGCGATAGAGATGATAATCAAAACCAAAAAGATGTTTTAGTTTTTGTCAGAGTATTCGAGGCACGAGCTTTAAAGGCTACGGCCTTTTCTGGAAAGCAGGGTAGGAAGCAATAGCTCATTTGCATTTAAAGACACATTTAAATTTCCTTCCGCTCAAAAATGGGCATTTACAACATGGTAAAATAAATGATCTTTGGGGTATTTAGAGCTGAAAACACAGACACATTCTGGAGACAACTGAGACTTCTATTACATTGTGTAAAAAGGGGCATGATAGATCCCCTTTAAACACATTTCATGTATAGTTTACCCTAGATTTTCAATCTTAAAATATTACAGTCCATCATAAACGTAACAATTATACTATCAACTAAACAATAATAAACCATTTCCATATGTATTATGTGAAAATAAACTCACATATTGCAAATTAAATGATTTTGATATATATATATATATATATATATATATATATATATATATATATATATATATATATATATATATAGGTGCCAGAAAAAACAACTACTCTTTAGCATGGAACTAACCAGACACTTGAGCTTTTCAGAACAGTGCATACACATTATATAGATTGTTTAAGAACTGATCTTTAGAGATAAAGTAAGCCCTTGATCAAATATAAGATCAGATTTCTTTTTTCTTCTACCAAATCACCCCCGAAGTATGGAATGCTGTGGGATCATGTAGTGTTTCCTTGCACTCATCGGTTTGGTTTGCTGTTTTTGTCCAGCATAAAATCTCTCTCTGTCATTTGCAGCTATTGTATCACATGCCAGTTTGGCTCAGGACCGCCACACCATCCTCTAACATTGTTCGTGCTGTGTGTTTGTGCCACAGGGTGTGCGACTGGTGTCTTAAAATAACCAACACACCATTCTTAGTGGGTCAGAGCAGGAAGTGGATGCCAAACACCTACACACGCACCAATGGACATACTGAGCTACATCCTGGTCATTTTCTCTGCAAGCAATTGTGAAGAATGATACTGTGTCTGGTTAATGCAGGTCAGTGTTTCATTGACACTTACATTATAACAGAAATAAACAGTGGAAAGCTATGGATACTGCTCTGTTTTTGACATTGTAGCCATGTCTCTACATAGCTCTGTGTTTGACATTGTTCAAAATTAACAAAATAATTTAAATATTCAATGAAGAGTCAATACATCATCAATCCTTGATTTTGCGGGAAATTGCCGACATACATCACTCGCCTGTGCGTGTCTCTGAATATATATATGTAAATAGAGAAAAGTTGCTCCGGTGATACAATATATTCATTTACTGAAATATTTAGTTCCACTGGGTGGCGCTTTTATGCATATTCATGATATCCTCCTTTTGCGGGCATGTACTTTAAACAACTCGAAAACAAATAGAACTGAAAATAGAACTGCACGCTCCTCAATCGCAACTGTTTAATGGGTTGTTTCGAAAAGGTCATACAATTTTCAATGTTAAGCCACAACGAGAAAGACGATGAAAAATTGTATGTGGAATGCAAGAATGCAAAATTAAGATCACACACTGCCAGAGCTACCAGTTACTTCAGCTCTCTCATCCAGTCTGAAACAAACAGCGACTTAACAAGATGATGAGTATAATGTGGGAACATCACAAAAAGCAAAAAAAGCTTATGCTTAACATTGAAAATAGGAGGATATCATGAATATTCATGAAAGCGTGACCCACTGGAACCAAATATTTCAGGAACTGAATATATTGTAACACCGGCTACTTTGACGCGTGTATGGTGTGGGATTAACCTATGCCAATTCCACACCATATCCGCGTCAAAGTATTTTGTTAGACGAACAGAGGAGAGTTTGGTCTGCTGGCAAAAAGAGAATGCGCCCGTAATAAAACGAGAATCAAATCTGATTGGTTTTTTGGAGATGGCGAGAACTGAGGGATTTGAATTTTTGTATAAGCGACAAGGAGATGACGTTTTTATTACTAAACATGCGAGTAAGGTATTTTATTGATAAATTGCAATAGCTCTCTTACGAGTTCATTGTTGTAAAGCAGTATCTGTTTTGAAGGGTCAATTCATTATGGCTTTTGTAGCGCTGTGCTGGAATTTATCTTAAAGAAAGTACCGTGACTAACATCAACATCTTTTGTGGATCCAGGAACAACAATTCTGTCCAAAAACATAGTTCTAAAACCTGTGTGTGTGTGCATATGTAATTTAAAAAGACAATTTGGTAGCACTTCATTTTACATTCCTCTTCCACATGTACGTACTTATTATAGTAATTACAATAACTGGGTAATAACTAGGTACTAACTCTGAACCCTCAGTAATCTATTATATTGTGTATATGTAGTATGTGTATATATATATATATATATATATATATATATATATATATATATATATATATATATATAATTAATTAATATTATTTAAAAATTCTGAGCTTTTTTCACATTACTGTAAAGAGAACTATATGATTTAAATGGGCTTATTTATGATGCAAATATTTGAAGAAAATAATAGAGATCCTAAAATCATTGTTTCTTTCTGATTTTTGGATGAAATATGCCCTGGACATTTCTCAGTTATTTTCAGACACAAGGGGGCAGACATGCATTCTGCTGTAAAAACGGAATTGTTACATGTCTCTATGGCATATGCAGACATACATGATTGTTGTGGTTTTGGGTGATGTATTTGTAGAATATGAGTCAATTGGTTGCTTGTTGGGCTTGGACTGAAGTCAAACTGTGAAATTATGTGTCTCATGTCCTGTAATCATGTAACTTGCATCCATAAAATTCAGTGTTGACGTCTTCATTGAACACAAACGATGCAATACACGCCTAGGAAAACAAAAGCACATCAAATACATTAACTCATTGTTTCTAGCCATAAACCACCAATGGAGCTAAATACACACCAGAGAATGCCTTATACATATTCAACAATTAAACTACATATTAATAAGATTTCATTACTAACCAAATCAAGCCAGTAAACCTCACAATCTCTTTTTAATTCCAGATTTCTGGCTGTGTTGTTTTATCAAGAAGTCTGCAGGTACTGACATCGCTCACATGTTCTCCATCTGGTTGGCACTGATAAGAACTTCCAAAGGGCTTCTGGGTAATAGTCTTCACTGACTTAAAAAGCTGGAACGTAATGTATTCTGGTTGAGATGGCCCTGCCGGCAGCCTGCGTCTCCTGCCCTGAACAATCAGCTGTGAAGTGTGCGGTTGTTAGAGGCGAGCGTCTCTCTGAGACTCATGATTCATGCTGCACCCCCATTTCAGAAAGAGAGAAACAAAATGGCTGCTTTCAGGGCCAGAGGGGGAGCCAAAAATCTTCACAGCAAACTGAAAATTGCGGCAGAGGTTGAATGGAAAAATACTGTTTTACGCTTCCAGATTAAACTACTTCAATTTAGATATCATGTCGGGAATTGTTTTATAATCAAATATTTGCATACATGATGAAATGTTGATATCACTAAAGAACATGTCTGGGTTTTGATCCAAAATCAAAAGAACAAAATAAGAAATTATACTTAGCTTCATTAAGAACACAAAACATCCAAATATATTACGTTAATGAGAATATACGGAGGCAGTTTTTTTTTTTTGATAGATTCACCCATTTATGTGTCAATGCATTAATATACATTCAATATACTAACTGCAAGTGTATTCGAGTCTTCTCTGGGTGGAGTCTGTAACCATGCTCAAGCTCAGAGGCTTGCAGGATGGAAAAAGGACACAACCTCTATTTTCTGGGTCATCAGCTACGGTTTATGCCCCAGGAGTCAACTTCGCAAGGTGCATGATGGGATGCCAGATTGTATAGATATTACATGATGGGAGGCAGAAGGGGGCGTATATCTGGAATTTTCCAGAAAGTCTCAGTTACTTGCCAGGCTTCATAGTTGAATTTTGTAACACTGTAAAGGTGAGCTACTCTTCTACATTAGCATCCTATAGATTTTAAATTGATAGTTTGTATCACATTTTAGTTATACACACAACACAATTATATATAATATAGATTAATATATAATCGCAAAATTAACGCACTAATTTTGACAGCCCTAATATATATACATATATATAACAAAGAAAAGTAGTATGGTTAGTTTTTAGTAATATAATAGTGTTTATTTGTGTGTGTGTGTGTGTGTGTGTGTGTGTGTGTGTGTGTGTGTGTGTGTGTGTGTGTGTGTGTGTGTGTGTGTGTGTGTGTGTGTGTGTGTGTGTGTGTGTGCGTGTGTGTGCGTGTGTGCGCGCGCACAACAAAGAAGGCTGATGACATATTAAGCAAAAAAGCAGCAAAACGCCCCTTTCCAGCTCCTCGACCCAGTTGGCTCCAAGCGCTATGACGAAAGACAGAACAGACGTCAGCAAAGAAGTACGTAGAGAGATCTCTCTCAGTCCCCCCTCGCCACTTCTTTCTTTTTTTCAGGTTTCGTTTCTTTCTCTTAGTTTTTACAACCCAGCTTTTTTTAGAATACGTGATGCATTGTGCTCTGCAAAATATCGCCTGGTGTTTGACCGCTTTGTGTTCTCTCTGAGGATTTAATGACAGGGAAAATTAGAGGACTGAAATTATGTAAACTGCCGGTCATTATCAGCCAATCACAGTCTGTCATATCAGCCAAAACAGATAGAAGGGGTGCAGTGTGGTAACCAATGGAAACACGTTGGTTTGTGCTAGTGTAGATGGTGGTGCCTTAAAACACAATGCCTTGCAGTGAGGAGCGATGGGATTTTAGCGGGTAAGGGGCAATGATTTGCTGTTTAAGCCCTCCATGATCCTGTTAATGGTCTTCGGAAAAGCATAATCGTGCCCTTTGCGAGGAAAAGGGATAAGCAGATGCCATGTTCTTTACTTTCTCTCTCAGTTTGACCCTTGCGATAAGCTTGGTTAATGACACGACGATGGGCTCACCTGTTCAGCCACAAAGGAAACGTCTGCTGTTTGTGTTCAAGAGCATGTGCAAGCAGTCTGGCAGCATGTTCTCTGTAAACCAATTGGGATACTGAATATAAAATTACATTTTCCTGGAGACAGTATGATTGGTGCAAAACTCACTACTGCTAGAGGGTGTTGCTAAAATGTGAGACGTGACAATAGAACAACACAAGATCTTTAGGCTTATGCTGCTGTCTTCACTTGCTGTCGCAAATGTCCTACTTCCCACTTCTGAAGTTGTGATTACGAGCTTGTTGCATTCAAGTGCTTTCTTGTCAGAAAGAACAGGAATCATGGAGGACACCAGGTTTATTCATTCTATTTATTGGGAAAATCTTATTAAAGCCAATATGGTTTTTAGCATCCCATTCATTGACAACCATATAAACATTCCCCGCTCTATCTATATAGTCAGCTTGCTGACGATTCTGGAATTTCGGACAAATCAGGCTATTTTTGCTGTGTATAAAATATGCAATACTCTTCAAATGATTATTTATTGGCCTTTATGTAAATACGCACTAATTATAATTACAAGACAAGGCGATGTAGCTGTTGTTGAAAAAACGAATAAAGAATAGCAGTCACAGCAGAAATTGTTCTCCCCTCCTGCCAAACCTCTTATGGCCTGCCAAACTCAGGAATTTGGGTCTCAAAATTATCCCAGAGCTTCCCAGCTTTCCTTTACTTGGAAACTAGGAAATTTTATTAGGAAATTTACGATAATTCCAATAGCAATAGGCAGCATTATTTTAACTTGAGCAGCACATTTTTAGAAAGTCATGTCAAGGCACTGAAAAAGATGTGAGCTCAATATTCAAAGACGTCCGTCCGTGCATAGATAGAAAAACAATGAAATGCAAAAACGAGTTATGTGTTAAGTTACACATTATAACTCATTTTTTGAGGTATTATTCAGGCCTGTTGCTAAAAGTGTGCAGGACGAGCAATAGTGACGCTTGCATTAGAACACCACTGAAGTGTAACCTTTTGCTTTCAGTTGAAAAAAAATGAAATGGAATATTTCTCTAGCTGTACCCATTAATGAGTTTCTAGCATGGATACTATTTCTGTCCATTTTTGTGGTGTTTTCCATTCGTGTCAAATGCGATTACCTCACGGCGGCGTATCTGCAGGAGGGTGTAGTGAAATATAAACGTTAATCTGGCTGGCTGGCTGTTAGTCGTGCTCAGGCGAGGTGACGCAGACAACTGAGAGACTATTCAAACCGAGGCAAGAGCTAGATGAGACGGCTGGAAAATCCTCCCTCAGGCCTGAGGGAAGCGTGAACCAACGAGCCGCTCAGCCCCCACACATTCAGAACGTCATTTCTCATGATTTACGCAACATTGTAGAGGTCCTGCAAAAGATGACACCCAAATAGATGTTTTGATTAGATATAATTTTGATTATTTCTAATTAATGGTGTTAATGGTTCATACCTAGGGTTAGATGTTTGTTCAAATTACTAAACCTGAGTTCTGAAATTTTGAGTTCTGTGTAACCCGTCCTGCAGTGTTTGTGCTACAGACATGAATGATATGTCAAATTTTGGGGCTTGTTGAGAAGAGGTTTTCTATTACATTTCTGAGATATCAGAGATCCTATTGGACAATAAAACAGGTAATAAAAAAATCCCATAGACCTACAGCCATATCTAGAGACCAGACCAGGGGTGTCCAATCGTGCTCTTGAAGGGCAACTTTCCTGTGAGTTTCGGTCTAACAGTGTTTGGAAGTTTCTAGACTGCATTCAAAATCGCATACTGTCTGAGTAGGTACTATTTCAATTCCTTTATCTGAGCTCTCACTTCTTTAAATAATCCCTGTTCTAGCTTGTTCTATTCTGATTAATGTCTGAATCTTTGTATTACTTGTAGTTTTGGTGTTTATTGCCTCTTTAAGATGAATCGCTTGTTGTATTCCTCATTTGTAAGTCGCTTTGGATAAAAGTGTCTTCTAAATGAATAAATGAAATTGAATGTAATGCATATTCGATGAGGACTGAACTTCGCGACTACAGTATATAGTATTAATAGGGGTGGGGAAAAAAATCGATATTGCAAATATTATTGTTGTGCTCTCTGTCGCAATAAATAATCGATACACTAACGCCCAATATCGATATTTTATTACTACACAAAATGATTAATTTACCCGTTTTCAGTGTCACTGTCACAACCCAATATCTACCATTCTGTTTGCGGGGGGCGCTGTTCGAGTAAATAGGGGTAAAGTGGCGCAAACAGCGGCCGGTGAAGAACACAAGTTAGTGATGGAATTTATTGCTCTTTGAGGGGATCCGGATCTTGGCGATCCGTTCCTTTAACTAACAAGTTAAAGTTAACTAACAACAACAGAGAATTGCAGAAAAAAAGAGAAGCGAGAAGAATGGTGGAAAACAATAAAAAACTAATCGAAGACCCACCCGCTAGTTTCCACTCTAAAGTGTGGAGACACTTCGGGTTTTACGAGACACTCGACGGAAAGGCACTGGATAAAGACTATGCAATCTGCAAGAACTGCTTTGCAAATATAAAATATAACAGCAACACTACGAATCTGCAAATGCACCTCGTTCGCTATCACGGTGAACTACTCTCAGGTGATAATGAGGGCAAACCAAGTCAGCCGACAATCACTACTGCGTTCAAAGCAAAGTTTACACATGTTAATGTTCATGTTGTTTTGTAATGTTCATGCACTTTTATCTGTCTAGATGTACAGTGTTTACATTTAAGACCAGGAGGCAGTGAGTTATTATGCAAATGCATATTTCTTTGCACAATGTTGGAAATGTTGGTGTTACGAACCTCCAGTGGAAAGTCTAGGGAAGGAGGAGGTTGTGACAATAATAATTACGTTTCAGGTTGAAGGAACAAATGAGACAGGGTTATCAGCAAGTCTGGCGTTTATTTACAATATTAGTTAACCAAGGTAGTCTCAAAAAAGGTACAACAGAAAATAACTTCCCAAAACAAAGAGGAAGCGCCCAGTTAAGGTAACAGAAGATATCATACACCAACAACTTAAAAGGTAGCTCACAAGAGAACAAAAAGGTAAATCACAAAAAAAAGGAAAGTCCAGATACAAATACCAGATAATTTATCACCCTCCCTCCACTGAGAGAGTAAACCCCACCACGAGGTTCAGACTTGATACGTTCTACTGTAGGGACTCCACGAACGCCACTACAGTGTCACCCAGCTCTGGTAAGCCGTCTGCTCTCCACACTCTTCACCCACAGTCTGCCCGTTCTCTGCTCTTTATACCAGCTCCTGCTGATTACCAACTGGAGACAGGTGTGCACACTAGCTAATTGCCAACTGGAGACAGGTGTGCACACAGGACCTGCAGAGGACAAAGAAGCAGCAGTACACCTGGGCAGACACACACACAGGGCCTAAGGACCGTAACACTCCCCCCCATAAAATCCAACTAAGGGTTTGACTAAGTTAAAAGTTACAATTCACTACCACCTGAGGCAAAACAAACCAAACACTCCCACCTAACATTCCCCCCCGCCAGCGGATGAATAGAGAAACCTCTCACCCACGAGACAATGCGTCGGCTATCACGTTGTCAGCTCCCTTCTTATGACGGATCTCCAAGTTGTAACCCTGCACCAACAGAGCCCACCTCATCAGGCGTTGATTGTGGTTATACATTTGGGACAGGAAAACCAGAGGGTTATGATCTGTGAATACAACAACTGGAAAGGGGTTATAACCAACATAGACATCAAAATGCTGCAAAGCAAGCAGCAATGCTAGGGTCTCTTTCTCTATGGTGGAGTAGTTCAGTTGATGTTTTTTAAACTTGACAGAGAAATAGCTAACCGGATGACACACATCTCCTTCTCCATCCTGCACCAGCACAGCCCCAGCACCCGTGGCACTCGCGTCAACCTCGAGCTTAAAGGGGCGAGAGAGGTTTGGCGCGGCCAGGACAGGGGTACAACAGAGGAGAGATTTCACAGCTTCAAAAGCATGTTGACACTCGTCCGTCCACACAAACGGGATAGTGGGACTACACAAACTAGTTAGGGGGGCGACGACTACTGAGAAGTTTTTGCAAAAACACCTGTAATATCCAGCCATACCAAGGAAACGACGAAGCTCACGTCTGGTCGTGGGGGCTGGATAGGCTAAGACAGCCGTAACCTTGGCGTCAACAGGACAGACCTGGCCATGGCCTACCTGCTTACCCAAGTACGTCACAGTGGCCTTTCCAAACTCGCACTTAGCTAAGTTCAGTGTCAGTGACGCTGCCGCTAACCTCTGGAACACCTCAGCCAAAATCGACATGTGACTAATCCAGTCGTCTGCGTACACTACCACGTCATCTAGGTAGACATTACAGTTTGGGACAGTCCCTAATACTATATGCATTATACGCTGGAACGTGGCAGGCGCATTTCTCATCCCGAAGGCCATAACCGTGTACTGCATGAAGTGGTCTGGGGTAACAAACGCAGAGATATCAGATGCACGAGGGGTTAATGGCACCTGCCAGTACCCCTTCAGCAGGTCTAACTTAGTGATATACTCCGCGGGACCAATACTATCAATGCAGTCCTCCATCCTGGGCAAGGGGAACGAGTCTGGGACTGTCACTGCATTTACCTTACGAAAGTCTGTGCAAAAACGTAGCGTACCGTCCAACTTAGGAGTAAGTAAACAGGGGGAACTCCACGGGCTATAGCTGGGCCTGGCTAACCCATTTCGTACCAAGTAGTCGACTTCCTCTTTCATCATCTCTCTCTTAGCCAGCGGACAACGATATGCATGCTGCTTTATGGGGGCAGCTGTCCCAATGTCAATATCGTGATGCAGTACAGTGGTCTGGGACGGCACATCGCTAAACAGAGAGAGATGAGAAGTTATTAACATCATTACATCATCACGCTGATCTGGGGAGAGGTAAGACAAATGTGCCTTTAGGTCAGACAAGAGCTCCGAATTGGGCAACCTACCACCCTGGTGACCTTCACCGAGCCCTGCTAAACCATCGTCAGGTTCAGCCCTGTCACAAACCAAGGAAGCAGAGGGGTCGCCTGGAAAAACAGTCTCCGGATTTTTTTCCCGCTTCTCCTGAGCCCCTCCCCGGGAATGATAGGGCTTCAACATATTAATGTGACACATGCGTTTCTTTCTCTTACGGTCAGGTGTGTGAATGATGTAATCAGTCTCCGACACTTTCTTGTCCACCACATAGGGTCCTGAAAAACGGGCAGTGAGGGCAGCGCCGAGCACAGGCAGTAAAACCAACACTTGTTCACCTGGTTTAAATTGCCGTTCCACCGTTTTTCTGTCGAACCGCAGCTTCATGCCTTCCTGTGAAAGAGCCAGAGCCCTCTTTGCCAGGGAGGTGGCACGGTGCAACCGCTCCCGGTTTTGGGATACAAAATCTAATACATTAACCTTTGGTAAGGATTCAGACACCAACTGCTCCTTCAAAACCTTAAGTGGTCCTCGCACGCTATGACCAAACACGAGTTCAGCCGGACTGAACCCCAGGGACTCTTGCTTAGCATTGCGAACAGCAAAGAGCACGTACAGCACACCTTCATCCCAGTCTCTTCCTGTGTCATAGCAGAACTTCTTTACCGTGGACTTAAGCGTCTGGTGCCAACGTTCAAGCGCACCTTGTGATTCAGGGTGATAAGCGCTAGACACAGAATGTGAAATTCCCAGCACTTGCAACGTTTGACGGAAAGTCTTGGACAGGAAATTGGTACCTTGGTCGGTTTGTACAACTTTTGGCAGTCCAAAAGTAGTAAAGAATTTAATTAGAGCTTTCGTGATGGCGGGGGCGGTGATTCTCCTTAATGGTACAGCCTCAGGAAAACGGGTGGACACGCACATCACCGTTAACAAAAACTGGTTCCCTAGCTTAGTCCTAGGCAGGGGACCAACACAATCCACAATAACATGCTCGAATGGTACACCAACAGCAGGAACTGGATGCAACGGGGCAGGAGGCACGACCTGGTTTGGTTTCCCCACGATTTGGCATGTACTGCAAGTTTTGCAATAGTGCGCTACATCCGCCTTAAGACCTGGCCAGAAGAAATGCTCAAGCACCCGGTTGTAAGTTTTGGTGACGCCGAGATGACCCGACCACAAGTGTTCATGCGCTAACCCTAGCACGTACTGGCGCCATCCCACCGGAACTACAACCTGGTAAACAATGTCACAACTCCCAGTCAGGTCATCTGCCGTCCCACCACGAGGAACCCAGTTACGCATCAACACCCCATCCTCAATTAGATAATGCTGCTGACTTGACCACCCACTAGCATCACCCCCAGCTGCAGCAAAACATTTAGCCAGGGTGGGATCACTCTTTTGAGCATCAATAAGGACTTTGCGTGTTAACGGCAATGTTCCCTCAGGAACAGTGATAGAGGGAGCAACACTTACAGGAACCTTCGCAAGATCGTTCTCTGCCTCTCCCCTAGAGGGCAACTGGTCCTCCCTAAACACAGAGGAGAACAATGAATCCGAGAGATTCACCCCTCGGGCCTGCTTACGAGCCTGCGCCCTAGTCAATACACTGACTGAAAAAACTCCAGGGTGCTTCTGAACCAACTCATCAGGTTCAGTCTCAGAAATAGGAGTATCCACCACCTCTGGGTCCGGATAAACCTTTCCGCCAGCAATGTCATTTCCCATGATAAAGTCTACACCATCAATAGGAAAACGAGACCGAACAGCCACGGGAAAAAAAACAGATGTTAGCTTGGAATGCACATGAATGGAATGTAAAGGAGCAGGAACGAAGCTCATTCCAATGCCTCGAACTACAGTGCTCACATCACAAGCAGAGTGAGGGGTCAATGGTAGTACACTGGCCAGAATGAATGAACGGGAGCCACCTGTGTCTCTCAGCACTGTGACCAGACGCTGATCCTCAGGTTTACCTGTGAGGGATACCAGTCCCTTGGAAATAAATGGCTTAAAGCATTCATCAGGTTCTTTTAATGCCAGCTGATTACCACAGGGAGATACAGTCTTAAATAACCCAACTCCTTTGGGTGGTTTGGCCACTAGAGACTGGGGCTTTCATTTATACAGGGCACAATCTGCAATAAGATGATCAGGTTTGTGACAAAAAAAACAGCGCTTGTCCACCTGTGCCCCTGAGCTAACACGAATATTCTGAGTGTTACTAGGCTTCTTTACTGTATCATCATAAGAGGACAAGTAATGTCTGACAGACGTGTTCTTGTGTGTCAAAGCAAACTCATCAGCAAGTGTGGCAGCCTGCTGCAGCGTTGTCACTTTCTGTTTGTTGAGATAAACAACAATCTTTTCAGACACACAGTTCTTAAACGCTTCCAACAGCATCAACTCGCGAACTGAGGAGAAATCATCGACTTTACATGCAGCACACCACCGATCAAACAAAATCCCTTGTTCTCTCGCAAAATCAATGCAAGTCTGCCCTACCCCTTTTCTAAGAGCCCTGAAACGTTGCCTGTACGCTTCTGGCACTAGCTCATACACCCGCAAGATGGCACTCTTAACTTTTTCATAGGAGAGGCTGTCTTGCACAGACATCGATGAGCAAGCCTCCTGAGCTTTCCCTGACAATTTACATTGTAACAAGATGGCCCACACATCTTTTGGCCACCTCAGGGCAACAGCAATGCGCTCAAATGCAGTGAAATAGCTCTCAATGTCAGTTTCACGAAAGACAGGGACCAAAGAAATATGTTTACTTACATCAAAGTTACTAGTAGCGTTAGATCCTGGTGGCACTGTAGGGACAGCAGCAGCTGGAAACTGCGCTGACCGCAACTCCAACTCACGCATTCTTATGGCTGTTTCCGCCTCCAACTTCTTTAGCTCCAACACCTTAGTCGCCTCGGCGGCTATCTTTTTAAACTCTAAGTCTCTCCTAAACTGGTGTTCGCGTTCGCGCTCCTCCCTCTCCAAATGGAGCCGAGCCAAACGAACCTTCAGCCGTGCGTCCTGTCCAGACGTAGGAGGGGACTCCACGGACAATGGATAATACCTCGGCAGGGTAAACTGCCTACCCTCGCCCTGCTTCACACCGGGTGCATCTGCCACATCGGTTGGCGTGGCCACGTCCTCTACCACAGAACCGGATTGTTTCGCTGCGGCCCCAGCGGGCGAATCTAATAAACTCAAAACACCCCTCTGCACTAACCCGTCAGTCACAGCTGCGCGCAACTCTGCTTTAACCAGAGAACTAGACGCAGGAAAACCATAATGTTTAGCGATAGCAAACAGGTCAGCGTTCTTACAACTATCCAGCTGCTCTTGAGTAGGGTTTGCAACAAACTCTTCTAAATTAAACCCAGCCATCCTCACCACAATAGCTAACTGGCTAACACCAACGATCGCCTAGGTTACACAATAGAATAGCCACCCACCAGCTTCCTCAAAAGAATAACCACTTCCCCAGGGCCTGCCTACCCAAAGCTTAACCTAAGCTGTCTTCTGGGGCTTGCCGGGCTCGAGGCGACTTTAAAGGCGAACTTCGGCGGCCAGGGCCCCGAAAGCCTACCCCCGACAGGGATATCGTCCCCACCCAGGATTCGCCCCGAAAATAATAAAGGAAAAATAACAACCAAGTGCCCGATGGAAAGACTGCGGAACAGCCTGGCTGGACACTTCTAACTAGCTGGGGAAAAGGTCTTCTCTGGAAAGACTGGACAGTGAAAACCTACTCACAACAGTCAATGAAACACACACAACGGTCAATGAAAACCGTTTTCGTTCAACACTAATAAAGACGATAAATGCTTACCGCTTTCTTCCATTCAACCCGAAATGTTTGGGAAAAACAGATCCCGGACGAGCCCCCAAATTGTTACGAACCTCCAGTGGAAAGTCTAGGGAAGGAGGAGGTTGTGACAATAATAATTACGTTTCAGGTTGAAGGAACAAATGAGACAGGGTTATCAGCAAGTCTGGCGTTTATTTACAATATTAGTTAACCAAGATAGTCTCAAAAAGGTACAACAGAAAATAACTTCCCAAAACAAAGAGGAAGCGCCCAGTTAAGGTAACAGAAGAGATCATACACCAACAACTTAAAAGGTAGCTCACAAGAGAACAAAAAGGTAAATCACAAAAAAAAGGAAAGTCCAGATACAAATACCAGATAATTTATCACCCTCCCTCCACTGAGAGAGTAAACCCCACCACGAGGTTCAGACTTGATACGTTCTACTGTAGGGACTCCACGAACGCCACTACAGTGTCACCCAGCTCTGGTAAGCCGTCTGCTCTCCACACTCTTCACCCACAGTCTGCCCGTTCTCTGCTCTTTATACCAGCTCCTGCTGATTACCAACTGGAGACAGGTGTGCACACTAGCTAATTGCCAACTCGAGACAGGTGTGCACACAGGACCTGCAGAGGACAAAGAAGCAGCAGTACACCGGGGCAGACACACACACAGGGCCTAAGGACCGTAACAGTTGGCATTAATAAATCCATAAAATTTCCTTATTTCCTTATTCCTTCTTTTTCTTTTCGGTCACATATATCGTGATATATCGTTGATGAAATTTCTTCCACTATATTGAATATCGTAGATATCGCGAATCGTGGTATTATCATATCGTGGACCACATATCGCAACAGAATTGAATCGTGAGGTACCTGTATCGTCCCACCCCTAAGTATTAATGTGTGAAGCATGAATAAAATCCAGAAGCACTACATCTGCCATGTTGTCATTGTCATGCGACTTTGTCAGTTGTGTCGCTTCAATGCCATTCACAACTTTCCGGTGGCCTCATGGGATTGTGTCCATCAGATACACACTTCAGAATCTCAGGGGAAGTAGTAAGCCATCCCGGTACTTTTCGGCTGCTGTTTTATGAATACAATTGAATTCGGGCATAAAACGGTTTTCTCCTACTGTTTTTCACCTAATATATAGTAGGGAAGTAGGCATATTCAGATTCAGCGCTAGTAATCCTGAAGACCTTGATTCGCTGGTTCAGGTGTTTAATTACAGCTAGACCTAAACTGTAAGGTGATCCTCCAGGAGAAAGACTGGATTGGCGTTTGGAACTTTTACCAGTAAATAACCACCAAAATTACCGAAGCAACACTCTAGCAACCACTTAGAACGACATAACAATCTAAAATACTCAGAACTACTTAGCAAACCGCATAGCAATGCCCTGGCAACCACCTACACTCTAGCATCATGGTGATGACTTTTCCATGGGCAACATTGACCCAATTTTTATAAACAAATTGTTACTGTACCACTGGAGTTAGTCATATTGCAGTATTCATAAGGCTGGAGTAAGACTCATACTTATGGTGGATTAATATGGATAAAGTGTTATACAACTCTGAAGGCTTGATGAGCCATTTACACTCTGTCAAGTGCCTCTCTCTGACACATAATGTCATCTCCAGCTATCTACTTAGTTGTCAGCTCAGTAGAAATGCAAAACCAGTGGTTATGAAATGGCATACATTTTTTTGGAGATGGTCTATGACGTTTTTTGTTGTAGTAAATAATATTTAAAAGTCCATTTTGAGAGCTCTTGTCCAAATTCACAATGACATTGGTTTAGTTATAGCACAGGAAGCCTACCTTCCAGCAGATTTAGCTCTAGCTGAAATGAAACACACTTGAACCATGCTAATCACGGTCATCAGGATCACTAGACAGTTCCAGGCAGGTGTGGCTAAACTCTGCAGGAAAGTGGTCCTTCAGAAACAGGATTGCACACACGAATTATAGGCTGTTATTCTGGGAATTTTGCTGGTAATTATAAAAGTAAAGCATGTTTTATCTTGTTTATGCACTGTTTTTTTCCATAAGCTGGATGTTTATTCAAATGGCATGTATTTGGGGATATTAAAGGTTTGATCAAATCATTAAGTAAATTAATAATAACCATTTCCCTGCGGAATTTGAAGTTCACTTAATATGTAGAATAAATGTAGAATTCATTTTGTACATCAAATACGTCTATAAATTTGATTCAATCAAGGCACTGCATAATGACTTCAATCAAACCAGATAAAATGCAGTAAAATTCAACATCCTGTGTTAACCAGCCTCACAATTGAAGGACAGACTAAATGTGGGTTTTCTTCCTTTTAGTGACGTACATCCGAGATAAATGGATTATCAAAAATGAAAAAAATGTTGGGCCGGGGACTTTAGTTCATGCACCAGTTGTTGATTGGATGGAGGCAGATCTAAATGCCAGCTTGATGTTGACTCTAAAAAAGGGGCAGGGTTTAAGCAGATGAATGGATTGGAGAAGTCTGGCGTACATCACCAGAGAGAAATCTCCCATATTTAGTTTCTAACTGATTTTTTTCTTCTAAATGCAAAGATGAATCATTCACAATAAGATCATCACATGCTTTTAGAAAATAGATCTGGAGAATTTCCATGACTGTTGTGCATTTCAGACTATAGATATGGTTGTGTGGAACTAGAGTCTGTAATGGGAGAATTTGTAAACTAAAGATTTCCCTAAAGATCCGTATTTCAGCAAAAGATTCACAAGACCATTTTTAGCATTACCTCATATAAGGGCCAGTTCTAGACATTTGGAGGCCCTAGGCAAAATGTATGTTGGAGGCCCCTCCACCTTTCAGAATTCACGAGTTCACACATCAAATTAAATAGAGTAAAGATTATGCGTATTTGGTGTGCTGTCAGGGGGAGTGCTTCAGGCTCTGAATTTTGGCCAGAACCCAGAGTATTACCCCTCGTTTGTGATAGGAATAATCTAGAACTAGATTGCATTGTATTTTGTATTGTGTTGTTTACATCCAATAAGAGATTATTAAAATCAAAGTGAGGAGATGGGGGTGGTGGAGGGATGCTGATAAACTGTCAATGAGCAGAGGTAAGTCTGCAGTATATATTCCTCTTATCTCGTTGATTGGGTTGATTAACTGAATGTGCTCCACTCGTATTTAATAAGGTTTAATTATCTGAATGTGCTCCTCCCGAACTTTAATAAAACATCATTTAATAAAAAAGACTTGAAATAAATATGATTCCTAACCATTTTATTTTTATATTTTTACTTAAATGTGCATATTAATTTAACTTTAATTAAGGTAAACACAAAAAAGTTCATCTGAAAAGTCATTGGACCAGCACTTATTATTCTTATTCCATGGCTACCTACAGAGGCACTCTTCTGCTTTTCTGCATCAATAACTACTTCATAAGAAATCTGCTGTGCGAGTTCTCTGTTAATGCTGATTAAAGCAAGTCCACTAAGCCGTTCCTGAGTTGTGGAGCGCAGGTAATTTTTTTACAAGCTTCAGTTTTGAGAAACTTCTCTCGGCAGCTGGTACGGTTACTGGCTAGGAGAGCAATCCAGAGGTTTGGAAATATCTCCTGCAGTTGCTTCTGGTAAAGAAATTTTAGAAGCTCCAGGGCTGTGTTTTTTATGTTAATGGTGGAAGGATGAGGATCTCTTCTGCCATTTCAATTCCAGAGATATCTGCATGTCCTTCCTTGCTGAGTGCCTTCTCAATGTCTTCACAGTGTTTCTTCACTGTACCAGTTGACATGGTTGCAACATCATTAAAATTCAAAAGGAGACCAAAAGTGTCCCTAACATTTTCCATGGTCTGAAATCTCTCCTCAAGAGAATGAAGTGCTACATCCACAACCGTGTTAAAAAATGTCACTTCCAGGTGCGTCGTTCAGAGGCTCATCAGCAGCCTCATAAGAGAACTGCTTCCTGGTGTTATGTAGTCTCTTCTGTTTGAGAACTGCCTCTAGGTTCATTCCTTCACATAGATCCTTTGCAGTTGTTTGTGCTGCAGCAAAGCCAGAGGCCCTATACTGAGAGAGTGCTGCTTTGGTGGACGTAATGAGGTTTGAAGCAACGTCCAGTTGCATAGAGGATGACTGGAAAAGCTTATTGACCTGGTTGACAAGTGTCAGAATGTCACACCAAACAACAGAACAAATCAAAAAGCGATAAGACCCCAATTCTTCAGCAAGAGCTTGGGCCTCCACTTTAGAAACAGGGTCAGACAAACTCTTGACGTACTTCTACAAGTGCTTCCCTGATTTGGGCAACCTGGAACCTGACAGCCTGAACACTTTGCAGTTGGCTCTCCCACCTTGTGTCACTCCACATATTTTTTCAAAATAGACCATCTCTGAGTGGATCCTGAAAAAAGCTGAATAATTTCTGCAAGTGTCCAAAGAATCCAATGGCATCCAGAACCAGGTTTAACGTGTGTGCCCCGCATGGACAAACAGGGCTCTTGGGTTCTTTTCAAGCAGCCTGACTTGTACACCTTGCTTCTTGCCCTTCATATTCGAACCATTGTCATATGATTGACCTCGACAATCCATAAAGTCAATCTGAAGGTCCTTCAGCCTGTTGAGGATTACCGAAGACAGATTATTGCCAGTTGTCTCTTTCACAACCAAGAATCCCAGAAAATAATCTTTTATTTTTTATTTTATTTTATTTACTCTGGCTGTAGTTCCACAATGCGTAGAATGATAGACATCTGTTCCAGGTGGCTAATGTTTGGTGTACAATCAAGGATGATAGAAAAGTACTTTGCAGTGTGGATTTATGCAACAGTTTCTTTGGTCAGTTGACTACTCACCAGATTCAGTAGCTCATTTTGTATGTCTTTCCCCAAGTAGTGTGTGTGTGTGTGTGTGTGTGTGTGTGTGTGTGTGTGTGTGTGTGTGTGTGTGTGTGTGTGTGTGTGTGTGTGTGTGTGTGTGTGTGTGTGTGTGTGTGTGTGTGTGTGTGTGTACTTCCATATTTGATCTTAGCCAAATGCTCCTGCATGACTGCATCAAACTTTGCCAGGAGCTCCACTTCCTTTAGAAAGTGACCATAATCAGAAACATTGAGTTTGTCTGTGGATCCCCTAAATCCAAGATTTCTCTCAGCAAGAGACTGTATAATTGTTAACAGTCTTGTGAGAACATTCCGCCACGTCTGTCTTTCTTCCTCCAAAAGAGTCATCTGTCTCTGGTCTATGGTTTGACCTGTTGTAGACCGCAATTCTAATTCCCTCCACTTCTGCATGGTGCTTATATGGTCAGAACTGTTCTCATGACTGCACAGGATGGTGTGGATGTTCTTCCAGTATTTTAATCCTCCTTTAATGAGCTTAATTACTTGGGTAGAGAAAAGTTTGCAGCTGTAGCAAAAGACTGCATCATTCACTTCTGAATATGACAACCATGATCGTTTGACTCTTTCACCATTAGGCATTTTTCTACAACACAGACTGTGTGAAAAGGCTCGTCCATCTGTATTTTTTGGAAAAACAACTTTCTCTGACTTGAAAGGGTCCTCTTTGCAATGCCTCTCCTCTGTAACTTTGCGAAATTGTGTCAGGCCACAAGGCTGGATCAACAGGTTGAGCTTTGGGTAGTGTGCTTCCTATTTCACTTTTTTTTTTGATGTTCCAGGTCTGGCATTGTCTCCTCCAGACTCAATGACTTCCATTCTCTCACTATTATTGCATTCAACCTCATGGCTCCTCTCTGGCCCTTCACTCTCTTTGCTGACTTGATGTTCTACCTCAGAAAAAATACTCTCTGGCCCTACACTCTTTTTGCCCTGTAATTTATTTTCCTCAAAAACACTCTCTGGATCTTCACTCTCTTTTGCCCTGTTGTTCTTCTGACTCACTGCAGTGATCCTACAACAGGAAATGTTTAAAACAAATAATGTCATTAGATAGGCTACATTTGTATTTTTTTTAGCATTGCTTAATGTTAAATTAATGACTATTTTTCTTTTTTTTATCAGTCAGGATTTATTTTTGTTCAGTAATTTATTTATAGTAACACACTAACCCACTTTTTGGGATAATGAACAGTTTTGTTTTTGATAGGCTAAATATAGTCATATTATTAAATACCTTATGAATATACTGTACACAAATCAGCTGCTAGTGGAAGTCATAGAAATAAACTACTAAATAAAAAGTCTAGTTAATTTCTTCAACTGTAATCGTGTGCTTATCCATATGCTTAAAATTGCATACTTAAAGGCACACTATGCAGGAATTCCGTTTTTGTCAAACAGCGACCCCTAGAGTCACTGTGGAATACTTGCACTGTTGTGCAAGTACTTGCCCCCCCCAACCCACCCCACCCCACACTGGTACCTGTTCGGTAGGATAGAAGCGTCGGGCATGTAACAGGCACAGATAGACTCCGAAGATATTGACCAGGTAATGTTCCACGATTTCATTCAAATATTAGGCTACTGCATAATCTACTGAACTACTGATGACGGTAAAAGGATAATAATAACTATATGTCAAGTGTTATTCTACTTTATAATAATAAAGTTGCCTACCGCGTTTGCTGGCTTATAACGTTTTTACATGATTGCTGCTAAATCACAAGTAAATAGCCTATAGTCTAGGACTACTGTATAATTTCATTTGTGTTTTTTGATTGTAATGTAAACATTACAAAACGCCAGATGACATCAATAAAGTTAAATCTACGTCGCATTATTTAATAACATTCACCTTTATGATGTCATTAGACATGATTATTGCAATTTATCATAATAGTTTGCCAACTGTGCTCGTTTACAGTATTTACAACCTCTAGGCTTATTTGTGTCCTGATAATTATGTGAGATATTGACAACTGTTCTCATGATAATCTCATGATAAATTATTGGACTGGTCTAATTATCAACAATGGATGAATTAACAGCATCGTAAAAAATGACATACTACAAGCAAGCGCAACAACATACAATATAGAACGCAAACAAGTTTACAAATAAGATATATACTTACTAGTCCATCAACAAGATGCTGTTGCATCCAGTGCTGCTGTTTAGCTCGCGCCAACCAGTAAATGCCGGGGGAAAAAAAGCGACAAAAAAGACAAAAAAGCGAGTGGGACTCTTGTCTGGTTCCTCACGCGGTCAGATTCTCATTTCCTTTTCCTAGTCTCTTCCGACCGCGTTTTCTTTGCTTTTTCCATCTTCGACTCGAGTATCACGTCTGAAATGCGCGCAAGTGTCTTCGTGCTTCATGTTGTTGTTGATGTGTGTGACGTCGTTGCCGTAAAGCATTTCGTGATTCTCACGAGATTTGTCGGGGGCGCTCCTCTCACACTTGCATTGCTGGTTTTTCCAGCGGCGTCCCCCCCCCCCAAGCTTTACTACCAGGATGATTCGTCCTACTATGAGTTTGTTTACCACCGAAATGACTTTGAAGCTGTTATATTAAGGTAAAATTCTTGCATAGTGTGCCTTTAATTTCAATAAATATTGAAACAGTATTTATGATTGGAAAACTAAAAAAAATGAAGTATGTCTATTATGATAGACTGGAGCAGTAGACTAAACATCTGCGTTTTAGAATATATAAATACAGTTGAGGTACTGTTTTTAAACATAATAAACAATACTCTAGTATAGTGCGCAAACACTATTATAGTGTGCAAACTTTGACTGACAAACTTCTTTACTTTTTCTTTAGTATTTTGTTAGTCAGCTCCAGACTAGGGCTGGAAATCGATTCCAAAAGAATCAATTCCTTGATTCAGAGGCGTTAGGAATCAAGATTCAATTCCACAGGTTGTAATTACAGGAGATTCAACCTATTTGTTTTTATGGACAGGAGCTGCAGGTTCGGGGAAATTTGCTGCCTATTATTGTTGTTGACAAATATTGTTTACTCAGTAAAGCCCGGACATTCGGTTCTATTTATTTAATGAATCATAATTTGATCGTATTATTCAGTGCGCTATTATTAACCTATGTTTGAGACATCAACCACTGGTCGATGACCATAATGTTTGTATAAACTTGTATGACCTTGGTAAAAAAAAAATGTAATGATACTTAAATATTTTCTTCTCAGCCATGTTAGAAAATTGTCCGTAGGCGAAATCTGGATCGTCAGGCTCAGTTTATTTTTTACAATACATTACAATCACTCCAAAATAGATGTTACCTGCATCACGAGCTGCACTTTCTTTGAGTGCCTGCTTAGCCTTACGCTTAGAAGACCCTGAAGGATGAGTTCGTTTCGACGCCATCAGATCAATTTGCAGAAAAGTTGGATTTTATTCATCATCATATGCAATCTCTTCATTCATACATTTTGAGGTTGGTAGTGACTCACATTTAATTGGTGATATTAATTGGGTTTACTACTGGTGAATGACAATTGTTATATCCAATGGACAGACAGCCTAGTCTTTTGCTGATCTTGATTGGTGGACAAGCATATAGGGATATAGGGATGTTTTCGAGGCCCCGCCTCCAAGCCCAAGGCCCTGGGCAACTGCCTACTCCGCCAATAGGTAGTGTATGGCCCTGCCTTATATAGGCTCTGTTTACACCTGGTATTAAGATGTGTTTTGGTCGATCGGACCACACTTTTAGCCACTCTTTTAGACCACTTCTGTTCTGATTTCTTCAAGGGGAGGGTCTATGCGTGGGTAAATGTATGGGCTTTTTCAGATCTTTGGATTTAATGGATGATATACGCTCACACAATTTACATATGAATGCAACTGGAAACGACTGAAAAAAACGCAGAGTGCATCAGCTTTAGTTTCTGCTCTGACAACCGCAAGACCAGCCGAACGCTGTCAGAAATAAGGAATGGTGAGAGAACATTGTGCTTGGTATGTTTTTTCGACTTCAAACAACACTTAGGTCTTAAGCCAATAAGTTTAAATCCCGTCTGGCTAATGCGCATCTCATAATGTTTATGCGTTAGGTCAGTAGGCGGAGCCGGAGAGTTGGCAGTCTTTTGTGGCTGTTCGACCACACAAGCGTCTGCACTACGAAAGCAATCAGGTCAAATGCATTTTTCGAATACCTTTGGAAATGGTCGAAAGTGGACAAGCTCAAAACGCATTAGACCACGTTTAAACTTCTGTAAACTAAATTTAGCGTCGTCTACTTGTGGTCCTATCAACCAAAACGCATTTTAATTCTAGGTGTAAACAGGGCCATAGATACACTTTACTATAAAATATTCACACCAGTACTTTATTGAGATGTGGTTAACACCTGCTTTTAATTATCAAACATTTACAAAATTATAATTTAGTCGCAAGAAAATACTAACATCTGAGAGAAAGTAAAGAGACAGAACTCTAATGTCGACAGAAATCTGAAAGGAATATGATATGATATTGGTGGTCAAATTGATCTACTTGTGTGAATATGGATTTAATAAACCAGTACATCTGCTATCTCTAGCGGCAGCTGGGGTGAGTCATGCTCTAGTAGCCCCTCACAATGGTGAGCAGATTTAGCAGCGCTCCACCAGGAACACATTCATCTCACGTCCCCCTGCACGACAATGGCCTCATCATTGGCCACATCAGTCTATTGATGCGTGCCTGCAACCTTCAAAGCCTATCAAACCTTCCAAGAGAATCTATGGCTTTTCACAAATCTTCTCTCTCGCTATCATAGCAGAAGTAAAACAAATCCTCTGAAATATTTTAGAATTTCAGAATTTAGAAATCAATTTTCAGGTGGATGTCTTTGTTTATTAACAGCATAATAATACATTCTGATCAGTTGATTAGCATATGTTATTGCTGAGGCCAGCTAGTATAGAGCTGTGCAAGTAAACCTCACTTCACAGGCCTCAAGAATCGCTCTAGCAACTAATGCTACGGCTGCGGTCTATAACGTTCTTGTTAGCATGCCCGCCTCCCAAGTTGGTTATGTTGGTTCGAATCCCGCCTAAAGCGGGTGCAAGTAGGACCACTTACATAAGGTATGAGTTTCAGGAGTGAACACATTAACTTCCAAATGTCTCAATGGATTGGTTACAATATTAGACTGGAATTTTTCAGAGCCAAATGTTTGGACATGCATTATCAGTAAACCTATTTAGAAAGAAAAGTTGTTTCTCCTACACACAGAAATTAGATTAAGGGAAGTTCCTAAACCTAATTCCGTGAGGAGTGAACCGATCTAATCTTTCAATTAATTGCTGGATCATATAAACAGTAGCTCACCTTGCTCCAGCATCAGCTGTTTTGGCATCCCTCCACCTCCCCAACTCCACCAACATAATTTAGGCATCTTGCTACCAGACTCATCTTCCAAGCATTAGTAATCGCACTGTGGGGTTTATCTAAGCTCGAGTTGAAGCATGCTTCCTCAAGCCCCTCCACTGTTGACAGCAAGCCAAATACGTGTAACCTTAATAGCTTATAGATTATATGGGCAAACAAACTTGTGAAATGGAAAGTAAATGGAATATATAAATCTCCTGCTTCTCGGATGTTTCTCCTGCCAAAACATCCAACCCGATCTTACAGAAAAACATAACTATATTACAAGCTGGTGACTTTGTATGAGTTTGTACAATATGAATCATACAAAAATGTACAATTATAAAAAAAAAAAACTATGGAGCATTAAGGTTAAAGCCCACACCTAAAAATAGCCATCCCTGGGGCGTAAGCAGATCATACAAAAACATAAGAATGAGATCGTACAAATTCATACGAATAATCCACCAATTTGCCAAAATGTAAAATAGTTAGAAATTTCCATGAGTTTCAGAAGAGATCCCAAAAAAAATATCAAACTGTGTTCGGATTTGTCAAGATTGATCTGCAATCAATTGTCAGAGATCTCAACCATTTCTCATTAAATTCTTCCATGACCTATTATCTGAACTATGCTATCCATTTTTTTTTAAAGCTCTACACTCTTTTTGTATGTCAAGAATTGTTTTATGTTTGTCCTTTTTTCATTTTCATTTTTGGAGAAACATCATAGAGCAAATGTAATGCTTAAATGAAACACTACTGAACTGCAAGAAGTCTCTCGTGATATGCAAGAATGCCTGTGCAATGTTCCATAATGCATGCTTTTTCATTTTAGATTTGCTGTCCTTGTTTCCCAATAGGTAAACTTCTTATACATTCGCACCAATCTGACATTTTATGATGGAGATGTTCTGAATGACTGTTGTAATGTCTGTCTGTGTTCCCCCGGTCTTTGTACTTTTGGTTCAGTCCTGTTCAGTTTTCCCGCTCCTCGTTTGTGTTCATGTATACCACGCCCCCTTGTTATCTTGTTTAGCTTGTTTGGCCTTGTATTTAAGCCCTGTGTTTCAGTCCAGTCTTTGTGAGTTCTTAATAATGTTGTTGTTGTACCTTGATGTTGGTGGTTCTGTTCCTTAGTCTTGTGCCCTAGCCAGAGTCTTTATGTAGTTTGAGTTTATTAAATAAAGTGTGCTGCAATTGGATCCTGCTTCCTCCTTGCTTCCACCTCATCGTGACAGAAGAACTCACCGCCAATGGATCCAGCAGTTGTTAGCAACCAGGTACTAAGAAGATTTCTAGCCTCTATGTTTCAGGATGGCCAGCGGATCGAGAAGTATGTGAGGGACTTTTTGAACTGCTGCCATCTGGGATCGCTGAATGACATTGAGCTCATGGACCTGTTCTGGAGCGGGCTGAATGCGGATATCGCGCAACTGATGCCGGATGATTATACCGGTTGGACCCTAGAGGGATATATTGACCTGGCCCTTTACTTGGGGGGTTCGGCATCTACGGTGGGCTTGGCTGATGAAGCACCCTGCCAGTTCACAGTATCCCTGGAGCCTATCCACGTCCCGCCTGTCCAGCCAGAGACCGTCCAGCCAGAGACCGTCCAGCCAGAGACCGTCCAGCCAGAGACCGTCCAGCCAGAGACCGTCCAGCCAGAGACCGTCCAGCCAGAGACCGTTCTCGTCACGTCTTCCCAGTCAGAGACTGATCACGCCACGCATGCGCCGCCTGAGCCCTCAGTGACCGCAACACTGGCCATTATGGCCACAGCCATGTGGTGTGTGTGGGCTACGCACACACTTGAGCCGGTGTCCGCTGATCCTGCGCCAGAGCCCGCTGATCCTGCGCCAGAGCCCGCTGATCCTGCGCCAAAGCCCGCTGATCCTGCACCAGAGCCCGCTGATCCTGCGCCAGTCCTGTTCAGCCCAGAGTTTCCTTCACCGCTGGTCCTGCCCAGCCTAAAGCCCTCTTCACCGCTGGTTCTGCCTCTTTCTCCTGAGCCGGTGCCTTCTCCAGGCTACGACCCCGTAGCTACCCCCAAGAATTTTTTGGGGGGGGGCAGTAGGCCACCACCATGGCCACCCGAAGGGTCCTCTCCAGCATGGCCGCCCGAAGGGTCTTCACCGCCGTGGCCGCCCGAAAGGTCTTCACCGCCGTGGCCGCCCGAAGGGTCTTCACCGCCGTGGCCGCCCGAGGGGTCTTCACCGCCGTGGCCGCCCGAAGGGTCTTCACCGCCGTGGCCGCCCGAGGGGTCTTCACCGCCGTGGCCGCCCGAAGGGTCTTCACCGCCCTGGACGCCCGAGGGTCCGACAGCTCCGCCCTGGACGCCCGAAGGGTCTGCTCCGCCCAGGACGCCCGAGGGTCCGACAGCTCCGCCCTGGACGCCCGAGGGTCCGACAGCTCCGCCCTGGACGCCCGAGGGTCCGACAGCTCCGCCCTGGACGCCCGAGGGTCCGACAGCTTCGCCCTGGATGCCCGAGGGTCCACAGCCTGCTCCGCCCTGGTCACGCCCTCAGCCTGCTCCGCCGTGGCCTCGCCCTCAGCCTGCTCCGTCGTGGACACGCCCACAGCCTGCTCCGCCCTGGCAGTCTGTTCGTCCAGCTCCGCCCATGTTCCATGGCCCAGGTCCGCCATCGCAAGACCCCGGTCCCGTTCCCTGCACGGACCTGGCCCGCCATCCCTCCCCCGGGACCGCCTCCGCTCCACCACCCTCCCGAACTATGTCTCTAGTTTTGATGGGCGTCGGGAGCCGCCCATAGAGGGGGGGCTATGTTGTAATGTCTGTCTGTGTTCCCCCGGTCTTTGTACTTTTGGTTCAGTCCTGTTCAGTTTTCCCGCTCCTCGTTTGTGTTCATGTATACCACGCCCCCTTGTTATCTTGTTTAGCTTGTTTGGCCTTGTATTTAAGCCCTGTGTTTCAGTCCAGTCTTTGTGAGTTCTTAATAATGTTGTTGTTGTACCTTGATGTTGGTGGTTCTGTTCCTTAGTCTTGTGCCCTAGCCAGAGTCTTTATGTAGTTTGAGTTTATTAAATAAAGTGTGCTGCAATTGGATCCTGCTTCCTCCTTGCTTCCACCTCATCGTGACAATGACGGTTATTATGATGATTATCTGGTTGTGAGTCCAGTGTGTGGGCTAAGATGCTATCACACAAAAAGCCACTTCACTTTGTATGAGATAATTGTGTTAAAAGCAGCCACACATATCCAAATCGCTCAGTGCAGAACTGTCCAACCATGTCTGGAAACAGCTGCATTCACCTCTGGTAAGAGCTACACTCTATTTCCACCATAGATCCACTAGATTTGATATCTTTCCAGGAATCCATCATTTTGTCTTATACCTCATAATGTTATCTGGCAAAACATTGATCATCTTCACCATCACTGTTTGCACTAAACTTGTATTAATGTCAGTCAGAACTGTATTTTGCTAGCTGATAGACACTAGAATAATTGATTGTTCTGAAGAGGGTCAAGTGTCTTTTTTTAATTGTTCTCATTATTGTTCAGATGTTGCTCTTTTATAGCTGGATAATAGAGTGGAAACCTTAATTGAAGTTTATCTCAGATGTTTCTCCTAATATTAATTTGGAGAAATACAATTAGAGATATACAAATTTACACAGCACATATTTGGTCTTGAAGAAATATCTTGAGAAATGTTTGAGGGCACATTGAGATTGTTGACTTTGGCATCTTGGCACCACTGAATACATTTTGCGATATTGTTGAGATTTCTTCTGAATCTAGAGGAGATATGAGAGATTACTGATCTTTTTCTCAACATCTGAGAAGCAGGGGATGTAAGCAAAAGTCTCAAATTGCTCTCTATTTAATCACAATGTTATCTAGCTGAAACTAATGAGATATTAAAGATCTCATTTATGTTTTCTTTACTATGGGTTTTCTTTGAGCTTTCCATGTTAGCCCTTTCTCAATCTTTTTATCCTACACTGTTCTTGGTCTGAATATTTATTGTCTGTATTCCAACCACATAAATCCAGATCATTATTAATTGATTTTTTGTTTGTTTGTTTTTGTGTGATTTCACAACCTCGAGAAGGTGCATTTGAAAATAATTGAAATGGTTAGAAGCAATGAAATAGTAACTGTAGGGGTTTTTCATGGCCACCCTCTGATACTGCTGGACAGAAATAAGCAAATAAAGTCTTAAAGGCTTGCTATTATTATTGCTCATACTTGTAGTTGATATGAACAAACCCCTATGCCTAACTTTTGTGATACAGAAATAAATGATATCTCAAAACATTTGGCTTACTGACGAGAGGTGTGTAAGAATTTTTGTAAGTTTAAAAAAATGCAACCACATCATGGCATGCTAAAACCCACTCAGAACAACTTTGCCTTGGCAGCTACTGACTTTCAGACAAGTGCCATCATTTTTTCAGTTTTTTTTCCTCACACATTTTTTTTATTTATTTATTTAAATTTAGAATTATTTTCTCAATACATTTTTCATACTCTCTAAAAAAAATGCTGAGTTGTTGCAACCCATGTTTGAGTCAAAAATTGACAAATCCAACCAATTTTTAAACCCAGTGGTTGGGTTTGTCCATATTTGACCCAAACCCAGCATTCTTTTTTAGAATGTAGGATAAAAAGAGCATTTAACTTTACATATTGGAAAATCACAAAAAGTCAAATCTGTACTTTGATGAGTAAATTAACCTTGGGTGGCCCATCAGTGGTGGGGGATTTGATGAATTTGACATACTTGTCACCCCGAGGCAAAGCCATTTGAATCAACACCTGCCTCACAACAGCCCAGACTCAAGTGTGTATGGAAACAATCAGGATGCCTGTGTAAATACACTGGATCTCCAGCTGTGATGCACTGATTGTGGAAAGAAGCAACAACAAAAAAAATGAGACGAATACGAAGAGACAGCTGTGTGTCTTCTGTTGTTGAAGCTAATAGTGAACACAAATGATGCATGACGAGTCAAGGATCAAATGTTTCCCTTTTGCATAAATAGCCACTGATTCTTCAGAATCAAAATTGCATACTGGTCATTCCTGTTATGTATTCTATAAAAGGGTCTATATTCTATAAATATATTCTTGTCCTATTCTATAAAAGGGTAAACTTGACTTGTTATCACAGTGGTAAGAAACATAATAGGATTGAAATAAAAAAACTGAAGTTAGATTATTGAGCCAGGATGGAATGGTTAAAAGTGAGACAACCTAACTGACAGTATTGTCAGTCCAAAGGACTAATTTTTAAATTGTTGCATGATGAAATTATTTTTTTTTTCTTTCGCGGGTTAAATGAAGTATAATTTCAGCGCTCCAACACCCTAAGCCCCCCTATTGTCCAAAACCCTCCAAACCAAATGATATTTATTATATCAAGATTTTTTTTTCTGATACATACAGTGTATCATACATACAGTACATGATAGGGACATAACAATGTCCTGCATAACAGGAATGAGCTCAATATTGTATCTTCGTAAACATGAGCATTTTGCATTAGGCATCTGTCAGCATGGCCTTTTTTCTCATTATGATCTTCATTGTCATGTAAGGCGATGGCAAGCATAAAATGTCAAACAGTGAGTGAATAATGTTCTGAGTGGGATAATGTACCGCAAATCTAAGTAGGACATATGCCTAAAGCATCAGCACACAGTCCAATGGATAGTGTAAAATGTATGTTCCTTAGTACTGTTTAATTACAGACTTTAATTAATCTTCATAACCTGCTTTGAATGGGTCTTGCTGATAGTTTCACACGTTTGATGATGTAACCTGTGAAATCCTTTCAATTACCGAAGACAAAGGATCACCAGTAGATTTATATTATTGTTTCATTGCAGAATAGTTAAACACTGCTGGGCTGGTTGATGTTTGGTAACTAGTCGGTAGCTATGTCTTTATTATCTCACTAACAGCTTGTTATAGCCAATCATCACATTAAGTAGCTTATTATTGGGGCAGCTCTAAGGGGCCGTTTACATGGCACACTAAAAACAAAAGAAATTGTATGGCGTTTGCCCATTCATTTACACGACAACAGCGTTTTGGGGGGCCTGCAAATGCAAGCTTTCGAAAATGGGTTTCAAAGTGCAAGTTTTTGAAAACAATACCGTTATCGTTTCTGTGTAAACTACAAAAACACAAATTTGTGAAAATGGTGACGTCATGCAAATGCTTATTACATTTTCAGTCTATAGAGCCGTATACAAAGTTACAACGCCAACTACTGGCCTAGCATGAATAACACAGTGTTTTTAGTCGTTTTCTCAGATTGCTTTGTCATTGTTGTCGTCTAAAAAAAGGAAAAAAATTTCCGTTTTTAGTACATTGTTGTTGTGTAAACGTACCCTTAGACTGACACTGTGTCTACGGTCAAGACCAGTGTCATGTCACACTGCACCGTAACAGCTAGAAGCTGTCTACACTGGACGCGACACAGCAACCATTGCAAATCCTTCAAAGTAGCGAGAGTGCTTGGATCACATCAGAAATAGAAAGGGGCATCAGTTTACTGTTGGGAATTTGTCACGTTGTATCATGACGCTGCATCCAGTGTAGACAGAATCACTATTTATAACTGGGTTCTATTTGCTTTTGTTGCATCGCATCATCCCGCTTGCATCTGATGTAGACCCTGTGAAAGACTAAGTGCAGTTTACACCTTTTTCAAGGTCTTAATAAATATTATTATTTGTGTTTATTAAGACAAGTGCCACTGTTGCTATTGCATGTAGTTAAGAATATTGATAATAATTGATAATGGTATAAACCCCTAACCCTAAGTAGTAAACCACTATATAGACCAGAATATAAGTATCCATGTGTGAAGTAGGAATGAAATCTTTTTTTTTACCCAGCTACGACTTTGCATACTCTAGCAACCACACAGAAAACCCCAAACAACCCTAGCTATAAGCTAAAAACATTCAGAACAACTGTATAGCAACACCCTGGTAACCACCTAAAATGAACCATAGTTTTTTGGCAGATGGTTAATTCTCCTAAGGAACACCTTAAAATTTTTGTTCTGGCTAGCACACTACTTTTTGATGGTTAAATCATATTTTTTGATAGTTAAATCATAACCACCATAGAAAGGACTGGTGATTCATAGAGACTGTACTCCTCTGCTTGAAATGAAGCATAGAGCAGGTAATGTTTGTCTGGCTCACTGTCTGAATTGGGGGGGCTGGTCTTGGTACCGAGATTCAGTCCAAGTGGGTTGTGGGCCCAGTGCCCACACTAATCATGGGGTCATTATGGCCACTGCTGTGTCTCCGCCTGTGGGTTGGACTGCACCATTTGTAACCCAACAGAGCAGGAAATTTGGCACTTTAGCTGTGGTAACTCAAGCCTGTGAGATCCAGTTGAGGGAGCACCACTTAAAGAGGCTGATCAAATTGGGCCCCTTTAGAAATGAAGGCTGTCGGAGGCCAGGGAGACCTAAAGAGGGGGCGGGGAGGTGTCACCGTGATGCATGACGAGGGGCCTCCTCGTGGGTCGGGACGTGGACGACTTCATACAGAGTTATTGATTGCCTGTGGTCCTCCCATCAGCCTGTGATTGATGGTCCTCTTTCTAGAGGTTGAAATATCAGTGCTGGCTTCTCCTCACTGCTTCGAATTATGATGTTTGCCTGGGCTAGTCATATAAGAGAAAGTACTAAAGAGAGAGAGTGCGAAGGAAAGAAAGAGACAAGGAGGGTAAAAAGAGATGATCAAGGTGCACAGGAAGAGGTAGCGGCATCTTCTGATGGAGTCTTCCTGGGTTGCACACGGCAAGTGAACAGCATCGCATCTGGCGTCTCCTCCGGTGTGAAAACTGTACCACGGGGAAGGGAGGGACCTAATGAACACCACGGGAGATTCATAGCAAACCAAGAGAAACAGATAAGCAGCTATGAATATTTCAGCTTTCTGCAGCTCTTCAGATATAATGCTCTCTGCAGGCCACAAAGATAAACACACAAATATAGAGGTTGGGCTGCAGCCCCTGTTGGTGAGTGTTGTCCCCAGTGAAGTGTGAAAAACTGCTGAAATTGATTGACAGAGAAGAAAATGCTTGTCAGTGCTTGCCCATAATTGGATGTTATAATGGGAGTTGGATGCTGTAACTTACTGGACATCCAGTCAAGCAAAGAGAGGATGGAAGCTACGGAAAGACTTTAAGTCAGTGTTGATCGATGCAGAAAAGGGTAGAATGGATTAATGGCTTGCATTTGTATGAGGCATGTAACAAATTATTGAACCGATAGGTCTAAATTGGGTCTTAGTAACACCTTAGGTTCGGCAGAGAACTGTCTTGAGAGTTCTTGAGGTGGCTCTTATATGCACCACAATATATGTGGTTTTCTAAATCACTAGATGATAAAAAAATGTCTTTGTGGAACTTAAAAATGTTCTCCAATAACACCAGGCTTTAGAACCCTAAAATGAAAAGATGGTAAAATGTTCAGTGGAAAACTCTATAACTGTCAGTATAAATGTGCAACGGGAGTGAAGCCCATATTATATTCTTTACTATCATTCGTAACCACAGTGACAGTGACTAAAGTAATATCAAAGATGATGACTTCCATTAAACTTCTAAGTCTTCATTTGAAACAACAAGAGTCCTCCTAACGTTTCATCATTCAATTCTTAATTAGCAGCTTTTATACCTGAGTAGAGAGGGGAGCATAAGTTGCATGCAGACCACAAAACTGACCGGAGCTCCAGTGGAAGACAGTGTCTGGATCTAAAGCATTCAGCTGACACATTATAATGCCCGTATAATTACTAGAACCTCCTCCATTGAGCATATCTCCGCTGTTCTCTATTATTTACACTGGCTTCCTGTTAAATATTGAGTAGAGTACAAATTTCAGCTTCTCATTTTTAAAGCTCTTTGCAATCTTGCATCCTCATATCTCTCCAACTTGCTTCATATTTACACCCCCAAGCTTACTCTTAGATCTTCTTCATCTGTTTCCCTTGTTCGTTTAGGGGTTCAGGGCGTTCAGCTGTGCTGCTCCTCGTCTCTGTAATTCTCTTCCACAATTTATATGAGATAGTGATTGACTGACTTTTCTATCTATTTAAATTAGCTTTCTCAGATACATTTTAAATTATGTAATGTTATACAGCTTTTATTTGTTGTATTGCTGTCTTGTGTAAATAAAATGTATTATTATTATTATTATTATTATACATCATATCTACACATCTGGTAGTTACTAAACCACGATTGGAATCTTGTTGTGTTTAATGTGATAAGACTTTCCAATTTTATGGATGTTGCCATCTTTAATATTACTTTAGTCAATGTTACTTCCATGGTTACAAGCAGTGCTCAGTAGTAGCTGATTACACTGTTATCTGGATTACATAATCAGATTCCAAAAATGAAGTACTTGTAATTAGATACATTTTTAAAATGAAACACAAATATGATGTTTATCTAAACTAATTTTTGCTTATTTGGTATGGTTGAATTGGATCATCGAAGGTCAGCAGCAAATATAGTGACTTTAAATGCATAAAGTATATTTGTATTATTTTAACATATTTAATTATTGCAGGTTAACGTAATATTCTGAGTTTGTGGAATACTGAATGTTTTTGTGAAAGTAAATGCTTCAGGGAACGGGGGTTATAATAGTAACCTTGACTTTCCCTTTCAGTCAGTCACGTTCGACATTATGTCAGGTATCATGTGGGAACTTACACATATGGACTGGCCAACAAAGCAGTGCTACATATGGAAGGTCTCTGTCGTAGATCCAGCCTAGCTAGGGTTAGGTCAATACCGAACATGGACGGCAGAGGGGCTCTGCCAGGGAAAGACACGGGCTTGCCGACAGGGGAGCCTTATCGTGGAAGAATACACATATGGGGTCGCTGCAGGCAGGGGCGTAGCACAAAATCCCGGGCCCTATGTATAGGCAGTCTTGATGGGCCCCCATGTTCCAAATAAAATATATTCCAGACTTTTCAAGGGCCCTCTCTCCCCTTGGGGCCCTTGTAATCAGTACTGGTTTTACCCCCAGTCCGACGCCCCTGGCTGCAGGAATCACAGCATATGGGCACCTATTGGGGCTGGGAATCTTTTGGTACCTCACGATTCGATTAAAAATTGGTTCTCGATTTTGACTCAAATTTGGATTTGAAATGTGCAGATTTGATTGTAGTTTAGTGTTTTGTGTTACTTTTCTTATTTGACTGCGGTAGACAGTTTAATAGGTCTAGAAGAAGAAAAAAATCCTACTGAATTAAATGTGAACCTTGAAATGTATTTATTTTTTCTTCCCCTTTCTGTCAACCAAATATTATAAAACAAATGTCCTTTAAGCTGACCTCAATTATTACACACGTCTTCTGTAATAAATGGAAGGCAGGCAATTTTATTTGACTTTTAAAATTAAAAATAGGAACAAAGAAGAAAATTACAAACAATAGGAAAAATAAAATAGAAAAATATACAAATTAAATAAACTTCAAGTTTTTCAGGTAAAACATAAGTTTAACATGTAGTAAGAAATACTACCGAAATTGAATAATCAATTGTAAAAATAAAAGGCTGTATAGTCTACACTGTATGAATTAAATATAAATTGATTCATATTAAAGATAAAAAAGTTATTCAGTCAAAAGCACTGAGTGTTTTTTTACTTAACATTAATGAAAGACCTGCTCCTCATCCTCCCTGACTTTGCAAAGAGTCTGTGCGAGTTGCCTCACTGGGGGAAACACATACTTGCGTAGGCCCCTGGCCAGCTGTGTGCCAGCGCATCCTCGGTCAGGGAGTCAAACAACTGGCAGTGGGACATGTCCAGCTGTGCAGCTCCGAAGCGTCTCCAGATCAGCTGGACTGCCTGGGGATGGAGTCTTCATTTTTCCCGGGAGCGTGGGCTATTGTGAGAGCTCGTCAACTGTGCGATTGAGCTCGCCCGGAACATGAATGGCACGAAGCAACCTCAGATTCAGAGTCTAGAGGAGGAGATGGCGGGCAAGTTCCGACATGTGATGAGAGCATAGACCACCTTGATAATTGATGTACGTAACGTCCTCAGTGTTGTCCGTCCGGACCAATGCGTGCTTGCCCTGTAGCAGCGATTTAAAGTGGCCCAGAGCAGCCTGTACTGCTAGTAACTCAAGGCAGTTGATGTGTCAGTGCAGCTTGGTCCAAATGCCTGAGGCTGCACGCCCGTTGCACATGTTGCCCCAGCCGATAGTGAAGGCATCTGTTGAGACAACAACATGCCTGGACACTTGTTCTAGAGGAACTCCCGCCCATAAAAAAGCAAGGTCTGACCATGGAGTGAAGGTTTGGCGACAGGCCAAACCTTCTTGTCACCCGGTGCATGCCGCGGTGCCATGCCCATCTCGGGACTCTGGCATGGAGGCAGTGCTGAAGCGACCTCATATGAAGCAACCAGAGCGACGCTACTTTGGCTCTGGATGCCATATGCCCCTGGAGCCTCTGAAATAGTTTCAGTGGAGCCGCTGTCCTGCCCTTGAGTGTGTTTAGGCATGGACTGAGCATGCTCGTTTGTGAGACGTGCTGTCAGATTGACCGTGGCAGAAAAAGGTGCCTTCCACGATCTGGTAACCTCTTTGGGTCGGGGCTCTGGTAGTCAGCATGGGCCGCCACAAGATACCAGTCATCCAGCCTCGAACGTTCAGGACACGGTGGATGTTTCCACTAGAGCCCGACGCTATCAGCTGCCCGGGAAAGCCTCGATCAACACTAATCTCCCAGAAGGGGGCAGCGCAGCCAAATCTTCATCCCCGGAGGACTTTAGCCCACCCTCCGATGCAGCGATTGATATCTGATCCTCCGCCGGATCCCCTAATGAAATGCTTGGTCCTCCATGCAAAGGTCCAGCAATCGCAACCGGAAGCTTCCCAACTTGCGATGCGCTAGAGGAGTGAGGGGCCCACGGAGATTGACTCAGCGGGGGAGCCCTCACTGTGATCCTCAGGTCACCCTGGCTATTCACAGAAGTAGCCCTCTACTGGGCAGAGGAACTAGATCGGGGCAAAGCAGAGGGGACTCCACCTCGTTTAGTTTACACTCTAAGGTGATTGTTCTCTCAGGCGAGATCCCAATTCGACAGTTCCGTTCTGACATAACTTCAAACGTAACTGACTGAAAGGGAACCACCTAGCAATGCCCTGTTAACCGCCCACAATACCTTAGCATTTACACACAAGATATACACTGGCAAGAACAACTCTTATTCTAAAAATGTAAGAACTCTGTTTAGTTTGTAAGTTTTTCTAGGTGGCAATATCTTAAGTTAAAACCTTTTTTGCAGTTACATAATAAGAAACTAAAGATATTTTTTTTTGATAAATGCTTTTTTTAGGAGTAACTTGGTGACTCAATGGGTAACAATGTTCCCTCACAAGAAAGTTGTAGTTTGAATCCCAGCTGAGTCAGGTGGCCTTTATAATGACATGCATGACAGATTAATTGGAGACACTAGGCCATTTTTTTTGTCTTGTCAATAAAGTTCTAAGAACTTAGATAAATGCAGCAATATCTAATAAATAAAATGATCTGTACTCACCATACTGATAATGAAATAACCCTGTCTACTAGGTCATGGTGTTGTCATTGCCAGAGGTAGAGACACTAGATGTCTCTCTAAGATTTACATTTACATTTACATTTAGTTATTTAGCAGACGCTTTTATCCAATGCTACTTACAACTGAGGACTAAAGCAAGCGAGTCATCGTGAAGAGGCAAGAACAACGCTAGAAGTGCTCAAAATACAAAGTTCAAGCATTGCTCAGAGTAGCAAAAAACAGACAAGGGATGATTTAAAGGAGAAGGAAAGGTTTTTTTATATATATATTTTTTTATGTTAAGTACTCACGGAAGAGATGAGTTTTCAGTTGTCTTTTGAATGCTGCCAGGGATTCTGCATTCCGGACGAGGGTTCAAAGCCTTGAATTTGATGCGAGCCGCAAGTTTTAGCCAGTGCAGTGAGATGAACAGAGGAGTGACGTGGGCCCTTTTGGGCTCATTGAAGACAAGGCGGGCTGCAGCATTCTGGATCATCTGTAGAGGTTTAGTTGCACATGATGGAAGTCCAGCCAGAAGAGAATTGCAGTAATCAAGCCTAGAAATAACCAGGGCCTGGACGAGAAGTTGTGATGCATGCTCTGTTAGGAAAGGTCTGATCTTCCTGATGTTATAGATTGCAAACCTGCATGATCGAGCTGTCTCCGTAATGTGGTCTGTGAGGGACAGTCGGTCATCAAATACTACTCCCAGATTTCTGACCGACCTTGATGGGGTGATTGAGGATGACTCTAGCTGGATAGTGAAGCCGTGCTGTAGAGATGGATTGGCAGGGAGGACGAGAAGCTCAGTCTTTGCCAGGTTGAGCTGCAGGTGATGTTCCTTCATCCATGCCGAGATGTCCGCCAGACAGCTTGAGATATGTGCAGCTACTGTGGGATCATCAGGTTGAAATGAGAGGCTAAGATAGATAAGTAACAATACCTTTTTGCAACAGTGTAGACTTGGATGTAGTGTCAATCACAATACCATCTGTTGCTCTGTTAGTCATTATCGGCTGAGTCAAAACACAGAACACTGGCAATAAAACTCGAATCGATATCAAGCTGTCTGTCCTAACCCTTCTTTTATCTAGTGCCTGCACTGTAGGTAGAAACTCTATCACACTACTCTATAGCCTGAAGTCTGGTGTTATGCCCTGTTGCACTTTTTTTTTACAGAACGGGTGTCCAAACAGACGCCTGTTTTATTATGTCTTCTGCAAGTGATATTGCATGCCTTCGTCACCTTAGCCAAGTTGCAACATCAAGGTGACATTAAAGCAACAGTCAGAAGCCAAGCATGGTGGCATATTGGACAATATTGTGTTACTTTTTGTTGATGAATAATACATAAAACAGAGAGATAACCTAACTGTAGGCTGTAACAAGCACAGTCTCCTTCCTCTGCCACGGGAGGCTGTGACTGATTGATACCTGAGCATGTAGAGGCAGCGGCGAACTGTAAGTTGACGTTATAGTTTACTTGCATGGTGTGGGCTTTTACCTTTTGTTTGAAAGTTTAGATCTTAAAGCAGGTGTTCATAGGTTATTTTAGAGTTTGAGAAACTGCAGTTTTATTAAATATATTGTAGCTCTTTGCAAATATAGAAAAACTTGGTTTGTTTTTACAAAAGACAATGCATTAGAGCTATCCATGAAGTATCTGAATTGCATTTTAGGTGTATAAGTCATGCTGAAAGCATTTCTTTCAATGCCTTAGATTAACTTAGTAAGGGCAGGGCTAGATAATCAAATTCGTCCGATTTGCTTATTCAGGTGTGGGTTTGGCTGCAATTTGTTGCTTTGAATGTGTACGTGTGCATGTGCCTGTGTGTAATAGAAGTCTTAGCCACAACGAGAAAGTATATAGGGATGTGGTTCTGATTTGCATCTAAAGTGTCAGGTAAAGATCAGTTACATGTTTTTGATTCAATGACAATAATTGACCTTGGGAAGCAGTTATGGCTGGGTATTTTTGCAGTACATCTATTTATAATATGTGAGGTCAAATGGAGCCTAACATGTTTGGAGTAAGTTGCTATTGTTGACTTCTTAAGTTGTGCATATTTATAATGTATATTCATAAAACAATGCTTGTATTTCCTTATCTAATTTACTAATTTATCTTTTTTTGTTGTTGTTGCATCATTTGTAGTAATGCTGTAAATGTGTCTTACAATAAGTCGTTTTCCTCTGTATACTTTGTACTGCTAAGGTTAAACTGAAACATCAACCCGCTCATAGCCTTGTAAATTAGCTCAGGTCTCTTGTCTTTCTTTCCCTGGCGGTCCTGGCTCCTGTTTCCTTACTCTCCTCAAGTTGCTTTGACTTTTGTTCTTTAAAAAGGTGAAATAAGGAGACAAGCCTTACCATAGAGCAAAATGCATTATCTTGTAATGTTTCAGTGTGCTGAGCACTTTCATGAAGTTGCTCTCTGGATGCAAAGCAGGCAGAGATGACATCTGGCCAAAACAGGTATGCAAATGATGGGTGAATTGCATTGCACTACATTTACAATTGCACCACTTTTGTGCACAGTATTTCAGTGCAAAACACTGCACCCGCAATATAGTTTAGCTAGGTGCTAAGCGCTCTAAAATAGTGCTGTGCCAAATTAAAATTAAGTCATTGTCATTATTTTGATGGCAAAACACTTCCTTTCTATGCAAATTAGCCTCATTATGGATTGTACCATATTCACTAAGATCATTGCTATTTGCCTTTTGCTATTATCGCTGTGGTAAAAAAGAATTGTATTAACAAAAGAATACATTCTGTTGTGATGGCTGAAATTATTCAGCAAATTATTTAGATGATCGTTATAATAAAAAGTCAAATCCAGATGTGTTGTAGTACACAATTTTAGCATTTTTACTTGACCTGATTTGCATAAATTCTTTAGTTAACCAGCTTGTGTGTCTAGCGACAATTTTGTTTTGATTTATAATATGGAATATGGACTTAATACATCCTTATGTACCATGGTAATAAGGTACAAAATGAATTCAAACATACATAGCCTACTTCACTTTTGATTGCTTCAAGGTGAGTCTTGCTGCCAAAAATTTAGGGTGGGGGTTCTCATCTCTGGCACTCGAGGTCCACTTTCCTGCAAAGTTTAGCTCCAACCCTAATCAAACACAAATTAACGAGCTAATCAAGGTGTTCAGGATTACTAGAAATGCTGCGTTCACGCCATCTGATAATTATCGTAGTCTCGAGATGACAACATGTGACGTTATATTCAGAGCTGTTCACGTCCTCGGACACTATGGCTCCACCATTAACGCCTAAATTAATCATGGTGTGAACACACCTAAAGATACTGGCAGGTGAGTATGGTAAAGGTTGGAGCTAAACCTTGCAAGAATGTTGACCTTGAGGGCAAGAGTTGAGAACAAAGGTGTTCTGGGAGGTTGCCAGAGTGTGGTAGTTGTTATGGTGTTCTGTGTGGTTGCTTGGTGTTTGCTTAATGGCCCACATGAAAAGAGTCCATTATCATTAATGCCTCAAACCCTGTATGAGAAGCAATAGTGATACTTGCCTTTGCAAGGCCATTTAAAAATGCATACGCTAATGCATCTAATAACCCCTAAGTACCTCAGGTAGGGGAGGTCATGTTACATACTCACACCCAATGTCTTGTAATTTGTGAGTGCTAAGGTGGGCTAGTCTTATCTTTTGGTTTCTCCTGTGTCTCTGTGTGATGGAGTTTTGTAACATACAGAAGCTCAATACATTATTAAACGTGTCTGGAAGTTCCTGGGCTACTATACATTGAGCTGTACGTGTGCTCAGTTACATGCAACGTGGCCTCGCTGTTTAGAAGGCTAATCACTTGGCATAAGTAATCACTGATAATGTCCTATTATGTCCTACCAGGTTTGGTTGTTTTTTAAACTTCTTGGTATAATTTATGCTGTTTTTTACCGAAAGCAGGCATACCAACATGCTCACTTTGACTGCATACTGAAACATATTAACTTAATTGCCACTTTCTACAAATGGGTGCAAAATATGAATGAACTTGAAATTGAGCAAAAGGAACCACTGACAACAAACAAATTTTGCAGGAGTAGGTAATAGGATTGCAGATTTAGCCTAGATTAAAATGTCCCTCAGTAGGGAACTAATTAATTTGGGACCAAGCGTTGGTTTGTGGTGGTTGATAAGCGTATATTTCTGTTTGATCATTTTCTTAACACATTAACTCTGGTAATGATTGACTGGGTTGAGCGAATTATAGAAAAAATACAGCCAGCACTACAATTTGTGTAAAATTAAGAAAATGGAAAGAGATTATTTACTTCCAAATAATGTTGCAATTTTAAGGGATCAACATACATAATCTTTCATTCTAAAGAAAATGGAATGTGTGTCTTTTTTGCTTAAAAAAGTAATGGGGCATTAATTTGCACTCTAGAAAAAATGGCAAAAGTACTGGGTTACGTAAATACTAAACACGGCATGAAAAAGCTTTCTTTGGTGTACAACCCTTAACAAAAGGATAAGGATGCTTCCTAAACTACACTCTGTCTAGGTACTTTCTTTGGGTTAGAGAGGTAGTCCCCCTGGTGTTATATTCTTAGTTGTTCTAACTAGCTTTGGCACCTTTATCAATGAGAATCTAAATGAGGAAAGGCTCATGGCGTAGTCAACTAATTCCTCTTAATCCCAACATATCTTCTGCTGCTTAGCATTGTTTCTGGTGCCAGGCATGGCTTGCTGAGATTAGCTTTAGCTGTGGTTAACTCCTCCACAAGTGTTCACACGGCATGACTGCCTCAACAGAATCAATATGGACTTATTCAACAAAATGTTCATCGACCATTTAAGAAAAGAATGTAAGTGACATGTTGACCTTTTCTGTTTTCATCTTGAAAGTAGGTTTAATTGCGGTTAGAGTAGAGAAAGAGGTGGTTGAACTTTCACCCGGTAGGGTCACAAATGGTGAATCTGTTAGACAGACACTATAATAAGATCAGTGATTATAAACAATACTTACAGAGTGGCAAGTTTGCTTTTAGCTTTTGTGTAGACATAATGTGTTGTTCTTCTTTTAAACTACAATTTCTTAAGTATTTATGCCTGATATTACTAGCATTGCGCCCTAGCGTCTTTTGCTACGTGCAGGTAAACGTATGGCATTTATAAGAGAAGTCACAGATAAATTTGTTTTTATTTCCATTTTATTTTATTTGAATGGAATCCGCAAACAGTGATTGAATGTCATAAAGCTGAGAGTAACACAATGATTCAGAATCATAAGTAATAATAAATATATTTAAATCTAAGCTGTGACTTTGATAATCTGGTTTATTTCTGATAATTTTGTTTTGGCTAGTAGAAGTTCTGAATGGCAGGTAACTTAAAAAATTAGGAGCCATATTGGCTGCTGAGTAAAAAAGTTAATTTCAAACCCTGACTGTTATAACACAGAGGTCTTCAACCCTAGCCCTGAGGACCTACTGTCCTGCAGACTTTAGCTACAATATCCTCTAATCAATGTGCTGAAGCAGGTTGTAAATAAACTTTGCAGGACAGTGGGTCTCCATGAAAAGGGGTGAAGACCTCTATTATAAACAATTCCTCTCATTGCAAGGTAACTTAGCAGGTAACTTTGTTTAAATTAAGATATTTGATTACTTTTTTGAGTGATCAGACATAAGATTTGTTCTTGGTTAGGGTTGGGTATTATTTGAATTTTAATGATTACAATTATGTTTATCGATTCTGATTCTTATTGATTCCTAATTTTGATTCAAATAAAGTTTAAAAAAAAATGCACATTTATTCTAAGTCTTATTGCAAAGCATTTCATTGTAGCTGATACCATGAACAAAAATCAACAAGCTAAAGAACACTACACAAGGAACTTTTCCCTATGGTTTAAAAATACCATAGCAAAAACTACTAGCCTAACTAATATACATTTCAACTATTATTATTTAAGTAAACACTTAAAAAAGAACAAATTAAAAAATGAGCAATTGCACAAATAAATACAACTAAACAAAGATACAAGTGAAATAAACAGTGTTTTAAAGTAACACTATGTAGTTTTTCAACCTTCATAATATATTTCCAAGACCCTTGTGATGGTACATCGACTTAAAATAGGTTAAATGACACGTCTGCCATAGCCTAACGTGGTCTGTATCGCTTTTACTGGGTTTCGGGTAGTTACCTAGGCACAAAAAGAACTAAAGAATTCGACTGCTTTACGGCATACATAGTTTTTCTTCGTTTTTGATGTCTTTCATAAAATTATGATTCATACTCTACCTAGTCTGTGGCCATTGTTGATTCCAAAGCCGGTGCTGAATAAACAGCGAGCGTGCGCGTGCAACAGTAGGCTGTGGTAGGCTAAATTATTTACAACAGCGGTAATGGACAATTCCGCTTCCAACCTGTAGGGCGACCGCAGAGGAAAAGTTCCTTGGTGTTGCTTTAAGATTTTCAGGTATTCAGATGCAGAAACTTTAATCAAATGTAAAATAACACTGCTCTTTATTAATAAAATATACATTATATAATTACAAAAATTATTCAGGCAAGAACAGCAAGTGAATTTTATCTTTTTCTTTTGTTGTTTGATTGGAGTTATTATAGAGATGGCAGCAGGAATATTAAGCTGCTGTTACTTTAAGAGCTGCACGGATCCAATATACTGTTACACATGTTTTCTTTGTCCGAAAATGTAGGCAGCTGACTTGTTGTTTGTGTACGAAGGTACCTCACGAAACTCATTTCGGACAGACTTCTTAGGCAGTGTAACGGTTTAATGATCTACAGTAAAATAGAGCGAGCTTTGGTGAAAACTAAGAGAATATTTATTGACTACAATAGTGATTTCTCGCTAGAAATGACATCATAAGTGGAAAATGTTTATCAAAGATTTACATTTACACACAAACTCACCACAGCCGGAACTTTCAGATGCCATTTTTATTTTTCTAACTGTCACAGAATAGAAAGCTCTGGATTGTGGGATATCAAAGGCAGTGAAGGATACAGCTATGCTGTCTTCAAAAATCATTCAGATGAAGGTATCTCAGGAGACAGAACATGAAACTAACATTGCATTCAGACATGCCCTGATGCCTTCCGATCTTGTAATGCGTCCTCCGAAGCATTTATCAGTTTTCAGACGCAGAGCAAATGTGTGCGCAGCACAAAAAACAGCGCACAAGAATTTTTGTGCTTGAATGGTTCAAAATCAAATTAAAATCACTCTGTGAGTGCACTTTGCATCTGTGTGCAGCACAGAAAACAGAATGCGGGTCTTCTTGCGTTTGGAAATTTGGAACCGGTTCTAAAATGGAACCGGTTCTCAATATCCAACCTGGTGAGAGGTGTCCAATCCTGCTCTTGGAGACCATTTTTACTGCAGAGTTTAGCTCCAACACACCTGCCTAGGAGTCTCTAGTTATCCTGAAGATCTTGATTAGCTGGTTTATGTGTGTTTAATTAGGGATAGAACTAAACTTTGTTCGAAAAATAAAATAGCAACATTTGCATTGAACAAAGGACCTCCGAGTCATATCAAGAGACCAGAATGGATGTGAGCTCTTTTGATTTAGGCCAGTGATCAACCACCTACCAGAGACCCAGAAAACCTCAGCCACAGCATAGCAACACCCTGCCAACTACCCAGAATACTCTAGCATTTTGCTTTGCACAGGCAAAACGACTAATGTTTTCTTCAGAACATGCATAACTCTGCAACTGGGTTTCTGTCAAAGTTTTTGCATTGTGACAAATAAAATGTAATAATTTATTTCACTAAGTCATAGTTTTTGAGGAGGACAGGCAGTTTTTGTTGAGTTACTGTACCTCAACATAATGATGGCTTTGAAGGAGCATAACGTCTTGCCCTTTGGTAAACTGGCTCACTGCACCCTCAGATCTTTCAACCTTTCTCAGACATTGTTTTTTGAAAAGGTATTCACAAATTCTTATATCAAAAAACCCTTGAGACATACATTTAACCAAAACATTTTAGTCCAAAACAAGTTTTCCATCCTCAATAAGAGGCAAAAAAAGCCAACAGCTTTTGCAAAAGTCTGAGGAATATGTTAAGTCAGACATGATAAAGGGTGTTCAATTTTGCTAAGTAGGACATGTTACTAATCTATATATTTTTGTTAATCCTGGAGTAACTTTACTGTCAAACAGAAATAGCCCTAGCTGTCGAAAGACTAACTAAGCCCATACAATATGTATTTTTCATGCAGGGGCTTTTACTCATCTTATCTTGCCCATACAGGCGTCACAAGTGACAAATCAACTTCTGTGTTAACCACTATAAGTCAAATGGAAAAACAGTGAGTGGGCTGTCTATAACTGCAAAAAAAAAAAAAAACATTTGGCTCAAGACTCGATATGTGCTCTTTCTCCTCAGGAGATCGTTCGGGAAGATGTTTCCTCGCTCAGGGAAATCCATCGTCTTTGACAGCTTTCCAGATCCATCTGATACCTGGGAGATCATTGAGACTATTGGGAAAGGGACTTATGGGAAAGTTTATAAAGTGCTTAACAGAGTCAATGGCAGCAAAGCCGCCGTCAAAATATTGGATCCAATCCATGTGAGTAAAACCCTACTAGATAAAACGTGTATGTGGTGTGTGTTTTTAGGTCATAAAGAGAGACAGAGTCTCTCCATTTTTAAACACAGAGAAAATTCAAGGGCATATTTGCACAGAAGGGCAGAGTCATTAAGGGGAGGGTAATTTTGGACCCTTCAAGTTCAATCAGTTCACATTTGTGTGCATCTGTATGCATGCTTTTGCTCATTTGTTTGTACCTGAGAGAGTGTGTCTGCCTTAAGAGAGGCCTGCAGGCAATTCCACTCGCCACTGTCATATAAGAACAGAACATCTATATCCTGCAGATAATGACCAAAGGCTCTCTGTGTCTCTGTCCTGCTCGTTATTTCTCCAGCCAGACACTCTTTCTTTTAGTGATTGGACAAATAAAAGGACCTCTAACAGCATATACCCAGACTAATCATCATGAGATGGCTTTTCAGAAGATGTGCAATTTGTGTTAATTTACCTTTCTCCAATTCACCCTTTCAAAGTCCTGAAAGGAAGCTTGGAAGTATTTCAATGGACCTTCGGCTGCCAGTATATTTAAAATCACTCATCTAGATCAAATAAATCTTGGCTTAATTTAATAGACTGCAGCTGCCATAGCCATTGTACCTCGGATATTCACAAATATTAATTTGCACTGCTTTCAAACTGCAGGAAATGCTGTAATCATAATAGATATATGGAGCATTGTTGAAGCCAAAAGGCATCACAGAAAAGACCTGTGTACCATATCCATTAAAACGCTACCCTAAGAGGTTGTTTTTCCTCAGGCTCAATCAGTAAACAGTTATTTTCCGATGTTGGTCCAAAAACCTTGAAGGACGTGGAAGCCAACAAATATTATTTCAGTCTGTGCCTCATGTGTAGTTCACTGCTGTGGGGCTTTGTTAATGCTGACATTTTATTGCCTTTCTGGCTTCGCTAAATTCAATAGATAAAATCAATAGGAAAAAAATATTTTTTTGCATCAGTGCCTCCATTTGTGTTGAATAGTTAAAGAAGAGTCTTTGATCACTCAAAAGTGAAAATTGACGTTTCTTTTCTTTTTTGTTCTTAAAAGAAAAGTTACACCAAAAATGAAATTGTCAATCTGTCAATGGAATTCTGTCATTATTTATTCACTGTCATGGTATACCAAAATAATATTCCTGTTTTCCTTACAATAAATTAGAATTTTACATTTAGAAATATAGCAACCTGTTTAATAAACATTTACAATGGCTCGCCCTTACTTTAAAACAGCAAAGAGTGCCATCAATTCAATTCATCTGTTTATTTCAGGATATTGATGAGGAAATTGAAGCTGAATATAACATCCTAAAAGCTCTCTCAGACCATCCCAATGTCGTCAAGTTCTTTGGAATGTTCTACAGGAAGGATGTCAAGAACGGGGACCAGCTTTGGCTAGTGCTAGAGGTAAAGTTCAATTCTATGTCATGTATTTGCATCTCATTTATTGTTTGCAGCAGGAACACATGCAAATGCTAATGTTTTGGTCATCATAGCAAAGTTGTGTACTGCATGCTATATCATTATCACATGATGGATTTATTGCTGCCATTGCAGTGTGGGCTAATGGGATATGTATAGCAGTGAAAATCTGTTTATAGAGGATTAGCAAAATATGCTGCTAATAAAAGGTAATTCGTTTCAACGCCTCTGTAAATGTAGGAGCACATTTAAATTAGAACATACAGAACATTTCTTAAAGCTGTGAAATGGAAGTTTTTAGAGGACAATTTAAGATATTGTCATTTTTAAAATCACATTAGGCCCACATGGCCTTTTGTCTTGTTTGACTGCTTGAGAACACACAGGTTTGAAGGAAATGGGATGAGTGTTACATAAGAGACTTTAGTCTCAGTAGGTCTGGATAGAGTTTTTGTGGCAGGACAGGTATGGGAGGGTGAAGATGACTGCTAATGTGGGCCGGCTGTGTCCTGCTAAGATGAGCAGGTTCAGATACCAATTCTGCATTTAGACGCACTGGTTTTAGCTGGAAATAGATGGTCTACCACTGTCATGGGTCTCACTGTACTAACAAGTGATGTCACTTTATATTGCACTGTACTGTAACTATTGTTGAGTACTGCTCATTAGTTATGCCTTTCGGCAGTAATTATTCAGAAAAATAAGCCTATGTAAGTTGTATTGAATTTGCAAAAGTTACAAGTGTGTTATTACAGCTGAATCATACAGTAATTAGAATGTGCCAGTACATGAACATAATATTATGTACACCATATTTAATGTTTATTAATTGTATTCTCGAATTCAATATGTTGTATAATCAGTTTTACATTTTTAATAGCCACACAACTCCTTGTATGGTTATGCACAAAAACAGCTATCATTTCATTTTTAAAGTTTCATTTTACCAAATTGCAGAAGTGCCATAATGCTTAATACTGTACAACATATCAATATTCTTAAATTGTGAACTGCTTTATTCTTCCAATATTCTTTAGGCATGTTTTAAAAATTAAAGTCTATTATTGTTGGATTTTCATAAAAGCACCATGAAACAGTAATGGTAATACCATGTTAGTCAAATGGTATCCAATACCATGATATTTCCATAAGACTCCAAGGTACTTCAAATAGAATTCCATGATATTATCATGGTACATATCCAAACATAGGTAGTGTTGGGAGTATACTTGTTTGGGTATGGTGGTGTCACATGTATGTTGGTTTCATTGTATTTTGGTTTGGTTTAGTTCTAGTTTCTGTTTCCTTTGTTCTCATTTCCCTACCACTCGTTAATTTGGTGTCTAATGCACACCTTTTCCCTGTTCTTAGGCTCCCTTGTGTATTTAAGCCCTTGGTTAGTGTTAACGTTTTGTTATAGCGTGTAGTGTTTTGTTTCCCTCAGTGTTTATTAAAAGTCAGTTTAATTATCCTTCTGAGTGCTCACTTGGATTGCTGCAGCTTAACCGTGACAGGTGGGTCTCACCCCCTGTATATTAAGGCTTAAAGGAAGTCGGAAGGAATAGTTTGGACCCCAAAACTTACATCAGCTTCAACTGTACACACGTTTTTACAGCATTTTTTCAGGCCAATATTTGATCATTTTCAAATTTCAACATTAGACAAAAACAGTTAAGGGAAGTTATTCCAGAATATTCTGTGTTTTTTTTCAAATACTTTTAAGTGAATTTTGAGTAATTATTGGCTTATTTGCTATCATTAAATTACCTAAACCAGTATCAGCCACTCTGTCTAGATATCAGTATCACATCAACCACTAATTTGTTGTAAGGATCAATTCATTTGCAGTTCGTTTTCAAAATTGTGATTTAAATGTACAGATTTAGAAGGAATTTTCTCTGTGAGAAATGTTGCTTGTGTCCCTGATTTGTGCTTTCTATCTGAGACATTTATAAATCCTCTAGTTCCCTGAAGCCATGGCGCTTAACCTGTGCTGAGCAGAACATTTCCAACACGCTGTGCCCTGAACATCTCCTCCACTTATCTTTGTTTTCTGATGATCACAGTGCAAATAGACCTTTCTGAGACCTTTTGTTGACTATAGAGAGGTTCAGAAATCACACAATCATATGCCAGTCAGTTTTATATATTATATTTTTTAAGCATCAATATAGTTACCTTGGGGTAACAGGCTTTTTTTTCCTGTTTTTGCACAGCTGAATTCACTCTTGGTCTGTGTTTAATATATATTAGACCTGCCTGGAGGGATTAACTCATGTTCATTTGGTGTCAGAATTTACCTCAGTCTCAGTGTGGTATAAGTAGAGTTAAAAATAAACTTCTAAATTTCTGTTCAGTAGTCGCTATGTAACTAACAGAAGACACAGTTTTGAAATTGTGGTGATTTTAATTAAGTGATAAAAAGCAGTTGCAAATGCTGTACAAAATACACATACCCTACTCATCTTTGCACCAATAAAATGTGCAACACTTTGTTTTACTACCAAATTATATGTAATATCTAACTAATTTAATTTGTGGAATGTTTTGACATCTTGCGATTTCGGGTCACGCGAGTTCCCGAACATAATGCATGATTATGATTACCGCTCTGAAGTGGTATTCGAGATAGTGTGGTTTTAGTGTGCATTAAGGGCACTTGGAACTGCCTTGCTCACTTACTTCCTGTCGCAGCCAAGACCTCAAGTGTGGGTATTTGGACGGGGAGTTAACAAGTCCCACATAGTTCTGTAACCTTCTGAGACAGTTCTTGGGTAGAAATAAAAATGTGGATATACCTGCCCATACCGTAGTATAAAGTTGTTTTACTAATGTCAGGAATCACAAAGCTTTCCTCATATGTAAAAAAGCATGTAAAATCTGGTATTAACATTAAAGTGAATTAAAATCCACCCCCACAAAAAAAAAAAAAAAAAAATTTTAAATGCTAAAACAATAAATTTACTGTTTTAAATAATGAAAAAGGCTCAGAAAGCACAGTGAAAGCTCTGGTATTACTTTATGGTTTGACATTTAGAAATTCTTAAATGTGTCTTACTGTTTGAGGCCACTGTACAAAAAAAATAATATCATGTTTATAAAGTGCTTAGATATTTCTGCATAGCCGTATCGAAATTCTATTTTTGATGGAAATGTAAAAGCATGGCAAGTCACACTTTCCCTGAAGAAACCACATTCTGTTGTATCAATATGGACGTAAACACAGTTACCACAAATTACAAAAGCAGTTTTCTTCTTTTGCAAGGCGTATTAGAGGAAAGGATTTTTTTTTCTATTTTCTGTTTTCCGTGTTTCCCTAAAGAGCTTTGCATTTCTGTATGCAAACTCCTGCATGCAAAATCCACAATCAGCAATCCAAATGTGGAAGTTAATCCCCAGGCTGGAATCATAGTCGAGTATTGAAGCGTTCAGCAGTCGAGATGTTAAATTGCCATGGTTACAGTCGTCCCCTCTGAACTGTCATTTTCTGTATTTCAGTATGATCTGGGAAGAAGGCTCCTCCACATTGAGTGACCCCTGATTACAGAGAGGACTTGCACAAATTGTGTCCTCCACTTTGCGGGCTGCTCATCAAGCCTGGTGCTTGTTCTGCCTTTCCTTTGTGTTGTGGCTTGTAATTATGGGTATAGAGGGGGCTGCTTTCATCTGTACTCATCGGTTTCTCGTCGTATAAGGGGCCGACTCCGCTCCGTCATATTAAAACTTCAAAGATATCAGAAGTGATCTCTATTCAGTTTTGTTCAAGTTGGCTTATAGGTTCCAGTTGGTGGTTAATGGCTGGGAAAGGACTAATGACAGCAGTTGTAGTTTCACATTAAACAGTATGTCTCTGTGCCACTGTTATTGAAGGATTTCATTTATTTCTTTTCAAATGCATGGTCTTTTTTGTAGATATGCAGTTTGTAAAAGCTTTCTTGATGAAGTGAATTTATTGACTGGATTGGAGAATATCAATATAAAATGGTGCTTGCATCATTGCTTAAAAAAGTTATTTGCAATATGATTCTATTGATTTATATTATGTATATGGCGAACATGAAATGGCAATGAGCAAACTTTATAGGAAAAGTTATCAGTTACATTTTATTTTTAATTAATATTTTCATTCAGCAAGGACACACTGAATTGATCAAAAGTGACAAAGACTTTTTCATTATTACAAAAAATTATTTTTTATTAAATGTTCTTTTCAGCTTTCTAGTTTGATGATTTCCACAAAAATATGAAGCAGCTGTTTTCAACATTGATAATAATAAAAAATGTTATGAGCAGCAAATCAGCATATTATAATGATGTCTGAAGGATAATGTGAATACTTCTTTCAAAAGCATTAAAAATCATTACTGACCTTAAACTTGTGAACAATATGTGTATGTGGGTTCACTTTGGATATGAGGTGAATTATTCATATATGTGTTTTGCCCTCTCAGTTATTTTCAGTGAAAGTAACCCACATTTATAAGGGGTTTATTTATGAAGTGGTTATTATTTCACATGTACTTTAAATCCAGCTCATTGATGCTATATATTATATCAGTATAGCTATATATAAATATTAGTATGCCTCATCCAGACAAACTCACATTTATACATTTCCTTACCCTCTGACACAATGCTTAGGTGTTGTAGGTGATCGCCAGGGTGTTGTAATGCAATGTTCTGAGTATTTTTATGTTGAAATGCTACTACAGATCATTTTTATTACAACATTAACACATTGTGCTTACACCAACGGTTCAAAATGTGCAATGCTGTTTATTTTCACTCATTCCCTTAATATAGTTAAGGTTTTTGGCCTTGATTCTTGTATATTATGGCTGGTTCTCCTTTGAAACGAAGCCCTTTTCGAACTATGTCTTATGTGTCTAGCTTGTGCCCGTCATCAATTCACAATGAATTTAAAATGACATTGTTTGTTAGGGCTTTTTCATTAAACGCTGAGAGAAAGCAGACACCTAGCTCATTATTTGAGTGTAAATGATAAGGTTGTTCAGACAAAAGAGGTGTTTTCTTCTTGAAAGGTGTGAGGGCCACACACACATTAACTCAAAGAAAGCTACTGTTCCCTTTCCTTGTCACTCCGAGTTACGTCGGATGACGACGAATGGGGTTTCACTTAGAAGCCTATCAACTTCGAGTATTACAAAACGAGCCAATGGCAAAGAAATGCCATGGGTCTACGGAATTTGCATAGCGTATCTCCGCCCTACCTCGTGGGTATAAAAGGAAGACGCTGGCAACATGCAGATATGTTTTCGCTTTGGAGCCAAGTTAATCCTTCGTTCCACAAGCCATCTCTGAACTGTCAGCTTTACAGACGAGCGAGATTCTCTGGTGTTGGTGTGACGGCGATCTCCCGCCGAGCGCGCACTTCCTGCTTATCTTTGCAGTGAGTGTGTTTCTCCCCGGGGCGCTTCAACACTCTCAGAGTTTCTTTTCTCTCACAAAAGAGCTTGCAAGTGGCACGTCTTTTTAAAGATGCATCGCCCGTGCACTTCTGGTTGCGGTAGACTCGTGGCCGACTTTGATGGGCACGAGCGCTGCATAGTGTGTTTGGGCATTGATCACGCTAGAAAATCATTACGATCAAGACTCAGTGATCTCCCAAGAGTGAGGGTCCCCTCATCCACACCCTGATCTAGCGCCTCCACGAGAGGTTCTACTTCGGCTGGTGGCCAGGGCGATCTGAGGGTGACGGTTTGGAACAAAGCGCCGACTATCCGTCCGTGCCCAGCCGCACCCTCTCCAATGTTGCAAGCCGCGAGTGTTCAGGGGATTTCCGCGGGACCATCTTCTGATGCCCCGCGGATTTCCTTTGGCGCTCCAGAGGAGGACACTATGTCTATCGCAGCATCACAAGGTGGGTCTGATTCTTCTGGAAGTGAAGACTCGTCACAGCTGCCACCTTCCGGTGTGCATACGGCTGTGCTCGAGTCCGATCCGGAGATGACGGCCATGCTTTCCCGGGCCGCCGTGAGCATCGGTTTAGAGTGGACCCCTCCACCCTGTCCCGAGCGCTCGCGGTTGGATGATTGGTACTTGGGTAAGGCCGCGGACCCCCGTCCGCGTCAAACCCCAATACCTTTTTTCCTGGACGTGCATGATGAGATCTCGAAGTCCTGGAAGACCCCCATGTCTTCCCGTGACCGCTCGTTGATCTCATCCGCCTTTCCACCCCTCGATTAGGCGGCTGCCCGTGGGTACACTGGGCTCCCCCCGGTTGAACGCTCTGTTGCGATGCAACTGTGTCCTCAGAGCGCTTCTTCTCATGGTGAGCCTAAGCACCCATCCAAAGCCTGTAGATATTCGTCTACGCTAGTGGCGAAGTCTTACAGAGCGGCGGGACAGGCAGCTACCTCTTTGCATGCCATGGCCATTCTGCAGGTCTACCAGGCCCAGATGCTCAGGGACATGCACAAGGGTAGGACAGACCCAAGGCTCTTCAATGAGCTGTGCGCCGCCACCGACCTTGCTCTCCGAGCAATGAAGGTGACCGCACGCTCCCTGGGTTTGGTGATGTCCACAGCCGTGGTCCAGGAGGGACATCTCTGGCTGAACATCGCTGATATGTGGGATGCCGAGCGGTCCCGCCTGCTTGACACCCCCTTATCACAGGCCAGCCTTTTCGGCGGTGCAGTCGAGGACTTTGCCCAACAGTTCTCGACTGCGCAGAAACAGACTGAGGCTATCAAGAACATTTTGCCCCGACGGCCCGCTGCTGCCTCCACCCAGCCGACCGGGCAGAATACTCTGTCTGTTCGCCGCCAAGGGCGCCCTTCCCTGGTCTCCTCTGTCAGGACGCGGTCAATGACTATGCCCCGACACTGGGCCGCTATGCCGTCCACGTCCGGGACAGTCATTCCGCCAGTCTGTGGTTCACATGACCCCACTGGTACAGTTCTTGGGAGCCTGGCTAGAGCTTCCCAACCTGTGCCACTGTGTCGCACAAACGATCAGGCTCGGCTACGCGATTCAGTTCGCGCGGTCTCCTCCCCGCTTCAGGGGAGTCCGCTCCACTTTGGTCGGTGGCAATGCCTCTATCATGAGAGCGGAGGTTGCTACCCTGCTGGCGTAGGGTGCGATGGAGACTGTCCCTCCAGCCGAAATGAGGTCCGGCTTCTACAGTCCGTACTTCATTGTCCCGAAAAAAAACGGTGGGTTACGGCCAATCCTGGACCTGCGCGTGCTGAACCGCTCCCTTCACAGGCTGCCGTTCAAGATGCTCACGGCCAAGCGCATTTTCGAATGTATACGGCCCCAGGATTGGTTTGCAGTGATCGACCTGAAGGATGCCTTCTTTCATGTCTCCATTCTCCCTCGACACAGACCGTTCCTGCGTTTTGCTTTCAAGGGGCAGGCATATCAGTACGCGGTTCTCCCATTCGGGTTAGCCCTGTCTCCTCGCGTCTTCACAAAGGTCGTCAAGGCAGCCCTTGTTCCCCTTCGGCTGATCCTAGCTCACTCTTGAGATCAGGTTTGCGAACACAGGGATCTAGTGCTCCGGCACCTAGCCCGTCTGGGCCTTCGGGTCAACTGGGAGAAGAGCAAACTCTGCCCCGTGCAGAGGATCTCTCTTCTCGGTATGGAAATCGACTCGGTCGCCATGTCCGCGCAGCTTACGAGCGAGCGCGCGCAGTCACTGCTCACTTGCCTGAGAAAGTTCGAGGGCAAGAATGCAGTTCCACTGAAATTATTTCATTGGGTCCTGGGGCATATGGCTTCTGCAGCCGCGGCAACGCCGGTCGGATTGCTTCATATGAGACCGCTTCAGCTTTGGCTTCGTGACCGAGTCCCGAGGTGGGCATGGCAACAGGGTTTGAGTACCCTACCACCAGCGGTGGTGGCTACCATCACTTCCGCTAGAGCTTCGTCCACGAGACATCTATATGCGTCGAAGTGGAACCTCTTCGTCAACTGGTGCTCTTCTCACCAAGAAGACCCCCGGAGATGTTCGATCAGTGTCGTGCTTTCCTTCCTACAAGATGGGTTGGAGCGAAGGCTGTGTCCCTCCACCCTACAAGTCTATGTCGCCGCCATTGCCTTTCAGCATGACTTTGTTGAAGGTAAGTCTTTGGGAAAGGAACGACCTGATCGTCAGGTTCCTGAGAGGGGCAAGGAGACTGAATCCTCCTCGCCCTCCTCTCGTTCCCTCTTGGGACCTCTCAGTGGTGTTAAGTGCCCTGCAGAATGCTTCCTTTGAGCCTCTGCAATCAGTTGAGCTTAAGTTCCTGTCAATGAAGACAGCGCTCCTGGTTGCACTGGCCTCCATCAAGAGGATAGGGGACCTGCACGTATTCTCCGTTGACGAAGCGTGCCTGGAATTCGGGCCGGCTTACCTCTCACGTGATCCTGAGACCCTGGCCTGGATATGTGCCCAAGGTTCCTACCACTCCCTTCCGGGACCAGGTTGTGAACCTGCAAGCGCTGCCCCTGGAGGAGGCAGACCCAGCCTTGGCACTGCTCTGTCCAGTACGCGCCCTCCGCGCCTATGTAGACAGAACGCAGTGTTTCAGGACCTCAGACCAGCTCTTTGTCTGTTATGGTGGGAAGCTGAAGGGAAAGGCTCTCTCAAAGCAGAGGTTGTCTCACTGGATAGTGGACACCATTGCTTTGGCTTACCAGCAGCAAGGTCGACCGTGCCCCCTTGGTGTGACTGCCCACTCCACCCGGAGTGTGGCGTCCTCTTGGGCTCTAGCGCATGGTGCCTCGCTGACAGACATCTGCAGAGCTGCAGGCTGGGCGACACCGAACACATTCGCCAGATTCTACAATCTCCGAGTGGAGCCAGTGTCCTCTCATGTACTCGCTTCAACCAGCTAGTACTGGACCCGCTCAGGTGTCTTCGCTTGCTCGCCATTCCACTCCACTGACTGGATTCCCCGAAAGCCCTGAGTTCCTCCAGCACTCCTGACGTCGGTGCCAGTGTCTATTGCCTGCGCGTCGGCTAGGTGCCTCCCGTGTGCATGGTCCCTCCCCTGAGCGACCCCCACATGTGTATTTCCACGGTAAGCCTCTCTTAGCATGTGTCTTTCCCTTGGCAGCCACCTTGCCACCCCTGGGGTTGAAATATTCCACCTGCGGCTGGACACCCTAGTGTTTTCCATATGCATCCTTCGGGTCATATGTGTATTCTCTAAGTCCCCCCCTCTGGGTTGGCAATAATTGCATTTCCCCTAAACCTTGGGATATGCTCCCCAGTGTACCTTGGTATTCCTGTGCTAAATAGGAGTCCTTCGTCCGTGCCAGTCTCACCACAGGGATCTCAGATTTACGCAGGGCAATGGAAGCAGCCGAGAAGGTGGCGTGATTAGACTGGTAACCCCATTCGTCGTCATCCGACGTAACTCGTCTCAGTTACGTATGTAAACCTCGTTCCCTGAGTAGGGAACGGAGACGTTACGTCTTCCTGCCACTTTCTGCTGTACCGCGGGGATCGCCTGAAGCTCAGTCTTGGCTCCTCAGCGAAGAAACATCTGCATGTTGCCAGCGTCTTCCTTTTATACCCACGAGGTAGGGCGGAGATACGCTATGCAAATTCCGCAGACCCTTGGCATTTCTTTGCCATTGGCTCGTTTTGTAATACTCAAAGTTGATAGGCTTCTAAGCGACACCCCATTCGTCGTCATCCGACATAACGTCTCCGTTCCCTACTCAGGGAACGAGGGTTACATACGTAACCGAGACGATTTGATAATTTGCTGCACTTAACGAAAAATTCAGTTAAAATAAAATATATTTAAGGTCAGAAGCTCCAGGTGTGTTACTAGCAAGTAACTAATACTGTTTTGAGAACTTGAGAGTGGATACCTGCAAATCAAAGGTCTAGATTGTTTTTTTAAAGCCCATGTTAAGACTTTGAAAGGCATTAGCCATGCTGGCAGTGGGAGGATGGCAGAATTAGTCAAGTCTTTTCATCCATAGCCTATGTGAGGAATTATGTTGATGACTCGTCAGTAGATGACATTAATAGCATGTTCACCACAGCCTGAGGTAATCCCGAGTGATATGGTCTAAAAATAACTTAATATCAGGAAGAAATTAAAACAAAAAGGACTTATGATTTTGTCATGTCCTTCCAAACCCATATGGCTTTATTTTTTCAGTGGAGCACAAAAAGCGATGGACGTTCATGCTTATCTTTTCCAAACAGTTAAAGTGAATAGGAGCTCAAAAAATAATCATAAAAAAATAGTCCATACAACTCATGCACTAAATTCCCAGTCTTTTGAACCATAGCTTTATATAAAGAATGAACTAAAATTGAGCAGCAAGAAGGTCCCCGGAAAACACTATGCTATAGCGTATATACCATAGACTGTAAAAAAATATGGACGTAGTGTCCGTGACGTCACCTGTAGGTTTCTGAAGAGTATTTTTGAGGTGGAGCCATCCGCCACCATCTTGGCAGTGCATCACTCCCGGATAAATGAAAATGGGCAAAGAGGCGGGATTAGCTGAGGTGACGTGACAGCTAACAGACACCAGACTAGTAGTGACAGCAGCAGCAATCCACCTGTCACTCAAGTGGCCACACCCTTAATTATGCAGAACTTTAAGGCTTAATATAATTTAAACGGAGTTATAAAAAATGTCACCCCCTTTACAGCTGTCACGAAGGGCAAAATGAACAAAAAACACTTTTTGTACCAGGCTGTTTACCGATTTTTTCTGCCGTAAAGTTGGGCATGTTAGCATCGGGGTATATCGGATTGACTCTCTTTTGCAGCCTGTCTCTAGCGGCCAGTCGATGATTTTCAGTTTAAGTCACTTCCGTGTTGGATTCAATAGAGAGATCGGAAGGTTTGCCGCTTGGTATATACAGATGCGGGAGTCAATGAGTGTGAAAATTCTCTGGCGTTTAGTGAAACACATTGGGTCACGTTATTTCAAGGTGGTGAAAAACACTGAGGAGGGCAACTTTTTATTGAAATCTATTATGAGTTCAGTCTTCATCTTCTTTGAGTATACACCTTTCAGATGACTCTTCACAAAAACACAACTTATTTCTTAAAGTGCCCTTTATGCTTTTTCAAATATTACCTTTCATGTAGTGTATAGTATAGCTGTTTATGGATGTAAAAGGTCTGCAAAGTTTTAAAGATGCAAAGATTTCAACGGCCTTTCACCGGTTTAAGGAAGTGACGTCTTTGTTCCTTGGACGATTCCGGTTAGTTGTCGAGCGCATTAAAAACAATGGCGGGATGCGCTTGATCTACAGTGGGATTGCGATCATTTATTTAATCCTGCTATTTAAAATATCAAAATTAAAATTAGGTCCTTGTTGCTCGGTAGTCCTCCCTCTGTCCCGAAAGTAACCTTATTTTGGAAATTAAAGTGTTTTAAATTTCCGAAAAACGCGCCTGGATTGCAGCAGTGAAGCGAGAAGGCTGGATACTAAGCAATTAACGTTAGCAATATACAGCACACATTTCGATTCTGGGAAGTAAAATACTTTTTTTTTTCTTATATTTTTTTTTTATTGGATTATTTGTATTTCTTTACGTTAACTGTTTAAGTATGATACAGCATAATTTAAGCTAGCACTGTGGGTTCATTATTGGCACCTAGCGTTTTGATGCGTATGTAGTGAAAAAATGCCACGTTTTTATTTCCGTTTTTTTCCTTAATGTTCTGTGGGCTGTAATTAAAATGCAAATTAATTACAACATTGTTGTAATCAACATTTGAAGTGGATCACAACCTTTCATCAAAGTTATACATGAATTTTGAACAAAACCCGTTCTTGTCTTTGGACAACTTTGATTAACTTTTTTGATGCACTTCAAATGTTGACTACTATACATATATACACACACTCACACATAACAAGCAAATCTGTCTGTGACTATACTTGAAAACCACAAAAGAACATATTTTACCTTCAAGGACCTAAAAAGTGTGTTGTGTATGTTTTATTCTTAATTGTACAATTATTAACATGCACATATCTATGTCTGTCTATTTGTCTTAAATGACTAATAAAGCTTTATGCATTAGAAAAAGCAAGACTGCCAGCATTAAATTGCATTCACCTTCTATTTATTTGTGACCACATGAAGGTCTCAATAAAGACATTCAAACACTCCCGCACACCGTTCCACAGCAACAAACTTCACCTAACTAAACACACACATTTGGAAACGTATGAAATGAGTATATAGCATAATGGCATATAGCGATTAGTTTACTAGCATACATTTAGCATTGTAATATACATGCATGTTCTTTAAAGCTGCTCTAAAACGATATGTATTTTGAATAGCGCTATACAATATGAATATTTGCATAAAAAAACAGACTGACCCAGCAATGAAAGTGAAATGCCCACTCGTAACCTCCCCGGACAAACCATGATAACTACGTTTTTGACGCTGTTTGACTTGCTTCATCTGCACCAAACACAAGACTGATGTCATCCACATTGTACGAATAAATGTTCCCAACCTTTCCGCTAAAAAAAGAATTGTAAGGATCCAGATGGCGATATGCTTTTATCGCATCTCTCGTGTAAACGCAAGCAGCCGCAACACGCTATCAGATAATGCGCCGTCAGACTATCCAGGTAAAAAGTTTACGCATCAAAGTTTTATTTTAAGGGTCCGGTAATTTCAATCATCGTTTATTTTCAGTTTTTGGAAATACTTTAACTGTTGCCTTTTCGCTAGACTTAAAAGGTACAAGCTTGTTTTCACAGATCTGAGATTTAAAAATGGCGCAACCGGAAATGCTTCAGGACCAGACATGCGCAGTAGCTGAAAGTCTCAGCTGAAACTCTGATATGGAAATTGACGTTTCTTTCCCGTCATGCGCTGTAAGCGGTAGACCAATCACAACAGACCGAGCCGCCTGACCAATCAGAGCAGAGTTGGCTCACGGAAAGGAGGGGTTTAGACTTAGGGCCCTATCATACACCTGGCGCAATGCGGCACCAGACGTGATGCAAGTGTTTTTTGCTAGACTGCGCTATTGACCAACTGAAACCTGGTCCAATGGTGCAAATATTTTTTTGTTATTTAAAGAGCACGTTAGTAAAATGCGCCTATAGGCGAGTCCACAACGTGCGCACACTCTGCTTATTACACACACAGGGATGCACAGCAGCACACAAACATGGCAAGTATTGAAAATAAAAGGATTACAATGTAATTAATATTGTGTACATAAAGGTATGGTGGAATCCGGCTTGTCCCGTTGATGGTCTGCTTGCGCACTTTAACCTCGAGCACGAGCAGACCCGTTTCCCCGCTAGAGAAGCATTCGGATTTTCCAATTGCAAATTCCGTCTCGTAAATAGCGAATCCACCATGGCGCGAGCGCAACTGGCTTTTACAGGGAATGGGAGATCAGACTCTGATTGGTTTATCGCACGTTACACCCAAAACACACCCATTACTCATTAAGACAATAGGGGCAACCCTTTCAGTCCATGCGCCGGGAACGCCGACCATTTCTCTCGTTATTAAACTAGTAAAAGTATATTCAGACACGCCCTAACTGCAGACCATGTGCTTATATCGTTTTCCCTATAGATAATATCAGTTTGAACATTCTAACCAACAACTGACTTGAGATTTGCGGTATAACTTTCAGTATAACTTTACTGAATAAACCTGAACCTAAACCTGAAACCTGGACGTTAATGTTGTAACTTGAAGGAAGTGTTTAGTAAAACATTCAAGTTGCTCTCTGTAAATGTCTAACTCTCTCTCTCTGTCTGTGTCAGGGTGACATTTAATGATGGCAGATGATCTCTGGCTGAGGTGGCCATGATGTAATGAGGTCAGCTTTGCTCTTTAGTCTTCATGGCACTGTACTAGTTCAGCGGTAAGAACTGAGATTCAGAAGAACTTTGGTTGATTTATCGCAGGGATTTCAGTGCTGGCATTATTGTTTCTTCTACATCTACAGTTGTGAATATTGTTAATGATTGTTTTACATGTAATAGATTATTTATTATCTGGTCAAAATAGTACAAAGAAGACTAGCAGTGTGTATTCAAAATCTAAGTAAACGTCAGTTTTCCATATTGAGTTTAAAGATCCTTTAAGGGTTTCTTGTATTGAACAATCTGATAAGAAGTTACGTTCAGTCACTGTATCAGCAACTCAACTGAAGCATGTTTGCCAGCTCCTCTGTGCTCGACACTGAAGCGTTTACTGTAGCTATAAATGAAACAGGCCGCTCCCTGCCGTTAGCTCAATTAACTTTGGTAAATGGTAGTGAAACATGAAGGTGTGCTACAATGCCAAAGTCCCCCGTGGCACAGTAATAATGAGATTTCAAAATTTTTCACTTCACACCCTTATATACCTTGTTGTTCCAGTGTCCACATTTCACCTTTACTGCTCAACCCAATGACAAATGACCCCTTCAGCCCACCACTTATCAAGCTTGGACGTCCAGAATAAGTTAAACTGAATGCTATGATGCCCTTTTTGAGAGGGGTTATGGAAGAAAAAACACAGACAACACAGATAAACAACATTTAGTAGTTTCTAAATGTATTGTTACCATGGTTTCCTGTGAAGGGGAAACGAGACACTGCATCATGAAGTTGATGCTACGGGCACAGCGTGACACATATCCGACTTTTTTCGGGGGGGGGGGTTCACTCTTAAGGTCCTTGCACAATCAGTCCAAAATTTTCGTATGTGTTTTTTCGTATTCGTCATTCGGTGGCTCTGAATTGTCAAAGCACCTCTCAAAATGCTCACTACAGATATGAAAAACGCAGAAAATCGAATCCGATCCGAATTTATTTATGACGGATGAAAGTTTCGGAGACAGTGTGTAAATGTGATTGACACAACATGAAGTCATATTTTTTGTAGGTCCGAAAATCTCGGACGAGAATTTCGGACTCATTATGCAAGAAACTTTAGCCACTAATACAGAGATCACGCAGAGACAAACAAACGGCTCCATGAAGACAAAGAAGCTGATGACGTTCTAGACACACATAAGTATTCTGCTGGCGCACCTGTAATGCCACCTAACTGCAGTAGCCAATCATGTAACACACATGCTTTAGACAACGGCTCACAAGTAGTGTTCGCATATACTCCATGATGCTGTGTAAAGTTCCACTTAGAAATAGAACTCGTTTTTGTTCTTCCACTGCCTAGGTCGACTTTTCGTTCAATAACGTTAGACAGTTTTGATTTATGCGGTTTAATGTTGATGATCGCGTTATTTTACATACGCACATAATTGCATATGCTATCGCTTGTTTCTGCTTCTTCTTCTGCTGTGTTTTGATCAGGTGATTCAGTACTCTTTCAGAAGTTGTATAATAGCACCAGTGGTGGAATGTAACGAAGTACAAATACTTCGTTACTTTACTTAAGTACATTTGTCACGTATCTGTACTTTACTTAAGTAGTATCAATAGTGCATACTTTTGACTTTAACTTCGTTACATTTTACATCAATTATACTTTCTACTCCACTACATTTCTACAACGTTCCGTTACATTTTCGTTACATTTTCTGATCAGTTTTCCCCCTGCCAAAACGTCTACCTGACCGTCCGTCCGTTGCACGTTTGTCTTATGGAGACAAACAGTCTTAAGTTTGGTTGCCATAGATATTAGTGATGTCCGGTTCATGAACGAATCGTTCTTTTGAACCGGTTCTTTTTAGTGAACTGGTCGAACCAGTACACTAAATCGGACTGAATCGTTCGAAACAGTTCGCGTCTTGCGTCAGTGCTGATCCATAAGTTACTGAAGTTACTCACTTTCAAACATGCCTGACAGTCCCTCTGACTCGAAATAAACCAATATCCCGGAGTATATTTTACCAATCCAAAAGTTCACTGAACTGAGACTTGTGCTGAGAGAAGTGATGAGCACGAGCAGCTGATACTGAGCATGCACGCACAGGTACAGCAGTTCTCGGATCACCAGTACAGAACCGAGAACTATTTCGAGACGTGTTCGACATAGAACCAGATGAGCTGATGAGCTGACCATGTTATGCAAGTACTTTTACTTTTAATACTTAAAAGCAGGTACTTTTTACTTAAGTAGGGTTGTCATTGAGGTACTTTTACTTTTACCAAAGTAAATTTGTCACTGGTTATTTGTACTTTTACTTAAGTACTGAGATTTAGTACTTCCTCCACCACTGAATAGCACCCCCTAACTTATAACAGTGAAAACATGGAAAGCTGGAAATTTCCTTCAATGGTAGGGAAAGAGTTAAAATGCAAAAAAACAGATTTTGTGTGAATGGCCTCTAAGTATTACATTTTGGCAGGTGAATCCCCGCAGGTCTATACTACAGAAATGAATGATGCCTCACATTGTGCAGTTCTGGAGTTCTATTGCAAAAAAAAAAAAAAAAAAAAATGGATTCAATGCAGTTTTCCCCTGGCAGACAATACAACTTTTTACAGGCAAAAAAAATAAAAATCAAAGAGATTTGCCTCTGTTGACTTGAGTCAGTCAGTACCTAGAAACAACCCATAGGGACACCCTATCCATATGCGAACGTGTAGAACCTCTCAAAACACCAGCAACACCCTGCCAATAATACTTTTCAGAAAATGTAGAAATGCAGCTATTTTTGTATTTCCGTTTGTTGCCACCAGTGCTACAGAAATGAGACAATTTAGCTTTACATAATTGTCTGTTCTGCAGATGTTTGAGCTTTATGCATAATCAGGGAAATCAAGCCCCTCCACCCACTCATCTGAACTCCTTGGGATGCGTCTTGGAAATAGAAGTAAATGTATTTGAAAATGTAAATGCCCTCTCGGGACATAAAGTGATGTGAGTCATTGATGTTCTCTTTGAAGTGTTCAGTGTTCTGCTAAAAGGCCGGATCAAGCAGAATCTTTTCAAAGGATTTGTAATTGGTTGCATTCGTTACGTTAGGGCCAATTTGCTGGTTTTCTTTATTGGTTAGACATGTTTTTTTTCTTGAACTACAAGGTGCACATCACTGCCTATGTATTTTTATTTCTTCCATCAAAATAAAAGGGAATAGATTTTGGGATATTGTGAATAAGAGTCTGTCAGAGCATTCATACAAGCATTTTGTCCCATTACAAAAGCAGCGGGCCGAAGACAGCCGTGTTTGCCTTTGGTCGATTTAAATGGCTCTAAATAAGAGGGTATTGTTGTTGCCTTGGCAACATGCTAGACAATTTTATGTAATTTCAAGAGGGCTTGCCTGGGAAAAAAAGAACAATTTTCACCTCCGTGTCCTCCGACTGAAGGCAAACCGTTAGCATTGATCACAGCCACAGCATCAACCCAGTTAGTTTTACAGAATGTTGTTGCTACAAATATAATGTGTTAGACTTTGTAAAGCAATGGAAATTGGCATTTTAAACATACTTCCCTATTTAAGACCTCTCTGAACATTATTACTACAGCTGCAACCTTATTATATTTCCTACTGTTAGCTTCAGCATTTCCATGACGAATCTATTATTTGACCCGCTTGGTCAGCAGTACTTTAGTATTCTGTGTCCAAATCATGAAGAATCAGAAAATGATTCATTTGAATGTAATGTTTGATTTCTAGAAGTGACTGTAGGCCTTTTAAAAGCACGTGTTCTTTAGATTTGTTTCACCTTTTTAAGAAATTTATTTTTATTTGTTTGTTTGTTTATTTATTCATTTATTTACAGAAACAGGTTGTATTACCATATAACAGGTTGCTTGTTTGCATACAAAATGTGTTTTATTTATTTATTTACTAAACAATAACAATTGATTTGTGTATTCCTTTGTTTGGAGCTGTGTAACATGAAAAAAGCATAACAAAATTACTAAAATAAAAGCTAATTCCAAATATTGATAAATACTACAAAAAGTGCTAAAATAACTCTGGTGTATATCGGATATTTTATAGAGAATATGAATATGGCCCATCCAATGTGAGTCTTTATTTATTCATTTATTAATTATCAGTCAGGACCAGTTATATATTTATGCATGTTATATATGTTATACATTACCTTTTATAACAGGTTGCTTTCTATGTTTGAATACAATTTTTTTTTTTTAAATTAAATTAATTCATTTTTTGTTTATAGCTGCATGTGTAAAATGATCTAAGCACATGAAGAAATTACTAAATCTCAAACTAAAATAAAATAAAAGTTAATTCAAAATATTATTAAGTACTAAAATAATACTGTACTTCAATAATAATAAAAACATGGGTGTATATTGGATAATATGTGTCATCCAATCTGAATTAAGAATATTTATTTATTTATTTATTTATTTAACCAGAAACAGGTTGTTCTGCCATATATATAACTGCTATATATTACATGCTTGCATATATTTGTTCTTCATTATGTATTCCTTTGTTTGCAGCTGTGTAATGGAGGGTCTGTCACAGATCTGGCTAAAGGAATGCTGAAAAGAGGAGACCGCGTGGAGGAACCCATCATAGCCTACATCCTACATGAAGCTATCATGGTAAAACTCAAAAACCAACCTTTTCAGTGAGCCGTTTCACTGCTTGGCTTTGTATTGTAACATGTGCTCGTGTCTCTGAAGGGTCTCCAGCATTTACACATCAATAAGACCATCCATCGAGACGTCAAGGGCAACAACATCCTGCTCACCACAGAAGGAGGAGTCAAGCTGGTTGACTTTGGTGAGGAAGTTGTTCTTTTATTGAGAAGTGACTGCTGGCTGTGAAAGAGAAAGCCTGAATGATTGAGTGTGTGTGTGTTTGTGTGCAAGTGAGAGACTTGATCAACCTTGATTTATACACGGGTCAAAGCCATTACTTGTGAGTGTTTCAATGCTAATTGAATAGCACTTATTTCTTCTCATCAAAAGCAGTGCATTTACATGTACGCTGTTGATGGATGTCTAACACACTTGCATTAAAGCCCCTGACTGTCATCATGGCATTGCTTTCAGTTACTAATGATTTTGCTTCTAGCTTTCCTTGACCAAAGGAAGCTCTCTTAAATAGAGTGAGTTAAAACAGAGATGCATGATGTGATTGGAATCATACAGGACTCCAGGTTCCAGAATCAAATCACTGAGGGCGCTTCTGAAATAAGTGAGGGTTCTGTAGTAACGTGCAGATGTAAGCAATGGCTCCACCATGACAAGAATAGCAATTTTCAGTGAGAAATTAAGAAGATTATTTAGAAGTCATTACTTTTACAAATAACTGGAATAGAATTTCAAAAATATTGATTCGAAAATTGACTATTTTTTTATTAATCTATTAGTCTGCATTTACATTGCTTTATGTGTGTCTATTTTGACATATTTTTGTCCCTTGCTATTTTAAGAGTGAATAACGCAATTATATGTGGATCTCGCTTTTGAAACTTTGCAGCGTGTAATTGGCCATCAGTCCTCTTAGCAGCATGAAGAACAAAACTTTTTTTCAAATTCTGAACAAATGATAGGCTTTAGTATAGAAAGTGCACTAGGCACGTTCCCTTTTTAATCACTAAAAATCTGTCACTCATCTCAGTTTATCGCGATCTCACAAAGTTCTGTTATAATAAATGAAGTTGTTTACACTGCACAATGAATCTCTTACTTACAATGCGTCTACACTTTGTTAATGAGAGGATAAGAGAGCATGCAGAACTCAGCACTGAACAAAAACTCCAGCGTTTTGAACGGTGAGTGGATTCTGACTAAATTAAACACCCTTGATTGGCCACTGCCTTCAAGAGATCAACAAACATGTCTGTGATTGGCTACATTGCTCACCGTTGCAAAAGCATGTTGTAAATAGAAACATTTGTCATTCTTCAGAGCGCAAACACAAATATACACTGGAGCGTTTGTCAAATCTGTTTCGTCAATATGATATTATCAACTGAAGGTGCTGTTGCTTTCATTTGAGGGTGCTTAAAATACATACAAATTAATCGGTTATTCTGTATTTTCTCAAAAATGAAACTTGTTCCAAATTAAAACAGCTCTTAAATCCCAAGCAAAAATACAATAGTGAAGCAGACCATTACGTTTGCCTCTTTTCATTACGTTGGGGAAACGTGTCCTTTTTTTCGAGGCTGTAAGTCAGGCATTTTTAAGAGACTCTGCCTGAATAACCATGTATGAGAGCTTATAAACCTTTAGAAAGCCAGTAAATGCTTTTCCTCGGAATAAACAGCCAATCGTAGGCTTTTGTGATGTCGCACAGACTAGCATTTGCTATGCTCCACATACTCCCTTCACCCCCTTCACTATTAATTTCCAACCTAAAATCCACTTTAAATGTAATCTCTTCTTATGTTATTCTCTAGGCCGCATTTGGCCCCTGAGAGGAGATATTTACCCCCCTCCCAAAGCCCCATCCTATGCGTATCAGTCCCAGAGCAGAGGCACATAAAGCCCATAATTAGTCGACTGCATCCGAGGGATGCGGGAGATAACAGGACATCCTCCTCTTTTTAGGGATGGGTTGGGGGATGGGCACATGGATAGAGTGCTGTGGAGACAGAAAGACAGAAAAGAGAGTCATGCAAGAAACTCCAAACTGCTGTAGCAAAGTTGCTGTCAGCAGGATGAGCTTTCTATTAGAGTTTGTCAAGGACAGGGACTGATCTCCTCAGTGACATCACAGAAATGTGTCCAATAGAAGTCCATCAGCATATAGTGAGTTGCTGTGTCACAGTTTACCTGCTTATACTACACCCTAAAAGTATAAACTTTTTTTGTGAAGAAAAGGTACTTACTATATACTTCATAATTGTGTCTTTAACGGATCGCTCTGTTGCTTATTTACGTGCATCCTGTCACTATTTAAACTGCCTTGTCTATCATTTCATTGATTTAACTATATTGGAGAGAAATGTAGTAGCACATTGTCGTGGGTCTTTCATGCCGAGATGTTTGCATAATGAAGGATGCATTTAAGTTAATGACCAAACATATCTTTATAAAAGTTCTCAATGTTGTTGCAGATTAAATAAAATGTAGACACCATTAAATTATTTTGAATTTTTTTTCCATTAGATTACAAATTGATAATTAATCACTCAAACCCCTTTATCTAAACCTTTTTACTTAAAGGGATAGTTCACCCAAAAATGAAAAAATGCTCTTAATTTACTTACCCTCACCCTTTTTTTCAGTAGAATTTTTTATTTGAAACTGTAGTCCTTGCCGATGCCTATAATGCAAGTCAATGGCTACATCACTTTGAGAGTAAAAAACAACAACATGCAAAACAAAATTGCACAAAAATAGTGCTTACACAGCCATGCTTTTACAATGAAAGCTTATGGGTCAAGTTATTGTTAAATATGAAAATACACACTGTGTTTGGGGTTCTGAATCAGTGGCAAAAAATTGCCAACCATGATTATATCACTGAATAGCGGTCGCTTCCTGCAGTGCCCTTTAGGCCATGTGGAGTATGTCCACTTTTAAAGGTCATCAACTCTGATTTACTTTATGATGGTTGCCTTCAAAATTCCAGTAATCAGAAACCCACTTCAAGTATTATTTTTATGGGTTTTTTTCTCTAGTTTTTCAGTTTAAAAATTCCTCACATTTTCAACATCCATCCTAAACATCCTTTTTAAGCCATTTCTTTCAAAATACATGGTTTTCAAATCTACATAATTTAACATGAAGTATTTACATAAGCAGTGCATGCGGAGGGGCTGATTAGTGTTAATGCAACCACATAAATGCAAAAGGGTAATGTGGCATTAGTGCATGACTCAAAGAGATGTTTTTGAAAGGTCTGTAACACTTTAAAGGCCTTATGAAAAATCTTACAAAGCTAGCTTTTAGTTGAGGCCATATATGTTAGTGTACTTCTAAAGGTTGACAAAATAAACTTTTAACAGATATACTCATTTAAAATATACAGCCTTTTCTCTTGGACCAAACATATTGATGGCATATTCTCCCTCACAGTGTTTTATACAAATGATGGCACCATAACAAATTACGCAGCCCTTCATTAGTCACTGTTTTGAGCTGTAAGTAAATAAAGCATAAAATATGTTAGCAGACAGGGGAAAATATACATTTGCAAAATGAGATGTTTAGTATGTTACCTGCTAAAATGAATGTGTTAGAATACACTGCTACTTTTGAATGGCCATAAAGAATAGATACAAAAAATATATATTTATTTTTACTTCATAATGGTGTATTTGGCAGGAAAGGCAGGAAAGAAAGTCATGATTATCGAACCACGGAGTGGTTGATGTCCTGATATAAACAAATCATTCACAATTTGTGTATTATTTATTTAAGCTTAATAACCAAATCATGTACACTGCCTTCATTTCAGACGCTGCACTCATATGGAGTAGTACAATCACACTTTGTGCTAAGCTAGCTAACAAGACTCATTAACATAAACAACCGAATGTCATCTTTTTTATACCAATTATATCTTAAAAATATGATATTAAAATACATAATCTTCCATTTACCAGATTTATTTCAGATTTATTTACTTCGATTTATTATGTTGTCAGCATCTAGCTTGTTAGCGTATGTTATCAAAGGGTGAAAAACCCTTTCAATATGGCTAATTCAGCAATAAGGTATGAGAGGCGGTGTTATGTTTTGAATATAGTCACGTTAAATGTTGCTTGGCTTGACATGCAGTGAAAACCACTTAAGCTATGACTATTCACAATACAGTACACCTTGTGAAAACAGGATATTTGATTTGTTTCCTTTCTCCTCCAAACCTCTCTTGAATGTAGCTTAGTTTACCGTCAACGTTATTTTTACAAAAAGAGTGCATTCATTGAGTGCTTGGCCAGAGATGTGGCTGGGGGCGTTATCTGTCTCCCACTGTCAGAAACAGAGCTACGGTGTGTGGGTGGCTGTCGGACCGCGACTGTATGCAGGGGTTCCACATGCCCACATCTCAGAGCACGCGCAGAGTCACGCAGGGCTAATGCGTTATCTGTGTGAAGAGGCTCACGCTATGCTGAGCGGATAAAGCCCCCACACTGACTCATCTGAACGAAAAAAGCTGCATTATTAGACAAAAAGAGCGAGGGGAGGGTGGGGAGGCTTTTGGAGGAGGGCACTTTGGTGGCTTTGTCATGAATATTCTAATTGGCAGTGTTATCTCTGATGATTATTAAGACCAGCCCCGGGGCCCCATGCAGATCTAATGTAGCAGAAAGGGAACAGCCGCAAGAGACTGTTTAGTGGGGGGGGGTGTGTTTTTGTCTGTTGTTCTTCAGTACATCTATTGTCTGCTGTCCATTTTCAGCCCATAGCATATGTGAATCCATGTTTTTGTATTTGTTTCTGATGTTGTTGGGATTTAATGTGTTCGTGGGTCTTGTGAATGCAAAGAATGCTTTTTGATACCGCCAACAATGGGCTGTTTACTTAATGCTGTTGATTCAAAAGCTATAATCGGATCAGAAAGGAAGATTCCTTTAAAAAGATTCTAAATGATTCGTGTGTACAAAGTTAATTTTAGCAGCACAAGATGTTTAATCTGCTCTAATCTAGACATTTCATATTATTTGTTATTAACAGATTTCAATTGAATGTGGTTATGTTTCATGGTTCTTCACAGCATAAATACAATTCGTAATATCTTGTTTCCCAGAGAAAATTTTCTAAAGTGTGTGCTCAGAATACATGACATTAGATTTGCATTTCCTGAAGGAAAAGAGTAGTTTTTATTTTAGGTAAGTATGTCACAAATATGTGAATACCAGACCACACAAGAATGGAGATTGGCTCTATAGATGTAGCCCCGATGGGGAATTCTCACCAGCCCTAAGGGGCTACAAAGTTTATTTTTCAAAATGGTAGAGACATGGAGGAGTACGTGTTTCTGAGCACCTTCCATTGTGCTACCTTCAGCGACATCACGCTCATGGAGGGGTTCTGGGTCGGACTCCATGGCGAAAGCCGGATGGTGATGCCGAGAGAAAACTCTTGCTGGACACTGGTTGAGTACATCAACTTCACCTTATGGGTGGAAGGATCTTCTTTTACAGTGGGAGAGGTAGATGAGGATCCCTCCGCTAGCCTCCAGACCCACTTACCATCCATCACCTACCCAGACCCAACACCCACACCCACCGTGGAGATGAAACAAGAGCCCACCACAGACCGAGAAACCCAGCAAATGCCAGCCCTATACAGCTCCGTCGGACTTGTTCATCCTTCAGGCTTCACCGGGGTACTCGCTGACAGCCAGAGTCGCCTCGGAGTCGCCTCGGTCCACCGGTCCCCAGGCTCCACCTTGACTGCTCACCACCGGGACTCCAGCCTCGGCCCCCGGGTCCATCGATGCCGCTGGATCTCTCAGTCCATCGGATTTCCCCTTGGCTCGTCCCTCCATCAGTTCTGCTGTGTGGCTCCCTAGTCCTCCCTTCCTGCAATTGGATTACCTAAGTTTGTTTTATTAAAGTACCTTTTGTATATGGAAAACTGTTTAAACATTTTTCATCATTTTTATCTGGACCAGATTGTGACAAAGTTGGTTTTAGACTATGGTTTAGCCATTTAGCTGTTGACGAGTATAGATATTTAAACAGAAGCAAATAGAAAAGACCAGCCACAATTCAGAATGAAAATAGATACAGTATAAGAAAGAAGACCAGATTTCATATGAAAGTATTATGATGACATAATTGATGATGGTGAGATTTTAAATCTGCTTGGTTTGAAAGTGACTTATGTTTGAGCTGTGTTTCATACATCACTGCACTATTGACAATAGACAATGGACCTTTATCTTACTAATGTGACCGCACGAGAATATCTGAACCTACCTAACAATAACCACTCTCTTCGTTTTGCCTTTCCACAACCACTATTGTTTCCTTTCCATTCCATTCCATTCCTTTCCTTTCCTTTCCTTTCTAGTAAAAAAAAGTCCTGTGAAAACTAAAGTTATCTTACACAATCAAGGTGTGCAGGGATGACTTCAAAAGCTGGAAGACTAATTCACCTCTGGTTCCCTTGAGATTTTCCTAAGGGTTTTATAACCGTGTTTTTCAATTTATGAGTAGAATACGGCCTCTGGTAAACATAATTTGATAACATTTCGACATTTTGTCTTACAACGTAAACTATACACACTCACACCCCAAAACGTTCTTATCTAGTTACTTATTAGAAACATAAAGAAACAAAGAAACAGAGAATAACAGTTTTAAAAAAAAATTGTTTTGATATGGGTGTGTGTAATATACATTGTAGAGCAAAACGTTCAGTTGTAATAAAGAGCATGAAGAAGGAGTAGAGAAACAATAACAGTCTTTAATTAAATAAGCAAAAGGAACACTCAGGAGATCGCTGGAGAATACATAACACAATAACAATCACTAAGATGACAATTAACACCGAACAAAGAACTGAAGGCTTAAATACACTACCGAGGCTAATCAACAGAAACTAAAACTGGTGCGTAACAATCAGTAACCAAGAAAACTAACTAGTGACACGAAACTAGGAACAAAGGAAACAGGTACAGGAACTAGAACTAAACCAAAGCAACATGCACATGACAGTTGTTTTCCTCTGACCTTATTTTACTCATAAGTTGAAAAATCCCATTATAAAACCTCATAGGAAAATCTCAAGGTAACCAGTAGCGAATTAGTCTTGACAGTTTTGACGTCATCCCTGCACCCCTCTATTTAGCTTCTTATCTAAATTTCTCTAGTTGAAATGAATAGTTCACCCAAAAATTATAATTCGGTCTTCCTTTACTCTCCATCATGTCTTTAAAACGTCATATGACTTATAATGTCCATGTTGCTCTTACAGTGAAATAACGACTTCTGTTTCAGCCAGAAGGCTTGAGGGTTAGTGTTAGGTTACTATGATCACCGCAGACCAAGACAACAAATTATTTTATGTTTGTAACCCTGTTTGATCTCTATTCAAATTGTTTCCATTGCCACTTGGCTAAAAGCCAGTTCATTGTCTGTCCATTAGGTACTTTCAGACAATCCAAAGACATTCCTTATCAAGCAGTCATCCATACAATCTTTTTGAATAACCTTACATAAAACTTTGTTTGTTTTGTGTTTCTTCCTCTCATTAGGAGTATCTGCCCAGCTTACAAACACCCGGCTGAGGAGGAACACTTCTGTCGGTACACCCTTCTGGATGGCTCCAGAGGTGAGATCCATTGGCAAGTCGTTTGCAAAGCATGGAGGTGACTTTGTGGACTGCAAATGTTTTTGTTAGCTTAGTTTTTTCCATAAGATTTCCATATGAGAGAGGGGAAAAGGACTACAGCTCTGAAGTTGTTTTGAGTGTCGAAGCCAAAATTTCCATATGACTCAAGGGTTAGAGGCTTACGTGCCTCAATTTGTTCCAGGTGTCAATACAATCAAAACACAAACAGAGATTTATCATTAGTGCACTTTTAGATTCCTAAACTTCTGCAGTGAACATTCTGGGTTCATCTCTGGACTAAACACATGGATTACCTTACACACTATTTGTGTTTCTAATTCTGAGGTAAGACCACCATTCTCAGTTTTCTTGTTTTCCATACTGTGCAATTTTATAGATCAATAAAGAGATGTAAACGTAATGCGGATAAATAAGCCATTTTGGTAACTCTTTATTTTACGGTGTCCGTGTTATACATGTTACATGTAGTTACTATAGTAATAACTATAAATTATGCATAATTACATTCAACTAACCCTAAACCAGTACAGTACTTACAGTGTACTACCTAGAAAGTACTGGGTAATATAAGGTAAGTACATGGGTTAAGGGTAGGTTTAGGGGTAGGTTCAGGGTTAGTACCTAGTTATTACCCAGGTATTACCCAGTTATTGTAATTACTATAATAAGTACATAGTATGTACATGGGAAACAGGACTGTAAAATGAAGCGTTACCCCTTAATCCGAACCCTAAACATACATGTAATTACTTAATATTGCTCAGTACATTAATGTATAATTACACTTCAACAAGTGCACCTTAAAATAGTGTAATCAACATTTTTTCATACAATTTTATACAGAGCAAATCTTTTTAATTTGTAGCTCTTTTGCCTTGGATCCATTGAATTTTTCTCATCCTCTGTTTAATCATATTTTTAAATTTATATTTTCTATATTTTTATGAATAGAAACTTTTAAAATGAACATGCTTTTAGAGTGTGTAATATCGCTGTGTATTTTCTATACTATTAAGCATGTGTAGTTATGTAATTATAAGGTCATTTAGTTAACATGCGCAAAAAATAATATAATCAAGAATGCTTAATTTCCCAGAATGTCATTGCCTGTGTAAAATGTCTTTATATTTAATTTAAAAAGGTAACACTATATTTTAAGGGATGTAGTTACACATTACTACATGTTACTTACTTTAGTAGTAAAAGTAAATTATGGATAGTTACAAGTAACGAACCCTAAACCAAACCCTAATCATAACTTTAAGTACATGCAGTTTATTAATATTACTCAGTACTTGTTTGATTAAGTACAATGTAACTACATCACCTTAAAATAAAGTGTAACCACAAAAATTGCAATTTGAAATTCCGAATGATTAATTGAAAGAGAGACCATTCATACATTTTATCCATCACTGCACATTTGAAGAACTGGATTTTATTGACATATTTCTGTTTTTTAAATATAAATAAATACTACACATTATAATAAGTAAATAGGCATTTAGATTCGTAAAGCGGAACTGTGTAAAATATACAAATGACAAAAAATATGGGTAACGTTTCATTTTACAGTCCTGTTTCCCATGTACATACTATGTACTTATTATAGTAATTACAATAGCTGGGTAATAACTAGGTACTAACCCTGAACCTACCCCTAAACCTACCCTTAACCCATGTACTTACCTTATATTACCCAGTACTTTCTAGGTAGTACACTGTAAGTACTGTACTGTAAAATGAAGCGTTTCCATAATATGCTCTTCACCATTTTTGTGGCATTTAGTAATGTACTCTGGTTACTGTGTTTAGCAGTCAGGGTCCGTTATGAACATTTGTAGTTGAGTAATGAATGTGTTTGTGTATTTGACCAGGTCATCGCGTGTGAGCAGCAGCTCGACTCCACGTATGACGAGCGCTGTGACGTGTGGTCTCTGGGTATCACTGCCATAGAGTTGGGTGATGGAGACCCGCCCCTCGCTGAACTTCATCCAATGAGAGCTCTCTTCAAAATTCCAAGGTGACACGCCCTTTTTAGTACATTTATGACACTTTTTGATATTCAGACACAAAGGGACCTCACAGTCCACAGAGTCATGTTTGTAGTAGTGTTTGGAATAGTTTGTGATTTTAGCACAGAGATGGATGATAGATTGTATAGTTAGGCCTTGGGGCTGTCAGAAACCAGTATATGTTCATTCTTAGGGCAGCTTTAATGTATGCCAGATTCTTGAAATACATGTATCTTTGTGGATACAAGAAAGAAACCAAGCAATTTTTCTTTCCGTTGTGCATCCACTTGTCTGAAGGTGACATTTGATTGTTTACTGTTTTCGGACTCTGAACAGAAACTATTATCACTAGTGTCATCTTGATGGTGCAGCACTTTTGTGTTCTAATACACCTCTCTCTCTCTCTCTCTCTCTCTCTCTCTCTCTCTCTCTCTCTCTCTCTCTCTCTCTCTCTCTCTCTCTCTCTCTCTCTCTCTCTCTCTCTCTCTCTCTCTCTCTCTCTCTCTCTCTCTCTCTCTCTCTCTCTCTCTCTCTCTCTCTCTCTCTCTCTCTCTCTCTCTCTCTCTCTCGCTCTCTCTCGCTCTCTCTCTCTCTCTCTGTCATACACACACACACACACACACACACACAGAATCCGTTCATTGAGCGATGTGCTGTCAGAGCAGTGGTGTGTATGGGGGGGGGGGTGGTGGTAATGTTTCTGACTGCTCATCTACACACTGCAGTCTGTCTCTCTAATGTTCCCGTTTCCTGCTTATAAGAAAGAACACACCTTACACCCCTCACCCATCCAGACTGATTACGAGCAATGCAATGTGACAAAACTTTAACGCAGCCATTATAATCTCAAATTTGAACCTTGAACCTTGAACCTACCCCTAAACCTAACCTTAACCCATGCAGTAACCTTATATTTTACAGTACTTTCTTGTATAAGTACACGGTAAGTACATGTACTGTAAAATAAAGTGTAAACAAAATTTTTAAATGTTTTTGAAAGAAGTCTCTTCTTCTTTTTTTTGGCATTTATTTGATCAAAAATATAGTAAAAAACTCCACTTGTCAAATTGTATTACTTAAAATAATAATTGATGTCATGTATTCCTGTGATGCAAAGCTGAATTTTCAGCATCATTACTTAAGTCTTCGGAGTCACATGATCCTTCAGAAACATTTCTGATTATTATCAATGTTCAAAACAGTTGTGCTGCTCAATTTTTATTTGTTTTGAAACCGTGATACCTTTTTTGTGGGGATTCTTTGATGAATGCAATGATCAAAAGAATAGCATTTATTTGAAATAATTTTTTTTTTTCTTGTTGTTGTTTTACTGTCACATTTGATCAATTTAATGTATCCTTCCTAAAATAAAGTATTTTATTTTTTGGAAAAAAAAAACAAACATTTTGAGCAGTAAAGATTTATAGTTCAGGCTACATTTTATATATTCAAAAACATGTATGATATTATAAAATATATTACATTTGTATTAAAAAAAGAATGTTTTAATATCTATTTAATATCTATTTCGGTAACACTTTATTTTAAGGTGACGTAGTTACACATTACTACATGTACTTACTGGAGTAATCACAGTAAATTATGCTTAATTACTAGTAACTAACCCTAGTCTTTGTTTTGGGAAGTGCTCTGTTATATCTTGCCACTCCATATGTGTCTTTTTTAGATCCCCATTTTAATGCAGAACTGTCATGTTTCAGGTTTGCATTAGTCAGATTTGAACTCATGTCTCTTATATTGAATGATTTTGTCTTGGATAGACTCAGAGTTGATCTGGTACGACGGTGGCGCTGCAGGGTTTGAGAGTTGGTGCCCATTGAACTGCACTAGGCCAGTGGCACATGCTGATGGCATGTTAAGTGTTACGTTTGTGTGACCCAGATTAGAGCAGACTAAGCCTCGAGCCATGGAACATGTCTGCGTTCAGCCCCCCTGCCACCAGGAATACACACATTTAGCCAGTGGACAGGAGAAATAAACACTGAACCAGAAATAAACACATCCAATGACATGCTCGATCTGAATATGCCACTGACACCTGAACAGGTGCAAATTGAACAAAAACGAAGGGTCTCAATAAATGCGTATTAAATATACTCCACTTTCAGTGTATTAACATACAAAAATATTAAAGGCAGCCATTTTTTTCATCAAGAAATTAATACTTTTATTCAGCAAGAATGCATTAAGTTGATCAAAAGTAAGTGAAGACGTTTATAATCCTTCAAATATTTGCTGTTTTTGTCCTTTCTATTCATAAAAGAATCTTGAAAAGATGGATCACAGTTTACACAAAAATATGAAGCAGCACAACATTGATAGTAAGAAATGTTTTTAAACTGATTTAAGTGTTTCTTAAATCAGCATATTATTTCTGAAGGATCATGTGACTGAAGACTGGAATGATGATGCTGAAAATTCAGCTTTGCATCAAAGGAATGTATATTAAAATAGAAAAGTTATTATTTTATTTTTTTATTGTAACCATTGCATCTTACGGACCCCCATTTTTTAAAATATTGATAATTTGCAGCTTTTATTGGTAACATGATTAACCAAAACAAAAACACATCCCAGCCTACTTTATTGCTGTTGTCTTGTGGTTTTTTAATGCTGTGCTCTTAACATTGTGCTTTAAATTGCAGATGGCATGTTGTTTTCATCTGTAATCTTATTGTTTTATGCTGCTGTGTTTTCGATAAGGATGCATTTTAATAGTCCAAGCGTTTCTCCTGCCGCTTCCATTGACACCAGCTGTTTGTGTGGGGTGCAGCGTGAGATAAGCAGAGATGTACGCCCCCCCATTAGGGTAATGAATCGCTGTCAGAGGCACAGAGCGCGCTCCTGACGCACTAGCCGTTGGGCTGGAGTACACCTCCTCAACCCTGCTCTCCCTCTGTTAATAGCACCCTTCACTGGGACACCAAATGATGGCTAATTAGCTCTATTGTTCCACAGCAGGGAATGCTTGTCAGGTCCTCCGTGACACCGTTTAAGTGTCTATCTCCTTACTTATTTACATTTACAGCTTTCTGGCAGCCTTCGTGGACAAAGCTTTTCTCAAGAACACAAAATACTTGTTTTACTTGTGCAACCTCAGCCTTGAATAAAAACCATAATGGAGACCGGGAATAACTGCCACACTTTTTACCCCATTTAATATTTCTCAGGTTTTTATTTTATTTTATTTTTTTCTGTATCACAAAGCTTCCAGTCTTCACTACAAAACATCACTAGTTATTCATAAAAAAAAGATACAGTTCATTTAACCTGCTGCGGGGCACGTTATCCCACACACTCGGGATACTAATGGGTTCTGATTTAAGGTGAATAGCTCTTTTCAAATATGAAGTAGTATCTGAAATAATAAATATAAATAAATCTTCTACAACAAAACTCAATAAATATGGGTTATGATGACTTTTCAGGGAAACAGCATCCAAAAAAATCGAACATAAAGTGTAATTATTAGATAAAATCAAAACATAGATACAAAATGTGGATATTTTGGATATGATATCTTGTACTTGTTGTTCTGAAACAAGCATGGATAACTATTGCTAGAGAAAACCAAAAATAGGTCATTTTTGTGAGTTGTATAGATCCAAAGAGTTTTTGAAATTAGGACCATGTTTTCAAAATAAAATCTCTATAGTTTAACATTTAAAAGTAGTTAAGACAGCCATGAATATTTGTATTGTTATTTTGCTGTAAAATAGTATAAAATTAATATATTTATTGTTTTATTTGTTTATAATTTAATAAAATAAAAGCAATATCTTAATAATATTATTATATACATTATCACAATAATACATTATTGTTTTTTTTATTATTACTATTTTATTATTATATAAGGAATACTTGATGAAAAAATAATGCACACCCAAGGTGGTGATGTGGCCACTTATACGAGGGTTACCACATCTCCAGACATTGTTCAAATGTTTTATTTTGAAGACATTTGTCAGATTTTTTTGTGTGTTGGACTAATTTCAGACTAATGCAGTTATTATTACTGTATCACGTGTAATGTAGTGTGTTTTGGTTCTGTTTTCCCTGTTCTCGTCTACTTGAGTTTGCCTGTGTTCCCTAGTTAGTTCCCTTGGTTGTTAATTAGTCCCACACATCTGTTCTGTTTTCCATTGGTTACTCTAACTGTATTTAAGCCCTCAGTTTCCTTAGTTCATTGTCCAGTATCGTAAGTGTTAAACCTGGTTGTGTTTATTGTTTCCTCCTTCGATCTCCTGAGTTTTCTGTGTGGATTTAATTAAGACTGTTTTTGTAATCTACTCCTTTCATCGTGCACCTAATACAGCAACCTACCATGACACATAGACAGAAAGAGAGGTTAGTTCACCCAAAAATGAAAATGATGTGATTAATGACTCACCCTCATGTCGTTCCAAGCCCGTAAGACCTCCGTTCATCTTTAAAACACAGTTTAAGATATTTTAGATTTAGTCCGAGAGCTTTCTGTCCCTCCATTGAAAATGTATGAACGGTATACTGTCCTTGTCCAGAAAGGAAATAAAGACATCATCAAAGTAGTCCATGTGACATCAGTGGGTTGGTTAGAATGTTTTTAAGCATCGGAAATACATTTTGGTCCAAAAATAACAAAAACTACGACTTTATTCAGCATTGTATTGTCTTCCGGTTCTGTTGGGGATCCGCGTTCACGAGTCCGCAGTGACGCTGATGACGTAAGACGCTGCTGACGTGTATCTAGTGCGTCCGTATATTCGGGTTCAAATAAACATGGCTGAGCAAAAAAATGCAAGTCTTCCTCTGTGTGGAAATCCTTAGACATGTTTGTGAAGATTGTTTTGTTTCCAGCGTGTCTCTCCCTCAGACTGTAAACGAAGCTCGGGCGCACCAGACACACGTCAGCAGCGTCTTACGTCAGCAGCGTCACTGAACGCGGATCCACAACAGAATCGGAAGACATTACAATGCTGAATAAAGTCGTCGTTTTTGTTATTATTGGACCAAAATGTATTTCCGATGCTTCAAAACATTCTAACTAACCCACTGATGTCACATGGACTACTTTGATGATGTCTTTATTTCCTTTCTGGACAAGGACAGTATACCGTTCATACATTTTCAATGGAGGGACAGAAAGCTCTCGGACTAAATCTAAAATATCTTAAACTGTGTTCTGAAGATGAACGGAGGTCGTACGGGCTTGGAACGACATGAGGGTGAGTCATTAATGACATCATTTTCAATTTTTGGTGAACTAACCCTTTAAGCGTGTGTGTTTCTGCTAAAAGTGAAGTTTAACTGCTTCAAGAACAGTTACTACCTCACTACTGAGAAATGTAATGTAGCTTTTCAGGTGCGGAACTATTTTACTGATAAAGTTGCGGGGCAGCGCTGACAAGCAGTTTCTGTTTGTATCCGTGTGTGTGCGAGTGTGTCTGTACTATGCAACAATGCCCGCCCCCTTTTTCAGCAATAGTATTTGTTCCCTTTCAGTCGATAACGTCGGACGTAGTCGACGCGACTGAAATGGGATCACGCTAGGGAGCCTATCATCTTCGAGTACTATTGAACGAGCCAATGTAATTGGCGTGCGTGATTCGCATCACACACTCCGCCCCCGCGGCGCGGGTATAAATACAGAAGTGGATGCACGCACTAGTTGCCTTTCGCTTCGGAGCCGATCGTTTGATGTCTCTGAGAGTGCTGTTGTCTACAACGAGCGAGTGTGTCGGTGTTCTTCAGGAAGACTCTCCCAGTGCTGGTGTTCTACAGCGCGAGTGCAGCGGTGATCGCGAGCTTTGAGCTCTCAACTGCTGTTTTAACAGCAACAAATTTCTAAATGTTTGTGTGTGTTGATGGCTGGTTAGAGGGCGGAAAAGTGAGTGCTTCACTGTTTCAGTTCTCTGTTCAGTGTTGCCGCGGTCATTTCCCTGTGTGCTCCGGCACTGGTGACGGTCCTATTTTCTGAAAGAGCAACACGGGTGCGTTTGCGTCTTTTTCAAGATGTCATTCCGCCCGTGCGTTTCTGGGTGCGGTCGTTCCCTGTCTCTCTCTGATGGTCACAACTGTTGTGTCACGTGTTTGGCTTACAGCACGCTGAGACAGCTTTTGTGGACAGCTCATGTTTTCACTGTGGGAACATGACTGTCGCAGTGTTGAGGGCGAGACTCGCCTTCGTTCGCGGAGAGCGAGTCCCCATTACCATGCCCCACCCTCGGGTGCTGTGTGGGATGGGTGACCGGAGGATAGTATTGGATGTCCCGCCCGGTAACCATTCCCTGTGGGCTCCTCACTCCTCCCTTCCACTGCAACCACTGGAGCCTCCTGTGTTGTCTGCTGGTCCATCTGTAATGGGTGGGCCAGCGGTTTCACTCGGGGCTCCCCTGGAGGACAGGACGCCGATTGCAGCATCAGAGGGTGAGCTGACTTCTGGAGATGATGACTCGGCTGCATTGTCTCCCTCCGGGAGTTCAATGTTGCCCGAGCCGGATCCAGAATTATCAGCTATGCTGAAACGGGCCGCCGAGGCTGCCGGGCTCGAGTGGAACCTCCACCGTGTCCCGTTCAGTCTCGGTTGGAATCTGGAGTTTGGTATCTTGGGGCGGGCCGCGCTGGTTCTCAGCTCGCCGCCCCAGTGCCTTTCTTTCCCGAAATGCATGGAGAGCTTATCAGGTGGTGAACAGCATCTTTCTCTGCCAGAAACTGCCTGAATAGCTTTTCCCCCTCATTACCCTTGATGGAGGAACGGTGAAGGGTTGCGAGGTGTCCCTCCATTGGAGCGGTCTGTCGACACAGGTGCACCTGTGTCCGGCGGCCGCTGCCTTTTGGGGGGATCCTCGTCTCCCCCCTAAGGCCTGTGAGTTTCATCCGTTCCGACGGGCAGAGCTTACAAAGCCTGTGGGCAAGCCCCTTCCTCTTGCGTGCCATGGCGTTGCTGCAGGCTAGGGCACCCATGGCATGCACGAGGGTAATCCAGACCGTGCGCTCATAGGTGAGCACCGCACTGCATCCGACCTGCTCGTCGCCGTGGGCGTTCTCCGGCCGCCGCTCCTGCTGGCCCTCCGCAGCAGCCTCCACCCAGGCCTCAGCAGGGAGCCGGCCGCAGTAGAGACGCCCAGCCCGCTCCAGGCGCTGCCAAGCCAGGTGGCAAGCGACAGCGAAAGCATTCCGGAGCGGGCCGCCCAGGAATGGATGAGATGCTCTTGGAGTGGCACGATCACTCCCTCCCCCCGGGTGAGGGCCGGGTGGAGCCTTTGTTTGTGTGTGTGTCTGTTCCGCCGCTGGCTCCCTAAAAAAAAAAAAAAAAAAAAAAAAAAAAGCGGAGCAAGCGGTACCCACACTTCAAAGAGAGAGCAATTTCATCTGTTCCTGGGTCCCAAGAGGGCCAGTCTGGCGGGTGTGACCCTGTATAGCCTTACACCCCTCAGCTCCCCCTTGGTCGCCAGCAGGCAGCTTGGTGCGTTCGAGGACCCGGTCATCCGCCTTCTCACGCGCCCCCTGCCGCTTGTGGAGACAGGTAAGTGTTGCACAGCACACTAACACCACTCTCTCTACTTTGCTGCCCCACCTCAGGCTCGGCTACCCCGCTCAAGTCAGTGATAGTCATCACATTAGGTGTTGAGCAGACGTGCTCCTGAAAATTCAGTGATATTCATCACACCGAGTGTTGAGCAGTGCTCCTGACTTGTGCGTGCTTATCTTATCCTGCTGGCGAAGGATTTGATATAGCCGCTCCTCCAGCCGGTACGAAGGCCAGTTGTAAACTCGTTCTTCGTGCTACTAGGTGGTGGGTCGTGACCATCTTGGCCCAAGATTGGTCTGCAGCTTTGACCTGAAAGACATGTGCTTCAGATCTCTACCTCCCGCACCGCAGGCCATCCTGTGTGTTGCGTCTAAGGGTGGAGTATCAGTACAGTGTCCTTCCCCTCGAGTGCTCCAGAGCCCGTTGGGTCTTCAGGTCAACTGGAAGAGAGTAATCTCGCCCACGGGCTGAGTATCTCTTTTCTAGTTTTGGAGAGGTACTCGGTCCAACATGTCTCTCCAATGAGAATGTGTTCAGCTGGTGTTGAAGTGAGAAAGGGTCCCACTGAAAGAACTTTCAGAGGCTCCTGGGGTATATGGTAGTCGTAGCCTTTGGCTCCCTCCATATGTGACCGCTTCAGCGCTAGCTTCACGATCGAGTCCCGAGGTGACCGTGGCAGAGCAGCTCACCCTGTGTGACTATAGTTCATCCCGGTCTGCTGCCAAACCCTCTTCAACAGAGCGGCCATGTACAAAGGGGCGTGTTTTAACGGGGGCCTGGGCGACCCTCGACTACACGGGCATTCGTGCCTCGAGTTGTTAGACATTGCGACCGTTGCGCAAGCTTCCCTTGCATGTCACAAACTCACCCGTCACCTCCTCCTTGGAGTCAGACGCTTCTGAGGGCGCCTTATTCCACTCCTCCCGCTTACTCAATCGTGCCGCCATCGAGCCTCACGACAGTTATAGCCAGGGCAAGTGGAGACTCCATCCCCTGGGTCCGGCTGGGTCATGACCATTCCGGGGCCGCTCAGTTGCCCCCCCGGTTTTATTTTTCCGCCAGTGTTTGGGTAAACCGAGCGGACTACCCTTGGACAAACACTGGGACTCAGCGGCCCCAGGGGCCCGCAGAAATGCGTTTAACCCCAGTGAGCCTTCTAAAAGTGACTGCGACTCATGGTCGCCTTGCGCCTGCAAGTCAGTGAAATCATCACTCGTCATGTTGAGCAGATTTGCTCCTGAAACTCAGTGAAGTTCATCGCACTCTGGTGTTGAGCAGCAATGCTCCTGTAGCTCAGTGAGTCCATCACAGGTAGCTCAGTGAATTCATCACACGCAGTGCTGAGCAGAAATGCTCCTGGTGCTCAGTGAAGTTCCTCGCACTCAAGTGTTGAGCAGAAATGCTCCTGAAGCTCAGTGAGTTTATCACACTCAGGTGTTGAGCAGTAATGCTCCTGAAGCTCAGTGAACTTGTCACACTCAAGTGCTGAGCAGAAATGCTCCTGTCGCTCAGTGAGGTTCTTCGTACTCAAGTGTTGAGCAGAAATGCTCCTGAAGCTCGGTGAGTTTATCACACTCAGGTGTTGAGCAGGAATGCTCCTGAAGCTCAGTGAACTTGTCACACCCAAGTGCTGAGCAGAAAATGCTCCTGAAGCCCAGTGATCTTCACATGTTGTGTTGAGCAATGCTCCTGTCTTTTGCGCCCGTCACTTGCACCTACGTGCCATGTCAGGAGAGGAACAGGTCTTCATAGTTGCCCCTCATTGGCCCAACTAGACCTGGTTCCCTTCAACAGCCTTCCTGACTTCCCCTGGATTCGGGGACGGGGCACGATGGCACACGCGTTCTTCCCCCGGAGATTCCGGGCGGTCTTACATCCGAACGCGGAGGTTCAGGTGGCTATCACAAGAACATGTGTTAGTTACCATCACTTCTGCGAGCACCCCCTAGAATTGGGTAGCGTGCTTACGCCTTTAGAAGTGGAACCTAGTCGTTGAGTGCGTCTTCTCCCCTGAGGAGATCCTGAAAGCTTTCGATCACTTCAGTGCTCTCTTTCCTGCAAAATGGGTTGCAGTAGGCTGTTTTCCTAAATCACCCTCAAAATGATGTTGCCTCGGTGTTTAAACGACGCTCATCGTGTTGCAGAAGTATGCAGAAGCACGTTCTGATCGTCAGGTTCCTGAGGAGCAAGGTCTTGTAAATCCTTGTGTCCCTCTTTATCCTCTTGGGCCTTGTCCCTGGTGCGACTGCACTGCAGAGACCGCCCCTGAGCCACTGCAGGTAGTGAGTTAAAAATTCTGTTATATCAGTTCTCCTGCTCGCGTGGTCTCTACTAGAGGGTAGGGACTTGCTCGCTTTCGGTCAACGTATTGTGCCTGGAGTCTGGGCCGGCTAACTCTCACAAGCTGAGACCCCGGCTCGGATTGTGCCCAAGGTTCCTACCTCTCCCGTAATAGGAGCAGGTGGTGAGCCTGCAAGCGCTGCCCTGGTGGAGGCAGATCCAGCCCTGGCTTCTCTGTCCGATTCGCTTGGACGTGTACAGAAGGCAAGTCATAGACCTCAGACCAGCTCTTCAAATATCTGTTGGAATTCAGCAGAGAGGGAAGGCTGTTTCCATGCAAAGTTGCACTTAGTGCTTGCCTTCATTTCGGCAAAGATCCGAGATGCAACATGTCCACTTAGGTGTTGAGCTCCTCTATGATGAGTGTAAAGTGCTCCGCCTGGGCGTTGACGATATACTTTGCTAAACAGATTCTAGAGTTGGGGGCTGGACGACACCTAGTTGAACCGCTGCTTCCCGTGGGCTCCCTTCTCATGAAGCCAGTTTCACCGTGAGCCCGGTTCAAGTGTCGGCTTGCTGCGCCATTCCCCTCCTATGGACTGGATACGTGCGCCTTTCTACTCCAGTTGAGTTCCCTTAAAATTGAACCCTGTTGAGTTCCTCCACACCCCTCCGACGTCGGACGTGCGGAACGTCTGGTGTTAGGCCTACCACTCGTAAGCAGTGTGGAACCTGTGTTAGGCTGGGTCCATATGTTGCGGTCCCTTCGGTGACCCCATATGTGTATTCTTCCACGATACGGCTCCCTGCGGTGAGCCCGTGTCTTCCCTCGGCAGAGTCTCTCTGCCGTCACTGTCCGGTGTGTCTCCCCCCGTCTTAGGCTGGAGCCACCCCAGTGACATTCCATATGTTAGACTGCCCGGTTTCCGCCCAGTTCATATGTGTATTCTCCACATTTCCTCCCTCGGGTTGGATGTGGCTTCCGCAGCGTCCCTTCCTTCCAACGTACGGGGAACGCTTTCCCAGTGGTCCTGTAGGAACAGCAGTGACTTCCCTGGCCTAAGCCCTGTCCTTCCCCGCCTTAAGTTTGCGGGGGCATCAGGAGGCTTTGGTTTAGGCACTGGAAGGTGGCAGCGTTAGTGGCGTGTTCAATGGTTGATCCCATTTCAGTCGCGTCGACTACGTCCGACGTTATCGACTGAAAGGGAACGTCCTGGTTGCGTATGCAACCCACCGTTCCCTGAAGGAGGGAACGGAGGACGTAGTCCCCTTGCCACTACCGCTGGACCACCGCTGACCCCGGGTTACTCTCGGCTCCTCAGCGAAAAGCAACTAGTGCGTGCATCCACTTCCGTATTTATACCCGCGCCGCGGGGGCGGAGTGTGTGATGCGAATCACGCACGCCAATTACATTGGCTCGTTCAATAGTACTCGAAGATGATAGGCTCCCTAGCGTGATCCCATTTCAGTCGCGTCGACTACGTCCTCCGTTCCCTCCTTCAGGGAACGGTGGGTTGCATACGCAACCAGGACGTTTTCCATTATTTTTTCCCATAGTGAATTATAAATAGTCTTCATTAAACGGTTATAGTTATAAGCCATGAACCAAGCCAATAAGCTATGAGGTGTATAAATGTTGAATTTTGTCATTCGCAGTGCTTCATGGGAGTGGGGGGAGCTAAATAGCTATTTTGGCACTTGTTGCTCTCTGATTGGTGTAAATTCTGTACAGCATCATGGGTTATGTAGTTTTTCACCAAGAATTCCCTTGTTAAACACAATTATCTTTAAAAATAAGCTGAAATAATGTGGGCCGGCGGCTTCAGCAGAGACAAATACCATTGATTAACAACCTCATAGCTCACAGTAGGTCTCTCTTTAAAGGTTTATAAGTTATCATTCAAAATCAATTTCTATAGAGTGTTGCACTCTACTACACACCTTAGAACATTCGCCAACATGTGGGGCAGTCATGGCCTAATGGTAACAGAGTTGGACTGGTAACCCAAAGGTTGCTGGTTCGATTCCAGTACCGGCAGGAATATGACTGAGGTGTCCTTGAGTAAGGCACCTAACCCCTAATCGCTCCCTGGGCGCCACTCAAGGCTGCCCGCTGCTCCGGGTGTATGTATCCACGTTTGCAGTGTGTTTGTGTTCACTACTCACTACTCTGCTCCTAATGTGTGTGCACTTACTTGGATGGGTTAAATGTTATGTTTTATATATATAATGTTATATATATATATAATTTGACCTTCAAGTCATGACATAAGTGACAGTTTGCAGCGGTCTCTCTTATAGTATATGCAGATATGCATTTTGGCATATAGACATTTTTCTTTGCATTTACGCTATATTGTCTGTCTATGCTTATTATTTAAACAGCAGAAATGTTTAAACGTTAATCTAATAATCTTATCAAGTGAGAATTTTTTTCCCATTTGAAATTAATAGGATCAATTTGCTGCGAGCGGTTGCCTCCTCAATTCTCATCTCACACTTATCTTTGCCTATTTATCTGTTTTTCTCTGAACAGAAATCCTCCACCCACCCTACATCAACCAGAGCTCTGGTCAAACGATTTTAACGATTTTATATGCAAGTGAGTAACACAGATTAAGTGCAATTCTATTTGTATTTGCCACTGATGCACATAGATTATAAAGTTTGATGGTTGTAAAAGTTTTGTTAGTTTTTCTTTTCTATACCGATTTTGTAGGTTAATTACCCTCACAAAGAGCTTCTCATGAAGCTTCATCATACTCCAATGAACCGCCTACTGTTTTACCAGAACATTGTTTGCAACTGAATTACTCTCAACAACCTTTATAGCTTGTGTTTTTCCTGAATCTGGTCCTTATCCTTTGCCATTTGCCATTTGATGTGACATCTTGGACATTTCAGCACAAATTCTCCCATTTTTCGATTGTGTCCCCTTCAGGTGTCTCATAAAGGATTTTGAGCTCAGGCCCAATGTGTTTGACCTTCTTCAGCATGTCTTCATCAAACAGATTGTGGGCCGAGAGAGGATGTTGCAGAAGCAGCTGGTGGAGCTAATCGACCTCAACCAGCAAATCGGCGCTATTGAGAAAACAAGGTAATAAGGACATAAATATCAGCTCTAGTGCTTTCTGTGAGTAGTCTTTCATGATGACATAAGGTCTGGGCTGTATAGCTGCTGCGTTTGGCCAAGAACCACCCGCTTACTCAGGAAAAGGTCATCGGACTTATAATTACTTATCATTTTAAAACTTACATAAACATGTAGATGAAAATATGGTATCTCTGCTGAATGCAGTTTTAGCCATTGCGGCTGGACCAGTTAGAAGGCCCGAGACCCCCATCATAACCCCTGCTATGCCTCTAATGCCCGGTACACATTGTACGATTTTGGGCTGTCCCAGACGAAAGATGACCATCGTGATTTCTGTGGTCATGACCCGAAACCGTGGTCCAACGTCGTTCAGTGAGAGAGGTTCAAAGACGGCCGTTGTCACTGTCATGAGTCCAAACATAGCCTTCATTTTCTGACAGTGTCCGAAATTTAGCATGATCTTCTCACAGTGTGTTTGCTGCATACGAAATGACGTGTTGATCATGCGACATGGTGATTAAGCTTAAACTTACTTACCTTAAGTTCCATTTGCAAAATTTTGCATGCCAATTTGGCCTCTTTTCCCTAGCCATGACCTCATCCACATTCTCCTCTTTCGATTACTCCTCTTTTTTCAGCGCACATAAAAACCACAATTGCAAAAGTTGCTCTATTTTTTTATACCACTAGCACATGCTAATGACATTTATTTTTCTATACTTGCGTCATCATAGCTTACGATTCAGTAGGTGTCATCACCGTACAGTCTACATACATGTCGTACCAAAGTTTATTAGATACATGTCATACAGTGATTTGTAATTATCTTATAGGATTGCCGAAATGGCACAGTCTGAAGCAGGCATTAGATATTAACTTTATTTTTATCATTTAAGCCATCTTGGAATGACAGAAAGGAGAGACAGTGATTCCAGGTAGGAGATATTGACTGTCACATGGGCTAGATCAACCCTACTTCATGTGGATGTACAGTAGTAGTAGCAGCTTCCTGTATCTGGCCATGTGTTGTGGCAACTCCCCTTGTTACTTTCCCAAAAGTGTTCATTGTGCACCCAATGTTGTGTTCTTTTCACAAAATTTAAATGTGTACATTTTGGACCAGCGTCAAGGGTCTGCCTATACTGGATACTTGCTTTACCCAGTATTTTTCTCAACTATATTACATACAGCTACCTTCTAAAACAGCATTTGTTACTCACAAGAAGCATGTGACGGCTTGCCAAATGCCAGCTAACAATATTTGTGTTTGATGTGGAAGGACCATATCGGAAGCATACACAATACATAACACAAAAACTGGGTAAACTAGTTCAGCTATATTATTTATGGGTAAAACTAGTTGAGATATTTGAATAATACCGTTTATTTTATTTTTTAAAGCATTCTGAAATTACTGTCTACATTAAGGTATCGTCTAAGGCAGCATAATTATTAATACATATGCACATGTGCAAATGTTTTTAAAGAAGTATCTTCTACTCAATGGCTGCATTCATTTAAAAAAGAATAAAGTAAAAAGTATTCTGAAATATTATTGATATCAATTTAAAAGAACTGTTTTCTATTTGAACAAAATGTAATTTGATGAAAGCTGAATTTTCAGCATCATTACTCCAGTCATGAGTGTCACATGATCCTTCAGAGGTGGATCTAATATTCTGATTTGCTGCTCAAGAAACAATTCTGATTATTATCAATGTTGAAAACCGTTGTGCTGCTTAATATTTTTTGTGGAAACCATTTTTTTTTAGGATTCTTTGATGAATAAAATGCTCAAAAGAACAGCAATTATTTGATATACAAATGAGTAACAATTTTAAAGTCTATGCTGTCATTTTTATCAATTTAATGCATCTTTGCTAATACAAGTATTTATTTCTTTTGGAAAAATTTTTTTTACTGACAAAGCTTTGAACAGTAGTGTATTTTACATGCCTGTTACAGCATCTATTATTAGTTTAATAACATTGCAAAAACTAACTGAATATGTTGTGATAATTATGTTGCGTAGCTTTTGACACAAAGCTAAATAGTACAATAACCTTGAAATAAAGATAGAAATTAGTTATGGGGCTCTTCAAATGAATTGGGTGAAAAAGCAATTTTTATATAACTATTGATTTTTATTTCATCATTAACTTTTAATGCCTTTATCAATAATTCCAACAAGGTCATTTGTATGAGTATTTATGTAATTTTAACTTCCATGGTTGCTTTTCATAGACTTGAATCCTGTGTTGCAGGCATGAGCGTATCCACACCAAAAAAGGCAGCCACATGAAGTCTCAAAGTCAAACGTGTGATGACGTGGAAGATCTGGCAATCCTAGAGGTTCTGGATGAAGTAAGAATATATATATATACAGGCCCCACAAGAGAAAGGCCAAAGAACACACACACGCTAGTTTTGATCATCAATACACAGACTCAGGAAAGACAGGAAATTTCCCATCCCTCTGTCAGACAGCCCATTCATTCCATTCATTGTTCTTACATTTTCCAGCAGCATTTTTTCAGAGAGACTGTCAAGTGACCATAACTCTTCCTAGCAGTCTTATATTTTAACTGTCAAGTGAATAAATAGACAGATTAGTGAACAATAACAGAGTTTGTATTGGAACACATTTAAGGTGATCTATCAATTCAGAGGGGGTCTCATTGACACTAGATATAATTTCTCATCCATTATGGTAGCAGTTTTGACAGGAAGAGCTTGAATTATGCCTATGTCCTTGGACTGATGTCACCAGATGGAGACCTGTGATGTGTGTAACTGTCTTGTATGGTCATATTAGGCGCATATGGCAACAAAATGTACATAGTGTGCAGTAATCACAATGTAAAGAGTTTTGAATGCAGTAGATAGATAATGAATCATCTTAGTGAGTCTAGGTTCGGTCATGCATGGAAATGGAGACTCCTGTGCGGTACTGGTGGTTATTTTGTTGTGCAGTGGTGTGCAGTGGTTTGATGGGATGGCCATCTGTGATGTGTAATTGTTTCTCTGTTAGAACACAATCACCGAACAGCTACAGAGACGTTACACAAAGGAGCAGATCTACACCTATGTTGGAGACATCCTCATAGCGGTCAATCCATTCCAGAATACGGAGCTATATACGCCTGAGGTGCGTGTATAATATTTCATTATGGATGCCATCAACATTTCATAGTCGGCTACATTCCATTTGCTGCCAAATCTCTCACTCGCTTTCTTTCTCACCCGTCAGTTTTGTGTCGTATTCTGCAGAAAGAGTGTATATTTCATTTCCCTTTTCCATTCATGCATTGCACATGCTCTCCTCTCTTTAGATTGCCTAGTAAAATAAATAAATAAATACCCAGAAGTACACTTTATGATACCTTTAAAGAGAGTACTTATTATGGAAATAATATACTTTAAAAGTATAAAGTTGTGAATTAAATAAAAAATTTCAGGCACTTCAGCTAATTACATGTTTATTGCAATTAAATTCAAAATGTATTAGAATTTATTTTTATGCAATTAGCTGAACATTACAGTGCTTTGACCCACTTAAGTAGGACAAGTAGGACTTAAGTATCTTTATGTGTAATTTCATAATTCGGAAACAATAAGGTCATTTGTTAACATTAGTTAATGTATTAACTAACGTGAACTTACGATGAGAAATACATTTGTTACAGTGTTTATTCATCTTTGTTAATGTTAGTTAATAAAAATATAGCTCATTGCTTTTTCATGTTAGTTCACAGTGCATTAACTAATGTTAACGAATACAACTTTTGATTTTAATAATGTATTACTAAATAAAAAATTAACATTAACAAAGATTAATAAATGCTGTAGAAGAGCAGTTAATTATTAGTTCATGTTAACTAATGTAATTATGAAACCTTATTGTAAAGTGTTACCCATAATTCTATTGTCTTTGAAATATGGTTTGTGTACTGCCAAATGGACTGTAAAGCATTTAAGATAAACCAAAATATATTTTAATGACATTTATATTTAACTTTTGTCATGTATTTAAATGTTTGTAATTACACATTTGAACTGATGAAGTTGCAATTTCTACATTTAAAATAAGGGATATTTCACCCAAAAATGAAATTCTGTCATGATTTTCTCCCCCTCATGTAGTTCCAAACGCTTAAGACTTTTGTTCATCTTCGGGACACAAATGAAGATATAAACTTAAACACACTATAGTTCAAAATTATAATCAATTAGTATTTTAGTCAACACATCAAAGTAGGTGTACTTCTTTAAAGCATGACAAAACATTATTAAAACAATGATTTAAAATGTAAACCTTTTAATTTTACATTATTACAAAGTGCACTTTTTTAGTGTTACTTAAGCATGTTAAGAAACATCGTCATGAAAGTGTACTCTCTTTAAGTACACTTAAGTACAGATTTTTTTTTAAATAAACTTGTAAGATTTGAATTACAGTACGAATGCACATTCAATACAAATAAGCTCACTTCTTTTTCACAAAGGTTTCCCAGCATACTAAATTTATTAGAGATGTTTGGTTTTTGATTTGAAAGCAATCAGACTAATGATTTTGACCTTGTGAATGATAAAATAAATTGCCTTAAACTTGCACTAATCTAGCAAGCTTATTACAACTGACAACTACCAACACTGTAGCAACCATTTAGCAGTGCCCTGACAACCCTTTAAACACCCTAGCTAATGCATAGCAACGCCTCGGCAACCATTCATAACAGCTTAGCAATAGCAGCAGTATGCTAAAAACACTTTGAACATCAAAACAGCCATCTAGCAATGCTAGGTGCATCTGGAATACCCTTGTTGAATACTGTGTTTCTCTGGCAGCATTCTAAGATGTACGTTGGAGCCAAAAGAACGTCCAACCCTCCTCATATATATGCAGTCGCAGACATCGCATATCAATCCATGGTGTCCTATAATGCTGATCAGGTAGAGTATGTTCCTCTATGAGCTGCTGGAGTGTATCAGTTGTGGTCTGAACTGTGTTCATCTCTGTGTGCAGTGTATTGTCATCAGTGGAGAGAGCGGCTCTGGGAAAACAGAGAGCGCCCACCTGTTAGTCCAACAGCTGACCGTCCTCGGAAAGGTTTGGAGAGCAGCTTTATCTTCTCACTGTTGTATTATGTCAAGTTGTTATCATGCATCGTCTCATATCACTTCTTGCTTGCTTTCTTCTCAAAAAATACAATTCTTTCAACTCAAATAAATGTTATGCTCATTTATTGGGAGGTAGCCATGTAATAAGTGTGTGTTTGGTCCTGATCATTTCTATTTTTGCAATAATGGCTAGCTGACCAGTTCTTTTTGTATTTATTTTTTTCTTCAGGCAAACAACAGGACCCTCCAGGAGAAGATTTTGTTGGTCAATAGTCTGGTGGAAGCCTTTGGGAATGCCTGCACTGTGATCAATGATAACTCCAGTCGCTTTGGGAAGTATCTGGAGATGAAGTTCACCTGTGGAGGCACAGTAGTGGGAGCTCAGATCTCAGATTACCTCCTGGAGAAGTCTCGGGTCGTACACCAGGCTGTGTAAGAGTCCCCTCGTCGCATATGAACTTGAACTTGACCAAATTCAGCATACATACTAAATTAAATATCAAATGATTGGATTGATCAAAATGACTGAACACATATTTTGCTTAATAGTTATCCTGTTTTATCAGTTAGCACTTTCAATGAATAGGGTAAATCATTTGTTTAAAGAGGAAAAAGACCATTTTAAGCAACAATAGCATTCATTGTTTTCAACAAATTACATTACCTTATTTCCCATACATTAAAGTTGGAGATTGTGATAGGCTAGTCTTTTCTTCCCTGTTGTGACATATATCCATGTAAAACAGCCTCTTGAACAATAAAAAATGTTGGGCAGGACTTGATTTTGGCCATCAGGAAATGGTTGGATGGTTGTGGTTTACTATTGGTGGATCTCATGTGAGTGACAGGTTGTCCCGCCCTAATGCTAGTAGACACGTCACCAGAGAAGAGATGAGCTGCAAGAGGGAGGGGAAGGTACTTTAATTAAAGATTATGAGGGCACATCAATTCAAAAAATTAAATAAAATGATGTGCACGTATAAATAATTTATAATAAATAATCCAATATTCCCTTTAAAAAAACAAGAATTGTCAAATTTGATTTCATGTTGATGTTAAAGGAAACCATTTGTTTGATTTTTTTCTTGCAATAAATGTTGTAACAAGTTTGAACGGTGGATGGTTGAGCTTCATTAATCCAGTAAATACTACAATATATGGAAAAATTAAGTATTTACTTTCCATGTGTTCACTTATCATCATTTACCACCAGTAATTTACCGTTACCAGCATTTACCGTTACCATAAGTTTCTCGAGGGAATGCAAAACTTTTGCGAGAGAACGCAAAAACATTGATAACGTGTTTATTACTAAAAGCCGATTCTATAACCAAGCATTCTTTCCATCAGAGGGGAGCGTAACTTTCACATCTTCTACTATATCTATTCCGGTCTGGCAGAGAGGAAGAAACTCGGCCACTACAAGCTGTCAGACAGCAAAACTCCAAAGTAAGTTCTTGAACACCTGATAACAGCCTGCTGCTTTTATCTCTATCGTCATCTGACATCCTTTTTTCTATTTTGTACTCTTTGTTTTTCTCAATTCCAGGTATCTCCACAATGAGAATGTTAAATTAGTGCCTGACATTGTGGGCAATTCATTCTATAAGGAGCAGTTTGAGACTGTGGAGCAGTGCTTCAAAGTCATCGGCTTCACCCTAGAGGTATACAAGAATACTAGTGTATAGTGACATTTTTAATAAGTGTTCTTTGCTCCAAAGAACCTTTATTTTTGTACTCTCCTTCAAGTAAAGTCAGCGTTTCAATAATACGTGTCATTTAGAACATTGATTTAGCTTTACATAATTTGAGTTCTTAAATTGGAGGCGATAGCACTGACCGTTGTTGCACTTAAATGCAAATGTTGTTACTTTTGGAGAAGGGGCAAAAAAAGGCCCTTATATTTACTAAATATTGAAGGGTGATACAGTTGTAATCAAAATTATTCAACCCCCATTGCAAGTCAGTTTTGTTGGCAAAATTTACAGACTTTCAGCTGTTTGCAATGAACAAATCAAACAAAAGTAATTGAAATACCTCAACACAACAAATGTTTCAAGTGGTTCCCCAAATTCAACTGACACTTTTAATGACTTCTGCAGTCTCACAATTATTCAAACCCCTGAGTAGAATCTCTCACAACAGCACAAATCTGCAAAACAGATATTGTCTCAAGCACACCTGGTGCAACTAATCAAGGGCTTCATTAGTTGCACCAGGTGTTCTTGAGCATGAACACATGAAATATATGAACTGGCTAGGTTTGTTGAGTGTCATGTTTGGCTGCATGATAGAAATATGGCTAAGTCAAAAGAATGGTCCAAAAAGTTAACAGTTATCATTGCCCTTCACAAACAAGGAACAGGATACAAAAAGATAGTGAAAGCACTAAATGTTCGTAGAGACACCGTTGGAAGCATAGTTTGCCAGTTCAAAGTTAAAGGAATAGTGGTTACACAACCTGGACGGGAGAGAAAAAAGGAAGCTATCAACAGCTGCAACCAGATTTCTGAGAAGGCAGGTTGAAAAAACTCTTGATTGACTGCAAAAGACATGCAACAAGATTTGGTGGCAACAGGCACTGAGGTTCCTGCCAACTCTGCCAACAGTTAATCATGGTGGGGCTCGGTGATGCTCTGGGGCTGCTTTGCATCCTCTTGCACTGGAAACCTGCAGCGTGTGGAAGGCAAGATGGATTCATTCAAGTATCAGGAAATCCTAGGAGAAAACGTCATGCCGTCAGTGAAGAAGCTGAAGCTTGGGCATCATTGGACCTTCCAACAGGACAATGATCCCAAGCATACCTCAAATTCAACCAAGGCTTGATTGCAGAAGAAGTCCTGGAATATTCTACAGTTACCATCACAGTCACCTGACTTGAATCTCATAGAAAATCTCTAGTGGGATTTGAAGAAGGCGGATGCAGCGCGCAAACCCAAGAATATTATTGAACTGAAGGCCATTGCTCATGAGGAATGGGCTAAGATTCCTCAGAAACTCTGCCAGAAGCTGGTGTCTGGTTATACATCTCGTCTGCAGCAGGTCATAATAGCAAAAGCATGTTCTACTAAGTGCTAAAGATGCTTGTGTAAGGCCTAAAAAGGTATTTTCAGCGTGGCAAAGTAATTTAATTCCAATTAAACTTTTATCTGACTCCATTTGTATACCGTCGGTAGGAGGAACGCTGATGTGCAGCGTGAGAACAGCCTCTCTGTCCATTGAGGTCCAGTGATCTGAACATTGTTGATGGCCTATGCGGAGGGTTATGTAGAAGTTGTGACCCAGTGCTCTAATTCCATCAGTCTCCACAATTACCATCAGGCGAATCAATGATGCATGCTGGAATACATTACCAGAGCACGTTTTATCTGAAAGGCCACATCCAAGCTTATCAGTGAAATAAGATCCCAAGATCATGAATCTCTAACAACAGAGCGCAACATTTGGGTTTTGAATGTTAAAACCCAATTAATGTTCTTCATGGAGAAATGCAACCACCTGAGGTTAAGCGAAAGTATATTTTAGAAGCTACAAATAAGAAAGGATTATTTGAATTATTCACGAATTCTTGTGAAGAACTACACAGTCCATAATATCGGAGAGAGATCGAGCAATCCGAGAAGTTGCTGTCACCCTGGAAACAGAATATTATAATAAATGTAAAATATATTAAATCAAAAAAATCCACTGTTGCGCTTTATACCACTGAACTTACCACCAGGCCAACATCTGAGGGATAAAAACGTGAATCTTTTCTATTGGAAACTAATTCTATCTCTGTAATGTCAGTTTAGGTTTCCATTTCTCAAGGGAGATAGAAGTAATCACAGGCCTTTGACTGACATGACTTTGACTGCTGTGACATTACTGAACATGATATTCTTAAGGGAATCCACATCATCAAATAAACAGACATGGCAATGTGCCACTTGATTTAGACATATGCAGCATATTTATTCCGCTGGGCCGGGATGCTTAAACGCAGATGTTATTAATAATAAATCACGTTATTTATGACGTCTCTTCTGTGGTACTTGTAATTTAATGCATATTATTCATCCATTAATATGACTAACGGTGGTGCATTTGTATGTCATAATTTCATCAGGAGCTCGGTAGCGTTTACAGCGTCTTAGCTGGGATCCTAAATGCAGGTGATGTCGAGTTCACATCAGTGGCTTCTGAACATCAGACGGACAAAAGCAACATTTCCAACATGGCAGTGCTAGAGAGTGGTAAGAATTAACATGTATTCCAGTTTTTCAAGGCTGACCTTTCATTCTGTACAGCACAACCTCTTGATCTGAGTCTGAGCACAGTTATATAATCAGTCATGGGTGTTGTGTGTTTATGTAATTCCAAAGAGCCATAAAAAACCCTGGGTAAATCCCTATTTGCATCCCTTCTGAAAAAAATCTCCATAAACAAGCCTAAGTTGGTTTGTTGCTCTTAGCTGACTTAATAGTTTTAGAGCGTTTAAGGGCACTTTTCACCAGCTTATCCAGACCAGCTCATCCAACTTAAACCAGCAAACCACATTAGACTAGTTTTTTACACAGTCATCATGGATAGTAAATAATATGTGGGGTTAGTGCATTTCAAGTCATACTGGGTTAATATCATGATTCACCCTTGTGATGATTCACCGTTTTTGTTGCAGTAAAAAAATGGTGTGAGGTATGAGACAGCAGTTTTAAATATTTTAACCTAAAAGTATACCATTAATGATTATTATAAGTATGTAAATTGGGATGCGGCTCCAGTCACATACTATTTATACTATATGGCATGACTGTGTAGGATTAGTGTGTCCCAAATCCAGTTTAATTAAAACTTTTTTTGGTCATTGAAATATAGCCGAACTAAAATATAAATATTAGATGAAATATTAAACCTAAACTTGGCAACTGACTGAAATAAATAAGTTGATTTTGAAGTACTAAAATTAAAAAAGATAAAACTGATAAAAAATAAATAAATAAATAAATTCAAGCTATACAGAAATATAAAAAAATAGTACAAATGACAAAAGCACAAAAAAATTTCAGCTAAAATTAAAATATAAAAATAAAAGCTAATTCAGAAGATTAATAAATACTGTATTAGTATAGACAGTCAAGTCAAGTCACCTTCATTTATAAAGCGCTTTTAACAGTATGGATTGTTTTAAATCAGCTTTACACTGATAATAGAGATTACCGTAACAGATTGTTTAGGCTTTCCCACAGCTCTAGGACAAAGTTATTGTTGTTTTACAAGTTAAGCGAAAAGAAAATGAGACATGTTGCCAACTAACTGAAATAAAATAACTTTTATGGTTTTAGTTTTAACTATATAGTAACCCTGGTTTGTGGTATACAATTTTTCTGCAATTTCATGAGATGGAGATTATTCGCATCGTTATCGGCCTCTATTCGCATCGTAGGACGCACCAACAACAATAACTGTGACGAGATCTGTCGTGTCGACAGCTCAGACCACTATAAACTGGTGTACTGACTTGTCAACGTGTACTGAGATTATGCACTTTTTTTTAGAATCACCAATGCAGTACAAACTTGTTGCGTTCAGTAGAAGTGGCATGCAGCTCCAATATACAAATTGAAGCAGATTGTCGTTATGTTTGTATGTGTTTGTGCAGCTGCGTCGCTGCTGTGTATCCGTGCAGATGAGCTACAGGAAGCACTGACCTCTCACTGCGTGGTCACACGGGGCGAAACCATCATCAGGTCAAACACAGTGGAGAAGGCCGGTGAGGTGCGGGACGCTATGGGCAAAGCCCTCTATGGACGCCTGTTCGGCTGGATTGTCAACCGCATCAACTCTCTCCTGAAACCGGACAACCAGTCAGGGTGAGAGAAAGAGTGTTCTCAAACTGTGCTTGGATTTGCCAAGATTTCAACATTTTCAATAAAAAAACGGATATCTCAAAATGAAAATTTTTGCATCATATTGTTCATCCAAGACCAGCGTAGATACAACTTTTCCTAATTGACCGAATACTATAAAGAAGCAGTTAGTGCAAATAGCAATAGATACAATTTACTTTGTTAAAATATCAGTATTTTCTTACATTCTATCGCTGTTTACACTAAGTGAAAATAGCAGTATTTTCTTTGCACTAAGTGAAATCAGGTTGTGCCCACACCACTGCTCCTGTTATCAGATTATCAGGGTTCTTTCATAATTTAGGATGGCTCAACCAGACATTGATTGTGTAAATAGTGTAAATAGTCTCTGCTAACAAGGCAGGCTATTTGCACTTGGTGTAAATGGACAGTCTGGAAAGAAATAATGACAACTCTTTATATATTAGCATTTTTAAAATTCTATGTAAAAAAATCACATTCTATCCTTGGATTTCTCTCCAGGGAGGAAGACAAGGGTCTGAACATCGGTATCCTGGACATCTTCGGCTTTGAAAACTTTAAGAGGAACTCTTTTGAGCAGCTCTGCATCAACATCGCCAATGAGCAGATCCAGTTCTACTTCAACCAGCACATCTTCGCCTGGGAGCAGGTACAGCCCGACTCTGATAAAGTCATCTCATCCAATCCTGAATAGTTTGAGAGCTTTTCAATGCCTTTTGGGAGCATTTGTATTTCTCTATCTCAGCATAACCTTATTTCCATCTAAATGGTGGTAACACCTCATCATTTATGGTTTCACAGTGCTGTGAGAGAGGGAGGGAGTGAAGGGGAACAGAATATTCCGTTTTCTTTTTACACAGACAAGCGTGGCAATTCCCCAGACTGGCTGGACTGACTGTAGCCTTGGGGGGAAAGTGATTTGGTGCCTCTAAACGTTTTGAGACTAACCCACATTAGTGGCTTCATAAATCATCCGAAACAAGGGTTACGTCAGGAGCCGCTGACTTTGCTGGTGTTTCTATAAGTAGACAGCAAATGCTGCTTTACGTAAATGTGTGAGTGTGAAGTCCGCATATATGTGGTTTATGCATAATTCTTTGGTATTTATATAGGAAATGCTCAGGTCATATACTGTAAAAACATTTATTTATTTGTTTGTTTGTTTGTTTGTTTATTTAAAGCAGAATAAAACTATTAACTAATAAAAATACTTTTGAATACAATTATTTCCTGTAATATGTATTTTTACTTTTTGAAGAATTTATTATTAAATTATTATTACATTTTTCTCAGGGATGATTCTTATAGATTCTCATAGATTCTTATTGCTGTAATACAGTAATATTTTATGTATTAAGTAAAAAATACTATAATACAAATATTTATTTATTTTTTAAATCAGTATAAATTAAAAGCCAGTAAAACATAACACTACAAAAATATAAATACTTTTAAATAGTTAACACATTTCAAAAATGAGAATGATTATTTAAATTATACTAATGAGATTTTTGGGGGAAATGTGCTTTTAGATCATTTTTAGATCATCTTTAATGTACACAGTAATAACTTAAATTCGTTTTAATGTAATCTGAATTAGAGTCTGTTTTAGTGAGACTTGGTTTTTGCTCTGTTTTCCCATTCTGTTTCCTAGGTTTGCTTGTGTTACTATGGTGATTTGTTGTTTGATTCATTCCCTGCACCTGTGTCTCGTTTGCTTGTTTAGTTTGGTTGTGTATTTATAGCCCTGTGTTTGTCTCTTTAGATGTCAGATCATCATTACCATTATGGATGTTTTGTTTACCGTGTTTTTGTTTCCCGAGAACCTGAATAGTATAAGTTTGAGTTTGTTTTCTTTAAAAGGTACGGGTTGCTAACAGATCCATGTTGGTTTTTTTTTTTTTTTAGTTTTTCAACCCCAGCGTGACACTACTAGTGTCTATAAATACTTTATATTTTAAATAATAATACATATTAATGTGAATGAGATTTTAATTACACTGATAATTTGGGGTAAGCGTGCTTAATTGCCATTAGAATAAAAACAATAATACCAAAATGCTATTTGTCCAAAATTGGTCCAAAATGTTTTTCAATAAATTTGGATTCATATGTGACCCCCAAAAAAGCCTTGTGAGCTTCACATGTAAAATGTATTACTATCCTATTTGTTGATGTGTGTTCTCCATATTTTTATTTTTACTCAGAGCGCTCTCGTATATATATAGCCTCAAGTAAACACTTGAGAGCATGTTTTCTGTTATTCTTGTGTTGCCCGTGTTGCTTTGAATTGCTGTTGTTTTTGCATCCCTGAGGCTTGTATGTCAGCAGCAGTCTTACTGTCCCAATAAATTTGGTTGTTCCCCATTCGCTGGATGACTTTACGGCTAGAAGCTCTAATCTACACCAGAGATTAGATTTCTTGGACAAGCTTCTGTATGTCTGTTGATGCATTTCGCCAGTGAACAGTTTTGGTACATGTGTGTATTGTAATTTATCAAAATGGCAGTCTAGAGACAAGACAGACAGGTCATATGCTCTTCGGATTGAGTGTTTTGCTCACTGGAAGTCATCGTATAGCAGTATGAATTGCCGTTAGGAGGTTATGGAGCTCCAGGCGTTAGCCAGCAGAGTTCAACAGTGTTGTTGAGAGCTTACAAATATTTGAGGATAGAGCAACAGAAATTCTTTCACCAAGGAGAAATTCAGGTGCAAAACAACAGCATGCATCAAGCGTAAAGGTCACAGAAAACATCACATTCAGAGACATAGTGTAATCAAACAAGACATTTCATAATATAAATGCATTGTCTGATAATGAAGGGTTTTCTTTTGACATTTCGGGTAGAATTAGTCACGCAAGATTTTGACTATTAGCATGAAGTATTGTCCACTCGCAGCTTATTCTGGCCAAAAACCCACACTTAGAAAGAGACCATCTAAATGACATGCAAAGTGGCCCATCATACTTAAATTTGTTTTTAATGCTGTTTTGGGGGTGAGGAATTAAAGAAAGCACAGTTTTGGCCTGGACCAGATGAACACATTTTCATAAAATTGTGTGTGTATTTTGAGGTTACATTGTTTTCGATCCCAAAATAAATAAATACTGATAGTTCTACAGCTACACTACCATTCAGAAATGTGGGTTGGTAAGGTTTTTTAATGTTTTTGAAAGAAGAACAGTAAATAGTTTTGATCAAAAATTAACTAAAAACTGCAATATTGTGAAATGTTATTGCAGTCTAAAATAACTTTTTTCCATTTCATTATATTAATGCAATTTTTTTCTGTGATGGCGAAACTGAATTTTCAGTGTTATTACTCCAGTCTTCAGTGACACATGATCCTTCAGAAATCATTCTAATACACTGATTTGCTGCTCAAGTAACATATTATTATTATCAATGTTGAAAACAGATGTTCTGCTTCATATTTTTATGGAAACCGTTATAAATAAATACAATTCAGGAATGACCCCATAGCCTCTATTATCTCCTTCTAAATTTCTCAAACGAAACTGTGCAGATGGTTCAGAGATGTGATTCCAGTAACCTCACAAAGTTCATCAAAACGTGTGGTTTCTCTGCAGGATGAGTATCTGAACGAAGATGTGGATGCTCGAGTGATCGAATATGAAGACAACCGGCCGCTGCTGGACCTGTTCCTTCAGAAGCCCATGGGAATGTTATCGCTGCTGGACGAGGAGAGTCGCTTTCCTCAGGCAACCGACCAGACCCTCGTCGGCAAGTTCCCCTCCCTAAAACATCATAAAGCTTAAGGGCCCTATTTTAACACTCTAAGTGCATGTTCTAAAGACGCACGGCACAAGTGCACTTAGAGCGTGTCCGAATCCACTTTTGCTAGTTTTTACGAAGGGAAAAATGGTCGGCGCACCCGGCGCATGGTCCTTAAGGGTTGTCCCTATTCTCTTAATGAGCAATGGGTGTGTTTTGTGCGTAACGTGCAATAAACACATCAGAGTCTCTTCTACAATTCCCTTTAAAAGCCAGTTGCGCTCGCGCCATGGTGGATTCGCTATTTACATGGCGGAATTTGTAAGCAGAAAAACCGAACTCTTCTCCAGACAGGAAACGGATCTGCTCGTGCTCGAGGTTAAAGTGCGCAAACAGAGCATCTACGGAACAAGCCGGATTCCACCATATCTTTATGCACACAGTATTCATCTTTTACATTCTTATCCTTTTATTTTTAATATTTGGCATGTTTGTGTGCTGCTGTGCGTCCCTGTGTGTGTAATAAGCAGAGTGCACGCGCGTTGTGCACCCGCATATAGGCTCATATTACTAACGCGCCCTTTTAATAACAAAAAAAGAGTTTATTTAATAGTTTAAAAATAGGCAGTCTATTTCAGTTACCTCAAAATAGCAACGCGCCAACAAAGTGCCTGAACACACCTTGTTTTCAGACCAGCATGCCCATGGACGCATAAATGGGCGCAAATCCATTTGCTGTTTAAACAACGTTGGCGAATTACGTGAAAATGATAACTGTGTCGGGCTGAAACTAGCAAAAAACACTTGCCTGGCGCCGCATTGCACCGAGTGTATGATAGGGCCCTTAATCTTTAGCTGTATTCACCTGGTGGGCTATGACCAGAGAGACACTTACACTCTTGTTCACTCTCTCACACAAACACACACTCACACACACACACACACATACTCAGATGTATGGTCAGACCCACAAGAACAAGGGAGAGACAGTCATCAAACATTTAATTGCATGCTAAGTTCTCATCTGCTTTTTCCTGAGGACTCTCTCAATTGAGTCTTTAACTAAGAGATTAATAATTCAATATCCCAAGACTAGACGCCTAGCTGGTTTTCCATGAGCTAGCTTCATTTTTTTTATACTGAATGAAACTGATGGATGAATTCATTCACGCGTATGTCATGATATCATGAATGGATCAATGAATTAATGAATGAGTGTATAGTTCAGGTCGGTGAATGAGCAAATGTATGAGAGAGTGAGTGAATGAATGAACTGAAGTGAATGAGTGGATCAATGAACAGTTAAATGAATAAATAAATGAATGAACTATTGAACAAGTGAATTAGTGAATGGATGGATGGGTGAATTAATTAATTGTAATGAACACATATTTTGTTTAATCAGAGAAATTTGAGGACAACTTAAAATCTAAAAACTTCTGGAGACCAAAGAGAGTTGATCTGGGCTTTGGAATCCATCACTACGCGGGCAAGGTAGAAATATTTTTGTATTTTATCAATATTTATTTAAGCTTGTTTTAGACATATTAAAAATAAAAACGGATATTAAGGATAATTGAAGGTATAGTTGACCCAAAAATGAAAATTCTGTCATCATTTACTCATGCCAATGCAAAACTGTATGACTTTTTTTCTTCTGTGCAACATAAAAGAAGAAACATTTTAAAGAATTTTGGAAACAAAACCTTTTGAATTCTATTGTACGTTTCTTAAAATATCTTCTTTTATGTATATGTGGGTGCATCTTTCATCTCTTTAAGTGAAGATAATCGCCTGTTGGATGTAAATACATCTTGTTTGTCATGTGATTAGGTGATCTATAATGCCGGCGGTTTCCTGGCTAAGAACAGAGATGCTCTGCCTGCTGATATTGTCCTTCTGCTGAGGTCGTCAGAAAATGAACTGATCCGTAAACTGGTTACTCACCCGCTCACTAAAACAGGTTTGCTTTGACTTTTTACTCTGTAGAAACATTTAAAGCCTTCGGTTCATCATGCTTCCGCTTCTGTCCTTTTGTATACAGATATTATACTTTTATGTTGCTTGGGAGCCCACAAATCTACACACATTCATCCACAAATACACTTATAAAGCTTTAGGTGTGTGTGCGTGTGTGTTTGTGTGTGTATGTGTGCACCAATACACGAAGTCCTTGTCCTTGTGGGGACTTTTTTTTTTGTCACCATGAGGAAACAAAAAATCATAATAAAATACTTGATATAAATCATATCAAGTGATTTTTTCACATGTTTTTTGAAAATGTAAAAATGCAGAAAGTTATATAAAGTTAATAATAGAGGAAATAGAATATACAGTTTGTACAGTATAAAAATCATTATGTCTATGGAAAGTCCCCATAAAACATGAAAACCCTGTGTGTGTGTATTTTTAATTCGCCCTGTCTGTGTGAGATAGATTTTCTAAACAGTGACCTCTATTAATGTGTCAGTCAGTCCCATCATTGCGTAATTGCCTGGTTCAAGGACTCAGTTTTCCATTGTGCTGCCAGAGAACAAAGGAAATGTTGACAGTTTGTTGCTTTGAGTACATCCACCAGTTTCCATGACTTTTGAGTTCTGCGGTGTGATTGCTTTTTATTGGCAAAGCAAGAAACAAGGACTGAGACTCTAATCACATGAAATCCTAGATTAGGGTTGGACGATACATCTATATTGATAGTTATCAGAAAACAAAAATCCAGGTTAATGATAATAAACTCTTAAAGCAATTTTTACATATGTAGTTCACACGTTCCATGTGTCTCTGTGTGAATGAGAAGTGCAGTTTTGTCTACTACACCTACTCAATTTGATGGTGTTTTTGGCATCTACTGTCTCAAATTTATATGAGACACTCCACATGAACATCATCTTCAACTTCATCTTCACATCTTTAGTATTTTGCAGCAAATTTGATAAAAGCTATCAGCAATACAAAACTTAAACTTGAAGATATTGATATTGATTGAATCATTCAAACAAAATATATATCACCATTATCTATTTTAAAATTTATTTCCCAAAAGTAGTAGTACTAATATTTTATTATAAACAGGTTATTATTATTATTATTTTAAGGAATATCATATGCAATCAATATATTTTAGCCCATTATTTATTTATACAGTTTTTGTGTAGAACCTTATTTGACAAAAAATGCAATGTTTTGTCACCATTTCCTTTGTTATATTTTCATTTGATAACATTTTAAAATATTAGATAGAGTTTAAATAATTAATTTCATTAGACCCCAGTTTTGATTATAAATTTATATTAAATCATAAAACATAGAGTCCAGGAGAAATAAAACAGAATTTCCAATAAACTATCAAGAACCATTTGCATGGAGGAAATGCCACAAAATCTTAAATCCATCCACAAATAAAAGTAGTGAAATTTTACAGCTTGAACAACAATTTTTTATGGTAGGAAAAAATGTAAGTTAATGCTTTAAAAAGAAAACAAGGTGTACATATTTACAATGTAAACCCTCCAGTCAACATGCCCCAAAGTCTTTTATAATAAGCCCTTTTGTCATTTAGACTGACGGACGAGTGACATAATTGCTAACAACATGACACAGATTCTGTTAATAGATCTTTGCCCGGTTTCACAGACAAGGCATAAACCTAGTCCCAGATTACTACCTAAAGTCTTCCACTATGTCAGTGCCATTGTTTTGTCTCAAGATTTTTCTAATGTACATTTATAAAAGCTACTTGTCCTAATTTAACTAAGGCCTAATCCTGGCTTAATCTATCACTGTCTGTGATACCAGGCCCTTAAATTGTATTTAAACCAAAATATTCTTCTAACTGGTGCGTAAATTTGCATGATCCACTAGAGAAAGCAGTACGAGCCTGATTTAGCATAGCTTGCATGAGCAGCAAAAAGGTCAGTATAGTCACATTCTATTAGATATACTGCATTATAGGGCACACCACAATCACACAGACTGGAAATGACAGAGCAAACACCATCCTGTCTGAACCATTAAGCAGGGATGTTGATCTATTCGTCTGAACGAATGCAGGCCAATGTAGCTCTCTCTCTCTCTCTCTTTTGAAACGAAAATGTGCTCACTCCCATGTGGTCTAGCGTGATGAATGAAGGTCGTCTGACTGACACAGTCGATTACATCCAATGAGATTCACTGGGGATTGTTTCCAGGGAGTCTGCTGGGATTTTAAAACTAGACTTCATTCATAAGTCTTTTGTTAGCTACTTGACCATTGTGAAGCTTATTTATCTGTCACAGCTCTGACTTCTAAAGACCATATATCTCCGTGCCCTTGAAATGGTTAACCTTGAAATAAATGGTAGATTATCTTTGAACAACATGTGACTTATCTAATAAAGGATCAACAGCAGATTTCTAATGTGTGTGGTTATCACAGTGAGAGTAGACCTTTCCCCTGACCTTTCTCTTTGTGCAGGTAACCTGGCTCACACTAAAGGCAAGGCGGCGGGCTCTGCTCGTATGGGAACGCAACTATCACAGCGCACCATTAACTTTGCCAAGGTACCTTGTTTTGCCCTCTTTCCTCTCTGTTCTGTTATTGCCACTGTGCCTTTAAGACTTCCATATGTAAATTACTTCAGTTTTGATTGGCTAGGTTTATGGAAGTGAAATGAACAACAATACGTTTCTGATACCTGAATATTGATATGTAAATTTGGACATTCATATGTAATATGATGATGGTTGTGCTGTTTTTGTCTGAAAGGAGCTCTATTGCTTTCACTTTACTAATTTTCTTTCCCACTCTATTTTGTCTCTCCATCTCTTCTACTTTTCCATCAATGAAATTTCCACTGCTCCTTTCTATAATGTCCTCTGTCTAAAGTTGGAGGGTCTTATGTTGTTCAGTACTGTATCAGTCAGTGAGGTAATGATCCTGTAGTGTGTGCTGTATAGTAGAGAAGTGTTCTTAAAGGATATGCTCCTTTTTCCAGCCGACACTGTGCTCACTGTTTTGGGATGTATGTTTGTGTACATGTAGGTCTTTCTCAGGAAATGGTGCTTTTTTATTGTTTAATTTGAAAACGCATTTATCTTTCAAAAAATGTTTTATTCTAGCTCAGTAACATTTAAAATGTTCAAGGGTTGAATAAAATACATTGCTAAAATATACAAAAAGTATAGCCTTAACTAGCAAATATCATAAATTTGCACCACATCAGATGATTTACAGTGATTATTCTCATTATTTGTACCAAGAATAAAAAAAATAAAAGTTTGCTGAGCTTGATGGGGCCAATGTAAGCGTAAACAATGAAATACTGATACAAATTTAAAGAGAAACTCATCATGATGAATAGGGTCATGCACATCAACTTTCATGAGTATCGAACATTTAACAAGTAAAATTCAGATTAATTTTAAAAGTTCTTTTGTATTATATTAACAGTCAGCTCTATCAAATAATGCACCAAAAGTCTATTAATTGCGACACCATTTCTTGAAAATGACCCATGTCTGTGAGAATGAAAGAGTATCTTCTCATGTCACATTACCCTACCAGCTCCCTAATAGCTAATGCATTTGTAGATTTGACTGATTTGCAGCTTGATTAGTTCATATAATTCTCGTTAGAATTGATTGTCCCTGTGGAATAAGGAGAATTGCGAATTGTTTCTGTGCAGTTGTGTGTTTCTTAAAAACATCTACTTGTGTTCCAAGTTGTATTTTTTAGCATTAAGTGCATTATTCCTAAGAGAATTATTAAGAGAACATTTGAGCTACTTAGAGCTCTCATTCAGGTTGCACTCTGAAATGAATGAGGGTTTTAAACATATTGAAATGATGTCTTTGATGAAGACCTGCATACATTACCATTCATTTGCATATTTCAGCATGCTGTCTTTAGAAAATGTCACATGAAAGATTCCATCCATTTTAGCCCACGTAAAATAAAAGCACCTGTGTCAGTGTGTGATTTTGCTTTGTGTTCAATATCGAAAACACCTTGATAATATAGCCTGGTGAAAAATTCATGGCCGTCATTTGGAAATTTGGTCTTATTGATGATTGCCATAGGTTCCACCTAAATTAATGCTGGTTAGATTGCTTTGCAAATTAATCATGTAGTTAATTTCATGTATATTATTATACTTTTTACTATTTTTAATGAACAGTTTTATATATTTTCCTGAATTCAAATCAGAGTCTTATCACAATCTTTATGCATTTCTTTTTCAGTCTTCCTCTCGGAAATTAACTCCCAACCATGACAAATCAGTCCTTGCCTTGCCCGTTGCCACTGTGCAAATGGTGATTAGTTGTAGGACTTGTCTCCAAGAGGCAACATGCATTAATTTATTATACACACAGATTTATGTTTACAAAAAGACCCCTTTTTATGTTTATAAAGAGACCCATTATCCCTTTTGTAGATTTTCATGATCAGCATGCTGAATATTTTGTGTTTGTACAGGCGGAGAGCACAGGGGAAAGCACACATCACCCCAGAGAGACCACCAACATGAAGTCTCAAACTGTTGCCTCTTACTTCAGAGTAAGACTTTTGAAGACCTAACAATGATAAGAACCAATAAAATGGTCCCACTCGTGTTCACAATCTTGCTTTTTTTCACTGTATTTTTCAGTATTCTCTAATGGACCTGTTATCAAAGATGGTTGCAGGCCAGCCTCACTTTGTCCGTTGCATAAAACCCAATAATGATCGTCAAGCCCACAAGTTCGACAGGGAGAAGGTTCTGATCCAACTACGCTACACTGGAATTCTAGAGACGGCCAAGATCCGCCGACAGGGTTACTCTCACCGCATTCTCTTCAACAACTTCATTGAGAGGTCAGACAGATGATACGATCATATCAATTTTGCATAAACCTCTTTTCCACCTAAATGGTGTCTGTGTTGGTGGTAGAGCCAATACCCTGCCAAGGGACCTCTTAACCAGGCTGTGTTTCCACTGACTTGAGGACTGAACAATGACGTAATGTTCTTTATTGGCATTGATGGTTCCATGAATACCATTTAACACCCACGGAACCTTTCCATTGCATAATAGTTTTTTTTTTTTTTTGGATAGTTTTTTAAGAATGTTCTTTTTCACACTTAGAAAAAAATGGTTATTTATAACAACTGTTTACAATGGTTCCTTTATGGCATCACTGCGAAACCCCCTTTTGGAACCTTTATTTTTCAGAGTGTACAAAAACTGCCCACAAACAAACTCATTATGAAACCCATTATAGCCCATGAGGATCTTTGAAAACTTATTTTAACATCCAAAGTAATTTAATTAAGAATCCATTTTGCCATCGCAAACTGGCTTTGATTCAACAATCAAAAGTTTATAAAATGTATGGCAAATACAATTCAAAGACAAGGAAAGAGTGGACCACCAGTTCCTGTACCAGCACTAGCACATTTCCGGTGAAAAAGAGATTGCCTCCTGGGTGTAGAATTTCTCAGTTGTTGTGTTCAATGTTTTACTAACCATTGGGATTTTTCAGGTACTCTATATTAGCATTTAGAGCCAATGAAGAGCCAGCAATGAATCCAGAGACATGTGCGGTTATTTTGGAGAAAGCCAAACTGGAGAACTGGGTTCTGGGCAAAACAAAGGTTTGTTTAAGAAAAGCATTAATAACTACTGCAGTTGATGTTCAACAAAACTCACAAGTATGATCATTATTTGTTCAGGTCTTTCTTAAATACTATCACGCGGAGCAGCTGAATCTGATGGTGAGGCAAACCACGGACCGGATTGTTCTAGTCCAGGCATGTGTACGGGGCTGGCTGGCATTCAGACGATATCGTTTAATGCTGGAAAAGAGAGAACAAAGTGCCGTGGTGTTACAATCAGGTGAGCTCATGTTGTTGACCGGATGTTAAAATGCAAAAAGTCCAATAATCTGTTGAACCAGCTCTAAAATCTTCTGTCTTCTAGCATACAGAGGACACAAAGTTCGGAAAACAGTGGCTGATGACAAAAGCAAAGCAAAGTCTGAAGTTGTTTTAACCCAATTTCAAGCTTGTAAGACAAAAAAAATTATAATAAGTATTGAAGAGACTATTAAAGTGCCCCTATTATGCTATTTTAAAGTCTCCTAATTTTGTTTTGGAGATCTCCTACAACAGGTTTGCATGCATCAAAGATCAAAAAACTGTTTAATTTTCTCATAATAAAAATTGCACATCACCACATTTTTCAATGATTCTCGAACGACTCCATGGTTGAATCAATCTCTCCAAATCCCAGTCTGTTGTGATTGGTCAACCACGTACAGCGCATGTCGAAAACTTAAACGGCCATTGCAATAACTGAACTTCAGCTGCATCAATAACACCGCATGCATTAGCCCAGCACTAACGTGAATGACTATTGTAACATAAACACAGTTTGTAACACAGTAAAATGAAGGAAACACAGCAAAAGTTTGGGATTATACTGCTGTGGTATCGTGGTAAAGATTAATTTTAACCACTGATTCTTAACAGCCTCATCCTTTGGAAGTGAAAATAAATCGAATTTACTTTTACAGTTGCGAGCACAGCGTCTTGGCGACATGATATCCACACGAACGAGCTACAGCAAGATATCCTGTTCACGCAGACCGTAGGCAGGCATTATGCAAATGTATACGTTGTGACGTGTGAACTGCGAAAAAAGATTCAAATTCCAAAGAACTCGTTTGGGCGGTTCAGAGTCGACTCCTTGCAGACTGTTTACATTCACATACAGCTATATTACACACTGCATGAAAGGTAATTTTCAAAAATCCATAATAGGGGCACTTTAAATGGGTTTAGAAGTCATACATAATGACATAATTCAATTCACACCTTCTTCTTGCAGTGTGCAGAGGATATCTGGCAAGGCAGAAATACAAGGAGTTGCTAGACGAGAAGAACAAAGCTGCTGCAAAGATCCAGGCCCATTACAGGGGACACAAAGAGAGGAAGAGCTTTAAGAGGAAAAAGTAAGACCTGCTCTTATTCCATCTGATTTTATTCTCTTGGAGATTTGCTTAAAGAATCTGCTAACAAACAAAATCCATAATATTTAGTCCATCGGTCCATCAAAGGTCTATTTAAATTCTCTATTTCCAAGCTCTTTTTCTTACTGGTTCACTGTGCTTCCAAGCTATGTCTTTATATTATTGCTTTAACTGGGGACTCAAGCTATCTGACAAAAGGTATATGGTGGCCATTAAAATTAATTATTAAAATGGCCATACTACATTAGCAAGATGAGGTTGATTACAGTAGCTATTCCAACTTGTGTTGGTATGGAATGAGAGAAGGGAAGTGATATGAGAGACACCAGTAACACCGATATGTTGTCATACAGTGGAGAGTCATTAACATCACCAATATAGAGTCCGGGCTGTTCTCTCGTGTTGTTGTGGGTTTCCTCTGGGTGCTCCGGTTTCCCTCACAATCCACGAAAATATGTGGGATAAGTAAATTTGAGACACTAAATTGTCCATAGGTGTAAGTGTGAATCTGTATCTGTCTGTGTGCTAGCCTGGCCGTGGACTGGCCATCTTTCTAGGATGTTTCCCTGCCAATGGCCCAAGATAATGGGATAGGCTTTAGCTTCAACCGTTTTTTTTAAGATGTATGGATGGATATACTAAAATCTTAGACACTTGGGGCCAGATTTACGAACAACTTTGCCAGCAAAAAGCCTCTTTTGGCATTAAAAAACTACTGTCAGGATTTATAATAGACACGCAGTGAAAAATTAGTGCTGGAAGGCATGGATAGAATTATTTATGCGACTGACTTTATTGTATATGCATTTGTAGGAGTGTTCCTTTCAGATGTAAAATTTTTGGGAGGAGAGTATTCAAATGAATCGTGCAAGGTGATTTACTAAGGTTTGCGCTTGTCAACTTACTGGTATTTGTGCCATTATTTAACGCCCAAAAAAAAGCATGTCTTAAACCAGACGTTTATTTGCTCTGTTCTTGGTAGATTGCATTGGTTATTATGGAAATGATCCGGCTGTGTCTGTGTTTTTTAATTTAGAAAAACGTAGATCCCTCGCAGAACTTTCCACTAACATCTGTGCTTTTTTGGAATTGTGCTCTCACGCTAATTTGCCCTGTTTAGTAAGTCTGGCCCTTAATGCTTCAATTGACCACACAGATACTCATAAAATCAAATATTTGACAATGTTGTGGTTGTATAAACTGATTTATTTTACGCAGAGAAGCCATGCAGAAGGAAAAGACTGAGAAAACAGATGAAGGGACGGAGGTCTCATCTGAAGCAGATGGTCCAGATTCAGAGGAGCCGCCACAGGAAGGAGGTGAAATGGAAATGGATGATGCTGATGAAAAGGCTGCTGTGGTCCTCCAAAGCAACTACCGAGGTTACAAAGAAAGAAAGAAATACAAGGAGCGTCGAGAACGGAATAAGACCTTGACCGGGGATGAGCTGAACGTTTCCTCATCCAGCTCCGAAAAAGATACTTCTGGAGAAGATTTGGATGATATACAAAGGGAAGGGCAGGAGAATATAGAGGAAGAAAAGGAGACTGAGGAAGAGGCTGCAGATGGAGGAGATGAGGACACTGAACAGGAAGCCAAGGCAGCCACTGTTCTACAGAGCAACTTCAGAGGTCATAAAGAACGTAAAAAACTCCAGGAGGAGGGGAAGATGCCGGTTAGAGGAAAAATGGAGACACAGAGTCCTTTAGTTGAGGAGGAGCTTCCTATTCCAGATCCACCACCTCCTGAAGAACTGATGGAATTCACAGAGGAAATGGAACAGGAAGATGAGACTCCTGCTGAACCCTCAGGAGACGATGAAGAGGCCAAAGCCGCTGTGGTCCTTCAGAGCAACTTCCGTGGCCACAAAGAGCGTAAAAAACTCAAGGATGAAGGCAAAATACCAAGGAAAAAAACTAAAGAGGATCTGGCTAATCCAGAAGCTTCAGAACCAGACATTCTGATTGAGGAATTTCCACCTCCTCCAGTAGAACTTGAGCAAGACCAAGACCAAGACCTAGATTCCAGTCCCTCCGGGGTAGATGAAGAACATGCCGCAACTGTTTTACAAAGCAATTTCAGAGGTCACAAGGAGAGAAAGAGATTGAGAGCTGAGAGAGAAGGAGCCTCAGGAAGCGAGCAAGAAATGTCAGAAAATGTGGAGGAGCAGGAGAATGAGGAAGGTCTGGATATCACAGATGTTCAGCTAGAACAGAAGGAGGTAGAGGAAGAGGAGAACACTCAGGATGAGGAAGGCCAATACGATGAGCAACAGGCGGCCATTAAAATCCAGAGCAATTTTAGAGGTTACAAAGACAGAAAGAACCTGAAAGCTACATCACAAAAACAGGACGAGGAAGTGGAGTCGCTCTTCAAAGAGGTGTTGATAATTTATTTATTTATTTTATTCTGTTCTCATTTACCCACCCTGATATCAATCCAAACCTGTATTTCAAAAATGTTACAAGTCTCACAAGTCTTTTACACAAAATTAATTTGAATGACTGTCATATTTCTTTGTAACCTGCTCAGGTATCCAAGGCTTCTGAAGATTACCTTTCCTTGCAGAAGAAGTTAAATGAAATCATCCTTGCCCATCAGCTCAACCCCAGCAAAAATGGGATGTTTGTGAAAGGACAAGCCATGAATGGCTACATGGGGTGCTATCAGCCACCAGGTAAACATCTCTCTTAAATCATGTATCTCAGTACATTTAGCCATTCTCTCCCCAACCCCCTCCCCCAAACTGATTGATAGACCAAAGTTTGGAAGCAAAATTTGAAAGAAAACAGTAACACTGTGTTTTGTTAATTTTCCAAAACGATTATTATTAAATAATTATTTATCACCATAAATGCTTGTCAGTACATTCAGCAGTACACTTTAACCATATTTCAAAGACAATAGAAGTAAATATGAAATTACATATAAAGACAAAGTTGCCCTACTTAAGTAGTTCAACTAACTGTATTTCATGTTTATTTAAAGAGATAGTTCACCCAAAAATTAGCCCATGATTTACTCACCCTGAAGCCATCCTATGTGTATCTGACATTCTTCTTTCAGACGAATACGATCGGAGTTATATTAAAAAATGTCCTGGCTCCTCCAAGCTTAATAATGGGACTGAATGGCTTTCTTTGGAAGTCCATCAAAGCGCATCTATTCATGATTAAAGTACTCCACGCATCCCCGGGGGTTAATAAAGGTCTACTGAAGTAAAGGATGCGTTTGTGTAAGAAAAATATCCATACTTAAACATTTATCGACTGAAATAACTAGCATCAGGCAGACGGCCATACGCATCGATTTACGCCAAAAGAGTACCACTTGAACTTGACGCACAACGTAATGACAAATTTGTCTAATTCTGTGTTAGTGTGCACTTCTCCTTTGCCGAGATAATCCATCCACGTCACTGGTGTGGCATATCAAAATGCTGATTAGACAGCATGATTACTGCACAGGTGTGCCTTAGGCTGGCCACAATAAAAGGCCTCTCTAAAATGTCTAGTTTTATCACACAGCTCAATACCACAGATGTCACAAGTTTTGAGGTAGCATGCAACTGCAATGCTGACTGCAGGAATGTCCACCAGAGCTGTTGCCCGTTAATTGAATGTTAATTTCTCTACCATAAGCCATCTCCAAAGGCGTTTCAGAGAATTTGGCAGTACATCCAACCGGACTCACAACCGCAGACCACGTGTAAACACACCAACCCAGGACCTCCACATCCAGCATCTTTACCTCCAAGATCGTCTAAGACCAGCCACCCGGACAGCTGCTGCAACAATCGGTTTGCGTAACCAAAGAATTTCTGCACAAACTGTCAGAAACCGGCTCCGGGAAGCTCATCTGCATGCTCGTCGTCCTCATCGGGGTCTCGACCTGACTGCAGTTCGTTGTCGTAACCGACTTGAGTGGGCAAACTCTCACATTCGATGGCGTCTTTGGAGAGGTGTTCTCTTCACGGATGAATCCTGGTTTTCACTGTACAGGACAGATGGCAGACAGCGTGTATGGCTTCGTGTGAGTGAGCGGTTTGCTGATGTCAATGTTGTGGATCGAGTGGCCCATGATGGCAGTGGGGTTATGGTATGGGCAGGCGTATGTTATGGACAACAAACACAGGTGCATTTTATTGATGGCATTTTGAATGGACAGAGATACCGTGATGAGATCCTGAGGCCCATTGTTGTGGCATTCATCCACGACCATCACCTCATGTTGCAGTATGATAATGCACAACCCCATGTTGCAAGGATCTGTACACAATTCCTGGAAGCTGAAAACATCCCAGTTCTTGCATGGCCAGCATACTCACCGGACATGTCACCCATTGAGCATGTTTGGGATACTCTGGATCGGCATATACTGCAGCCTGTTCCAGGTCCTGCCAATATCCAGCAACTTTGCACAGCCATTGAAGAGGAGTGGACCAACATTCCACAGGCCACAATCAACAACCTGATCAACTCTATGCGAAGGAGATGTGTTGCACTGCGTGAGCTAAACGGTGGTCACACAAGATACTGACTGGTTTTCGGACCCCCAAATACAGTAAAACTGCACAGTTTAGAGTGGCCTTTTATTGTGGCCAGCCTAAGTGTAACTCCGATTGTATTCGTCATAAAGAAGAATGTCATATACACCTAGGATGACTTCAGGGTGAGTAAATCATGGGCTAATTTTCATTTTTGGGTGAACTATCCCTTTAAGCTAAAAATTTTATCCGTTTTCATTTTATTGCAATTGACATGCAATTTAGTGTCCTAAAACATGACTAAACATTGCTAGTAATATACAAGCTTATAAGCAACTAGTTAATAGTGAAAATTGGTCACCAAACTAAAGTGTTACCATCTTATACTTGGGTACTATTTTTAAAATTATGTTAAAGTGTTTTTTTTTTTCACAAGGGCTTTGGTTATTTGCACAGAAAGCTTTTTTTTTCAAAGATGGAAAAATATAGCTAATGTTTTCAGTATTCCTAGTGCACTATACAAAACTGCTTCTGATGTAAATTAAAATAGCTGTAGGTAAGCTCTACCTTAATTATATTTGCTTGCTATCTATTTTATCAGTATGTGTGAAGTTTGCTTTTCTCTAACGGTGACTGTCTGATCATATCAAAAAGTGGATGCCATAACATTCAAATTGGGCTCAACAAGATGTGTCATCAGAAAATTCCCCCGCCTGCACAGATTTACTCTTCATTTGATTTCTGTTGCGATATATCTAATTGCTTTTGGAAGCATAATTTAGCAGATTCTATTATTCTTGATATGTCTAAATAAATCTGGATTATTCTGTCAAAAGTGATTATGGTTTGTTTATGACGGATGTGTTTTCTTCTACAAAAAAATCTAGATTTAATTTGCTTTGTAAATACTGTGGTCATCTGTCACAAGTTTATTTATGATTTATTGCCATTGTAAAATCTATTTATAAGATCCACAGTCATAATAAATAATTGTAACCAGAATCTTTGTGTTGAAACAATTATTATTGTGCAATTATTATTGTTTCCACATAGAAGTGCCCTTTGAATGCCAGTCACATTTCCGTGTACATGAAAGGTTTTTAAATGCTAATCGCATTGCCCCGGCAATTATACAAAGCATTAATAATAAGGGCTGCAAATTGGCTTTATACCTCTGAGCAATCAAGAATTGCTGATGACCTTTCAAGAGACACATTCAATAAATATGACAAACTCTCCAGCCTGTTCCCACTGGTCCTGCTGGACGTTGATTAATTTTCTTTCATACCTGACTTTTCTACATGATAAACACTGCTTGAGTTAGCAGATATTCAAATACATCAAAGGTCATTTTTTTTTAATCTTTTGTTGTTGATCTCTAAGATCATATTTCATAAAAAAGTGTTCTCTATCATAACTGACTTTCCCACATGATAAACAGTGCTTGAGTTACCAGATATTTAAATGCATCAAAGGTCATTTTTGTATCTTTTGTTGTTGATCTCTAAGATCATATTTCATTAAAACAGTATTCTCTATCAAAGACATTCCAGTGTGTAACACTCTATAACTCAGTTTCAAAACCTAGCCAGCCTACATTTACTGCATTTTTAGGCATCATAGGTGTGCTCCCTACATGAAAGCTGTTTCAAAACAGTAAGCATGGCAAATTATTCTTCATACTTAGCACTTTTGGTGAAAATTGCATGTATCCTTCATGAGGAAGGTACACGCGTAACTCTTTGCAAAAGAACAAGGTAAAAAAATTATTCAAAATTCAACAGAAATGAGAGAAATTATGGTAGTACTTTACAATAAGGTTTTATTTGTTAACATATACATTAGTTATGAAATAACAATGAACAATTACTCTTTAGCATTTATTGATCTTAGTTAATGTAATCAAGATTTACTTATACATTTTTAAGATCAAAAGTTGCAACTGTTATCATGAGATAATGCACTGTGAATTAACATTAACAAGAACAATTTTATTTTATTTACAGAATGTGGACCATCACAATAAAGAGTTAGCAGATATTAAGCAGACATTCTAATACTTTTATGAGAGTTAGGTGCCTTCTAGTTGTAAAGGTACTTATAGTGAATTTATTGTTCAAAAGGGACCATCAAAATAAGGTGTTACCAGAAGTCTCAGTGTACTATTTTTATGCTGATTAAAGTGTTGTACAGTTAGCTTAGCAACATGCTAACACCAAACTCTATTGCAATCAATTGTGAAATAATTAGCCTATATTGTGTTTTTCAAGTCAGTCACCTACGAGGTTCCATTTCAGTTATGATGCTGCCTTAGAAGGTAGCAGCCTATGTAGGCCGTATACAGAAAGAATAGAGTTTGTAACAGAGCTTCCATGTCTGTGTCAGTCTGTAGGAACATGTTGTGACTGGTAGGGCATTTCTGATTGATTGTTAATGGATAATTACGAGACCCGGGGGTTAAACCGTGCCACACGGTTTGTTCGATAAGAACAAAGGGGTCAAAGGTCAGCTGGATGTTGTGTGCTGATCCTATTCTCCAGTTTGTCTCAATGGGGCTCCCACCAGGGAATTATTTGTTGTATTCTCTTTGTTCAATGTGCACACAGGGGACCATAATAAAATATCCAGACAAGGTTCAAAAGGCTTCAAGGTCAAATATCACTAGGCAACCTTTAATTGTTGATTGGTTTTTCCTGTTCCATTTTCACCTTTTATTTTTCTGATATGATTTGAACCAACAGCCGACACAAAGCAGTCCCGAACGCCTCGCCGCACACAACAACCAAAGACCCTGAACACACCAGAGGACTCCACGTACTACACACTCATTCATGTGAGTCTACATCACACAATGGCACTCACTTTATCTGAGGATTATCTGGGCTTCTGCTTTAATGATCTTTCTCATGCTGGGTCTTTTCCAGAGGTCTGTCCAGGACGATAAAAGGAGGCCGAGAAAACAAAGGTAAATCAGTTAGCAGAAGAGTGATCGGCCTACTAAACAAGAATGTGCCCTCTCTCTAGATGCTGTTGCTTTGCAGACAAAGAGAAAACATTTGTTTGGAATGGAATACTAGTGTACAGCATATTGCGTATGATACACTGTATACTGCGTTTTTTAATAGTATAAAAGTTTTTAACAGTGATATACAAAGTATATGTGCTATTTATTGTCTCAGAAATACACATCCCGTTCAAGTTTGGAGTCAGAAAGACTTCTTACAGTCTTTGAAAGAACCTTTGCTCACCAAAGCTGCATTTATTTGATCAAAAATATAATAAAACTGTAATTTAAAATAACCATTCTATTCAAAGCTGAATTTTCATTATCATTACTTAAGTCTTCAGTGTCACGTGATCCTTCAGAAATCATTCTAATGTGCTGATTTACTGCTCAAGAAACATTTGTTATTGTTATCTGTTAATGAATAGAAAGTTTTAAAAAAACAAAGTTGTAAACAGTAAATTTAATAACATTTAACTAATTTAGGGGCAAGATAGACATGTTACAAAGGTCAAAATGTCAAAGACAATGCATTATGAAATAAAGTATTCTATGCAATGCACAAATTACAAATGTTGTGGGGCATCATGGGTAAGAAAAATTTGCATACTGGCACAAATACTTCCGAAATAGTACAGATATTACTATAGTATACTGTTCCAAATGTAGCCAAGCAAAGCAAAGTAATGCATAAGAAATCACTGGATATAAGGCTAAATCCCAACACACAAGATTGATATCAGGTCACCTAAAATCAAATTTAGGTGAATAATTGTATGAATAAAAATACCAGTGTAATCGCCAGGCCACTTCTTAATAGGTTCATATCTTAATTGCTCTTAAAAATTCTCAGTATAACCTCTAACACTTATTGCAATGATACGTGTTCTCATGCCAGACATACTGTACAGTGATAAAGCATGTAGGATAAGTACTTAATCAATAAAAGCTGAATTATAGACAATCTTCACATTGATCTAATTATATTAACTGGCTATTTTAATGCGGATGCTAATAGCTGACATATTACGGCTAGTTCCTGTAGCGGTTCCCTGTCAGGACTGAGGCCAGCGTGACATATCTGCAGTGTCACAGCATGTGTGAAATATTGTGTGTGTGAACATGAATCTGGACCTCCTCGAGCGCTGCTGACAGGAGATTTCACAGGCCAGTCGAGTGACGAACAGCTCTGACAGACAGACCGGTGCCGGACGCTTTATAACAGCACTTACAGACACGCAACATCGAGGACCAGTAGTTTTAGCAAATGTGCAATGGCAAAAGTCAATATGGGCAGCTGACATTATTCATGAAATCAACTTCCATAATGCATATTTCCGGTCTTGTTGTGACATCAGTACATCAGTATTGTAATCTATCACTATATACATCAGTAATAGTGTAGGCTATATTTCTCTCACTGAATATCCTGTTTCACTTGTAAAGACTGTACGTCACAAAAGGAGTTAAAAGGGTTTGCATGTTTCATGTTGGCTTGAAGAGTGAGAAGCTCAGTAGGACTGACAAATCTCTGGCTCTGTCTGATAACTGGCCCATGTTGTGTCAGAGAGAAATAGAGGAAGTGGAAAGAGAGAAAAGAGAGAGATAGGGGAACATTACGGTATCGTGGGGGGAATAAGAGCAGGCTGAGGACATGCAGGGAATGAGGGAGTCCTGCGGGACAAATGTGCTCCACTAGAGAGACAGAGCAGAAAGATGTAGCAGAACACTCGCTTTTTACTGCCATATGAATTCATCTGACCCTGTCCAGGTCACATTTTACTGTAAAATTCAAAGAAAACTAAAATAAATTCAATTTTATGACCATTATAATTTGATTTTTGACATTTGGCAGTAATTTCATGATAATTTCCACACAACCTTTTCTTACACAAATGCCATCATTTAATAATAATAATAAAGACAACAAATATTAAATACAATTAATAATTATGTATCATATGGTAAAATGTTAAATTATTATTATTTTTATATTATTTTAAGGCCTTTTTAAAGTATTATATATTTTTCTATAATTTTACTATATGTATAATTACATGACGTTTTCCACACCAATTCTGCTTACATAGATGTAATGATTAATTTAAAAACAAAAAAATTAATCATTAAGGCAGAACAACAAACTTTATTATTTTAAGTTTTATTTTAAAATTTTGATATTTAATATATTCTTAAACACGATTTTATGTCAATAATATACTGTATAAGTGTTTTTAATAAATAAATTGTATTGATTAATATACTTAATATATTAATGCGTTGTTGGCCTTTTGGCATTATTATTTTCATGTTTCCCACACTATTTCTCCATACACAGATGCCTTCATGAATTTTTGTGAAACTTAAATACAGCTTAAAGGTAGAAAGCATATATACTGTATTACCACAATTAAATAATGCCTATACTTTATTATTTTAAGCATCATATCATCATGTATTAAATTATTATAAATATAATTTTGATGGCAATACAAATATACAAATTATATATTTTTCTATTTTATATTAATACTTTATTATTATAAAATATTACATTTTTTAACAATAAGGTTTCATTTGTTAAAATACGAACTAACAATAAAAATATTTCTGAAGCATTTATTAATCTCAGTTAATGTTAATCTCAACATTTACTAATACGTGATTAAAATCAAAAGTTGTATCTGTTAACATTAGTTAATAAACCTGAACTAACACTGAACAGTCGTATTTGTATTAATTAATGTTCAGAAAGATGAATAAGTACCGTAACGAATGTCTTCTCATTGTTAGTTAATATTAGGTAATGCATTAACTATGCACTAACCTTAACTAATGGAACCTAAGGTTACCAATACATGTTAATATGATAATAAATAATTTTGAAATAATGATGAAGTATATATTTATTTGTTTGTTGGATATCAGAGCATCAGTAGGCCAGTGGAGCTGCTGACTGCTGTCATTGCATCAGTGGTCTAGCTGGCAGGCCGTAGGCTTTTGGCTTCATTGGTTTCATAGATGGCTGTTTTCATTACGTAAGCCTTGAGACAAAGGTAAAGTCTACTGAAAGAACATTCCCATTTGAATCTGCTGAGGAGCCATGAATCAGAGGCTGTCCTGAAGGCCATCGCTTACATACTGCAGAACAGCCATGAAATGCACCCAATACAGCATAATGGACAACTAATAATAGCAGCCTGCTATGACAAAATAGACGTTATTTATGATCGGGAACAACAAACCAAAGCAGGGTTTTCTGAAGCAAAGAATTATAATTACAGCATTGTAAACAGGAATAGTTTTGTCATGATCACTCGAACTTATGCCATTCAAAGAAGTAGATGGGGACACCATAAACATAGTCCATATGACATGTTACTATTCCAAGCCTATTGAAGAAACAAATCAATGACTTATGAATAAATGATGACATAATTTAATTTTATTGTGGGAACTATCCTTGAAAACCTTATTTCAAAAATAAAGGTTCCAAAGTGGGATTTTCGCAGCAATGCCATAGAAGAACTAGTTGCCCAAAGAACTTAAGTGAACAGTTCTTAAAGTCCCCCTGTGGTAGAAACCAAGCTTTTAATTTATATGTCTATGTGGTGTTTCTAATGTGCTTTAAGACAAACCATGCGCAAATTCATCAGTCAACACCATTGCTGAGTATTTTCTCCTTAAAACTGCAGTGAAAGGCCAAAGACGGTCTCAAAAACGCGGTTTGAAATCGCTGGTGTTTCTGATATCATAAACTACCTTTTAACCAATCACGTCAACGTGCCGGCGGGCTTTAGCATATCATTAACTACGCTCTGAAGCGGGTCTGAAAAACCAGGTACATTTAAGAAATATAGTGGGTGAATAATGTATATGATGTTATGATGAACTATATGCCTTTCAAAGTGTTTATAAGGATGCTGATTTTTAGAAGGCAGACTGAGATTGCGAATGGGAACATGGTTTGTGTAACATTCGCAACACATTATTAGCTGTTTGATAACATAGTCAAGCAAAAGGCTCATCATATTAATGTCCGTTATGTGTAGAGAGCGATACCATTGTGCAGCGTTTACCTCAGTAAGTCGGCAGAATAAATCTGTGAGCTGGCGTGAGTGAGTGAGTGGAGGCGGGGCTAATTTGCATATTCATGCTCCACGTATACTAAATGAAGCAAGGGTGTAGTTTCATTCAAGCTATTTTAATGCATGAAGAAATTTGTGGAAAAAACATTTATATGTCATTTTGGTGATACAATTATTGACTACAGGGGGACTTTAAAATAATCATTTTTTATTAGCGTGAAAAACATTTTAATCATCTAAAGAACCATTTTCCATTATAAAGAACCTTTCGTGCATTGAAAAGGTTCGATGGATCTTCACTGAACCATCAGTGCCAATAAAGAACCTTGATTTTTAAATGCATCTGTTTTCTCTGCACCCACCAGCCCCAAAAAGCTGGACAATGATGACCAGTACTACCAGGGTTTAACCAGCAGTAAATCCACAAGCCTGCCCAGTGACCGACGGCGCTCCAGCAAACAGAGGCCTTCCCCGGAGAGAAGACGCTCCTCTGAGACACCACTGTCCGATGTCCCGAAATCTGATATCCCTAAAGATCCAAAGGAGAAGAGGTGAAAGAACACTTGCATCATTCAGTCTGTTTAACAAATGCTCTCCTCAAGACGTTGACCTCACACTGCTATACACTGAGCGGCAGACATGATGAATGAGTAGGAGCGGAAGATGCAGATATCCACGCTTTCTTTCCCTTTCTGTGTGAAGTCATGCTTTATCTGCCCCTTTCTGTCCACAGGCACTCGTTCTCTAGAATGCCCTCTACAGAGAGTCAAAGTGAGGACAACCCCTATGACTATAGAAAGATACTGAGGAAGACCTCCCAGAGAAGAAGGCTTATAACACAGCCATAACCCTCAACAACAGGACTAATGTTAATACTGTCAGTGACCAATGTGGTCAGCAGAGAATGCTGTTTGTCCTTAAAGGAAGAGTTCACTTAAAAATGACAATTCTGGCATCATTTACTCACCGTCATGTCATTCCGAACCAAGATGATTTTCTTTCTCGCATGAAACACGAAAGGAGACATTTTGAATAAGACATTTTTGATCTTTTCCATGCGCTTACAATGACCAAGAACTGAACTTTTCAAATCTCCAATAAGGCACAAAGGGATGTTTAATTAATCAAAGAATCATTCTTTTGAGTCAGAGCTGAATCAACTGAAATGATTTGTTCAGAAATCAGACTGATCAGGTTGCAGAGGTTAACAGATTGGGTGACCTGTTTCTTTAAGTAAATCAGTTCACTTGGTTGGTTTCTCAAAGAAGGCAACAGTAAGAAACCGAAGTTGTGATGGTGTTTTTTCTTCCCTACTGTGACGTATATCCAAGTGAAACGGCTTCTCAGACTAAAATAAAATGTAGGACGGTTCTTGATTTTGTCTTTTGGGAGTTGATTGGATGGTTGTGGTTTGCTATTGGTGGATCTGGTGTGAGTGACAGGTTGTCCCGCCCTCACCACGATCAGAGAAGAGATGTTACTGCAAGAGGGGGGGGGGGTGTATTTTGATTATGAGGGTGCATGAAATATTTTTTTGTACTTTTTTTCTTTAAATATTTTTTTAAAAGATAAATGTGCATGGATAATAAATTCTGCAATATAGCTTTAGTTTAAATAGTTACGAAAATAGTGAGCTTTTTTTTTTTTTTTGCTGCACAGAATGTAAAAATAATTATCTAATCAGAGACTTGATGAATTGTAGTAATGTTTTCATGGATGGAGCCAAACAGCTGACATTAGTGCTGCCCTTGCTTGATTTTTAACTCAGGTTTAGCAGTTGATGTTTGTTGATGCATTCTGTTCAAGGCTCTTTGTGAATAGAGATTGGTCTTCAAAGACATTCATAAAATGACCTTTATATTTCCACCAATCAGGGGTTATATTTGAATTACTGTCTCTAATGGATCCTGGATGGTTATAGACTTGTTGCATCATTTCTGCATAAACATCAGAAGGATGTAAAAAAATAGATTATATTTATACTTTTACATATGCATGTACAGTATGCACTTGTATCTTGTTCACATAATGCAAACACATGGATATATGTATTCTTGAAATGTCACTTATTTGTAAATATGATTTTATAAATATTTAATTATTCTGTAATTAGTCAAATTAAATGATAAAATGCATACAATAGTGTAAATAATGGTTGATGTTAAACCCTGAGCGGTCTACAGTTATAGAGAAATGTAATTATTGTACGAGTTTCATTTTCTTATGCCCTTTTCAGCTTATCCTATCTACAGTATGTTTTCATTTCTTAGTCTAATCTTAGTTCATGTGAAATAGCATACATTATTTGTATTAAATGGTTTTAGATTTCATGTTTAGTTTACAGTGTAAAGCACATTCCTAATAAATTCCAATTTTATTTCAAATTTGATTAAATAAATCTGTTTTTTGTTTGTTTTTTTGTGTGTTTTTTTATGTTCATTGACTCACCATGACCATTGCTCATTGGATTGACATTGAAATTTTTTTTCCCCCGATGTAACTCTCTTGACCAGCTTTTCTATGTGATTTTTCTCGATTAAACAAGGTCTACACACCAACATTAACCTGATTAAGCTGTTATTTTCTATATCTTATGATTGTAGTGTATTGCTGCATTATTTAGGGTATCGTCTTAATATATACATCAGAATATATACATGTTTACTATTGCGCACGATCACCGCATACAACACACACTGAGATTGATAATAAATAAATTCAAAGTAATGTTTTGACTAATTTTATCCCGATCATGTTTGAAACTGGGTCTCCAATTTTCACGTAGCCAACGAAAATTTGTTTGATGATTAAAAAGGGTGGAGGGGGGGGGGGGGGGGGGTTATGGACCACAGATCTGAATGTCATGGTCCATAGAGCATCCCGGCTGCTCCTCCTGCTTCTGATGAGGTCTGTTCAATATTAGAGTAAAGCAATTACAGAATCTAAAAAAAAAACGGTTGTGCCTTCAGCACAGATGCGGATGGTGCGCCAGGAGGTTCATAAACTAGTGTGTGTGTGTGTGTGGTCACGATTAACGACGCAAAATAGTGTCGTCATGAGCCGAATCGCGTCGGAATTTCTCTGGTGACGTGAGGCGGATTATCTTTACGCCACAAGAAGCTTTTATTACCACCAAAGTTGCAAGTTTGCATGTTGGAGAGCCCGCGCTACGGATTGCTACGAGTGCGTTTTTAGAAATGTACTGTGCATCCTTAACTTACATTTGCATCTGAGCTATGTGAAAGAGAATGAGAGTCAGTGGATGTGTCTCCATCAGTGCCAGTGTTTCTCCGTGAGTTCAGTGACGGCTGCTCCAAATCATTGCGCACGGCGCACCAATTGAATAAAGACACTCTGGCTCGGCTGTTCTCCATCAGAGGGGGTTGAACATCTTTTTATGAGCACTTTAGAAATTAAGGTATTTGAAGCGTCTGGACAGGTGTGATTGTGAATACGCAGCTGTATTTTCTGCGCATTGGGCAGGATTGAGCTCCCGTTCCCGCGTGACGCGCGTCTGGATGGCTGCTGCTCGCGTCTCTCTGGTTCTGCTCTGATCCGCTCTGTTCGCGATGGCATCACACGGGTTTTGGTTTATGGGTGCTGAAAACCCGGCTGGAGACGGCAGTCAAAGTCCGAACACTCGTAAGTGGCGTGGCGTCAAAAGGAAACCTGAAATTGTGTTTTATATATTAGTAGCTATGAGACAAAGAAATGCGACATTTATTGTGTCTTGAATGCTCAAGGTTATTTTAAACCTTGAAATGTCATGTCAAGTGTGTCGTATGATAAACAACCGCATTTAGTACGGTGTTTTTGAGGTAAAATCCATGCCATGGATAATTGATGCTCTTAATGGAAGTTTTATGACGGATATGGTGTTTAAATCACGCACTTGATCGTTTCAGCCAGAGCATGGTGTCAGGCGGCGGCCCAGAAATTCTCTGGAGGCATCGGCTCCAAATTATGTGGTACGTTTATTTTTAACATGAAGTCTATATTTAAGATCTTTATTTGTGCCTCTCACCTATATTCCTAAAATGTGATATGTAGGCTAAATCATTTATAAAGGCATAACTTCGTTTTTGGAGTCTAGATTCTGAAAACTCCTACACGAATTAGGTGCCATTAAAAAAGTAATCCTTTCCTACAATTTGAGGTGCTGTTTTTTTTTTTTTATTCAGTTAATAATGGTTTCTCATTGTAGCTCTGTTAAATGTCGGGGAGGCTGAGAAAGCAGCTCAAGCCTCAGTTAAAGCCGAAGATGAGTCTACAGCCGAGAGCTGCGCCTGTAATAAACCCTGTAACTGCTCCAAAGCCACCGTGGGTTTCTCTGATCTCTATTCAACAGGTAAATCACCTCATATCACATCTCTATCACGGTACAGATCACACCTGAAAAAAGGGATAAATTGCCTAGAAATCATGGTTATATTGGTTACGTGGTTTTATTCGATTTCTATATTGTGTCAGTAGATTTTGTTTGAGGTAGGCTAAGTTCATCCATGCGGCGTTTTTCGTTAAAACTCATTTTTTTAAATATGCTATTTCTTGATTTTGCATGTCGTCTGTTTCAAAGGCTACTTATTTTAAAATGACATTTCCAAGGCATTTTTTAATTTAATTATGGTGAATACAAACAATTATTAAAATTGAAATAAAGAATAAGTTAAATAATATCGTGCTTGTGCATTGTTGTTTAAATTATTGAATAAAAAGGTAGCTATAATATATAGGCTATCAATTAATGCTTATTGTCCTTTTTTTATTCAAGGTTAAATGAAGCTATTTCACTTTTGCTCTCTGCACTAAACGCCATCATCTGTTATTGTAATTCAGTCATATTTTATTATTATTATTATTATTTACAGATCTTTTACCTGCATTGGACGGGGACGCGAAGACTCTGAATTTTCTGCAGGAGGTTGTTGATATATTGCTGGCTTATATAGTGGAATCTTTTGACAGATCAACGAAAGTGATTGATTTTCACTATCCAAATGAATTGCTCCAAAGGAATAATTGGGAGCTTTCGGACGAACCCGAGACTTTGGATGATATTCTGATCAGCTGTCGCGCTACGCTAAAATACGCCATAAAAACTGGTAAGTGTTTTAATTAGTAGCAATACAAGGGTTCATATCGATACTAAAATATATATTATTTTATATATTTTTATATTCAATTTAACCTATCTATACATCGTCTTGCTCAGAGTATTCATTATAAAATTGTTTGATTGATTGCCTCGCTTGTAAAACAGATTTTTTTTAGACCGCAGAACCACAAGCATCAGTTTGTGCCTGAAGGCGAATCGAATCAGATCGGAACATGACGTGATATTAAATGAATGCGTCTAATGACGATTTTATTTTCTCTGGTGGCATTTTAACCAAGAGTTATTATTTTTAAAAGTGATTTTCGTTTTGGGAATTATATGAATGACCAGAAAGATTTATTGATGTACTGCTGTCTGCGCCGGTCTGAGATTCATTTGCTTTTACGTTAATAGCAAGTGACTATTAATAGTGGACTATCAGTTGGGCAGAAATATATTTAGACATTACATCATTCATTTTGTATTTCCCTGTATTTTGTGTCAATCTTCAGCACATCCCAGGTATTTCAATCAGCTCTCCACTGGGTTAGACATGGTTGGCTTGGCTGCAGATTGGCTAACGTCCACTGCCAACACTAATATGTGAGTCTGTGTCTCCTTCCATTAAAATACAAAGCAGGTTGAGATCATTTCCGTTTTCTCTGCCTTCATAAGCATTCTTTTGACCTGGTCTTTGTGGTGGCTGCCTTAACCTCACATATATCAGTTGAAAGGAATAAAATGAAAGGCACAGATGAAATCAGAGCAGCAAATATAACTTCCCCTCTCTCATCTTGTGCTCAGATTCATTCAAAAAGAGAGAAAATGGTATGGAAATTCATATTCAGCCTGATAAGAAAATGTATTTTATGTTGGGAGTCAAAGTTTTAATTTAACAGATGCTTAAACATGTAATAACAATGTAATAATAAGGTAACAGTTTCTGTGAGGGTACAACAGCTTTGTCAGTTTGTTTAATTGGTTATATTAGAAATCAAATGTATTATATTTAGAAAATATGTTTAAAAAATTCGAAATATTATAAAAATTCATGTCTTGTCAGAATTATATTTCCATCACCGTTTTAAGCTGCCAATGACACATGTCTGTAAAACCTGCAGACTGTTGCAAAATCCCCTCAAACATCAGTTGCAAAACAGATTGTCGTGACGTTTGCTTGTCGTGACATTTTTTTCTGGCTTGTGTAACTGGGTCATGTGATCTCTGTGCAAACAGGTTCACCTATGAGGTGGCTCCAGTCTTCGTGCTGTTGGAGTACGTCACGCTGAAGAAGATGAGGGAGATCATTGGCTGGCAGGACGGTCGCGGTGATGGAATATTCTCCCCGGGTAAGCAGCTGTCAATCTGAGTGACCTGCCTTATTCTGCACTGCGTGTTCTGCTGTGACAGGAATTGCAGGAATTGGCTAAAAGACTGACGTTTTTAGGACAGGATTTCTCTATTTGAGGATCTTGAAAAGAAGAATCACCTCAGCTAGTTGTGCTGTTGGGTTGTAAAAGTGTTATCTAACAATGACTGTGACTCCAACCACACAAATTAAGAAAACAATGTGAAACTGATGCAAATTATTGTAATTTCTGCTCTGCTTTTCTTTGCCCCACTTTGCAAAAAAAAAAAAAAAAAAAAAGCCTTCCAGTTGACTTCCATTTGATTTTAGGCACTTATTTACAGATGACAATTGGGATGTGATGTGGAGAATTATAGCTGAGAATTAGGCTTGAGTAAAAACTGACAGGACTCAAGCTTTACCTGAGTGATGGAATGGAAGGATTGCTTTATTGTTCTCTAGGTGGCGCCATTTCCAACATGTATGCCATGCTACTGGCTCGCTATAAAATGTTTCCTGAGGTGAAGGAGAAAGGAATGTCATCCGTACCCAGACTGGTGGCCTTCACATCTGAACATGTACGTCCATTTATTTATCTCTTTTTTTTTAACCTGTCCTCCTGTATATTTAATAATTAACAACAACCTGTAGTAAAGATGTTTCTCCTAAACAGCAATATGATAACTTATTTTACAGTTCTTGACTCCTAAACAGCAGTTATTTTAGGGCAGTATTTTAAAGTACACAGAGAGATTACTCAATTACAAACAAATGTTGTCAGTCACTGCACATGACTCAATCATTGGTGTCAAAATAGTAGCCCTTTTTGTTTTAATGCAATATGTTTTATGACCATTATTATATAACCAGTCATTTATGAAAATAGACCACAATTCACTTGTCGCGTTACAGTTTGATTTACAGTTCCAACAAACAAACCAGACAGGAGATTTTGAGTACTATGCAACTACCACTTTGACGCTTTTTAAAAAACTTTAAAAAGAGATCGTAAAACGAATTCATATGAAACGAGCAGTTTAGTCCACATTTTCTGAAGAGACTCAACCGCTTTATATGATGAACAGATTGAATGATTGAATTTAGGCTTTTATTCACATTTAAACATTCATCAACTCACACATCAGTTGTGGTGAACGGAAGCTCAAGCATGATCACTTGATGTGCGAGAACCAATGAGGATCCTTCCTAATGTTACGCATCACGTTTGAGCTTCCGGGAGAGGTTTGTTCACGCGTGTCAAGCAAGTTCGGTTGAGCTTCTGTTTAAGTTCGCTGATCAATGTTTATATGTGAATAAAAGCCTAAATTAAATCTGTTCATCATATAAAGTGATTGAGTCTCTGCAGAATACCTGGACTAAACCGCTCAATTCATATATGTGGATTATTTTTATGATCTCTTTATGAACTTTTTGAAGCGTCAAAATGGTAAAGACAAATTACATCTCATGTCAATTTCACATTAAAATAGTACTTTGTGAAATATAAAAAAAATTAATAAATAAAGGTAAATTTGAATATGTTTCTAACAGATTACTCTTATTGTTGATAATTCCAAAAAATGAATACACTAACTATATTCTGAGAGCAGTTTCTATTATTATTCTAACATTATGCCTTTCAGAGTCACTTTTCAATCAAGAAAGGAGCAGCCGCACTTGGAATCGGTACAGAAAGTGTCATCTGTATTAAAGCTGATGAAAGGTTAGTCTGGATTGTCACAACTGAAGCATTACTTCATGACTGCACGACTGAGAAATGTGTGTCTTAACATAATAAAACACTATGCCATATGACTTCTCATTTCTGCCAGGGGTAAGATGATTCCTTCCGACCTTGAGAGGAGGATCATTGAAGCCAAGCAGAAGGTAATTTCAATGACCGTATCTCTCATTTGGGTCTGTTTGAATAATCTGTCTGGTTCTGTGGCAAAATGGGTCCTTGAATAACCCTCTGATTTCTTTCTCACAGGGATACGTGCCGTTCTTTGTCAGCGCCACGGCCGGCACCACGGTTTATGGTGCCTTTGATCCTTTGATCCCTATAGCGGACATCTGCAAGAAGCATGAAATCTGGATGCATGTGGATGTGAGTAGATCTGCTGTCCTGAACTTACATGAACTTCCTGAACGTTTCACCTGTGAAATACCGACAGTGGACTGTGATCCAAGAGTGATCTCAGTGTTGGCAAAGCCTGAGTATCATTCCCTGGATGCAGAACTGAGGACCTTCTCGATTGTTCTGCATTACAGCCTGTAACGTAGGACTATTGAGTGTTGATGAGCTCTATATGTTTTAAGAAAAAAAGTATTTAATGCTTATACATAAAGTCAGGGATTTGAACAAAACCCTGTACTGTTGCATAAAGTTGTGCTGTTACTTTCTAAGCAATCAAACTTCTGATTTTCAATTAGTTTAAACAGCAATCTCCTAGTAACCAACAAGAGCACGCTAGAAACCACCAATGTGCTAAAAACCCACTCTGACCAGCAAAGGACCACCCAGAATTTTTGTTCGCAACTTTTTTTTTTTTTTAATAGAAAATGTAAAAATCTCATCATTTGTTACTATTGACCCAGCTGTGTTTGAAATTTGGCACCGAGTTAATTTAGTATGCATGCAATAAATGACCTCCTTTTGAAATGTAGCTTCATCTAAATGTTTCCTATTAGAGGAATTACCTTTAATCAGTCTGTGTGAGTGTGTACATGTGTGTATTCATTCTCATGGACTTGATAATATTCCTCAATATTACAATATAAACGCCTCTGGCATTTCAACCGCCACACAGACATATTGTGGAGGCATGCTGGAGCTCAAACTCATGAATCACATTTGGATGTACTTAGTCTCATTTATCAACCCTCAAGGCAGCTGTTAGACATGTAGTACAGATGAGACCTGTTTACCACTCCTCTGCAATCTCAAATGAGCTGTGAATATAATGTACATAAATATAATGATGAAAAAATTAAAAAGAAAAAAGATCTGCCTTTAGAAATGTAATAATAAAGATGAGTATCATGCTTTCAGTCATATCTCAAGTGGTGCTCATTGCAGACTCAGAGCCAATAGGGTCAAATGGTTGAAGCTGGATCTGGATTAAACCTTCCTTCCTTTTTTTAAAACGAGAAGGACAAACATGTTTCTAGTAACACATATAAGAATGTCTTTAAAATGACTGTTGTCTCTGTGCTCCTACAGGGAGCATGGGGTGGAAGTTTGCTAATGTCCCGGAAACACCGGTGGAAGCTGAATGGAGTCGAGAGGTCAGTACAATCTGCAGTTTTTATCGACTAAATGTCTAGTTCAGTCATGAAAATCTATCTGTGTGCTGATTGGTTCTCTCAGTGCTGGTGCCACGCCCTATTGGTCACACTTCTACATAACTCTCTATTATCCCAACTTAACTAGCTTGTACACGTTCTCTGTGCGAGCTATGAGAATTCTTCATTTTATCTAGACTTCTAGTCAAGACCGCCTAAACCGAGACCAAGACACTACCAAGACCAGAGGGTATCGAGACCAAGACAAGACCAAGACCAAGACAGTCCAAGTTGAGACCAAGACCGAGACCAAGTCGAGACCGAGACCATGTCGAGACCGGAGGGAACTAGTGTACAGTGTTGGGAAAGTTCACTTTCTACATGAACTAGTTTAAAGTTCAGTTCACAAATTTTAAAATGAACTAGTTCAGTTCAGTTCATACTTTACAATTTTATGTTGTTGCGAGCTATTATTTTTCAAAATGATGGCCACAACCCATATAGAACTACAGACAGCAATTATTTTATCGGCGGGCAAAGTTTGAACAGAAAAGATTTTTCCCATCCTCACCGACCTTATCATAAAACTCGTTTAAATGATCATACGACGCTTCCTTGCTGCATTTTGTTTTGATTACACATGCGGTGGTGTGACGCTGGAGGCTGGTGTTGCCAGATTGGGTGTTTTTTCCACTACATATTAAGGCCTGTTTACGGTGTATTTTAGCCGGGTTTTCGCCTGGAAGGCTCTATAGTAATCTGGCACCCTATTGAACGAAGTTAAACTGAGAGCGCGCCGCGCGCCGTTCACACTCACAGACACCAGAATGAACGAGTTCACAGTAACGTTCACCAGGCAGTAATACAGTACATTCAGTTCACGTTCGCCCAAAATATGAACGAGTTCATGAACTATCGTTCAATGAACGCGTTCAGGCACAACACTGCTAGTGTACTCTCTATTCGCTCTGGTGACATCACAAAACATAATGCACACAAACGTGTCCCTGCTTGATATAGCCTACAACGACTGATGAACATAATCGGTTTTGATGAGGAAAAAAAGCTATACGAGAAAAAAAAAACTATAATAGTGCGGAATTAGAACCCAGAACCTCTGACACGGGTGGCAAAAATTCTACCACTGGACCATTAAGATATACATTGTTCAAATAGGCGAAACGAGTCACACGAAAATTCAAATACTGTTGCATTATCGAACGTTGGAAAATCCCCCGGCCACTGTGTCGGTCTGAGACAGCGAGACCTAGACAAGACCGAGAGGTCCGAGACCAAGACAAGACCAAGACCAAAGACCGTCAAGGCCGTGACAAGACGGCTCGTAAAAGACCGGTCTCGAGACATACATCACTAATTTTATCCCTCCTCGTTCCCAGCACCACCTGTCTAAATCTGCTATGAAAGGTTACTCTTAATTTACCTTTAGCCGCTGCACGTTTCTTAAATCTTTGACTGAGCATGTTTAACAGAACAAGTCTTAGTACTTACCCAGTATGTAGCAGTAGCAGCGTGACATATCTAATCCACCGTGACAGCACTTCATTCTTATCAGCAAATGCTTGTTAAATTCAAAGAGTTGCCGTGAATGAAATATGATTGAGAAATCCACAAACTTCTTTTTGAAAAGTTTTCTCCGTGAAATGATTGGATTTGATCTTTTTTCTATAGACTTTTCTATAGACATTTCACTGCACAACATAGTGCCTCGGGAAGAAATGTTGTCTAAATCAAAATAAATTTTGATGTAGTTATTTATTCATTTCATGTGCTATTTTAATTATTTTCATACAATTTTAGGGCTAATTCTATGACCTGGAACCCTCATAAAATGATGGCTGTGCCCTTGCAGTGCTCTGCTCTACTGGTTCGAGAGGAGGTGAGGCTCTCTGCTTTCTCCATCAAAACCAAAACTTAACATATTATCACATTACAAAGGGCACACAAGTAGTCAATCATGCACAGTCACACTTAAAGACGTGAAAATCATTGCAACAAAAATGTGTTTTATTTTTTGTAATGTGTTTCCTTCCTCTTCTTGTTATCTGATCCAGGGACTGATGCAGAGCTGCAATCAGATGCAGGCCTGTTATCTCTTCCAGCAGGACAAGCACTATGATCTGTCCTATGACACGGGGGACAAGGCCCTGCAGTGCGGCCGCCATGTGGACATCTTCAAACTATGGCTAATGTGGAGAGCTAAGGTATTGTTTTATGTATACAGCTTTATGTTAAATCTTGCTTGATATTGCGAAACACTTCTTATAACTACAAATAGAGGGAATGCATTGACTTTCCCGCCGGAACACGTTTATTAAAAAACGTCCAATTATGCAGAATATACGATTAATATTTAAATGATGAGTTGACAATAAAATGTATAACAATACAATATATAGGGTATATTTTACCCCTAAATTCAGCATATTGACACAAAAATGATAACTGCAAATCCACCTTTCGCTGCCTGGAGTCCAGTTGTTTCTATGAATTGCAGCGATCCATTTGCTTCTCTGTTCTGTAGCTTTCGGTAGTCTGTAAAAATATACCTCAGATTGCTTATCAAATCTAGTTGTTCAGTCAGTCTCAAAGCTCTTTCCCATTTTAGACGCGTTTTGTGCGTTTTTCACGCTGAAAACCAATGCTGCTACTCTCTATAACAACATGAGTTATACAGTAGTTTAGACTATCTATCTATCTATCTATCTATCTATCTATCTATCTATCTATCTATCTATCTATCTATCTATCTATCTATCTATCTATCTATCTATCTATCTATCTATCTATCTATCTATCTATCTATCTATCTATCTATCTATCTAAAGACCCTTGGGACAGTCGTTTTGCTGCAAGGTACAACTAAATTGGTTGGTTTTTCGGTGAGGTATTGTGTTGTCACAATGTTTGCCCTCTCTCTTCTTCTCTGAAGGGCACTATTGGTTTTGAGTCTCAGATTGAGAAATGTCTGGAGCTTTCAGAATATCTCTACAACAAGATCAAGGACAGGGAAGGATATGAGATGGTGTTTGATGGAAAGGTAAGTCTTATTAGATGTGTTTAATTATTTTGGCTTACTCTTGCATCATGTAATCAATGATTTTTATTCAGTAGAAATCAAGAAACTGTTCAAGAAAAGATAAAATCACATTTCTCAAAAAAGGAATTAGGCAAAACTACCAAAAAACAGGCCATTTCTACTGACAGAACTTCTCTGCGGTTGTTTGGTTTGAGCAAACAGAATGGAATATAAATGGACCGCACATAGTCTGAATAATAGCTCTTCCTGAATTAATAATCTGCAGTGTTGATTAGGCTTTATATTGATGTTCAAAAGTGTGGGGCTAAACATTATACAGATGTGTACCATTCAAAACTTTTGGGTCTGTAATTAACAATATTAATAAACAGCATGTACTTTTTCTAGGGTTAGGGATAGGGTTTGTTGTCTATCTGAATATATTTTAAAATTTAATTTATTATTTTGATGGTATAGCTGAATTTTCAGCATAATTACTCCAGTCTTCAGTGTCACATGAACCCAATCATTCTAATATGCTGATTTGCTGCTCGGGAAACATTACTTATTGTCATTAATGTTAAAAAACAGTTGTTCTTCATCAAACACCATCATTTTTCCCCCAGGATTTATTTATGAATATAAAAATTCATAATTTAAGTCTTTATTTGAAATAGAAATAGTTTGTACTTTACCATCACTTTTGATCAATGTCCTTGTAGAAAACAAGTATTAATTCTTTTTAAAAAATCGTACTGACCACAACCTTTTGAACGTTAGTGTCTGTGTAATGCGTGCTATGTCTGTGTAATGTGCTAATTAATTCATAGATACTACTTTAATATTATTTATTTGATTTTTCTTTTCGTTTTTAAAGAATCTGAACTGTGTACTGTGGTTAATTTATTATTTTATTATTTACATTTATTCAGAATTTAATGGTGGGTTGGAAATTAATGCAGTTAATAATTCCTTTATTTAATTTAATTTCGTCCTGAATTGTCAGGAAATAGCACATCTGCTAAAGATACAAAACACACAGTATTTCTAAATCACATTTGATGCCTTTTTAAAAAAAACAACGATCCTCTCTAAATTGAAATGCAAGTTCTGTATTTCGAAATAATTTTGAGCGCTGATTGTTGTGCGCTAATTCAGCTAACATGAAATGTTTCACCCTTGAAATGACTGAGCAGTCGTTCGAGGCTCATTTAAATGTAAATTGTGCCTGGTGCCAATATGACAGAATGATTTGGCTGGAGGCTTCTCAGTGAGCGCGCTCTTGTTGAAGTCAGTGCAGTGCAAGGCGAGGAAGGTTGCGGTTGCATTATGATCAAATGACATTTAACAAAACATTTCAGCTCTTGATTTGATGTTTAGCAAGCTCTTTGTGGTTCTAGCACTGTGAGGTATGACTCGATCTGTGTTTTGTCTGTGTGTCCCACCATCTGTATGGCTAATAAACCCTTTTCACTGGTGCATGGAGGCATTCTTCTCCAGCATGGCCCCTAGAGCCACATAATGGCCATGAGGGCCTCTAATGGACTGTAGTGTCTGTCTGTGCGCTACCTGCTCAAGCGCTCAAAGCCCTCAAAGCAAAGCCTTTTGATTGAATAGATTATATGGCTGCTTCCAAACTGACAGCGACAAAAAATTCCCATTATGGCCCCAGACGGCCCCTAATCGAATATTTCGTCACGGATCTTTAATGGACTCCCCAGAGTGCTCTATTTATGCAAGCGTGTGTCGTACGTTAAATTGAGTGATAGGTGTGTGTGTTGCCTGAACGTACGCTGATGCTATCTGGTTGTCTCGTGTCCTTGCAGCCTCAGCATACCAATGTGTGTTTCTGGTACCTTCCACCCGGTGTGCGCAACCTGGAGGACAAAGTGGAGAAGATGAAGCGTCTTCACAAGGTGAGAAAACTGCGATTTAATCATTGGATGTGAACTGAACTCTTACATTTCAAATGATGCATATTGCTTTTGAAGCAATGGCACATTGCAGTACAAAAAAGAATACTAGGCTTAATGCTCGGTTCGGGGGTTTAAAAGACACCAAAATCATTTAAACAAACCCAAAAACATACTTAACGTTGAGATATCAGGTGGATACTGCATACTGCATATTATCTTATAAGAACGGATTATAAGCAAAAGAACAAACAATCCTCCATTAGCCTATATAGTACATATAAAATATATATTCAATTTGTTTAATTTATACAGAATTTCTATATGCTAAGTAACTCAAAATGGTTACATATGTGTGCTGTGATACACAAGGATTAGTGCTGGGCAACAAATAATCGCAATTTATTGCATCCAAAATAAAAGTTTGTGTTTACATAATAAATGTGTGTACTGTCTATCATTATTTTGTATATATAAATACACACATATGCATGTATATATTTAAGAAATATTTGCATGTATATACTGTATATATATTTATACATAATTTTAAATATTTTTTACTTTTCTTAAATATACACATGCATATGTGTGTATTTATATATACAAAATAATTATACACAGTACAAACACATATAGTAACTATCTATCTATCTATCTATCTATCTATCTATCTATCTATCTATCTATCTATCTATCTATCTATCTATCTATCTATCTATCTATCTATCTATCTATTTTTTTTATTTAAATTGTGTGTAGGCCAGAGAAACATCCCTTGTCAAAAGAAGTGTGCTTTATTGAATGTGCTCTTGTAGTGTACTTAAGTATACTTAAAGAGAGTACACTTTCATGCCTATGTTTCTTAACACACTTAAGTACACTTTTAAAAAGTGTGCTTTGTGATAATGTCGTTAATAGTTTAAATAAAGTGCATTTAAATCATTATGTTTTAATCATTTGTCATTCTTTCAAGACACACATTTTATGTCTTGACTAAAATTCTAAAGCACATGTAAAATATGATTATAATTTGAACTGTATGTTATTCGATATTACATTTAAAAAGTTTATATATTTTAAATGTACTTATTTGGGACTTCATCATTACAAATGTGTAATTACAACTATATTTAAATACATGACATACAAGTTTCAGTAGAAGTGACATTAAAGTATATTTTAGTTCACCATAAATGTTTGTCAGTACATTTTAACCATACTTCAAAGACAGTTACATATAAAGATGTACTTAAGCCCTATAAATGGGTCAGAAAAGCAATATAAAAACCAGCTAATTGCATTAAATATAAATTTAAACTTTAACACATTTTCGTTTCATTCGAATTAACATGCAATTAAGTATATTCTTTTAAAGTATATTTATTTCCATAAGTAGTACTCTTCTTAAAAGTATGTAAAAGTGTATGTCTTTTTCATGAGGGATAAAACAATCTAAAGGGAAATTATGGTAGTATTAAAATGACTGTTATAGCACTTAGGCCCCAAACATCATAATAGTCTCAGCACATGACAGTTAAGGTGATGTCTGTTTGTAATGTAAAGATGGTTCAAACCAGAAAAATATTTAAAATGACATCCTTGCAGTGATGTCACTGTAGGGGGAGGGGCTGCTCATCAGGTGTCCTTTCATTGGCTGGCTGCTCTTCAGTCACTCCCATGCCAGCAAACCTCTAACCGGCAATTAGGCCGAACAGATGGTGCGTGTGCTAGTCATACAAAGAGGTACTCTATCTAACACTACCCACAAACCCCTCCTCGTATACCTGAAACTAGAACGCTCATACTCTGTCTGTTACAAATGATGTTACAAAAAACTGGTTTCTGGAGACTCTCGGGTAACAGGATACACGTGTATTTATGGTGCAGGGATGCTGCAAAACAGTATTTTTGTTTGTCTTTTAGACCTATGAAAAGACACTACTGGACAGGTTCCAGTATATCAAGGCTTGTTTCATAGAGATGGAAGGTTATGTAGGTGTTGGATACAGGCCGGCTGTTAATAGCTGGAAACCTGCAACGGATTTGAGGGGAAGTGAGTGTAATTATGTGGTGATGAGTGACTGTGTGTCTTTAATTCAGATTACAGTCCCACATACTGTCCAATGTTACTGCTCTAATCAATTCAGTTCTCCTCAAGCTAAGCCTATAACAACATGATGAGGATGTATGCTTACAAGAAAGCACTGTATTTATATTCCTCAAACATTCTGGACAGGGTTTGGTCTAAAATATAAAAATTCTGCAATGAATTTAGCTTGAACTGCTTAACATAGAGACTTTGCTTTGACTCGAAAATAATTGTCTTTCAACTTTCCCATTGATACTATGTATGCTATATTATTAAATGGCATCTAAATAAATGCAAAAAAAGATCAAATAAATATTTTATGCTTTGATTTATCAAAGTATGGAGCCTCTAAAGGTAAATAAATTATATGTTAATGCTTTTCTGTTCCCCCAGAAAACTTTTCATTCGCTCGCAAAACCTTTGCGTTCCCTCTTTTCTGTTCATTTGCAAAATAACTTAAAAGTTTTGTAAGCGAATGCAAAGTTTCTGGGAGGAAAGCAAATAATTTGCGAGAGAACACAAAAGCACTGACATATAATTTGTCATCCTATCTTATATTTTCCTTTAGGTGTTATGTATCAAAGACTTTCTTGAGGATAATCCACCAAAAATGAAAATTGTCATTATTTACACACTCTCATGTTGTTACAATCCTGTATGACTTTCTTTCTTCTGTGAAATATAATATATATTTTCAAAAATGTCTTTGTGTTATTTTGTCCATACAATGAAAATAAATGGGGTTCAGTATTATTTTGGATCCCGTTGTTTTGTAATGTATAGACAAAAACAGTTTAATTTTTGGGTCAGTATAATTATTATTTCTTTGAATATGACACTTTTAGCAGTTGTCTTATTGAATTGACTTAAATATAACTTTTTTATCACACTTCAAGTGTGCGCTTTATTTTAGGTTTACTACTTTTCAGTGAGTTGGAGATGTACTGTTATTAGTGGTGTTTGTAAAGGTGAGGAAAAAAGACTTACATGAAGGAGAGACCCGTCATATCGAGACACCAGACCATCATAGAGACTCTTTTGACTTGGACCAGTAAACAACCACCAGTACCACACAGCAATATGTTAAAAAGTACACTGAACACTTTAGGAACCATATAGCAATGCCATGAAAACCACCAACAGTACCCAGCAAGATTTGCAAGGGCAAACTGTAAATATTTCAAAAAATGATAAAATAAGTACTAATAAAATCCTAATAAAATGTTCTCTCACAGGTTGCCCCTGTAATCAAAGCCAGAATGATGGAGTATGGAACGACCATGGTGGGCTATCAGCCGCAAGGAGACAAGGTCAACTTCTTCCGAATGGTCATCTCCAACCCAGCCGCTACCTTTGAAGACATTGACTTCCTCATTGAAGAGATTGAGCGACTGGGGCAGGATCTTTAAAAACTCACTGCACCAAAACCTGTTATTCTTGTGTCCCTGGATGGATCGAATATTTGTTGTGAATGTAACGGTAAATCTTTGATTCCTCTTCTCCAAAGTCACATAAAGATAGTATGATTTTAAAAAATGACAATATGAAAATATCTAGACTTTAATATTGTAGCGTTGTTGTGGGCTTCATGGTCCAAAGCCCTGTAAAAGTGTTACCGTCTGCTTTTACTGTCTATCTAAGTGTCTTTGACATTACTTTGTTTGTTTACATGTGTTTAATGAATATGAATATGAAGAGTTATTTGCTTCTATTCAGTGCAGGTCATAAGTTTCTATTTGACTAGTTATTCAAAGGGCCAGGCTTCGTTAATATATGACTATATTATAATAGTAAAGACACATAATTGTCCAAAAACACTTCATCATACCTTAAGCTTTTGCATGTCACAGACAATGTGTGACTTATCTTTTATTGATATGTCAAGATTCAGAAGAGTTTTGAGCTGTTGAGTATTGAGTGTGACCAAGAAGTTCATAAATAGTTGAAGGTAATGAAATAAAAATAAGCACAAATATAATGTTTGACTGCGCTGGAAATTGATATTAACAAGAGGCTGCTGAACAGTAATTTTTGTCTATGTTGACAAAAATTTAACTTTAACATTTAAAATGTGGGTCCTTGATACGCTACTGTCCTTCTAAAAGTTCAAATTTAAATTATAATAATGAAAAAGGACAAAAATAAATTAAAATGTATCTTCCCAGAAACCCCCCGACAAATATTCTTGACTCATCCTATTTGCAGGAATAAAATGCCCTTTAAAATTAAAATTCATTTTCCCTCTAATAGCATGTGCAATTGACTAATAATGTTTATTATAAGAATTCAGTTGGAAATTCTGAATTTCCAACTTTATTCTTGGATAAGTGCAATAAAACAGCATTTGAATGGCAGTTATTCTTGGAAACTCGTTGTAAACGTGGCGCTGCCCAGGTAGATGTTCACTTTTAAGCAAAGTAAAATAAAAAAGAAATCAAATATTATTTAATACACAACAATTATCACATGCACATTATATGCTGTATTTAAATTAAAACAAATTTAGTCTAAACATGTAGTAACACGCTTTTCTACATACATAATAGCAATAGATTTCTTAATTTACCGACCTGTTCATGTACTTATTTAGCTTTCTTATACAGAATTATAGATATTTCAGGGTATCAACAGAGATAAATTTAATGTTATAAATAAACTCCAAAAAGAAAACAACACATAAGCATAATAGGGTTCTGCCCTATGATAGTGTAAATAGACTTTTAAGATGTTCTTGATCAATTACATATCTATGTGAATACATCACTGTACTGTATATAAGGCAGAGTCTATTTGTGTGGTAAAAAAAAATTATTATTTTCTCTATTCAACAAATATTTAATCATAAATGGTTGTGTGTGCGCGTGTCAGATGTGTTGAATATGATGACTTATGTAACTGCAAAGATATGTGTATGAAGGAACTGGCTTTAAATCCACTTGAAGCCACAGCATTTTAACATACTAACTTGAAAGGATTATTATAGCACATTTCGGATAGTTATGAGAGCCATTTCTGAACCAACACTGGTTGTATTTGTGCCCAAGTGATAAACTTGACATCCTGTGCCGATTTGTATTTTTGTGTGTTTGTAACTGTATTGCCTTAGTATTAATTGCCAGTATTGTCTAGTTCTCCTGAAAAGGAACTTGTGCACTTTAGCTTATATGTATGATGATCTGTCCAATGGATGTTCATAGTTTGATGTTTTAAGAAACTGAGCGTTGTTTGAATGTGTCCCAGCTCGGATGTCCGTTTCAGGGTGAGAGTTGCTTTATAGTTGAAATTCTTGGTAGATTTGCTAATGCTACATTACTACCTGTATCCCTGCTGAACGTAATAGTCAACCTTGCTGAAAAACCAACACTATCTCATGACCATTTTGTACGAAGATTTAGGGGCGGGGTCAGGTGTAGGTTATTCGTACAAATTCATACAAATTGGGCAACTTGTAAAATATGTACAATTTAGCAAAATTCAAGTGAGGTTTTATGAATTGGTGCAAATTAGCAACCTCGTAAAATCCGTACGAATTGCCGTGAGATCGGGTTGGAAAAACACAACTGAACCCAGTCTCATCTGGTCTGAGCCGGTTTCCCGGTCTAGTCAGGCTGGAAGTCCAACTTCATCCAGCTAACAACTGGCTAGCTTAAGTTGCTGTTTCAGCATGGAAGGAATGCTAAGTTCGTAATATTTGAAATATGAGTGTTCCTTTTCATCGGATCGACAAGCTGTGTCATATAGTTTGTGTATTTTAAGCTGTTGTAATCATGACAAACGCATTGACATCCTCAACGTGGTAGTCTTGGAACGCCCACCGTGCCGTCTTTCCCCGCCGCTGCTGCTACAAACCTGCTCTCTTTGCACGTGCATGAACGCCTTGCCTTCCGAGCTTGTGAAATACAATCCCAGATATTCAAATATATATATAGTGTAACCAGGTGTTAGTTTTAGTGGCAAATGGTTAGCTTAGCTTCAAATATATAGTACTCTGTCGCTAGCTTGCTCACTCTGTATTAGCATTACCCAACGTATTTATCTGCTAAGCAAGCATGTTCTGTGTGGCTAGAAGTTGTATGCTTTTGCAACCGTATCTCTATCTTTCTCTCTGTCTATCGCTTTTCCGCAGCTTTAATACTAGTGTGTGTAGTTTCTTGGCATGCCTCTGTATAAGCATATTCAAAGTCTCAATATTTCTCTATCGCACTCTCTCTCTTCTTCCTGTGTGTCTTTCTCTCTTGCTTTGCCCCGTATCAGCTCTCAGACCTTTAAAAGCAGTGTTTTTCTGCTGTTTCACGGCTACCCATCATGTCCATCAGTTTGTCATGTGAGGAACCATGTGACTGGGTGAAATAATTGTTTTTCTTTCTCCCCCTACATTGCTTGAAAGAAAAGTGATTATCTGAGGAACTGACGTTCAGATGAAAGTTATAAACTAGTGTGTTGAAATCATATAGAGAGAGGCAGATAACAGACCCTCTTGAAATGTGTTTTACTTTCATGGGAAACACCAATAAATGTTACTGCCAAACAAGTCTGTCTGGATTTGTATTAAACCTGATCTCTTGACTGTTTGAAAGACAGTGGGCTCTTCTGACTAAGCATTCTCCCAGAATGCCTCAGGCCCTGTTTACGGCTGGTATTAAGATGCGTTTCAGTCGCTCGGATCACAAGTGGACGACGCTAAATACAGGGGTAAACAAGGTCTAAAACGTTTTGAGCTTGTCCACTTTCAACCACTTCCAAAGGTAGTTAAAAAAGAATTTGACCAGATTGCTTTTGTAGTGTAAACGCTCATGTGGTCTAATGCATTGAACAGCCATAAAAGACCTTCTCTGCCTACTGATTTAACGGAGACACATTACGGGAAGCTCACTAGCCAGACAGGATTTAAATTTTGTCTTCTGTATACCCAAGTTTGGTTTGAAGACAAAAAACATACCAAGCACAATGTTCTCTCACCATTCCTGATTTCTAACACACACTCACAGCGTTCAGCTGGTCTTACGGCTGTCAGAGCAGAAACTAAAGCTGATACTCTCTGCGTGTTTTTCCATCGACTCCAGTCGCGTTCATATGTAAATTGCACAAGCTTATTTTGTCCATTATATTTAAAGATCTGAAAGGCCATACATTTACCCACCCATGGACACTCAGGACAGAAGTGGACAAAAGAGATGGATTTCAACACCAGGTGTAAACAGGGCCTTAGAAACCATCTAGCAATGCTCTCGCAACCTTTCAGAACACCCTAGCAACAAAATAACATCCACCTACCCTTGTGAAAATGATGTACAGCAAACTTTTTTTTTTAAAGATAATTTTATAAAAAAATATATAAGGCGCAAACTCAATATTTTCGGTCACTTATAACACTATATGAAAATCCATTATACATCATAAAATGGTACTTAAAGGGATAGTTCACCCAAAAATGAAAATTCTGTCAGTATTTACTCACCCTCATGTTGTTCCAACCCCGTAAGACTTTCCTTCATCTTCGGAACACGAATTAAGATATTTTTGATAGAGAAGGAAATGAATAGTTGAAATAAAGTCGTTATTTTTGTTTCTTTTGGTGCACAAAAAGTATTCTCGTCGTTTGATAAACTTAATATTGAGCCACTGTAGTCACTTGGACATTTTTAACGATGTCTTTAATAACTTTTCGGGGCTGGCAAGTTTCAATCCTTGAAGAAGCCTATGGACTAGTATGGAGGAGTGATCCAGCTCTCAGATTTCATCAAAAATATCTTAATTCGTGTTCCGAAGATGAATTAAGGTCTTAAGAGGTTGGAACAACATGAGGGTGAGTAAATACTGACAGAATTTTCATTTTTGGGTGAACTATGTAGAAGATTTTATTATTTAGAAAACAAGTAATTTTGCTATATATTTGGACACAATTATTTCTTCTGTCTGTGACTTTGGATTTCCTCTGTGTATGTGAAAGACCTTGAATGGAATGTTGTTTGCTGCAGAAAATTCTATTCTGAGAAGTCACATGGTAAAAGACCTTTACCCAAAACTATCTATAGGGTGTGTTACCTTCTTTGGAAGAAGAAGTATGTATATAACTCTGAACAAAAAGATACTCGGGAGCGCACTGGAAGGCCAGAGGGCCAGAGAGCGTTAGAGCGTCGTTCTATGGAACGGGACGGCGTTCGAAAATAAAGTCTAATTATTTCTGGCATCAAAGATCTCTGCGAAGTTATTTCTCAGAAAGATTGAAAACCACAACATTTGGCGCCCGAACAGGGACTTGGGTTTTGAGGCAAAAGGAACCACGAAAGGCGACTCTGGTGACCGACACAGACAACAGTGGCCACTGTACTTTGAGGTGAGCAATTTTTGCTTTTGAAAAAGTATGTGTTGTCACCAGTGAGCCAGAGTGGTAAGACCCTTTAAAATGCTTCTCCAAGTTTAAAGAACTAAAAAATTGAAAAGAGGATCTTTGATTCTAGAAATAATTGTCTATTGTTGTTGACGATATCAAGTAATGTGTAATAGCGCGGCGGAGCTCCCGTTAGTGTTTGCCAGTGTTTATATAATCTGATGCAGATTGTATGAATATTGGTACTGCTGATGTGCCGCTAAAGGTTTTGTCGTATGTACGTAAGAATTTATGTTTACTGTTAAAGGATAACAGTTATTGTTTTTTCTTGTCAAGAGGGCCTTGAGGATGACAAGTGTACTGGTTAAGGTTAATCAGTTGTTTTTTTATGTTTACTGTTAAAGGATAACAGTTATTGTTTTTTCTTGTCAAGACGGCCTTGAGGATGACAAGTGTACTGGTTAAGGTTAATCAGTTGTTTTTTTATATTTACTGTTAAGGATAATGGTAAATGTTAATGATTAAGGTTAATCATTTTCTGCTCATTAAGGATAATGAGTATACTGGTAAAGGTTACCAGAACTCTGTGTTACTTATTAAGAGGGCCTTGAGGATAATAAGTTAATTGCATGTGCACAGATTAAGTTTGGTTTATTGTTACCGCCTTGTTATAGGTTAACAAGGGACTGGGTAAGATTTATGTGGATTTCGCCAAGAGGGCCTGGAAGGATGGCGAATATTGCACAGATAAGTTTAGCTTTTGGTTACCGCCTTGTTATAGGTTAACAAGGGACTGTACGGAAAAGCTATGTAGTATATGACTCTGTTGTGTCGGAGGAAGTGAATCGCAGAGGTCTGTGATAGTTTAAAGTTATTCAGTGAAGTATTGTTTGTAAAAACAGTGAGAAACACTGTGAGTAGAATATAGCTCTGTGTGTGTATGTAGGATCCTGTCCTGTGTGTCTGCTTGACTGTGACTGTGGTTAAAAATAGGTGACAAGGAATGTGTGAATGAGCTTGAGAGACAAGTACTTTATAAATGATGAGTATTAAAAGTAAAGGAAATAGTAAAAGAAAACAATTATTTCAAGATATTAGTCTTGCAGATTATTGTAGTATAAATAAGTTAAAGTATAAAATATATATTAATAAATGGACTGATATATATTAATGGATAAATAAATAAGAATGCACGTGCTTAATATATTATATCTTATATCTGAAGACGTCTAAAATTTGTATCTCATTATCCCTGAAGACAAAGTGAGAGAAAAATGATTCCATTGTAGAAAATTAAGGTTGTGCTAAGAAAAAAATAACTTGTGCAGTGTGCTAAAAGTGAACAAGATTGGGTGACCAAGTTTCAACAGTCATAAATAATTTACAGCAATCTTAGAATTGTAGTAAATGGGAATTGTTGGGAATGGGTGAGGAAAAGTTTATTCACCATGTTAGATTATTTTGAGCACAGCATGCAAATATAGGAGAAAGATTGAAGGCTGATTTTATGATAGGGAAAATTATTTAATTGTATTATACTCAGAAAATCAAAAGTTAGATTATTGCTCATATTGCAATGAAGAAATAGCTTGCTTTTTCCATGCAACGAAGAACTTGCTTTACTAAAAACAGAATGGGAGAACTGCTGTTGTCAACCAGTGATTATTATATAATATAAAAGATCTAGGAAAAAGATGGTTAAAAGTGGAATTTAGATAAAGAGCTAATAGCTCAGGAACAAATATTTATAAAGATGAATTTGATCTATGCAGCTCTCTGAGTGTTCAAGTTTCAGATGGCTTCAGTGTCGAATGGAAGAGGTGAAAGGTCAAAGACACGACTGCAGAGAGAAGAAGAAGAGAGGGTGAGGGGCTTTCAGCTCCCCTTCTGAAGATGACCACTCTCTGGAAAACTGGCATGGAGAAAGACTGATTTAATGCTGGAAAAGGTGAAACTTTCACTATTTCACTGGAGACTTTTTCCTGAGGACAAGAGGAAAATCCTGAGATGCAAAGCTGTGGCAAAATCTATCAAAGCCCAAACTGAGAAGGGGCAGAGAAACAACAGAGCCTATATTCCTGTTTACACCAAGCCTTGAGTGACAGCTAGGCTGACGACACATGCAGAGCGACAGCCAAGAAGCTTCAACAGACTGATAATCTAAAAACAGAAGAACTGACCGAAACCCTTCCCTTACGGGCAGCACAGGTGTGGCAACTTCAATGATCCCTCTAGAGACTGCTTCAAATTTAGTTATTATATTAACTTTATTCATTCTGATTATTCACTGGTCTCATAAGCAATTCTTTATATTCTCTGCTAAACTAACCCTCTCTGCCTTTCCAGTAGGTTCAAGTCCAGCCATATAAAAAAGAAAGAGAATACACTGAAAGAGAGAAGTGGGTGCTCAACTCACCAAATAGTTCAAACTGAGGCTGGATTTGGTATAGTGAGGATTATATGAAACAATTATAGGGCTAAAAGCATGAAAAATTATTCTGTAGCAAAGAAAAAGATAGACGCAAAATGTCAAAGAATTATTATTATTGTTTACAAAACAATGATACTGGTCACTCCATTTTGTTTTGATAATTTTTTATAGATAGATTGGAGAAAAAATTACTCCAAAAGTCCAAAATTATGAAATCGCAAAAAATGCCATCAAAACTGGGATAATGAGATGGAAATGTTGTTGGCCATGGATCCAAGATTATGCAGAGATCTCCAATTTCATAAAGCAGCTCATGAGCAAAAAACAAAAAAGAATAGGAAAAATCAGAAAAACAAATGACAAAATGTATTTGAAAAATTACAATGGCAGGCTTATTATTCTAAAATACTTAGTCTATTAGATTTTGTAAAAAGAAAAAAAAAAAGGATTATAACAATGGTGTTAAACTAAACCTTATGATCATTGACACTTCTCAGTAGTGTTTGACATAGCTGTGTTGACCTGATCAGACCTTATGGCTAAAATTATAGGATGCCACATTTAGAGCACAACCTGCAAGAGTGTATGCTGGCCAGTGTGTGTGTGAGACACTGAGTGTGAATGAGTGAGAGATTGTGTCTGAAGAGACACTAAGGCAAATCAATTATTTTGCCAATACAGCTGTATTTAAAATTTAACATGTGGGCCCACAGGGCAAATTCTGCCCAATAAAAAAATGACCATGGATGGATTTGGTTAAATTTCCTGGTCAGGAACTGAAGTAACAATATGAAAAAACAAAGAATGAAAAGAGAAAAATAAAAAGAGAAAAAACAGTGCCACATTTGCGCAGCGCATAACATATCTGACTTCCTTTGCAGCATAACACGTCTGCCTTTCTTTTCAGCATATCGTGATGGAGCTGATCTTTGTCAAGAGTATGAAATATTGTCTTGTAACTTTTGTCAAAGTGGGTTGAGTATTGTCCAAGATGCCTAATAAATAGTGGGTTGATAGTGGAACTCAAGACAAAGAGATAACTGAGTTGAATTGACTAATTATAAGAGTACAATGGAAATTTATTGTGAGAAAAATGCAAAAAGTTGCAAATAATGATCAAAAGTCAAATTTATGAAAAACAAATGAGAATATATGGATTAAAGTCCTGCTGTTAATGAAGGCAGAAAGGACACCACTCAGCCCACATGACCTTTCTACAGGTAACAGCGAGAAGGACAATGGGACAGATGAGCAGATGATTGAAATCACATGTTGTTGTCACTAACAAAAATAATTAAGCTTTAATTTACAGATAGCAGCAGCTCGATTCCAGGAAGGATTCTGGAACAAGTCTAACAAAAAGAACCAGTAACTGTGCTTTGTAATTTCAGAAGAAGTGATCAACAGAGTGACATTTGAGTCCATGCCTCTCAACTTAAAATAAACCAACTAACTTCAGCAACCCCCCACAACTGAACTGAGGGATCAAGGACATGCTGACAATGAGAGAAAGAGTCCATTACAACGAACGACTCACTGGAGACACCCTGGTGAAAGATGTAATGATTGATGACAAGGTTAACAGAATGATCAAATCATGAATGGAAGAAAATACAAACTTGACCAGAAACACAGTAATGAGAGGAACTGTGCGAAGAAAAGAGAATCAACAGAGATGAGTACAAGCTCAAACAATAGTCAACATCAACCAACTTTCCTATGGATGAATGCTCAGCCCTTGAATAGATTCAGTAGCAACTTAATAATAACCCCATCAGAACAAAAAATTATTGAGGAGAAAAATATATTACGCAACATAGAAAACAATGATAATGACTAATTAAGAAAAGAAACTAAAATAATGTTATATTTAAGAAATTGATATAGCATAATGGGAATTAAGACAATTCATGAAGGAAAATTTTAAAACTAAAAATAACTTTAAAATAAATTTTAAGGGGTACTCAGATGTAACTTGTCAATACAATGGTATACTTAATTAATTTAAGGCTACAGTTGAAGTTAGAGCAAGTATTAACAAATATTAAATTTTAATTTTAATTGATAAGAATACAATTTGATTCAAAATGCAATTGATTAATTAAAATGATATCAAGTAGTGCTTGATAGAAAGGATAGAAAGTTTATAGACTTAGAGGAAGTTATTGAAATCCAATAACAAACAGAACCTTATGAACAATCTAAATGGCACCAGAGGGGGGTCAAAAATAGATATTTGGCATTTCACATGAAGGACAGATTGTCGAACCAATGAATACTTTTGAATATTCTCAGTCCAGATGCGCAATGGTTTTAAACCAGTGCGCAAAGGGGGGAGTAAGGCAAGGAAATTAAAATTTAAAATAAAGTTAAAATTAAAGGCAAAGGCATTTTAAATTAAAAGGCATTTTTGCAAAGTTTTGTGAAATTTGTGGCAAAAACAAAGTTAAGAAAAGAATAGCGACAAAAATAGGCCATATATCAGTATACCATGTGGACATGATATAGATGGGTAAAAGCAATGAAATCAACAGAGGAGGGACAGGAACAGAAATTAAATCTCTAACAGAAGTAATCCTTACATTGGAAGTCTATCAGAAATAAGGTCAGATTATATGTCAACTAAACAGAAGTATTGAAAATTAAAAATAAGTTGCATACGAACACAAGGAAGTTTTAATAATAATTAAGTGATAATGCTAATGGTTTAAATGGTTGATAGACAAACTTTTAGATTGTTAGATATAAAGAAAAAGAAATGTACATATAAGAAATATGTAAGAGTGCAAAAACTTGTTCTCTAGAGTTATTTTTCTAATTGTCTAATGAGTTTATTGAATGACTATTGTGAGATAAATGTAACATTGCTCTGAAGCTTTCTTAGTTAGAGTGATTACATGAGACATAATTAGTTTATTCATGATAGTTTATTTAGAAATTAGTAGAAATGAAAAAAAAATGTATTTAGTTTAGTCTTGAACTGAGGAGCTACAATGAGAATGAAAAGCAACACGCGAGATTAAAAAGGTCAAAATGGAATTTATTGTTTAAATTTGGTAATAAAATAGAAAGTAAGCGAAATGTATTGCAATTTATTAGATAGGTGTAAAGTGTTCTGTTCACTAAAATTGACGGACTAAAAGATGGATTCTTCGAATTTAAGAATTGATATTCTTTCATAAAAAGCGATAGAAATGATAGTTATGTTTACCCAGCCATATTTTGAATTAATAGTCATATGGAACAAGTAGAACAAAAATGCATAATAAATTAATTAAACTACTATAATAAGCAGAAGATTTATTATAATGCTTTGTCTGCATTAGGAGAAAAACAATTATGTGAAAAAAGTAAACTGACTTATGTTTGGTGATCAGTGTTGCACTTTTACTAAATAATATTGTGCAGGGAGGAAAATTTAGCGATTGAGTCAAGAAAAACTTAAGAGCAGAAGTTAAGGAAAACTTAATGAAAAGTTTGGAAAATTAAGGTTTTCTCAATTAGAGATGTTTTTGGAGATGCAATATTAAAAGTGGGTTATTATTCTGTTGTATACTTTGTATATTAAGATCACTAGTTGGAAAACCACGATTAAGCGAATGAAAATGCGGAAAAAAGATAATGAAAACTAATTTGAGAGGGCAACCAAATTGATATTTACAAACCCTGGATGTTGATCCCATTAAATGAGGAATTGAGGACGAAGAAGATGATTGATGAGCGAGACCCTAGAGGATATCTACACCGCAAGAAAACTTTCAATAGTATAAGAGACTTTTATGTTTGATATACTCTACATAACTGTGACAATAACATGCAATGCAAGAACAAAGGTATACACACACTTATAACAATGTTTCAGTTTGTCTGACTAGGAGACCTCGATTCTTTTACTTTTTCCATTAAACAAAAAAGAAAGAACAACTAAAAGAAATAAAATGTATGGAAGAAGATGTTTGGCTCGAGTGCTCCTCCGGAGTGTGGTGGCTTAATCCAGTAATTGGAAAGGAGAATGAGTGACTCAGTTGAGTCACTAGGTAGCATAACTGAGGGAGCTGGATTTTGAAACTACACTCTGGAAAAAAAAACTAGTGAAAGTGAGGCTTAGATAAGCCTCAGAGGAGGGAATGTAGAAGATTTTATTATTTAGAAAACAAGTAATTTTGCTATATATTTGGACACAATTATTTCTTCTGTCTGTGACTTTGGATTTCCTCTGTGTATGTGAAAGACCTTGAATGGAATGTTGTTTGCTGCAGAAAATTCTATTCTGAGAAGTCACATGGTAAAAGACCTTTACCCAAAACTATCTATAGGGTGTGTTACCTTCTTTGGAAGAAGAAGTATGTATATAACTCTGAACAAAAAGATACTCGGGAGCGCACTGGAAGGCCAGAGGGCCAGAGAGCGTTAGAGCGCCGTTCTATGGAACGGGACGGCGTTCGAAAATAAAGTCTAATTATTTCTGGCATCAAAGATCTCTGCGAAGTTATTTCTCAGAAAGATTGAAAACCACAACAACTATCCCTTTAAAGGGGCATTCGGCAACTATTTCAACTTAATAAAACTGTTTAGAAATCATTTGGATGGTTAAATAACCTGTTCTGGTGAGAATGGTGACTTTCCCCGCTCCCCCCAACGTTCCCAGGCGGAAAACCAAACTTGCAACATGAAGACTAACGTCCCGGTAAGTTGGAAATAGGAAGTCTCGTGAGAAGCGAGAACGAGCGAGAAACACAAACTGCTTTACGGCAATTCGACATAAACACACACGCCGCCCTCAATATGTATGATGTATTACTCACCTCGGTAGACATAGCTCCACACGACAAAGTTGGCCGGCTCCGATAATAACAAATGCACATGAGCAGCGGTAGAAACGGGGAGGAGGGGCCGCAAGTGAGTTTTTTTTACGACATTGTTGTGAAATATACGCCTCACAGCTGTAGGGGGAGCTCGTTGAGAAAACATGCGACAACAAAAGTGAAAATCAGCGAAGAAATAGCAAGAGTTGCCGAATGCCCCTTTAATGAAATTAGCTAAAATTTAGAGTGCTTTTTGACTCATGTAAGTAGGACTCAGTCTCTTTATAAGTATATTTCATGATTATATTGTCTATTAAATATGGTTGCTACTACAGAATGTACTAACAAACATTATAGTAAACTAAAGTATATTTTCATGTAATTGAAACTTTTCACATTTACCCATTTGTAAGGATGAAGTTGCAATTTAGTACACTTAAAATATATTAAAGTCCATTACTTTTCTGTGTATTCTTTAAACAGTAGATCCAACTAAAAGTTATAAAGCACTGTCAAGTGTGAACATGCTGCTAAATTTATCCCAAAAAGTTACATAAAGCCATATAAAGTGAAGTGGCATCTGAAGAGGTTCTTCAGTAAATATTGCAGGGCTGGTGTTTTACCGTCATGCCTCTAGTGACCACGAAATTCTCACACACACACACACACACACACACACACACACACACACACACACACACACACACACACACACACACACACACACACACACACACACACACACACCTATCTATCTATCTATCTATCTATCTATCTATCTATCTATCTATCTATCTATCTATCTATCTATCTATCTATCCATCCATCCATCTGTATTCTACATAATTTGACTGATAATGACTTGTAGTGGTAGATTATTAATAAACTGGAAAGAGATTGCCATGATTATTCGAGTCATTGGGGATGTAATTTCACATCTCATCTCATCAGGGTGTTTAAGATGTGTTGTGATGTAGTAGGGCTCCCAGAGGATGTGACAGGAATAACCATTTGTTTTGAGAGTTGAATAACTGACTGATATCAGCCTACAGGGGGCACTGTGACCTTACTAGTGCCACTGTGAACTTCAGTACAACATGTGCCTTATCATTTTTAAAGAGCATATCACTGGTAAAAATAATAATAATAACAATTGACTCTTATTTTTGTGCTAGTAATACCGTAACATTTTGTAATATTTTGAATGTTGACACCCTGAACTCGAATCCCGATCGAGTGAAATACTTCCAGAAGACATGTATCACTGTCTCCTCCGGAAGTCCAAACTAAACCCGAGATACAGTAGAGGACAAAACAAACCTGTTCCCTCAACCTTAATCTTAGTATCATTTTTAAAAGCTTATTCTCTTTGCAGTGGCCACTAATTAATTTCATTATCTAAATATTATAAGTATTTAGATTAATTGCTTTATTAAAATTAATATAAACTTAAATATACATACTAATCTTATAGCTTTTGAAAGTAAATATCTCATCCCCAATTGTGTGTGCTGGACTCAGCTGTGATTTTCTTCTATTTATTGATAAAATGTTTGTAAAAAGTTTGTAAAAATACAACTTCAATTTAATTCTAATATTTCATGTGAAATTTTTCATTCAGTTCTGAGGAGTTTGAAAACATAATTCAACGTTGTTGAAAACATAACTCAAGTGATATTGAACCAATGTCATAATATATGCAACAATATGCAAACATGAAAAAAGAGAAGCACTTGTGCTATTTACAAATGCCTCATATGTACCAAATCCCGCATCTGAGACACTCGTGACACTGATTACAAATAGAAGTGCATCAACAGACTGAGCTTTTCTGAGCTTTGGCAGCTCATGGATCTGAGCTGGATTTGTACAGTTGTCAGTACCAGGAAAAACACACTGTTGTCACTTTTCAGTGATGAAAAAGCAGAACATTCCAGCTTGTTTTCCTTCTCTCTGCATACATGAAATTAATTTCTCAAGCTGCCCTTTGTTCTTTTTCTTGTTCCTAATTGTTCTTGACAGACAGTCGCAGTGTTTACATTCACAAGACATCCAGTATTCTCAGCTTTCCTCTTTGGTTTTTCCTCATTTTTAAGTTGCTTTCTTCGCTGCTGCTTACCAAGGCAAATTTGTTCCCTATATAGTCATGCAATCTGTCTCAGGCAGCTATACATAGAAAACCATCAGTTCCGCTGTTATCTTATCATGTGACTGCAGATAAAATGCATTTACTTTGTGAGCCCTGATTTAAGTCCAACATCATTTAAATCAACAGTTTACTGTCTGCTTGTAATGGCCTCGGATGTATGCAGAATGTTTAAATGCATGTCCTGTGTTCTGAAAGTTTGTACAGTACATTTCAATCTCAAGTTATACACTTTAATCCTGCAGATCCCAGAGTCCTGATCTTTAGAGTTCTTGTAGGAACTTATGGATTCAACCTTGTTCCTCAGGTCCTTTTTGAAATGGTGCCACTGTGACGATGTGAGGAACCACAAATGGTGCCTCGAGTATATTTTTATTTTTACACATAATATAAACAAGAAAACAGATGTAAAAGATTTCTTGAGAAAAAAAGAACAAACAACACCCTATGGAATCTTGTTTCCACCACAGAATAACCAATAAAAAAGGTGACTGCGACTTTTTATCTCACAATTCTGACTTCTTTTTTTCTCACATTTGCAAGTTTACATCTCGCAATTCTGACTTTTTTTCTCAGAATTAAAAACTAGCAATTGCGAGGAAAAAAAAGTCAGAATTGTAAAATGTTTTATTCTGTAGCGGAAGCAAGCTTCCAAGCTTCCAGGCTATTAGCACCCACACCCTGGTGGCATAAAGAGTTTCATTTTGAAAGTCTATTTATTTAAATAAGGAAAAAATCGGGATAAAATGAAGGGGCCTCATTTATAAAATGTTTTGTTGAAACCGTCCTACATTTCTCAAACATAAGCACAACAAATGAGCGCAGCTGAATGGTTTCAGATGTTTGCCTTGTAAACGGCTAATTAATGTAATTGACATATAAAAGAGCACCAGTCAACGTCCAAATACTTTACAGTACGTTTACACGACAACGATGCACTAAAATCTATGTTTTTCCTCAGCTTTTTTCGTGTACAGATGACCAGTAGTTAGCGATGTCACTTTGTAAAGAAACACTATGCACCTATAGACTGAACATGTAATACACATGCACTTGACGTCACCATTTTCACAAATTCATGGTTTAGTCGTTTACACAGAGACGATAATGCTATTGTTTTCAAAAGTTTGCGTTTTCAGGCCCCCAAAACGATGTTGCCGTGTAAATGAACAGCTAAAACGCATAAAAATGTTTGTGTTTTTAGTTGAAAACGGTCTTGTGTTAACGGGTCCTTTACTTGAGAACTGCAAGCGGCAAGAATTTCTTAGATTTCCAAATACCTGCGGTACTGCAACTCTCTGCCACAAGAAAAAACGCTTACATCTGCTTAGACCCTGACGTCGCACTAAACCCTTTTCCACGTCAAAGACCATTTTTATAAATTCGAACGTTGGCGTAGATTTTAGCATACGCACACTCTAAGTTCAAATCTGTGCGTACACATGTTTTAGAAATGAGGCCCTAGACCTTTAATAAGCTGGCGCCTCCAGAAGGTTTTCAGGCAGTACTGTCATATGTTGCTTTTTGCTTGTATTGCCGTACGGGGCAGTTAATCCAAACCAGATGTGAGGTGCAGGTTATCACAGGACAAGATTCAGCCCTCGGCCCGCTGTGTGGCAGCAGTTTATCTGATGTGGTGTCACCCCTGGACTTCCTGAGGGATCTCCTGACATGCAGAAAAACTCTGGCTGTGTGTTCAAGAGGTCAGATTTCAGAGTAAACACTGAAACTATGGAAGCTTGTATAAAAAAGAATAAAAAATAACTTTATATCTCACAATTCTGACTTTATAACTCGCTATTGTGAGTTTGTATAAAAAAGAATTGCTAGTCAGAATAAAGTCAGAATTGCTAAATATTAACTCACAATTATGAGAAAAAAAAGTCAGAATTGTGAGTTTATGTCTTAATATCTCGCAGTTGTAAGAGTTCAACTCGCAATTTCAAGTCCAAATTGCCAGATATAGGCCTAAACCCACAATTACGTGATATAAACAAGATATAAACTTCAGACTGGTGAGGAATAGACTTACAGTCCTTACCATAGCATGCGCTATTTAAAGGCCCTAAATCACATAATTTTCGTCTGCTGATTTTTTATTTTTTTGCCAGCTGAACAATCTATGTCTTTAAACGACAGTATAATCCATTGTCAGTATTCTATCCATCACTTTTCAGTCCTGAACTTCCCTAATGTAAATATGGTGCTACCCTGATTAACGTCTATTACGAGTTTGTATCTCGCAGTTCAGACTTTATAACTTGTAATTCAGACTTTATTTCTCGCCATTCTGAGAGAAACAAAGCGGAATTGGAAACAAGCTTCCATAGTATCCAGTGTTCATAAAGGACAAAAAGGCTGTCCTCAAAGCCTGTTCTTCCACCGCAAAGTATTTACTTCACTTTTTGTGTATTGATTTTGAACGCTTGAAAAATCTTCCTGTGACATAAAGTGCATATATGATATAACACCACAGAATCTATTATAAAACCTGAGTGGTGTTTGCTAAAGCGAGAAGCTTGAGAGTGGGCTCTTTTGGACACAGCACTTGCACTTTGCAAGTGCCAAACGGTTTGTGCCAAAAACCGTTGTCGGCTAATGAACAGCCAGAATTTATTAAAAGTTTTCTGTTGAAAACGGTGTTGAGTAAGCGGCCCCCAAGTTAATAACAAATTTTTACAACAGAAATTAATCAATTAAAAACTCACTTAAGCTAGACAATGACTTTCTTCTAGAGCTGCTGTAAAGCCAAAACAATCTTTGTTGCATTAATTTCTTGTTATCACTGTAAAGCTGCTTTGAAACAATATGTATTGTACAAATCATTATTTAAAAGAAGGTGACTTGACTTGACTGTAGTCTCATATGACATCTTTATTAATCCTGGAACAACATTCCAATCAACCAATAAGATTTTAGGGGCAAATTTACAATTTATATCATGTTTCGGCTTACAACCAGGGTTAGGTGCTTCTGTGTTATTCACCCATCATTTCTCTCTACTTTTAGGTATAAGTTATGGGTAGTGCTAGGTAGTCACAATGAGAGCAAAATGAACAATTATAGTTTTTTTTTAGAATTATGCAGTATTCAATTATTTATACATGCACATAAATTCATGGGCCTTCATTTTCATAATAAAGTAATTCAAATTCAAATTCATAATCTTCAATCAAAATAACTTCCCCTCCCTCTTGCAGCGACATCTCATCCATAGCACGAGGACGGGACAACCTGTCACTCACATGAGATCGACCAATAGCAAACCACAATGATCATCAATTCCAGACAGGCATTTTTTTTTTCCGTAGAAGCCGTTTCACTCGCACATATGTCACAGTAGGAAAGAAAAGAGTGCATGTTTCGCAACTTCCATTTCATGCCGACTATATAATTCAGCTTCGCTATCACATGAATAAATTACACTTTGAAATATATTCAAATAGAAAACCATTATTTAAAATTGTAATAATATTTCACAATATTGTGATTATACATAAGCTATATAAGCTATATGCTAACAGCACAATTAATACTGTGCTCGGAGTAGCCAGCTAGTGGCTGTATATTGAAGGTAATTTATTTACAGCTGTTTACACACACTTAATCTCTCAGTTCCTGCTGCTGAAGGCAATTAACCTCAGTGCTCACAGGGGAACGGCTTTGATCTCGGCTCTTTAAAAGTACACCATACATCTTGCATCTTGTCAGAGCCGGAGCTGCCTATTGTTTCAGGGCAAGAGCTTTCTTCCTGACATGTTTTGGAACAATGCTAATACATTGCTTTTTTCCCTCTATTTTATTTATATTCTTGGCTCCTTCTCAGCTATAACTAAAGCAAATCAATCAATACCATTCATTTACTGTGACCACAATAGTTTTGTATTAAAAACTAGGCTTAAACTTTGTGAAGAAAATCTGAGCTGTGTCTGCCATTGCAAACTCACCACAAAGATATAAGGCCTTACTATTCAGTTGGTAAGATGTTCTGAGTGTTTTTTAGTGGTGGCTGAAAGGTGGGTCCTGAATAGTTGCTATTTGGTTTCTTACTTGTCCAAGTCAAAAGACCCCACCTCCAAGTCTCTAAGATATTCTGTTCTGTAGATTTGAAGAACGTCTCGGTTACGTATGTAACCCTTGTTCCCTGAGTAGGGAACGGAGACGTTACGTCGGATGACGACGAATGGGGTTTCACTTGGAAAGCCTATCGACTTCAAGTATACAAAACAAACCTACGAGCCTTTTTATGTCCCTTTAAGCGTTTTAACCCTACAATTTAAGTTGCCTATATAAGATCGGACTCAACCCCCCATCCTTCTTCAGAACGATGAAGAACCTGTAGAACTCGGATTCTCTCTCGGGGAGAGGAATCTGTTTTATGGCCTACTTCCCACGTGTCACGTTTTGTGTGTTTGTTTCTTGTTCCTGTCTTTTGTCTGTCATGGGATCCCCTGGTTTTAGTCTTGTGAACCTGCCATGTCTTCCCTTGTCTGTTGTGTCATGTTGTCATTGTTTTTTTGTTGTAAATTGTTCACAGGTGTCCCTTGTCTTGTCATTAGTAGTGTGTGTATTTAAGCACTCTTGTTTGCCCTGTGTCTTTGTCGAGTATTGATTGTTCCATGTCCAGGATCCTGTAGTCTTGTTTTCTAGTCTATGTTCATGTTCCTGCTTTAGTTTTGAGTTTTCATGCCTTGCCATGTTTTTGTTTTATGTTTGATTGATGTAAATAAATTGCGTTTGGGTTCTCACCTCACTTGCCTCCATTGGACTTCAATCGTTACACCAAGAGAGTTACTACTTCTTGTTCCATTACCAGAGCCTGCTTCGGGCCTACCACTGTGGGAAGGACCCCGTTGAATAGAGGCGGACGAGAACCAAATCAAATTCTGTAGCCTCTTTCTGCAGTCTGCAGGACCCACTGAGACATATTTGGCAGGCAGAAGTTTCCATGCTGATAAGAGAATCAGTCTCTCGAGACTAGCAGACCACACACAGATCACAGATCTTTATGCTGCTTATTCATTTCTTAATAAGACAAACACTAAATAAGACAAACGATTCACACAGAGCGCTTACTGAAGGCTCAGAAGCTGACTATGTTTGGTCCGGGTAACCTTTATAGCTTCCACGGTACACATCACTATCACAGGATGACGTTCCACCAATGAGTTATTACACACTTCAGACACAGTCCTATACTACACTTGTCTTCAACAAGCCAAGTGATTTTATGTACCATTCATGTCCTTAGCACAAATGGTGGTAAGTTAAATGCTTATAGGGTTAGAGCCAAGAAGTTTGTTGAAATCATTAACCTTGTGTATGAGTAATAGTAATAGTAATAATGATGTCTTAAAGATAGAGAGTCATGGCCAGTGGCAAAACAATAGTTACATGTTAACAAATTCATTTTTTAAATCTAGATTTAAATAATGGGATACATTTTTGTCAGTGTTCTAACAAAAATCCAAACCGTGTGAAATGTGTGCCATCACGTTATATCTGGGTAATGATTACAAAAGCGCAAAGAAACCTAATATTTATTCCATAGGAAACACGCTAAGTTCATCTCTATGAGTTCATTGGAAAATGTTGCTGAGTGGGAGAAAGGTCTTTGTGGTTGGTGAGACTGAAAAGGCTTTCATAAGCTGCAGACTGTGAATTTCTCTCTGTTTGTGCGTGGTGACCTCCTGGCCTTCATTAACATGCCTCAGTAAACAGCCTAATGAGCAAACAGAGATGAGATGGAGGAGAGAAAGTGTGAGAGGACGAAGTTGGCCATACAAATAAGGAGGTGTGTGAGAGATAGCAGAAACATGTATCATCACATTTTTTTTTTTTTAAAGGTAGTGTATGCTTTTTCAGTGTCTTGAGCTTGTTACAAACATAAAGGTATGCATCTAGAGATCTGCTTAACAGATTGAAATAATTGCATCTTCAAATTAGTTTTTGTGTCTTGTTTGTCCCAAAATGAAATACATGTGAACCAACAAATGCCATACTGGTTTTATTAATTTATTTATTCTCGTATGCAGGGGTTAAATGGGTGACTTTCATGAATTCTGTGAAAGTATTCATTCTTTTTTGCGACACGCTATAAACTTCTTATATACAGTAAGTGCATTTTTTCAACGTTTATTTAATCCCAAGTATTCCTTTAAAAATATATCCAAAATTAAGTAATTAAATTAAAGTAAACAAACTTCTGACCAGAATGTAAACTGACATCTTAATCATTGACATAGCAGGATTATTTGTGAGTGCATGTATTCAAATTGTATTCGTTTTTGATGTTGTGTTTTTTTTTCGGTTTTCATTGTCCTTTCATATTAGTTTCTTTGCAGATCTTCTAGAAGTTTTTGTGTGTTCTGCTTTATGTGAACTGTTGAGTATATGGACAAAGAAATCTCAAAATAATTGTTTTCAATCCACCGCTTATAAAGCATAACACCTGGGGCATCATTTTAAAAACATTTGTACGCACATATTTGATGTTATAGTGTGAATACACTTAAATCCATGGCAATGTTCAGATTAAAAAAAAAAGGTCTTTGATGTGGAAAAGTGATTAGCTAGTCATGTTCTAAGCAGGGGTATATGCTTTTTTCCTTGTGGCAGAGTCGGAGTACTGCAGGTATTTGGAAATCTAATAAGCAATGATAATAATAAAACCTTGTTTACACAGCATTAAAGTTTGGTGTGCATACTTTGGTTCTACATGTGTAAATTATTTCGGCCAATCTATAGGCTATAAATGGCCTATAATGCAGAAATAGATTTCACATCTGGAAGTATGTGTGTTTGTATTTTGTTTGAATGTTAATTTGTTTGTGCATATGTTCGTATCTGAATCACACGTACGCACATTTGAAAAATTATCTCAAATCATATATAGGGCGGTTTTAACATAACATTTTGACATGGGTATATAAAGTCCTGTATTTTTGATTGGCTGTATCACAAAAGATGGACTTAAATAAATAAAAAAATGTGTAAACATATTTGTAAAAAATACTGTAAAGGAGCTATAAAACTTCCTTCATGGTGTAAAAACCAAAAAGACCATATATCGAAACTAACCAGCAAAAAATCTCTGTCCAAACATCTGGAACTTTCAGACGAAAGCTCTCTCTCTTTCTCTGTCTGTATAGTTGACGTCTGTCTCTCTTCCCAACCATTGCATTTATATGGATATTTTCTTGTATGCAGTGACATCTCATTTGATCTACACCAGAAACATCTGGTTCAGCGCTGTACACACCTGCTTTCCATTCCCATTCTATTGTTTCTCACAATCAGTGTTCTTGCTAATTTAAGCACTATTAGTCATGTTTCGGCAGACATTCAATTGTTTTCCTTTTCACGTTCCTGAAAAACCTTTGCATGAAGTGTATTGCAAATATATCTCAGTCACACTTATAGTTCAGTGTAAAGATATCCTGTACTGTCATCTGAAGTTTCACCAAACTGCTGCCCTCTTTAGGTTGACGCTGTGCCCAATAGAAGATTGTCTGGTACCCATCTGGGATCAACTATGGGTGGAAACCTTGATCCTGAACATATGGGTTAGCAAAAGCGGGTAAATATATATATATATATATATATATATATATATATATATAATTTGCATTTATGAAGCAACCAGTATACTAATACAAGATCAACAACAACCACATGTGACATGTTTTAGATTTTTCTAGAACATGTTCTACATCATGTTCTCAAAAGTGTAATATTACAGATTTCAGTCCATAGGTAGTAATTTATAAATTCTGGCATCACCAAAAAGCTTTTTAAATAAAATAATAAAAAGAATATTGTTCTTTGGCAAAATTGTTATGACTTTAATTTAGTTTTATCAAAGATTACACACTACATCATGTCTACTAAATGAATTCCCAGTCGTTGCATCAAAATGCACTAGTCCAAAGCAGACATGGCATTAATGTTGCCGAATGTTTGTTCACTTTACCCTATGTGTTTGAGCACATACAGAAGCAATTAAACATGGTATGCAAGGCAGCATATGACAACAGTATTTGAGTAATAGAAGACATATGCCACTTACAGTTAATAACGCTACACTGTAACTTAGGACAAATTTGTGTCTGTTTTGTATTTTCTTATATATATAAATTACAATGAGTGGACATTATGGTCAGCACTATTCATTCATAGTACTAAATATAAATATTCATGATCTGAAAGATGCAAAAGGATTCCGTTATTTGATTTCTTATTATAAAATATTAAAACAAAAATAAGTCAATAATGCATCTATATCTATCATATAGATTAAGCTATATTATTTGAATCCCAATCGGTTTAAAAAGAAAAACACACAAGTGTGCACTGTACAACATTCTGCACTTCGATTAAGTGCAGTAAAACTATCACATCAGCTCACAAATACACATAAAAACACATTCTTACTTACTTTTTAACAAACACACTCTGTAACAAATACATGTAAATACTGTTTGCACAAATTTAAATCAATTCCAAATCAACAGATTAACTCTCTTGCGAAAAATTGGTCACTGTTCAACCAGCCAAAGCATTGTTTCTTTTGCCAAAGCCAAAGAAAGAAACATGTTCATATTTCTATTTCTGTAACTGAACTGTTCCTACATTCCTCCTCACATAATTCCAATTAACATAGAATCTGAATACCAGAGTATTAATAGCACCTGTGAAATTCAGCTATTAAAAATGAACCAAAGTCCATCTGTATTGTTTCTACTTTGTGTGTCTGCACCTTATGAAAGCACCATTTAAAAAAAAATAACTCAGTTAATAACAGAACCATTAATTTGCATATTTGGGATCATGATGCCAACCAAAGAATGGAGATATTGGTGCCTCCCTCATGGGTGATCTGGTTGATTCGCCCACGAACGCAGTCCAAAGAAACATAGATGGCAGTACCATTCTGCACTTCGAATGAAGTTCTCAGCCCCACGCTGGCCCACTCACTACCTTCAGGCATATGTCCACCCACCTGCTGGGCCAAGGATGTGGCCTTACCTCCATCCTTACCTTGGCGGTAAAGGGTCAGCTTCACCACATTGCAGGAGTGGATCAGCTTTAGGTTGAGGGCCACACTGACCGTCCCAGCCTCAGAAAACACAAAGTTTCTCTGGGCATGTGCCTCACCTGAACCAGCTAGCCGCATTTGGTCTGTATTCGAGCTCATCTGCCTGAAGAGCAGGGGTTTATTTCGTACTGCCCCAGAGGGAAGACCTGTTCTTGAGACAGTGGCTGTGAATGTAGAGGAGACAGTGGTGGGGATCCAGATCAAGCTTAGCATACTAATCCCAGAAGTATCGCCAAAGTAGCGGACATTGCACTGAGATGGGGCAACAATCTCAAAATTGAGCCAGTCTTCTCTGTCTACCCTTGTGGCTCCAGAAAGAGTGATGGAAGTGTCCCTGTAGTTAACGCCAGACTTAAAGGAGCGTAGCACCTCCTGGTTAGTGCCATTTCGGTTGATGTAGGCAATCAATGAGAAACCTTCTCGAACACAAGCATGGCCCATGGAATAGATGGCCTGCTGGAGCACAAACTTCACAACGCCACTCTCCATGAAACGCACCCCGCGGCTGTCATGGGTCAGTGCCACTATGTAGGGATCAGAAACAGCGGCTATACGGAAGGTTGGGCGATGGTTACTCTGGTAATGAGCTGCTGTTGACATCTGAGCAGTCATGGCCACGGCGCCGGTGTCATGGGATAACCACAGCAAGCTGAACGAAGCCCCTCCAAGCTCATAGACTTGAATATCTTTACTCTGGTTGCAGTATTGGTTGGGACTCTTCAGCACGATTGTCAGTATATGACTGGGTTCCACTTCAACTGCTGCGCTTACAGTCACACCCTGGAAGAACTTTGTCTCTGGTTGCTCAATTCGAACCCCGCTAAGGTCTCGACCCTCCTCTTCACTGCCGTTTATCCGTATCCCGACCTGGAGAAAGTTCCTGCAGCTGTGCTTTAGTGCAAAGTTGTAGTCTATCCAGACCAGTCCATGTTGTTGGAGATTGAGGTAATCATCATGGTTGGTCAATAGGTTGTTTCCCTCTTTGCCACGAATATTAAGCTGTATCCCTGGATAGATGGAAGTACTCTTCGATTTTGTTGGTGGTATGGCAATCGAAGCAGCCCAAGACTGTGAGAGCATGTTCTCAGACACAGTTCCACATACAGCATCACTGGTGGAAGTGCAGGGAATACCAACAGGCTCACCATCACAGTCTGAACAAGCTTGGCACTCCTGAAGTTCCTGATTGTAGAAGTACTCATGGCCGCACAGCCCTGTGGAAATCTCCCTCTCAGAGACACCAAGACAACGAAACCCTCCTGATGAACAAAACAAAAAATAAGCTTGGTGAATCCCAGTAAGAGACCATTTGAAGGCAGACATTGCATCATGTTTTTATTTTGCTTACCTGGGGTATTAAGACATTTTACTCGCTCCCCACACAAGCTTGGTAATTCAAGGCATTCATCCCTGTCCTGTTGATAGATATTTGTTACTCAAAGACATGTTAAAGATTAACACATACACCTTTGCTTGCTCTTTACTGAAATCTTATGTATTGCATGCATAATGCAATTTCTGCCACAGTGTCACCTGGCACATCCTATCAGCAGTGGGCGAGCACTGTGACACCAGGAAGAATCCAGGGGGACACATAGTACACCTTTCACACTGCGGTGGATCCTTTTGTAAGTCACAGTATTCCTCAGGTCCACAAGCAATTCGACAGCCCAACAATGGACGCCCTGCGTCCCCAACAACATTCATCACTTTGGCGTCCACATCTACCTTATGCACAGCATAGGACTTTTGCAGGTGGCTACGTGCTTGGCTCTGTAGATCGGCCAGGTGACTTTCGAAATGGCTTTGCAGTTCTCCTTGCAGACCTTGGAAAGAGACTTGCTTGACCGTCTCAGAAAGCAGACCGTACTGAGCCTTCACCACATCCATCTGCTCGAACATGCGGCGCTGCTGGGAGAGAATCTCACGCTGCTGGGAAAGGAGGGCTCCCTGCTGTTCCACCAGCCTCTGCTGCAGATCCCGGATAACCACTTGCTGAGCTCTCAAAGCCTCCACCAGCTTCTCTTGTCCCTTTGCCAGCTGTAGGTGTAGGATAAGTGCGTCCTCGGCAGGGACCTCATTCTCTCCTTGTGAAAGAACGAAACAGACAAGACTAAGTGGCAATAACTCAAAAAGTGTATGATAAGCTTTAAAAGTGCACTATGCAGGATTGTCAGAAAAACATCAAAATAAAAGTATAGACTCAAAAACAATGCCTCTCAATCATTACTTATGATCCATTAGAAATGTGTGACGGTGTTTGTGTCTGCAGTAATACTGTGCTTAGGATGTTTCTGGGCTGCATCCTTTGGCTCAGCCAATAACGATGCGCGGCACAGTCGAGGGTGGGACTTTAATGTGTCTGTCTGAAGCTCGGGAAGCTTCCCTAAACTCTTCTGTCTCGACACAAAACAATTCGCCAATGTTTCTATTGCCTTTTTGACTGTTGTCTGAAACTCTACAGATTACTAAGTTTTGTAATTATGTTTTTATGATGACTACTAATTTTATTTATTAGCGAGCTAGACTGAAGATGGCTAAATATACACAAAAAATGCTATTTATGCATAATAAACACAATATTTGAGAAAATATTTGCAAAATACCTCATCACTCATTTTCCCGCTGGTATTCTTTTGTGTCGGTTGGACTGCGTGCCTGCTATCATGTTGGGGAGAGGGCATTGTTTACTATTAGAACTAAAAATCCTCCAACGTGCACCATTAAGAATGACATGTACATTTCCATTAATAGTTACTCCTGTCCGTTCTACCTTATATTTCGATATAAAAATGATTATTTGCAAGTAATTAGAGACATACAGTTTAAATGGCTCTTGCTTTGATGCAATTTTGTGTGAACTGAGAAAATGGTTATCTAAACAAGTAATTAGTAAATTAGTAAAGTCAACAGCTTTTTGATATGTGAATGTCAAAGCAATTTCATTGCATAATTTTACAACCAAGCACTATTTTTTTCTGTGCTAGAACTATTTAAATCAAATGGAAATGGATCAAAGAAGTCTGCAATTTCTTGACAGTTGACTGCCAGCAGTTCTGCAGCTCTACAACACTGTGTAGCCAAGCAGATGTGTGTTTTTGCAATAATAGTTCTTGGGCCAGCTGTCAAATTCCCATATTCATTGATGTATGGAAATACCAGCAGTGATGTGAAAATCAAATAAACTATTATGGAGCCTGATAGTTTGTGTACACTCCCCACCCTGCAGCATGCCTCTCATATTGTTCAAGGGCAACAGAGATAATTCCTCTGGGATGTCTGTAAATTTATTCAAACGTCTCAAAAGCATTAAAAAGATGTGTAATTTGTGTAGTTTGTATTATACTTCTAGACAATTACATCTATAGATAATAATTCTGAAAAAAGCAGTGTGGGGCACCAAGGTTAAGTGATAATATGAAAAAAAAGTGATAGTATGGAATTTCAAAAAAGAAAATCCCAAATGTTGTTAGGGGCTTTGCAAGATTGTGATATAATTATCAAATAAATTAAACCATTAGTTTTTTTTATTATTATTAATTTAGGGGGGGGGGGGGGGTAAATTGTAAATTTACAATTTACAATTGTAAATTGTAAAATTTACAAATTTATAATTTGTAAAACTAACATAATTAGGTGAATACAAAGGTTGGAAGCTTTATATCATAGTACTGACTGAATGATTACCATTTTGATTAAGTATGCAATTTCCACACCCCAGGGTTCTTTGAAGAATACCATGGTATTACCAGTAGCCTACATTAACAAAAGAAAACTAAATCTGCGCAGAACCGAACAGATCAAAAGTGGAAAAAGTAATTAATATGTCTTATTCCATGTTTCAAAATAATACCAAGGAAATACCATGTTCATCAGAGCATATGGTATTACCATGGTACTTTTTGTAAAGTAACAAAACATAATTTTAGCTTTACAGTAGCTTACTCTATTTGATTAAGTGTTACGTTAGATGCTTTCATTTAAAAAGTGCAGAACAGCTGGAACCACTGTTTCAATTCACCTGGTTTGATGTCACACGTGAGTTGAACTCCCAGAGGAGCCCCGACCTCTGATGCGGGATATCCAATGTCCGGAAATTCCCCCAGAAACTGAGCGGCTCTGTCTGCCACATGGATGAGGGTTGGTTGGCTGGGCTCGGGTACACACCCGTCTCCAGCACAGGGTCTCGATCGGGGCTTCTGTCGTATCCTCAGAGGCAGACGGCACTCAATTCCTTTACATTCCCCCGTGTCGTTCGCAACATGATCTGGTATTTGAGGCGAAACGCAATCTGCGCACACAGGATCAAACACTCCAGTCACGCGCGTCTGGACGGTTTCCCTTGTCTGGTCTCCAGACCGCCCGCGCTGGGACAAAAACGTAGCGTGATGTTCCGATGAAAAGCTGAAGGGAGCATGATGTTGATTTATTGATCTGCTCTGTGTTGTCCGACTGTGTTGTCGCGGAGGTCTGGGCGATCTGCCTCCCGGACAGTGTGATCCGGAGCAGGGTCTGGCGTCTCCAGAGTCCACCGAGCGCGCGGAGCGGAACGTGCATAATACATAAACCAGCAGCAATAGTGTCTTTTTGGATGATGACATTGTTAATTCATTTATCTACTAACATAAAACCCAACAGTTATGACTCAAGCGGGAAAACGCGTTTAAAAGAGTTAATTGAACTGAAAGAAAATAGGCTACGTCAACAACTGTATGTTTTGAAACATAATTTTAAATCTGCAGATAAACTCTTTAAACAGTGAAATTATATTACCTGCAGCTGCCTTCTGTTGGAATGTCAGTTAAGATATAAACAGCAGGAGGTGAGCATCTCTCCTTTGCAGCAGTGTGTGTGTGAGCCACTCTAAACACTTTTCTGAAGGACAATGTTATAGGCTGTGTCTCAAAAAACAGTGAGCTCCCTATCTAGGTAACATTTCTTTGGGCATCCTATGTAGGCTACATGTAGGCACCATAGATGTGTGAAGTTTTTCTAAGAATCATCATTTTATGCAGCATTGCGTTATTGTTTACATGATGCATTTTTGATCATCACAAGAGTTTTGATCATTTGTATGTGCACATGCAATATTTTTGAGCTACAAATGTGCATTTACATAGTTCTTGGGCAATGTAAGCAGCAGTTTTGGGCATCATCGTCCCATGCTGCATTTTTGAACAAATTAGGAATGTATGATGCCCACAAATGCTGTTTAAGAATGAAGCTCAATTTAATTTGAGGCAGTCATTCTCCTCCAGAAACGTTTAGAAAAATCCTGCGCACACATGATGCCCAAAACAAACAAATGTGTGCCAAAATATGCTCTTTGTGCCAAGTAGGCTCAAAATTGCTGCATGCATAATGTTCAAATAATCCTTTATGCACATATGATGTCCATAAATGCTCCATGTGTGCCTATAATGAGGCATGTGTGCCTATAATGAGTGCCCAATAATGCTGCACACACCAACAATGTCCCAAAACGGCTGTATCCGCAAATCATGACCAAAAATGCTGTCTAGTTAGGGGGCTTGCTAGGTTTCGGCACACAGCCCGTATGTGACATTCCAAAGACTTAATTAGCATCAGGTTTCCCCAGCCTGAGTTTAACCCCTCACTCTCCCTGACTTTCATCTGTTTTTCCTCCTTTGATGTTTATTTTCCCTTTTATTTGCTATGTTGTACAATATTCCACTTGACACTTTTAACGCCAAAATACTGGGCTACAAATAAGGAGCTATTACTGAAAAAGGCTGTCTAGACAACAAAAAAGGTCTGGTATTTTTCCCTTGTGAAAAAGAAGTACATTTTAGCATACTTTTAAAAGGGCATTTAATACGCAAAAAATATTAGTTCAAGAAATACTTAAGTACAAACTGTTTGCAATGTTTTTGGACACTTAATTGCATGTACAATTACATGAAAATGTATTTTATATTAAATGCAATTAGTTGAACTTTTGAGTCCTTTTTGACCCACCTAGGACTAAGTATATCTTTATAAGTAAATTTCATAATTAATTATGTTGTCTCTGAAATGGGGTTAGTCTGCAGAATGTACAACAAGCATTTATGGTTAAAAAAATGTATTATTACAAAGTGCCCTTTTTAAAAAGGCTTGAAAGTGTACTCTCTGAAACCTAAGTGGTCTTTTACAGTATGTCATTATTATTATATTAACTGCAAGTAGGCCAATAATATATATATATATATATATATATATATATATATATATATATATATACTGTATATACTGTATATACTTTTAAGATTTAAAATACATTGTGGGTGCACATTTAAGGGTTTGCCAAGCTCTTCCTATGTTTAAGCTAAATATATCCTCCAATATAGGGATATGATGCAGACAGGAATTCAGTGGCTGTAGTGCAAGGTTTTAATAGAGGCGTCTTCATGATGGAAAGTTGTGTTACGACCAATGTCACCTTTGTTTGTGGTCATGTCAGTTTTTTTAAAGATACACAGGCTTTTGATTGTTTAAACAGCTGTTGTCTGTCATTCAGAATCTGTCACGCAGAAGAAAAAGTCTTAAAGGGTCAGAGTTTATTTGCTAGAGTTCAGCCGGCCATGCTATACACACATTTGGAGAGGAGAGACGGGAATCCAGAGCTCTTGGTGTCTGATGATTAAAGAGCTTTCATTTGCATTTTCAAGGCTTTTTCATAGATCTTCTATGGGTGATGGTTAATTAAAATAAATATTCAAAAGCAAATAAAGCAAATAAAGCAAATGCTGTTATTGCTGGCTATAATGTTGTACTTAATATAACCAGTTTGCAATTAAGCAACAAATAAGACTAATAATGTATAAAATCAACTTCACATTTTTACTTTAAGACAAAGAGGGTTGTTTAAAAGACAATGTCTAAAAGTGCATGGCAAAATGGTTTATTATCATTATTTTACTCATTTACGAATGTTTAGCCATACCCTGTTAGCTGGTTTGATATTTCTACAAATTTAGCACCATTCCTTTGATGATTTTATCTCAGATAATTTCAGCAGAGGGTGCTATTTGTATCCTTGGACACATTTGCAGACAATATCAGGATTTAAAATGTGAAGTTTGAGTGTTTGACAGAGTGTTTGGCAGTGTTGAATAGTACAGACCTATACATTAAACCAGAATAATGAGTTAACTGTGGCCAATAATGTTTTTTTAAAGAGTGTATCCCCTTACACCTCACCATATGGACTTTTGGAGCCAATTGAGATCTATAGTGTACTTTCTTTATAAAGAGCTGAAGTGTGTCTGTTCACTGTCAGACCAGGTTGTGACCCTGTTATGAGCTAAGCCTTCACTTTATGCCAAATGTGCCCTCTCCAGCTGTTTATAGTGGTCTGTTTCAAATCACCGCTTATAAATGTAACAGAGGGGATATCATCTGTTATATGAGAATGAATATGCCTTTGTGATTGGAGTCACTGTCACGGTTCGTCAATCTACTGTTTCCTTCTTGTCTCGTGGCATTTGTTATTGTGTGTGTGTGTGTGGGCGTGGTCTCTGATCACTACCACTGATCAGTGGCGCCAGCTGCATATCATCTTCGGCGCCAGCTGCATCTGATCAGTGGTGCCTATATATACTCACTGTTTGTGTCTTGTCTTTGTCAGATCGTTTTGTGATGTGTTCTGGTGTTGTTCCTGTTTGATCTTCTCTCGTGGTCTGTGTTCCCGTGTTGGATTATTCGTCGTGTCTCTTCGTCTGGTGATCACCTTCACCTTCTTGATTTTGGATACACCTCATCATCTCTCATCACCATCAGTCCGGTTCCATCGAAGTCCCTGCGTCACTTGCCCGTCCATGTGAGTCGCTTTTGTGGATCTGAACCTGACTGTTGCTTTCTTAATAAACGTTATTATTTACCTGTTCTTGCCTTCTCTATGTTACTTAGCGTGACATAACGATCTGACCCTTATGGAGGCAGCAGGTGGATCCGAGATCAACCTCATTGATTTCATCACCAGCAGCATTAATCGTATGGATTCACAGGAGGAATGCATCGCGAACACGGGGCGGGCGGTACAAGCTTTAGTGACGCAGGTGTCCGAGCTCACTCAGCAGATACTACACCTGAGGAATCCCACTGCGCCGCCCTCGCCGCCGGTTCAACCTGCACCATCTGAGTCATCCTTCCAGTCGGAGCCTCGTCTTCCCATCCCGGAGGCCTACTCAGGTGAACCCAACTTCTGCAGAGCATTCATAACTAGGTGCTCTATGCACTTCTCGCTTCAACCCCGCATCTTCAACAGCGAGCGATCGAAGGTAGCCTTTGTTTTAACGCTGCTGACTGGGAGGGCGGCATTATGGGGAACGGCGGTGTGGGAGAACCAGGACCGCTGCTGCTCCCGTTCCAGGTACTCGCCGAAGAAATGAAGCGAGTGTTCGATCGGTCGATGGCGGGACGTGAGGCAGCCCGAGTCCTTGCCGATTTACACCAGGGAGACCGATCAGTGTCGGACTACTCCATCGAGTTTCGTACTCTGGCGGCCGAGTGCCAATGGAACGAGGAGGCTCAGTGGGACATGTTCCTGCGTGGGCTGGCTGACCGTGTCCAGAACGAGATCTACGCGCTGGATCTACCCACAAGCCTTAACGGGCTCATTGACCTGGTGCTCAGAGTGGACACACGTCTGGCCAGGATGGAATGTCGTGTTCTTCCAGTTCATTTCCCGGGAGGCACAGGGGATCCCAGAACCAGCGGCGGGGACACGGTCAGCCCTGTATTCGACCACGAGCCCATGCAGCTGGGTAGGGCTCGGCTTTCCCAGGAGGAGAAGGAGAGGCGGAGATCCCTCATATCAACGTCAACGCTCTTAATGGCCAAAGACTTTCCAACATTGCTCTCACCACCAGACCCATGACACTCACTACATCAGGCAATCATTCTGAAACCTTGTCATTTCTTCTCTTGGACTCACCCTTGGCACCTTTAGTCCTTGGTCATCCCTGGCTCACATTACATAATCCCCGAATAGACTGGCGTCAACACTCCATGACCGAGTGGGGCACTCAGTGTTATAAGTCTTGTCTTACGTCTGCTTGTCCGTCTGTACCTGTTTCTGTGTTTCAGGAGGAGACAGTGGATTTGCTTAACGTGCCCGTTGAGTACCTGGACCTGAAGGAAGTGTTCAGTAAGTCTTGTGCTGCTTCTCTCCCTCCGCACCGTCCCTACGACTGTGCTATAGATTTACTGCCAGGTAAGTCTCCGCCTAAGGACAAACTTTATTCGCTTTCTGTTCCAAAAAGGGAGGCTATGGAGAAATATATTTCTGATTCTCTAGCATCCAAATTCATCCGGCCTTCCTCTTCACCTGCGGGGGCGGGGTTCTTTTTTGTGGGCAAGAAGGATGGTTCTCTGCGACCTTGCATTGATAACGTGCAGCACGTCCGGCGAGTGCTTCAGTGGTTGCTAGAGAATGGGCTTTTTGTCAAGGCGGAGAAATGCGATTTTCATGCACAGTCTTATTCTTTTCTAGAATATATCGTATCGTCTGAGGGAGTGCGTATGGATCCTGATAAGGTTAAGGCTGTAGTGAAGTGGCCAAGTCCAGATTCCTGTAAGGCCCTACAGAGGTTTCTGGGGTTTGTTAACTTCTACATGCGTTTCATTCGCAATTTCAGCCAACTAGCCGCGCCTCTGACTGCCTTGACCTCCCCCAGAACTACGTTCAGGTGGTCCGATACAGCTGAGGCTATATTCGCCAAACTGAAAAGTCGCTTCGTTTCGGCTCCCATCTTGATAGCCCCTGATTCCTCACATCAGTTTGTGGTGGAGGTCGACGCGTCAGAGGTGGGGGTAGGCGCAGTTCTTTCCTGAAGCTCTTCCACAGACGACAAAATGCATCCGTGCGCGTTTTTTTTCCCATCGGTTGTCTCCCGCTGAACGTAACTATGACATTGGTAAGAGAGAGTTGTTGGCGGTCAAACTAGCGTTAGAGGAGTGGCGTCATTGGTTAGAAGGGTCGGGGGTACCTTTTATCGTCTGGACCGATCACAAGAACTTAAGATATATCAGCACTGCCAAAAGACTCAACTCCAGGCAGGCTCGGTGGGCTCTTTTTTCGGTCGTTTTGATTTTTCTCTATCGTACCGCCCGGGTTCCCGTGTTGGATTATTCGTGGTGTCTCTTCGTCTGTTGATCACCTTCACCTTCTGGATTTTGGATACACCTCATCATCTCTCATCACCATCAGTCCGGTTCCATCGAAGTCCCTGCGTCACTTGCCCGTCCCTGTGTGTCGCTTTTGTGGATCTGAACCTGACTGTTGCTTTCTTAATAAACATTATTATTTACCTGCTCTTGCCTTCTCTCCGTTATTTCGCATGACAGTCACACATTCAATAAGAGCACATTGACATTAACAGGGACTTGCAGAAATCCAACGGCAGAATTGGATATAAATAAAGCACATGCCCAATTGGACTGAATCACTAAACTCAACAGTGTTCACTTTTAAGTCGACATAAATTCAACGGTAACACTTTACAATAAAGTTTAATTTGGTAACATTAATTAACTACATTAGTTAAAATGAAATGACAATAAAAAAAATGTTAATATCAACATTTACTAATCAAAATTTGTATCTGCATGAATTAATGCATTGTTAACTAACATGAATATTAACATTTTTGTTAACAAAGTTTAATAAATGCTGTAAGGAAATATAGCTCATTGTTAGTTCATGTTTGTTAATGCATTAAATAATGTTAACAAATGAGACGTTGTCTAGTAAAGTGCTACAAAATCAAATTCAACCCTATTTACTTTCTTAATACACTTTTTTTTTGTGGACATAATATGTTCATATTATGATCATGTTCATATTATCGTCAGAATACATTTATTTATTTTTAAATTTTGTGTTCGCTTTAAGATGGGTCAACAAAATGTGTTTGACATTTACTACAAAAACTGCATGTCAGTAACTTATACAGTAAAACCAAAAGAATATGGCATTGTTTTGGTTTGTACCATAGTCTGCCTAAATTTTCGATTCTGATAAAACCGTTTAATGCACAGGTAGTTCCATGTCAGTTTAATTTCTCTCTCTCTCTCTCTCTCTCTCTCTCTCTCTCTCTCTCTCTATCTATCTCTCTCTCTCTCTCAATAACGAATTCAAATAAATGTTTTAATCTTATGCACTACTTTATTTTTGTGTCTCATTCAAAGCAGGCAGCATGCTAGATTTAATGTGCCATAACTGATGAAATTAACTGTCAAATATTGTGCTGCAAACATCTTTAACAGCTTTAAGTTGTCAATGATGGCAAATGACCATGGAAGTGGGATAATCCACAGCTAGCTGTGCATTAAACGATTTGCTTCCCATCGGGTGGTTCTTTGGCTACAGTCTTCCATTAAAATCACAGCTAGCCGTGGATTATCCCTTACGTATAGCCTACATCAAACATTCCTGGTCTCAGATGGTTTGGGTTCCTGTCAGTGTTGACTCGTGTCATGGAGGGTGGTCTGTTTTTCCTACAGAAGCTGGTGCGGGGCTTCTAAAGAAAATGAAAAGGCAGAATAAGACCACATAAAAAAAGTCCTTATAAGAGCAGATAATTGATAGCAAATGGTGATAGTTCCGTCCTCTTTATTTTAGGAAGAGTAAAGTTTGGATTGTTTTGTAGTTTTCCGAAATGAGTGCGTCTAATTAGTTACAATATAGTTTATGTATGGCATCACTGTGAAATCCCACTTTTGGAACCTTTATTTTTTTTATGCTAGTATTAGCATATACGTATTATAATTTTTTTGTATATGCTAGTGCATTCCTAAAAGTTAACAAAAAATGGCCTAATTAATATAATATATTTATTAAAGTAGCCTGCTTTCCCAACTTCAGTAGGAAATATGTCAACAATGGAAAGAAAACGATACTCGGTTACTAACGTAACCTCGGTTCTCTTTAGAAGAGGGAACGAGTATTGCGTAAGCTAGCTTAAGCTACGGGTAACCGTGTAAATGTGGACTGAGAGGCCCAGCCTGCCGCCTCACAAATGTCATGAATGGAAATTCTGCTGGACCAAGCCCACAACGAGGCCACGCCTCTGGTGGAATGCGCCCTGATGCCCAGGGGGCATTGCAGACCTTTAGACTTATAAGCAGATGTCATAGTTTGCACTATCCATCTGGACAGGCTCTGTTTCACGGCGGCGAGACCCTTGGTGCGCCCACCGAACGAGACAAAGAGCTGTTCCGAGCGCCTGAAAGAGGCGGAGCGCATAATGTAAATCCTCAGCGCCCTGACGGGGCAGAGGAGATTCACATTACCCTCACTATCGGACACTGGCAGAGCCGAAAGAGAAATGACCTGCGCTCTGAAGGGGGTGCCCAATATTTTAGGGACATAACCATGTCTTGGCTTGAGGATGACTTTAGAGTAATTTGGCCCGAACTCAAGACACGCAGCGCTAACAGATAGCGCATGTAGATCCCCCACACGTTTAACTGATGACAGAGCTGTCAGGAAAACGGTTTTGAGCGAGAGGTACTTTAGGTCCACGGAGTCTAATGGTTCAAAGGGGCAAGCTTTCAGGGCCTCTAGGACCAGTGAAAGATCCCACATGGGAACCGAGAGGGGGTCGCAGGGGATTCATCCGTCTAGCTCCTCTAAGGAAGCGAATGACGACCTCGTTCCTTCCTATTTCCTACACTGCGACGGCCGCCACATAGACTTTAAGCGTGGATCTGCCCTTATCCAACAGCTCCGGAAGGAAGCTAAGCAACCCCGGGACCCCACACATTCGTGGGTCTAGATCTCCATCAGCGCACCATTTGGAGAACACCAACCATTTAGACGCGCAAAGCTGCCTCGTAGAGGGAGCTCTGGATTGCATAATCGTGTTCATCACTCCCTCTGGCAGTACAACGGGTATCCGTTGATCAACTATGCGTGCAGAGACCAGCGCTCTGGATGGGGATGCCAGATTGAGCCGCGGGCTTGAGAGAGGAGGTCTCTCCTCACTGGAATTGGCCAAGGGACTGTGTGGGACAGCTGCATCAGCTCCGGTAACCAAGTTTGATTCTCCCAGCGTGGGGCTATAAGGAGCACCGAGTGGCGCGTTTCCCTGATTCTCTTGATTACCTGTGGTAACAGAGAGACCGGAGGGAAAGGATAAAGTGGGAGGCTGGGCCAGATTTGGGCCAGCGCATCCCCGTTCTTTGAAAAGAACAGCGGGCAATGAGCGTTGTCTTTTGACGCAAACAGGTCGACTTTCGCTTTGCCGAAGAGGCGCCACAGTAACTGGACTGTCTGGGGGTGCAGGGACCATTCCCCTGGTGGAATGTGGTTCCTGGACAGTTTGTCTGGACCGTCGTTCAAGTGGCCTGGCACATGCGTGGCTCTCAGCGAGCGCAGGCGGCCCTGAGACCATATGAGAAGGTGTTCCGTCAGATGGCAGAGGTTTCTGGATCTGACGCCGCCCTGATGGTTTATGTAGGACACCACAGACATGTTGTCTGAGCGGACCAGTACATGGTGGTCCTGTATGAACAGGAGGAAGCGTTTGAGCGCATTCTCGACTGCTATCATTTCCAGACAGTTTATGTGGAAGCGTTTCTCTTGGTCTGACCACATGCCAAAGGCCAGTCTGCCCTCGAAAACGGCAGCCCAACCCAGGTTGGAGGCGTCCATCGAGATGACCAATCGGTGTGAAACAGCCCCCATTGTCACTCCACGCTGGTACCAGTCGGCCACTAACCAGGGCTTCAGAGCCGAAACGCAGCTCTGAGTCACTCTGATTCGTCTGTGGCCTGAAACCCAAGCCCGGTGAGGCACTTGGGTGTTCAGCCAACGTTGTAGCGGGCGCATGCGGAGCAGGCCCAGCTGAAGCACAGCCGCAGCTGATGCCATACAGCCTAGCATCCTCTGGAATGCCTTCAGAGGTATAATGCTGCCTTTCTGGAAAAACGCGGCTAGCTGTTGAACACGGCGCACGCGCTGTGTCGATAAACGGGCCGTCATAGCCACAGAGTCCAGTTCTATTCCTGAACTGACTGACTGGGCAGAAATGAGCTCTTGGTCCAGTTGACCGTGAGACCCAAGCTTTCCAGATGGCTGAGAAGCACAGCTCTGTGAGATAACAGTTCCATCTCTGACTGGGCTAAAATCAGCCAATCGTCCAAATAGCTCGCCGCGCTGCGCGGGCTCGGGAAACTGTACGGGAGGCGTGAGCGGAGCGCACGCTCTCTGATCTCAGTAACGGCGGCTCGCTGACAGCTGTAACCGCCTGTACCACTTGATATGACCCGATTATTGGGAATGGGGAACATTTCGTGGCGATATTTATTGCGAGTGGAGCCTGGGGAAAACTGTTTGTCAGTAAGCGTGAGCGCTCGTGGGCGGTCACGTGACTTACGTTCATAACATGGCCGCTGTGAGGCTGTTGCCGTGTAACAGAGCGTGCAGCGAGTAGGTGTGAGCCCAATTTGTGGGCACATTCTCTACATCTAAAACTTGAGCGGCATTTGCCAGCTTTATGAGAGTGGGCTCTGTGAGCATGTGAGATACATGGGGCATAGTGTTTACATGTAGGGGTGAGCACTGACTTTAAAACACACTCGGCGTGAGCCGGATAACCAGAATGTATACTATTTCTGAGATTTCTCTGGGTCGCCGTGAAAACGGCGTTTGTGTGCAGGCGAGCGGGCTGTGTCGCCGACTCTTTGGCTGCTATTTATGTCTGCAGTAGCCTTCACTGAGGGGACTGACAGGACTAGATGCTTTGACGGTGGTCCGGCCGCAGCGAGACCAGCGCGTCTTTTCCTTACCCGGGCTTCAGCACAACCTTGGGTCGGGGTCCCCGGGGGGGGGAGGCGGCCTGCGTACCGGAGGAGCGTGATCTAGGGCGGCCGCCCTGTCAATGCTGCGGAGGCTGAGGCTGGGCTGGGTGCTAGCTAGCCTGTCGTGCAGGCGGCTGACGTCGGCGGCTTCCAGAAGAGCTAGCGCGTCGCGGCAGGAAAAGGTTCATGGCCTGTGTGGTCCTCTGCACTTCGGAGAAACGGTCGACGATCCCGTTCACCGCTGGGCTAAAGAGACCGGAAGGGGAGAGCGGCGCGTCGGAAACACGGACCGCTCAGCCTCCCCATGTCCGCCAGCATCAGCCAGAGATGCCTCTCTGTGACGGTGAGCGAGGCCATCCATCTGCCCATCGCCTGTGCTGCAGATTTCGTAGCACGACGGGAGAGATCCGTCGCGCTCCTCAAATCCATAATGGGGCCGGGTCCTTGCTTTTCTCGTTCCACTCACGGAGGAGATCAGCCTGAAGGATTTGAAGCACGGTGATCGAGTGCAGAAGCAGCTTGTCCGGCGAAAGCGCGGCCAACAAGGGCTGAGATGCGCAGATGCTGCACTGCGTTGACAATAAATACAAAATTAAGGATAATTTTTGGCTTCAATATCTCGAGCAAAGATGACTTTACCCGTAGCGTAAGCTAGCTTACGCAATACGAGAGAACCTCTCATAAGAGAACTTCACTCTTCTGATAAGAAGTGTATATGCATTGCAGCATCTTTTCTCACCTCTTTCTGAAACGGTTTGATAAAGGAACCCCTCCTTTCTCAGAGCCTCTGGTCTACAGCTTACAGCACATGTTGGAAACTGTTACTAGCTGAACTTCAGCTCCAATGTTCCTCAGCACTTGATACACATAGTAATGTGAACAGTAACAATGGCCTGATTTTACCGCATAATGTACATTCGAGCCCGAGTCCTCGTCCTTTCGAAGTGCATGTAAAGTGAATTATGCAACTTTGTTATAAGCCTTTGTAGGTTTCTGCAGGAAGTAAGACTGGAATTACTGACGACTCGTTTCAGAAGTTCACAATCGATTCTTTCTTTTGGGAGACAATAACTCCATTTATCGTGTACTTTGATCTTACAGCTATTACACACGTGATGAAAAGCCCGATCAAAGGGGCATTTAAGAAAAAATACTCAGTGCACCTTTAACTTTAATATTTATTCAGACATGCAACTGGGTTCACAACAAATATCCCAAGTTCATATAGCAAGTCCAGGTTTACAAAACTACATAGCTTCATTGAAACATCTATCATTACATGTTTACATGTTATGAAAAAAGCAAACATGCATAACAATGGCATAAATCATTAACAGAGAGAAATGCTTATTAATCATTCACCAATATGTAATCTTAGGAGAAATAATAAACTAGCACTGGTTGGCCTGTCTCGTACACAATCTCAGCTGTGCACTGGTGTGCCGCTGCTTTTCAGCGTCAGAAGGAATGCAGAGACAGGTTTAGACCTGAACTTCCGTGTGAGGCAGGAAGTAAGCGAACTGTCAGTGACTAACACAAGCATACAGCTCTCAGCGTTCTGCTGCATGGGTTGGGTGGTGTCCAACGTTAAACAGGAAAGAGAGGCATTTTACTGAAAACTTATTTATGACCACATCCACATCACCTACATATTTAAGCTGAAAGATAAACCAAGGTAAGTGATGTTTTTCCTCAAACAAATATGGTTGACAACTAAGACTAGGTTCAGTGTGTTTTTGATTTTGTTCAAATATACCTGTTACATTTAAAATAAAAGTTAACATGCTACAACAGGATGTTTTACATGTATTTTGAGATGTTGAGTCAATATATTGATTATTGATTAGGGTCCAGATATGAAGATGACATGGGCAGATTTGCTTCTGCTGATATGTTGTCTAATACGTTGGGACATAGGCTGATTTTCAATGCTTTGTGGAGAATATCCCAGACTGATTAATTGCAAATTAATTAATTATATTGTTGCGACTGGCCAGATATACTGGTATTGGAACAGCACAAATAACACCACACCCATATCAGTGTGAAATTATCATTTACTAAAAGACTACAACATGAATCAAATAGTTTTGGACTAGCCAATCTAGAAGTTGACAGATCAAAAAATCAAAATGGATTCTACTTAAAGCTCAGTAAGTTCCCAGTTTTGTTGTTTCATTACCTTAATAATCTTTAATCATACTTTTTTTATGTTAACCAATAGTCGTCCACAATTTTTTGAAACATCCAAGTTACAGAATCCAAACAATGTATGATGGACAAAATCAAGTCTTCCAGACATTGTTTTCATTGAATAGTGCGTTTACTTGGAAATATGTTACAGTATGGAAGTAAAGTGAGTTGGAAATGTCATTTCATGTTGACTTGAAGAATGGATGCTAAATGTAACATTTATTCAAGATTACAGTTTTAACTCTTGCTGTTTGGCTTGTCCAAAAACTAAATTATATCCTCAGCTATCTGGCGTCTCTATCAATAATTACTGTATGTCTGTCTCATTTGGAATAGCACATGCTGTCACTTCTCTAAATTAGCAAATAACAGTTTTGTACAATGGCCACTGAAGTAAGTTTGTTTCTGGACTGTTCTATCTCATCTACAGAAAAATATTCCATAAAAGTGAACTTCAGCATATGCAAATGTTTTAGCCTCAAAGCACATAAAGAGGTTTAGTATTTCAAGTACAACATCTCACATGTTAAAGTATACCAGCACTGTTACAGGAATCATAGAACGGCTCACCAGCTGAACTAAAACACTGCCCAAGTGTTTGAGGAAGAAACAAACAGGAGACTGCTTTTCTATCAGGTTACCCCAAAGCCAACAGTCTGTCTGGCTCTATAATGACTGTTTTCCTTAGACTCAAATAACTGCTAAAGAATGATAGCATCTCAGTGATTTTAAAAAGCATTACTGTGACAACATTAGCTGCTAGGCTATTCAGAGAACTGTGAATGAACAGTTAAGTTACTCTTTACTGAATCATGGAATGCTGTAAAAAAACATAGTCGAAACTAGAATTCAGTCCTTTGGTAAATGTTTGCAGCCTCAACAGTGACATTTAAATGTCAAAAAGTCCTGTACATGGCAAATATTTTGTCTGTTTATAAAGGATTCAACTTTTATTAATGTCTGCTAAAGCAAGCACCACTAGTAGGCCTACTATTAAATTAGACAATAGTAAACTCCAAAGTAAACTTTGGCAAACACTTTTCGTGTTACAGATATGAATGACACCTTAAATTGTTTGTTGAAGAAAGATGTACTATTCATTTAGTAAGTGATCAGACTTTCACATACTATTTTCACATGATACTAATATACTATTTCCTAATTTTTTTTTTTTAAAGCAAGCTGACATTCAGTACAACCCGTGTTTTTTATTTAGAATACATACAAATGTCATTTACGTTTGTTAAGAGATTTAAAGCATCGTTTTTGAAGACTGTGCATGTGCGTACATGCTCTATACTATGTAAGAACGAGCCTATGATTGAATCTGGAAATAAAGCAAAATAACAGAGAAAAATTTGAAATAGTCCTCAGTAATTTAAGAAAACATCTGGCGTTAATTCAGTCTCAAACAGTTTCATTAAAATAAGTTTTTACTCCACCACACGCGTGACATCATTAACCAACTTGGTTGAACGAACAATTTGCGACAATATAGTTTCGGGAAAAAGTCGTGACTAGCTAGTTGATTTCTCCAACGATGCATCATACTATGGTAGTGAAGCAGCGAGTACGGGAAACCCGGTAAACCAGTAGCCTACATTACCACCTAGCAACCAATGAAATAAAAGGCCACTTAGAGTGTATTAGAGAGTGTTTTCAAAGAGAATACACTTTCATGACTGTTTAACACACTTTTAAAAGGTGCACTTTGTAATAATATAAAATTTAAAGTTTTACTTTTTAAGTACATTTTAAATCATTAAGTTTAAATAATATTTTATTGTTCTTTAAAGTACACTTATTTTCATGTGTTGACCAACATACTAAAGTACATGTGAAGTACTTGATTATAATTTTAACTGTAGTGTCTCATTCAATTTTGTATTTAGAGTTTAACTTCATTGAAACTAAATTGAAACTTCATCAGTACATATGTGATGTACAAATTACAAATATATTTAAATACATGACATACAAGTTTCAATGGAAATGTCATTTAAGTATGTTTTAGTTAGTCACAAATGCTTATCAGTACATTTGACAGTTAACCTTAACCATATATTAAAGTAATTAAATAACATATAAAGATACTCTAAAGTTCAGCTTTCTGCATTTATTATAACTTTAAAATTTAATACATTTTCATTTAACTGCAAATAACAAGAAGATAAGAAACTTTCAGTTCACACTGAAGTATATTATTCTAAAGTATAGAGTTAATCAAATCAAACAGTTCCATCGACAAAATTGAGAAGTTTCAGGAGACAGAATTGCAGTATGACTATATTACTTCGTCGATATTTGATTTAAAACACATGCAATTGTGAAACAAAAGGAAACACTGAGCTAATTTCTTTTCCAGACCTGAAATCCTACAGAGATGCTCTTGATGTCGAAAATTATAGCTACCATAACACTTAACAAAACAAAAGAAAATCATTCTTGAAGTAGAAAAGAGCAGGATATTGCGCTGCATATAGAATGCCTGACCTCATCTCCTCAAACATTTCAGTTAAATAAAGATTTACTCTGACACAAGGTGCCAAGTTCTGCCAACTTGACTTTTTTATTTCTTCCTGTTGTGGCACATCAAATCTACGTAGCATAAATCAAACAAAACACATGTATGTTTTAACGTGAGCATGTATTGATGATATATTGATTCATGTAGTTGTCAATTGTTTGGAAAAAGAAACATAAGAGACATACGAGAAGCACCATATTGTAATAGCTAGATAGAGATAGAGAGTGTCATCTGTTTCCTGTTGGAAACTTAGATGCTTTCAACATCTTGTGAGGGGAAGTTGCTGTAACCACTTCCCCATGTGTAGCAGCACACAAACAGCTCCCTGATTGGCTGCATGGCAATGCTTCATTTAAACAAGAGCATTGTTCTATTCACAGGTGCTGTTGGTACAGACTCTCCACGCCTGGTTTGACATAGTATCAGTTGAAGAATGTATTTGTTTTTGAGGAGTATTGCAGCACTGCTCATTTTCGAATGAATATTCGTTTGTGTTGTATTGTGGTGTTTATTTCAAATCCAAATGCAAACTCGAAATAAACGGTATATATATATTTTAATTTTTATATAAAATAAAATTATTTCAGAATGAAAACAAATAAAGTAAATATTCTTAGATTAAATTTAAAAAAAACAAAGTAGATGAGTGAAGAATGTGAACAAACCTTGATGTTGGCTTGAGAAAGTTTGAAGTAGGCCTAATTAAAAAAGCTTGAAGTGTGAAATGATGGAGAGAGAGAGAGAGAGAGAGAGAGAGAGAGAGAGAGAGAGAGAGAGAGAGAGAGAGAGAGAGAGATTTGCTAGAGTTGCTAGGGTGTTTCTATGTGGTTGCTAGGCTACTCTTGGTGGTTGCTAAAGGGGTTTCTATGTGGCTGCTAGGGTATTTAAGGTGGTTGATAGGGTGTTGCTACGTGGTTGCTAATATTCTGGGTGGTTGCTAGGGTGTTAATCTAACTTAACATAACTAAACTTTTACATTTTCTGAAATAAATGTGAATGGTGCTTGTACCTCACCATGATATAAGGTGTGGTTGGTGGGCGCCAGGGTGTTCCTTAGTGTTTGGTAAGGTTTTTTGAGTGGGTTTTGGCAAAGTGCTCTTTTATAATCAGCTTTTAATATGGATCGAATCCCTCCTTAAGTGTAATTCTATGTGATTTTTGTCCATTTTACTATCCACCAGAAGAAAAACTTACATCTCACTTAGAAAAGTACACCTCTTCTTGATTTGAGGAATTCTCAAATCAAGTTTAAAAATGTTAACGTGCATTAATTCAAAGCGGTTGAACAAATGATTTGCTGAATGCAGGAGAATAAGAAGGAAGTGGGAAAGAGTTGGGTAGTTTGGACCAAGATTACCGATACTGTTTGTCTTATTAAAGCTGAACTGCAGGCAGCTGGAATAATCACCAGAGAATTTACTGTAACAGATCTGTTCTTTAATCCTACTGGCTCATTAACATTAACTGTGAAAAAAGGAATGTTTATTATAGAACATGAACTGGTTCATGCAGTTACTGTAGCAACATTACAATAGAATGAAACAGAGAATGATCTCTTTGCATGTAAGTCATACTCTCTGTAATATTGTACAATCAGGCTGTACTAGGTGTCATGGGCAGGATTCTGCATGTCTTAGCAAAGAATGAATGTGTAAAAGAGTTATGCAAGCCATGCCTTTATCTCTAGCCTCTGGAGGGATATTGTGCAATGTTTAGCTTTGGGTTATGTTTTGTATGCACAGGTACTCCGCTCTATATTATCCATCACAAACTTGTCCGCTACTGTAACCAGTACTGTAAAATGACACCATCCAGTTGACCAATTCTACACAACAGTTACAAAAGTAGTTGAAGGCCAGATTATCCAGATGACAACATCCCTTGCTTACAAAAATACATTCTAAGACCGTTTTGCTAACGTTCTCATTAAGTTTTTGTAATGTTTTCTGAATGTTCAAAACGTCCAGTTAAATGTTTTAAAAACATTATTTCTTGGTTATGAAAATGTCTAGGAAACGTCTCGGTTACATATGGTAACCCTCGTTCCCTGAGGGAGGGAACGGAGACGTAGGTCATGACTGACCAATAGGAATCTCGCTAGAGAGGCCAATCTACTTCGAGTGAAACTAAAACAAGCCAATACACATTGGCGTGCAATCATTTGCATCAGCTGCGCGCCCTCGTTAGCGCGGGTATAAACGAGCAGCTGGTGCGATTGCACACTAGTTTTTTGCTGAGGAGCCAAGCCTGAGAAGCTGGCCGCCCCGGCGGGCGGCAGCGGATGTGGCGACGGGACCTACGTCTCCGTTCCCTCCCTCAGGGAACGAGGGTTACCATATGTAACCGAGACGTTCCCTATCGGTCAGTCACTACAACGTAGGTCATGACTGACCAATAGGAATCCCTACCAAAGCGCCACAGCCGCTGCACCCCATCCAGCGCCCCCGTGCAAGCCTCTACACCTTCTTGCCTGGAAGGACGATAGGCGGAGGCTTACACAGAGTGAGTCTGACACTGTTGTTCCGTAATAAACCATACAGTGAGATATTGGATAACACTGGGAAAGCGTGCCCTTTCTGTTTAGGAAGGAACGCTGCGGAAGCCACTTCTTCAAAGAGTTATGTGGAAATGCATATGGACTAGCCGAAGGCTGTACTGCATATGAAATAAAGGGTGACTTAGCCCAAGGGAAAGACACGGGCTTCCGATAGGAGCAGCCGTGGAATATACACATATGGGATCCCCGTAGGGTCACACAAATGGAACCCAGCCCAGATCCGGTTCTCAAGGATTCAGCGGATAAGGGCCTGGCGCCGGACGCTCCGCCAAGTCCGGGCCGAGGGGTTTTGGAGGACTCAACAGGTTTTACTCTGGAGCAATAAGGGTGCACAGTAGGGTGCAGCAAGCCGACAGAGCCAGACCTCTCAGTGCTTCTACCCGTCTAGGGTGAGAACACGGGAGGACACCGGCTCTACACGTAGGCTATAGTATCTAGCGAACGTGTTAGGTGTCGCCCAGCCCGCAGCTCTACAGATATCTGTTAGCGAGGAGCCACGTGCCAGCGCCCAGGAGGATGCAACGCCTCTCGTGGAGTGTGCATGCAACCTGAGCGGGCAGGGCACGCCTTGTGCTTGGTAAGCCAAGGCGATGGCATCCACTATCCAGTGGGCCATCCTCTGCTTGGAGACAGCCTTTCCCTTCTGCTGGCCTCCGTAACAGACAAAGAGCTGGTCTGAGGTCCTGACGCTTTGAGTTCTGTCCACGTACATACGCAGAGCGCGAACGGGACAGAGCAAAGCCAGGGCTGGGTCTGCCTCCTCCAAAGGCAGCGCTTGCAGGTTCACTACCTGGTCTTTGAAGGGAGTGGTAGGAACCTTGGGCACATAGCCAGGCCGGGGTCTTAGTACCACGTGGCTGCCACCCGGCCCGAACTCTAGGCACGATTCGTCGACCGAAAATGCGTGCAGGTCTCCTACCCTCTTGACAGAGGCCAGTGCAACCAGCAGCAAAGTTTTCATGGAAAGAAGCTTTAAGTCTACTGACTGCAGAGGCTCAAAGGGAACATCCTGAAGTGCTCGAAGCACCAGGGAAAGATCCCAAGAGGGTATGGAGGGGGGTCGAGGAGGATTTAATCGTCTCGCCCCCCTAAGAAACCTGACGACCAGGTCGTGCTTTCCCTCTGCTTTGCCATCTATGTGGTCGTGATAAGCTGAAATAGCGGCAGCATGTACTTTGAGGGTGGAGGGAGACAGTCTACGCTCCAACCCCTGCTGCAAGAAGGAAAGCACAGACCCTATCGGACATCTTCGGGGGTCTTCTCGGCGAGAAGAACACCACTTGACGAACAGGTTCCACTTCAGGGCGTAAACACGTCTCGTGGACGGCGCCCGTGCTGAAGTGATGGTGTTAAGTACCTCAGGGGGTAAGTCACCTAAAACCTCCGCGTCCCGTCCAGGGACCAGACATGGAGTTTCCAGAGGTCTGGACGCGGGTGCCATAGGGTGCCCCGTCTCTGAGTCAGAAGGTCCTTCCTCAGAGGAATGGGCCAGGGAGGGACTGTCACAAGGAGCATGAGTTCTGGGAACCAAGTCCGGGTGGGCCAATAGGGAGCCACCAGAAGGACCTGCTCCTCGTCCTCCCTGACTTTGCACAGTGTCTGCGCAAGTAGGCTCACTGGGGGAAACGCATATTTGCGAAGGCCCCGGGGCCAGCTGTGTGCCAGTGCATCCGTGCCGAGTGTTCCCTCGGTCAGGGAGTAAAACAGCTGGCAGTGGGAGGTCTCTGAGGAGGCAAACAGGTCTACCTGAGCCTCCCCGAACTCTCTCCAGATCAGCTGAACCGCCTGGGGGTGGAGTCGCCATTCTCCCGGGAGCACAGCTCGTGATAGCTCGTCGGCCACACGGTTTAGCAAGCCGGGGACATACATGGCTCGAAGCGACCTCAGATGCTTCTGACTCCAGAGGAGGAGATGGCGGGCGAGTTGCGACATGCGACGGGAGCGTAGACCACCTTGTCGGTTGATGTACGCAACGGTCGCAGTGTTGTCCGTACGGACCAGCACGTCCCTGCCCTGTAGCCGTCTTTTCAAGCGGGTCAGGGCGAGATGTACTGCTAGCAACTCGAGGCAGTTGATGTGCCAACGCAGTTGAGGGTCCGTCCACACCCCTGACACTGCATGCCCGTTGTACGTGGCACCCCAGCCGGTGGCAGAGGCATCTGTGAATACCACAGCATGCCTGGACACCTGTTCCAAGGGGACTCCTGCCCGCAGGAACGAGGGGTCTGACCACGGGCTGAAGGTCTGGCGGCACGCCGGTGTGATTGCCACCCGGTGAGTGCCATGACGCCACGCCCATCTCGGGACTCGGCCGTGAAGCCAGTGCTGAAGCGGTCTCATATGTAGCAGGCCGAGCGGGGATACCGCTGATGCTGCTGCCATATGCCCCAGGAGCCTCTGAAAGAGTTTCAGTGGGACCGCTGTCCTGCCCTTGAACGTGTTCAAGCAGTTCAGCACCGACTGAGCACGCTGCTCTGTGAGGCGCGCTGTCTGGGCGACCGAATCCAACTCCATACCGAGAAAAGAGATCCTCTGCACAGGGGAGAGTTTGCTCTTTTCCCAGTTGACCTGAAGACCCAACTGGCTGTTGTGCCTGAGCACTAGGTCCCTGTGTTCGCATAGCTGATCTCGAGAGTGTGCTAGTATGAGCCAGTCGTCGAGATAGTTGAGGATGTGAACGCCCTGTTCTCTCATGGGAACAAGGGCCCCCTCCGTGACTTTCGTGAAGACACGGGGGGACAGGGACAGCCCGAAGGGTAGGACTTTGTACTGATATGCTCGACCCTCGAACGCAAAGCGCAGAAATGGCCTGTGTCGAGGAAGAATCGAGACATGAAAGTACGCGTCCTTCAGGTCGATCGCTGCAAACCAATCTTGGGGACGGATACATTCGAAAATGCGTCTCTGCGTGAGCATTTTGAACGGTAGCTTGTGGAGGCTCCGATTCAAAACTCGCAGATCCAAGATCGGTCGTAACCCACCACCTTTCTTGGGTACAATGAAGTAGGGACTGTAGTGCCCTGACCTCATATCGGCTGGAGGGACCGGCTCTATCGCATCCTTCGCCAGTAGGACTGCGATCTCCGCACGCAAGACAAGGGCATCGGCTGCTCTCACTGTAGTGGAGTGGATGGCCCGAAACTTGGGGGGACGCCGGGCGAACTGAATCGCATAGCCGAGCCTGATGGTTCGAATGAGCCAGCGAGACGGCCTGGGGAGCGCTAACCAGGCTCGCAGAGACCGTACAAGCAGGACCAAAGGGACCGTAGGCGTACCCGAGGTGGGGCAGCGAGGTGGAACAAAGGGACGCAGCTCGGGAGGCTCTCTCTGGGAGGCGGCCCGTAGCGGGGTCTGAGTGTGCTGTGCAGCACTTACCTGGTTCCACGGGGCAGGAGGTGCGGGAGGCGGCTCGATGGCGTTCTCGGACCGTACGCAGCTGCCGGCTGGCGATAGAAGAGGCGGATGAGAGTGGTGAGGATTCTGACCCCCCCACTACTCTCCGGGCCCTCTTCGGACCCAGAGATGATAGAAACTGCTCTTTTATTGAAAATTTGGGTACCGCTGGTTTTAAGGCCAGCGGCGGAACACAAACAAAACGAAACAAAGGATTTTCCACCCGGCCCTCTTCCGGGGGAGGGAGCGATGCAGTCATCGTCTCCTGGAGAGCAGTCCCTTCCACCTCTGGGTCACCCGTCCTAGGGCCGCTTACCTTTGGCTTTGCCGCCCCTCTTGGCGGGGGCCTGGACGGGCGGGGCGCCCTGCCTGCGACTGGCTCCACGGTGCCGCTTGGATGGAGGCTGCTGCTGCGGCGCGGGAGCAGGGGCAGACGCAGGCGGACGCCCACGGCGACGAGCAGACCGAGGAGCCGCGGGCGGTGGGGTGGAGGCAGCAGCTGACCGCCGCGGCAAGATGTGTCTAATGGCCTCAGTCTGCTTCTGTACAGCCGAGAACTGCTGGGCGAAGTTCTCGACCGCGTCGCCGAAGAGGCCGGTCTGGGACACGGGGGAGTTAAGGAACCTGATCTTGTCGGTCTCCCGCATGTCAGCCAGACACAGCCAGAGGTGGCGTTCCTGGACCACCAGTGTGGACATCGCACGACCCACTGACCGCGCAGTGACCTTCGTCGCACGGAGCGCGAGGTCAGTTGCGGCACGAAGTTCTTGGAGAACTTGTGGATCATGACCACCCTCGTGCAGGTCCTTCAGTGCCTTGGCCTGATGAACCTGCAACAACGCCATGGCGTGCATGGCAGAGGCAGCTTCCCCACAGGCCTTGTAAGCCTTGCCGGTCAGGTCCGACGAGTACTTACAAGCCCGGGAAGGAAGACACGGTTCTCCACGCCAAGTGGAGTTAGGGCACAGTTGCATAGCAACGGCCCGTTCCACTGGCGGGATACGCGTGTATCCCTTAGCTGCCCCGCCATCAAGGGTGGTGAGGGAGGAGGATCCACCGAGACGGTTTCTGGCAGTAAAAGGTGCCGTCCACGTCCCTGTGAGCTCCTCATGCACCTCCGGGAAGAAAGGCACTGGGGTGGGTTGCTGAGAACCAGCGCGCGCCACCCCGAGATACCAATCGTCCAACCTCGAGGGCTCGGGACACGGTGGAGGGTTCCACACGAGCCCGATCCTGTTGGCGGCCCGGGAAAGCATGGCCATCATCTCCGGGTCCGACTCGGGCACCGCTGGCACACCTGAAGGAGGCAGCGGCTCCGAGCCGTCGTCCGCGGAGAGGTCTGACCCACCCTCCGATGCAGCGATCGACATCTGGTCGTCGCAGGGAGCGCCGAACGAAACGACCGGTACACATCTCGAGGACGGTCCAGAACGTTCCGTTGGCAGCTCAACTGGTTGCGGAGCATGAGAGGAGTGAGGGTTCCTAGGGGGTTGGTTCCCCGAAGGAAGCGCGCTCACTGTAATCCTCAGGTCACCCGTGTCACTGCCCGAAGCAACCCGCGAAGGGGGGTTGGAACGAGGTGCAGGCACGGGGACTCCGCCCCTTTGCAGGAACGTGAGTCTCGACCTCAGCTCCGAGATGGTCATCTTCCCACAATGGGTACATGACTCATCCACGAACGCTGTCTGTGCGTGTTCGAGGCCCAGACACACAAGGCAGTGATCGTGACCATCCCGCGACCCCAGGTAACGACCGCATCCAGAAACACACAGATAGAATGTCATCTTGAAAAAGACGCAAACTATCTGTGTAAGCTCTTTTAGAGACTGCTCTCCTTGGTGCTGAAGCACGCAGGGGAACGGTCACAGCGAACACAGACAGGAATGTGCACCTGTCTGTGCGCGATTCTCTCTCGCTGGTCTTACCAGCCGTAAAAACGGCCGTTGAGCGCTTTAATCGCGCACCTTACCAGCCGTAAGAACGGCCGTTGAGCGCTTTAACCGCGCACCTTACCAGCCGTGAAAACAGCTTTTTTGTTTGCTCAGTTTTAAAACAACAAACAAAGAAGAGAGAGAGAGAAGAGAAAAAGACCGCTCGCGCTGTTGTGCCGTCACGCCCGCACCAAAGTGGAGAGATCCAGAAGAGGCTTGCTTTCAAATTCACTCTGTTCAGCATACGAAGTGCTTGGCTCCGAAGCAAAAAGCTAGTGTGCAATCGCACCAGCTGCTCGTTTATACCCGCGCTAACGAGGGCGCGCAGCTGATGCAAATGATTGCACGCCAATGTGTATTGGCTTGTTTTAGTTTCACTCGAAGTAGATTGGCCTCTCTAGCGAGATTCCTATTGGTCAGTCATGACCTACGTTGTAGTGACTGACCGATAGGGAACATTAATTTCTGCAAATATTATAGGTGTTACTTTTGTATGTTCTATGAACATTCTGAAACAAGAAGTAACATTTAAAAATGTTAGACGAACGAGTCTAAAACTTTTTTCAGAAAAAAAAGATAATATAGATAATATTTTTGTGGGAACATTTTAAGAACATTATTAAAGACCAGATAACATTTGAACAAACTGTCAGAATTCTGTTTTTGTTTCTTTCCCTTCAGTCTAGTTTATCCTTGATTGTTTCCTAGTTAGTCTCTTTGGTTACTGATTATGTTCAGCTGTCGTTCATTATGTTTCCCTTATTAACTCTGTGTATAAGTACTCCCAATTTTGTCCTGTTCCTTTTGGGTTATTGTCATTTCTTACATGTGGTTAATGTGTTTATTCTCCTGCGATTCTTCTGTGCAATTCTGTTCATGGATTAAAGACTGTTTCACGAAGACACTCCTTTGTGTTTGATTCAACCATACAAGGATGAGACCCTTGGAATGGATGACATTCTTGGACAGATGCTGCAGATAAGGGAGAAGCAGCGTCCCTTCGCAGAGTTTGTGGAGTATGCCTTATGGGTTTGCGGCGTAAGACGGCATCAACTCCGACTCCCCAGGACTTTCAACACTTTCAGGAGCCATCTGCCTGTCCGCTCCAGATATGGCTTGTCGTCCCAGACAGGAGATTCCCGGACAGCAAGATAAAACCACAGACCTGATGAAGACGCCTAAGCCCAGCATGAAACCAGAGCCTGAACCAGCAACTTCCACGGACCACGAGCATGAGCCCCCTCCAACCACAGAGTCAGATCCAGCCAAAGAGTTCATCCCAGAGCCAGTGCCAGTTGCCATATCCATCCCTAGGCTGGAGCATATTGCCAGGTCCATCACAAAGAAAGTGCCGTTTGGACAGTCCACCCCAGGGCCAGATGAGGATCACTGACTCATTGAATGTCCAGCTATGATTCAGGACAACCCAGTCCCGCCCGCCCATTAACCTTCCTTCCCCCTTTTTCCTGGATTATATGCTGGTTCCTTTCAGTCCCCTTGCACTGACCTGTCCCACTGGTACCTCGCAGCTCCTCGACTCTGTCCTCTGCGCTGACTCCTGCAAGCTCTTCGGCTCCGGCTCCTTCACCACCTGCATGGCTCTATGAAGTGGATCCCTGGCTACACCTCAGGCATACAGGCCCATTATTCCACCTCGACCTGTCAGCCCGTTAGCTCCACCGTGGTCTGCCATCACTCAGGCTCCACCGGGCACCCTCGTCTCTTCGGCTCCACATTGGTCTCGTCATCCTGGTTTTGCCTTAGACTTCCAGATCTCCAGCTGCGCCTCAGCAATCCACCCTGTCGGCTCCACCGGGTTCCTTCCATCTGGTTTCTCCTTGGTCCTCACTCCCTCGCCCTTTTCTGCCAAGCCCCCACCTCTGCCATGAAGGATTGGATTCAACCATACAACTGTGACATTCTATTAATTTTACTGGAAGAATGTGTTTTTTTAATAACTTTAAAATAACCTATCCAGAATGTTGGGGGAGTTCTGATGAGTTCAAATAAAGTTTTTTTTTAGGTCTGACAATAAATTGCTTCAAAAAAGGACTGCTGTGAACTTCACAACCTCAGTATTTGATAGCCTTCACTACTGTATGAAAATTAAATGTAGCAGACCCCTCCCGAATGACGGACAAAACTTTACTGATGTTGATGAAGTTTATTGAGTCCGTTTTCACTGCAAATATCACCTCATAAATCACCATAAGAGCTGAACAAAGGAAATACAAAAGCTCGCATTAACGACTCGTACAAACTCTCTCTCCGTTACACTACGAATAACATATAGCAAAATACATAAATAACAATAAACCATAAACAAATGTTAATACAGACCTTATGCCTTTTCCGGGGGGTGCTTATCACCGTTAAACATTAATAGCCTGCACAACTCCTACAACTGCGTGCACTCCCTTTACTTTCCTTCTATCCGTTTAGCCCCGAAGACCACAAAACCCGTCAAAATAAAAGTCCCTCCTTAATAAGACCTAAATACATTACCTAAACCTAATTTAAACTAACAGGACTATCAAAAAAGTATATAAAAACAAATTAGAAGAATTAACACATCAAAGTCTGTTACACTCCCACCAAATTATAAATGTAATATCAACATGCATAATTTTCAAGCATAAGTAATATCACTTTTCACTTATAAAGACCTTTGTGTGTGTTACCACGTAAAGTCCTTTTGAAGAGGTGTTCACTCCGATTCCAATAATAAGACCAACTTCTGAGCTGGCCTCTCTACTACTGAGACCTTGTTTAATCGTTCTCCTTTCTTGTTCCGTGTTTTGTCACCAAGTGTCAATGTGACTTTCCTTACTAACCCATCTTGGCTAGTTACAGTGTCTATGATCCGACCTAGTCTCCATACATTCCTTGGAAGGTTCTCATCCGTATCCATGACAACATCACCAATCTGAAAGTTCCTTTTTGGAGCATGCCAGCATTGTCTAGTAGCAATGTTGTGGAGATACTCCTTTTTCCATCTACTCCAGAATTGCTCAGTAAGGTACTGCACCCGTCTCCATCTCTTTCTCCCATAGAGATCTTCTCTTATGAACTTTCCTGGTGGTAGTAGGACTGTGGTGGCTTTCATAGTAACCAAATGGTTAGGTGTGAGTGGTTCCAAGCTCTTGGGGTCGTTCAAGTTATCCACTGTAAGAGGACAACTATTAACTATTGCCATGGCTTCATAAAACAATGTGCGCAGTGAAGCATCACTGAGCCTGCCTGATGCAAGGGAAGCTGTAGCATTAAGAACACTCCTAACAGTTTTGATTTGACGCTCCCATACACCACCTGCATGACTGGAGTGAGGGGGATTCAAAACAAAATCACACTGTTTATCTGCAAGAAAAGCAGTAAGCCTTTCGGGATCAAGTTGCTGTAATGCGGAGTTCAGTTCGTTCTTAGCACCGACGAAATTGGTACCTTGGTCGCATCTGATCTTCCGTACTGTGCCTCTGATAGCAATGAAGCATCGTAAACTGTTGATGAAAGCATCCGTGGACATATCCTCCAACATTTCTATATGAACGGCTCTTGAACAAAAGCAAGTTAGAAGCAGACCATACCTTTTGTGCTGTTTTCTTCCTTCTGTAGTCATGAAAGGACCGAAGCAATCCATACCACAATACACAAACGGTGGGGAAGACTCTACCCGTTCTGCAGGAAGATCACTCATCCGTTGTCCTTCAACAGATTTTCTCAACTTTCTACAAGGTACACAGTTGTGAATGTAAGATGTGACAGCTCTGTTCATTCCAGATATCCAATAGCCTGCAGATCTGATAGCATTAATCGTGAAACCTTTCCCTTGATGCTTTACACTTTCATGATAGTGTGCAATTATCAGCTTAGTTACATGATGCTCTCTGGGAAGAATCAGTGGGTGCTTGAACACATGAGTGCATGACGAGTGACTTAATCTTCCTCCCACCTTAATCATACCATCCGTATCTATGAAGGTGTCTAGATGATGAAGTCTGTTATGACCTGGAAGTTGTTTACCTTGAGTCAAGACATCCATTTCTTTCTGATACACTTGTTTCTGCACTCCTTTTAGAATCAAGCATCTTGCATGTTCTTGTTCACTCACAGATGCTGGTGAATTAGACTTATCCTTCTTGATCCTTCTCAGAAGATGTGCAATGGCCTTGACAGTATTAGACCAGGATGAAAACTTAGACAAACGGTCTACAAGATCTTTGCTTTCTGTGGTTTCTGTTCGAAACGTCTGAACTTTTCTAACTTCTGGATCACCTACTGGAAGTTCTGGTACAACATCTACACTCTGTATTTCTTTCTTCCACAGGAACGACGGACCTGAAAACCAGTTAGAAGAGAGCAATTCATTTATTGTTCTACCTCTTGAAGCATTGTCTGCAGGGTTATCATTCGTTGGGACGTACAGCCATTTTTTGGGTGCTGTGCTTTGACGTATCCTTTGAACTCTGTTAGCTACAAACGTATGAAAACGACGAGCATCATTATTTATGTATCCTAAGACCACTTTTGAGTCAGTCCAAAAGAATTCATCGACATTGGTGAGGTCAAGCTCTTCTCTCAGCATATTGCTCATTTTGACTGATACCACAGCTGCCGTCAACTCTAATCTTGGTATTGTAGTGATTTTTACAGGAGTAACCCGGGCTTTACCAATGAGGAAAGTGCAATGAATCTCATCCTTCTCACTGATCATTCTCAGATACGAACACTGACCGTAACCACAGGTACTTGCATCAGAGAAATGATGTATCTCTGTTTTCACAATTTTGCCGAAATTAGTAGGTACATAACATCGTGGTATGTTAACCATTTCCAGATTAACAAAATCATGCTGCCATTTCTCCCACCGTGGGCTGAGAGCAAGAGGCAGTGGATCATCCCAGCTTGTACCCTTGCGACACATTTCTTGTAAGATCCTCTTACCATTGAGAACATAAGGAGCTACAAAGCCCAAAGGATCATATATGGAGGCAACAGTTGACAATATGCCACGACGTGTTGTAGGTTGACCTTTTAATGGGATGTGGAATTTGAAGCTATCACTCTGTATGTTCCAGTGAATACCCAGAGCTCTCTCAAGTGGCATGTCATTGAAGGTAAGATCCTTTGTCTCAAAGTTTACAGCACGTTCTGATGCTGGTATGCTCTGCAGCACAGTGTTGTCATTAGACACAAATTTGTGAAGTCGAAGACCTCCTTTTGCACACAACTCTCGTGTCTCTTTTGTTAGCTGAATAGCCTGTTCCACTGTCTCTACGCTTGTGACTCCATCATCAACGTAAAAGTCTCTTATGATGAACTGGGCGGCTAATGAGTGTGACTGACAATGCTCACTGGCTAAATATCTTAGTCCATAATTTGCGCACCCAGGCGAAGAAACAGCACCGAAGAGATGAACTTTCATACGGTAATCTTGAAGCGGTGAATTTGTGTCTCCGTTCTGCCACCATAAGAAGCGCAAGTAGTCTCTGTCATTTTCCTGAACATGAAATTGGTGAAACATTTTTTCAATATCACATGTTACAGCTATAGGGTGTTTTCTGAACCTGACAAGGACTCCTGTGAGATTGTTTATCATGTCTGGCCCTGGTAACAAATGTTCGTTGAGACTTGTGCCTTTGAATTTAGCGGAACAATCAAACACAACACGTAGCTTGTCTGGCTTTTTCGGATGGTAAATGCCATGATGAGGTATGTACCACTTTTCACCATCAGCTCCATCATCAATCACTGTTTCTACATCACCTCTTTCAATGATATCATTCATGTACGCAATGTAGTCTTACTTGTATTTCTCATCTTTACAGAACTTTTTGTTCAAGTGATTGAATCTGACTTTGGCAAGCTCTCTGTTATCTGGTAAGTATGGACGTTGTTTAAACGGAAGTGGCATTTCATAATGTCCTTGAGCATTTCTCTTTATGCCTTCTTTGAGTTTGTCCAAAAACACAATATCATTCTGTGAAATTGTCTTGTCACCTACCGTGACATCTTTAAAGTCAGACTCGAGCACACGTATGGCATCCACAGGTGTAAGAGCTGGAATCTCTTTTGTGGCTATTCTGTGACAAAGACCAATTGCTGTGGATTCATGAATGCCTGGTGTGGAGCTGCCTACAATACTCCAACCTAAGTCAGTTAGAATAGCATAGGGTTCATCATCTTTACCTAGAATGACTTCTCTGGGAGCTAGCACTCTGGGGCAATTGTAACCAATCAGTAAACCTACTTCACAGCCGAGAAGAGGGGACATTTCCTTTGTGATTACCTTCAAGTGACTCCAGTTCTTTGCCGTTTCCTGCGTTGGTATGTGGTCACGATTGACAGGAATACACTCTTTGGTGTATAATGGAGGCAGATTGATATGTACTGATGAATTGTACCCTCTCACTTGAAGATCAGATATCCTTTTGCTATTAATGATCATACTGTCTCCCATCAGAGTAGTAAGTTTGAGTTTAATTGGATGAGCATCCACTTGCAGTACTTTACTCACTCCTTCATCAATGAAAGTGGTGTCACTTTGAGTGTCAAGCAAAGCATAGACAAGCTGTTCATTGGATGGATTTTGGATGGACGACACCCATACAGGTACAATCATAGATGTAATGACTGAACGACCTTCTCTTGTTACGTTACGTAAGTGATGTGGCATCCGTAATCTCATTCTCATGTGCACTGCTTACCGTTGGTTGCTTTCGGTTTCCATAATACTCGTAGTTGTAGTCATGAAGACTTGTGGGATGTTTCAATTTGCATACATCACATGTGTGGCGACGACGACATTCCTTAGCAAAGTGACCTGGTTTCATACATCCAAAACAGAGTTTGTTATCTTTGACATATGACCTTCTGTCTTTCAGAGACTTCTCCATGAATTTTCCTTTATACTTTCTGCCTCCGTCTGAAGCAGACTTTCAGAATCTGTATCTTCAATATCAATTTCCATAGTCAACTCACTTTTATGGCGTTTCATTGACCATCACGCTGATCCCATCAGCTGCACTCCGTTAACGATCGTCACGTTGCCCCCTTCACAAGCACGTGCGGCGGAGATCCGAACCAGCGAAGGTGAAGCTCTTACTGTAGCAGACCCCTCCTGAATGACGGACAAAACTTTTCTGATGTTGATGAAGTTTATTGAGTCCGTTTTCACTGCAAATATCACCTCATAAATCACCGTAAGAGCTGAACAAAGGAAATACAAAAGCTCGCATTAACGACTCGTACAAACTCTCTCTCCGTTACACTACGAATAACATATAGCAAAATACATAAATAACAATAAACCATAAACAAATGTTAATACAGACCTTATGCCTTTTCCGGGGGGTGCTTATCACCGTTAAACATTAATAGCCTGCACAACTCCTACAACTGCGTGCACTCCCTTTACTTTCCTTCTATCCGTTTAGCCCCGAAGACCACAAAACCCTTCAAAATAAAAGTCCCTCCTTAATAAGACCTAAATACATTACCTAAACCTAATTTAAACTAACAGGACTATCAAAAAAGTATATAAAAACAAATTAGAAGAATTAACACATCAAAGTCTGTTACATTAAATATGTTTAGACTGGTGTTTACAAATTGGGAAACAAAATCTAAAAGAAAACCATTTTACATTCAAAATATAAAAATATATTTTGATTCAGTCTGTTATTCACTGATGAAAAACTGATAACTGATTTGATGATGTTCAGGACTGAGAATGGTGACTCACAGCTTTATATAAAATAAAACAGACAGTCAGATGATGCGTTTGAAAACACATACACATGCATGCACGCATGTTTACTGGTACGTCATCACTTTACACAAGTTTGAAGCAGTGAGGGCCAATTTAATCTTAATCTGAGGGTCATGTAAAATTATTCTCACACCACTTTTGCACCACAGATCACCAATTCAAGAGCCCTATTCTAAGAAAAATAAGTATGGTACACTATACAGTAATGTCTGCCAGTCATGGCAAAATAAACAGATGAATGCAAAAGATGCATTTTCGAATTAATACTATCCTCCATAAGTAATTTTCGTTGTAGCATTTGAAGTCACAAGATAATGCCTCTATTGATATTAAAAAAGAGAGAGATAATACATATTGACATAAAAGTAGTACCGGTATGTTGCCAAGGATGACGATGAAAAAATCCAGTTTAGTAGTCATTATATGAAAATATTTGGTTAAACTTTATTACAAGGTGACATTTTTACACTGTAATTACACAATTAGTTACTGAGTAATGTTAATTAACTATATGTACTTCATAAAAGGGTTATGGTTTGGTTCAGAGTTGGTTACTTGTAATTATGCATATATTTGTTGTATTCTCGTATTTTCCATTCGCCACTTTAGAATTTAACCCAGCTATGACTACTTCAACGTCTGAGAACCTTGGAAATGTGAAAAGAAAGGGTCAATTTCTTATAAGAAACAGAATAATAAACAGAATTTATTAAAGTATTACATATGGACATGGTAATAAATAATAAATTAAATGAAAGTGAAAATGTATTTTGTAATTATATTTAATTAATGTGTTTGGTTTCTGGGCTTCAGTTACATTATTCACATCTTTAAACAGAGTTTTCCCCAATCCTGTTGTACGACTTGTTCTAAAGATGTTGAATTCTCATTGCCCAACTATTTCTGTTTTAGATGGACGACATTGATGCCATGTTCAGCGACATGCTGCAGGAGATGGATCTCCTAACGCAGGTACGTTTCCTATGGATACGTCTCATATCCTCCAGACAAACAACCTAGCTAAACAGTGCCATGTGTGCCTTTATGTGTTTCTTAAAGCAGAAGCAAAATAATAATAATAATAATAATGAAAACGGAAATAGCTTCATAAATAGTAACATTTCTAACATGAAGCTTTCCCCAAATTTTCATTTTATGTTTATGGTCACTTCAACAGAAGACAAAAGTTATCTCCCATTCAAACAATGGCAATGGTCATTTTTATTCAGTTCCAGTAATGAGATGTGATGACTTTGAAATGTACATACAGTATTTTCTCTTTATGGAATATTACTGATGACCTAAGTGTGAGCCAGCAGCTGCAAATAATTTGAACACAAAATAGGGAACAAAAGCACATAGATTATTACAGGGGTTGGACAATGAAACTGAAACACCAATACAGCATCAGTTTGTCTTGGGAATGACAGATACAAGTCCTGCTCTGTGACCAGAGGGATTTTGAGCCATTCCTCTTCCAGAACAGTGGCCGGGTCATTATGTGATGCTGGTGGAAGAAAATGTTTTTTTGCTCCTCCAAAATAACCTAAAGTGGCTCAAAAATATGTAGATCTGGAAACTGTGCAGGCCATGGGAGATGTTCAACTTCACTTTCATGTTTATTAAACCTTTCTTTCACAAGTCTTGGTGTGTGTATTGGTGCATTTTCATGCTGATACGCGGCACACCTTCAGGTTACAATGTTTGAACCATTAGGTCCATATGGTTCTCCAGAATGTTTCGGTCAACCCTGGCATTGACGCGCCCATCAAGCACATTAGGGAATTCCATGATAATCGCAGCCCAAACCACCACTGATCCATCGCCGTGCTTCACTCTGGGCAGACACAGTCTTAAACAGTGGGTGTTAAACCTCTTTGGGTCTTCTCCCCACCATATCTCCCATGGATGTGAGATAGACAGTGAAGGTGGACTCATCAGAGAACAATACATGTTTCACATTTTCCACAGCCCAATATTTGCACTGTTGGCACAAATGAAACGAGTGGCATGAGTGACCAAAGGTTTGGCTATAGCAGCCCGACCATGAATACTGACTCTGTGGGCCTCGAAACTAACAGTTACAGGTGCCCATTTAATTCTGCAGTGAGTTGGGCAGCTGTGGTTTAATGTTTTTTTAATACAACTCAGGTTAGTACCCGGACATCCCTTTCAGACAGCTTCCTCTTACATCGACAGTTACTCCTGTTGGATGTAGTTCATCCTACGTGATGGTATGCCGACATTTCTCTGGATACTATAGCTGAGCTCTCGATACACCAAAGACTTTCTGTCCTGTTCACAGATGAGCCAGAGAGATGCACACCAACAATTTGTCCTCTTATGAAATCTGAAATGTATCCCATTATGTTGTGTGGATTGCAATATTTTATGGACAGCTGTGCTATTGCTCTGCTAATTCAACCTTCACACTCTGCTTTTACTGATGGAATGTAAAGTCTGTAAAGATTAGTAACCAGGTTACGCATATCTAGTGTGAAACATCTCCAAAACCTGTATCTCACATCTACATGCTAATATGTTGACAGTTGCTTTGCTGTTATTTCTGTTATTTCAAAAATAGCTTCCATATCTATCATTTGTCTTGTTCCTCATTTGTCTTTTCACAGAGTTTGGGAGCAGAAGCTGAGTCTGCACCTTTGCCTTCCTCCTTTCCTCCCCCCCAGGAAATGAACTTTTCCATTGGTTTTACAGATTTGAATGGTAAACAATATTTCAAACTAATATTTTTCACCAGTGTCTGCTTTCTTAACACGTTATTCACCTGAAAGTCTCAATTCATCAACTGTGTTGAAAAATTTGTGAGAAAATAAGCGATTAATTAATCATTAAATTGCTTAAAACTATGTCTGAGGGAAGCTCAAATGTGCACAGATAGGGCTGTTTGAACTGAAGAATGTTTCTCTATGTTATGTCTGCAATCAAATTCTGAATAATCCACTTATTGACCTCACCAAGCTCAAAAGTTCAACTCTGTTGAACAAAAAGCACAACGATAAATCTTTACAGAAAAAAAAAGATTAACTGTAAATACACTGTAAAAAGTGGCTATTTAAAAAAAACTATTTCTATTTTTACCTGATTTAACCCATACATTTGTTTTGTTGGTATAAATGAATGTATATACTGTAGGTTTGTTCAGTGATGTTAAATAATATTTTTTGGCTTGAATCAATTCAGATAATTTAGATTAAATTAAATTAGGCAGTAAATATGTAGCTAATTATTTTTGTGATGCATTAATTGGGGGTACTAGTTTAGGATCACTGATACAGTATGATGTTATGATTTGGGGTGGACCTTCATGCTTACTTTTTTTTCGTTGCACATTCTCGTACAAATCACATTGTACAAATTCATACGAAACTGCCATCTCGCAATTACTGTACTGTAGTTACTGTAGATAGGATTGTAACTTATTGTTCCTCCCCCATCTTTGGATGCTCTGTATGTTGTCAAAAATGTGATGTTTTTGTTTCACATTGTTACCCTATATGTTTCTCTAAAGCATCCCTGCATGAGATGGAAGACAATGACTTAGATGCCTTGATGGCTGACCTGGTGGCAGATATCAGTGCCACGGAGGAAAAGTTTGCCACAGACAGAGATACGTCAAAGGGTTCAGCTCCATTTGCCCCAATACACACACAGCCTCAGAGTAACTTTGGCCTTCCAGTGTCAACTGACACCTCAAAACATGCAACTTCCTCCAACTCCATTGCACCTCCGCCCCCACCACCCGTCTCTAAACCATCAAAAGTAAGTATTATTCTGAATGGTCCGCACACCCACAGGCCTCATGTGATTAACACAACCTTAGTTGAAGGTTACAGGGTTTATTTTAAAACCAGGCCAAACAACAGATGTGAACTGATATAATGGAATTGAAGTGCAGCCAACGCTGTAAAACTGCATTAACTTTATGAAGTATGAACCCTATGAATGTCTACAATATCCATCTCTACTCTGCATGTAAAAAAAGCCCAACCATAAAATGTAATTACCCTCATGATTGCAATGTTAGCTCAGCCGGATATTCACTTAATGTTATTTTATGTCTAGCCCAGTGCTTGACGTAATGTACAACAGGAGACGGCATTCTAATGTAGATCAGCTCTGTTTCACAACCTTAAGTGTGATACCAACCTAGCAAGCACATTAAAGCATTACAGACATACTCCCGATGCAAATAATTCAGAATAATTATATTTTCTTCTTAGCTAGAATTGTATACATCTTTATTTGAATCATAGAATGCCTTGCAACATGCTATTACGAGAAGCGTATTAAAATTAGTACGGTAATTTATGAGGTTCCATTTCAGTTAAGATACACAATACTCTCTTACTATTGTCATTTTTAGATTTAATCTGTAGAATCAGAGTAAGCCTTGCATTTCCCATATGCAGAGCTTTTTGACGTCACATTGACTCCATGAAACCTTAATTAAGATCAGAATCAGATCACTCCAAAAATCATTGATATGTATTGTTATGTCTGTTAGGTAATTATCATTTTGTATCCCCCCAGGAAGAACAAGAGGAACAGATCAAAGCAGATAAAATCAAGCATGCTTTGGAGAAGTTAAAGGAGGCCAAAGTGAAAAAGGTAAGCGATGCAGTCATTTATATATATATATTTTTAAATCTTGAATGCACTTCAATGGTTTTAAGAATATTATTCAGTGCATTTCTAAAACAGCTGGAGACAAGAATGTAAGTCATTTAACTGCAAAAATATAGGTGCTTTTCATGGCATCGTTCAATGCTCTGCGGTAGTAATGTCTGTTAGGTGGTGTGGATGAGCAGACATCCACTATTTCTAAAACAGATCAATGTCAATGACATCATGGCATTCTAAAACATGGTATATATCTGTTGCACGCTTGTTCAGACATTTGTTCATGCACAACCTTACATAGAACATCCCTTAAAGGTGCTCTAAGCAATGTCAAAATATTTTTTGTCACCTACAGCAAACATCCCCTCACTATCCGCTAGCTGCCTGTCCCCTGAACACACTGTAAAAAAAACGCGGTCTCTGCAGACACCCCAGGCTCCACAAACGGCAACAAAAACAAACTGGGCTAACCCACACCACGAAACACAACAAACTGTTTCAGCCAATAACCGACAAGAAGGGTTTTGTTTGACAATACTTCGAATGTCAACAAGAAGTGATGTCACCCAACAGCGCTTAGAGCACCTTTAAAGGACTAGTTCACTCACTCCCACTTCATCCAAGATGTTCATGTCTTTCTTTCTTCAGCCGAAGACCGGAACATGCGTGACCTTTCAACGTGATTACGTAATGCGTGACGCATCACAGAGCGAGTAAAAGACGAGCATTTTTAGTATATATATATATATTTCTTTTTAGAAAATTACCTATCGTTTCGCAAGATAAGACCTTTATTCTTCGGCTAGGATCGTGTAGAATCGTGACGCTGCATTGAAACTACAATTTGGACCTTCAAACCCCTGTACCCCATTAAAGTCCACTATATGGAGAAAAATCCTGGAATGTTTTCCTCAAGAACCTTAATTTCTTTCAGACTAAACAAAGAAAGACAGGAAAATCTTGGATGACGTGGGGCAGAGTAAATTACCAGGAATTTTTAATTCTGAAGTGAACTTATCCTTTAAGAAAAATCCCACGACATCCTAGCCATCAATAAGAATAGGAAACTTGCACTGAGGTCAAATACTTCTCAGATGTTTCTCCTGAGAAAAGGAGAAACCCTAACCCATACCATAGTACCACAATTGTCTAATTAATTTGAAAGGAGATATCAACAATGTCTCAAATTGTATTCAGATTTGCTAAAGTCTACTATCAAGAGAACTCACACATTTCTAATCAAGATTGTTCCAAGTTCAATGTTGTAATACTGGAGACTAGATTCGGGCTCAACTCTTTTCAGGTCTCTGTTTTGACCAGGCTTGGTTTCGGTAATTGGAATATAATAAAAAAATATATATATATAATGTATTAGGCTGCTTTATATTGCTTTAATGCATTACTATTTTAACGTCATATTTCTACCCCATGCAGAGTGAATCCAGAATTTATATGTAGATGTCACTTCCGAAACTTTGCGGCACGCAACTGGCTGTTGGTCCTCTTAGCAGCATGAAAACAGTAGTTTTATTCAAATAGGCTGTAGACTCGAAAGTGAGCGAAGACTGTTCCCTTACAATTACTAAATACGCTGTCTCTTTGTCAGTTCATCCCAGTCTCACAAAGTTCCTTTATAATCAATGAAGCTGCCAACAATGCACAATTAATCTCTTACTTACACCGTGTCTACATTTTGTTTGTTAATGAGAAGTTTAGCGAGCCTGCATAACTAAGCATTGAATAAAAACGTTTTGAGTGGTGAGTGGATTCTGGCTAACTTAAACACCTCTCATTGGCCATAGCATTCAAGAGATCAACAACTATGTGGGTGATTAGATACATTGCTCACCGCAGCAAAAACACATTGTAAATAGATACATTTCATGTTCTCCAGAGCACAAACATGCACTGGAGCGTTTGCCAAATCTGGTTCACCAATATACTATTACACTAAAGTGCTCTTGCTTGCATTAGGGGTGCTTAGCACCCTCTAGCACCCCATAGAACCGGCCTTGGTTGTGATTCTGACTCAAGGGGCCAGTTGCGTAAACTTAGATGGTAAGTGAAGACTGTGTCTTAAGAACTAGTCTGACCTACTAGTAATAATTAGTCTAAGCAGTTTATGCAACTGGCCACTCTCTTGACTTGGAATCAACCTACTTCAGGTTTTGGTCTAGACTTGGACTCAACATTCTTCTGGTCTCTGTATTGATTTGGACTAAATTATTTTTCACTTCTTCGTCTTGACTCGGATTAGACCCCCTTTTGGTCTCTGTCTTGACTTGGACTTGACGCACTTCAGCTCTTGGTCTCGATTTGGACTTAACCATCTTCTGATCTCTGTCTTGACTCTGAATTTACCCTCTTCAGGTCTTGTTCTTCACTCTGACTCAACCCCCTTCAGATCTAGATCTTGATTTGGACTCGACTTTCTTCAGGTCTCTGTCTTGACTTTTGCTCAACCCTCTTAATGTCTCTGACTCAATCTACTCTTGACCTTGGCTCGAAATAGCTGATCTCAGCTACATAACAGTCCAAATTGTTGTTAGAAAATTGTTGTTAGAAGTGTATTTGGACATAACTGTCCAAATTGTTGTTAGAATCGTAGTATATGTCAATGACAAAATATGTGTCTATTTTTATGTCTTATAAGGAATATTAGGATAAACGTGTATCTCATGCAGCCTAAATGGCCTCTTCAGCAATAAAAGAACAAGCTTTGCAAAATAATTATTTCCACTTAGATATACTTTATTTTTTTACAATAAGCTGTCAGTTGCTTTCTTCTCAATAGATTGTAAAAAACAAAATAGTGTGTCATGGGTCAGCCTGCTCTAAAAAGTCTGGTTGTAGGCTACATGACCCACACTGACTTAATGTCATAGCTGAGTGATAAAGTTGGTTACTTAAAGTGCTCAAAGTGCACTGACTCACAACAATATGTTGTAATAATGGTTACAAGAATGGATTTAAAGTTGCAACTATAACTGCAACAATGTGAGACTTTAGAATGAGCTTAACTACTTTTAGCATGATTGCTGATATTCAATGTTGTCCTTCTGCAGTTCACATGCCATTATCAGAGCGTATCTGTCTATAAGACCATTCATATCTCTTTCTTCCAAACATCTGTGCATAGACCCTGTTGAAAACACAAGCATGGCTTTTCACCAGCATGTGATTATGCTGGTTTTCCCACCAGGCTTCAACTAGTTTGTTTAGCCAGAAGTTCCACTTTGCAGAATATTCTGGACAAGAACTGTACTTAAACTGGATGAAACCATCTGACCAACATACAATATAAAGCATCAAAACCAAATTTTGTTACACTGATAATGCTAATGATCATAAATCATGCCATGTTGTTATCCTATTAATTGAGTTTAACCTTGTGATTTATCATTTGTTGTGATAGCTGGTCGTTAAAGTGGAGATTATGGATGGCAGCTCAAAGACTCTGATGGTGGATGAGAGACAAACAGTCAGAGAGGTGATGGACAACCTGTTTGAGAAGACACACTGTGACTGCAATGTGGACTGGTGTGTGTGCGAGACCAACCCTGACTTACAGACTGGTGAGTATTATCCATATACACACACAAACACACACACACACACCTACATGTCCATGCAGTCGTCATCAGCTTTACCGGACTGGATTCTGAGAAAATGATGAAGTGTGTTTTCATTGGCATGCTGACAGGCAGGCTCCAGTGAGCTCACAGTACAAAGCTGATGTACCTCCATACACATTCACTCTCACACACCAAACGACAGATGGGTTTAATTTACTGTCCCAGACACTGTCACTCAACCTCCCTATCTTGAGGAAATACAGTCCTTATGATCGAAATCCCCCCTTACTCTTTCTCCATCTGCGGTGAGGCTTCATCTACAGCCATAATGTTTGCTGTCTGGTTGCCAAATTTTAGATGAATAGACTTAAAGAGACTGGATTTTTCTGGCTATTGCTATTCCATTTGTTTCCCTTATGAAAAAGAAGTGCACTTCATTTTATTGAATAGTGTACTCCAAACCGTGTAAAATATATTTTGAAAAACTCTACTTGGATATAATATACTATTATTGAAATACAAGGCCACTTCAGTGTACTTAAAGAGTGTACACTTTCATGACTATGTTTATTAATATACTTAACAAGTGCACTTTGGAATAATTTCAAATTAAAAGTTTTAATTTAAAGTCTTTTTAAAACAGTATGTTTTAATAATCTTTTGTCAAGAAGCATGATTTAAGCTTATTTCGGATGTACTGACTAACATACTAAAACACATGTAGGCCTACTATACTTGATAATAATTATCAAATATTTGATTATTGATTGATTTTGGATTTAAATATAATATATGCAAATATATTTAAGCCATGCAAGTTTCAATAGAAATGACATTCATACACTTTAGTCCTTAGCACTTAAGTCCTTAACGCTCAAAACTTTAGCTAATTGCGCTTAAAATTGTTTTAAACTAAAACACGTTTTCATTTAATTCTAAATAACATGCAATGGCATAAAATATTACATTTAGTTTGAACCTAAAGGGATAGTTCACCAAAATATGAAAATTCTGTCATAATTTTCTCACCGTCAAGTTGTTCCAGACCTGCATGAATTTCTTTCTTCTGCTGAACACAAAAGAAGATATTTTGAATAATATAGGGTAACCAAACAGTTTATGGATCCTTTCATAATATGGAAAAATAAAACTATAGGGTCTATAAACATCAACTGTTTATTTACACACATTCTTCAAAATAGTAAAAACTTCAATGAATTAAAAACATTATGATTAAAATGTACTTTTAAAGTAAAACTTTCAATTTGACATTATTATGACGTATAAAGTAAGAAAAAATTCATGAAAGTGTACTTTCTTTAACCCCTTCAGGCCTGAATTATGTTTCATGTTTCTGAAAAATATATAAGTAAATTTTCCCAGCTCATGAGGCTTCTATAAATAAGACCAAATGAAAATAATAATAAAAAATATTGGCTTTCATTGTAATTTTTTTTGTCCATTCCATTGGACGTCAGGTCAAAACAGGTGTACTTCCCAAAAATGTACCAACATGAAATAAATTAATAAACATAAAATTTGTTGGTCTATACTTTAAGCTTTTTCTCAAGGTCAAAAAATGTTCAGCAGTAAACCATTTCAACTTTAATTTTGAGGTTTTTGTTTTACAGATTGCACATTGTTTGTAACCAACTAAATGTCTTCGAATCAATCAATATGGTCATATTAAGGTCATTTTTTGTGTGCATCTTTGTTTTTTTAGATCAAAAACTAGAACATTATAACATTGCAACTTTAATTGAAAGGTTTTTGCTTTATAGATCGCACATTTGTTTATTCATAACAAAATAAACCTAGGAATCAATCAATGCATTGACGTTAGAGTCATTTCCTGTGTGCATCTTTGAAACAATTTCCTTGTTAATGGTTTTCTTGTATTTTTACAGTACATTACTGGCAGCACGGTTGCCAGCAAGTTACTGTATTTCGATTTCCTGTAAGTAACTGTAGTGTAATTCACTTTACAGTGCACAAGATCAGTACTGTAAATTACAAAATAGTACTTTACTGTATTTTTACTGTATTTCGTAATTTGGTCTACTTCTGCTGTAATTAATTATACGGCATTGTACTGTAATATCTATATTGATACATTACTGCTAAATATTATTGTAATTTTCAAAATAGTTACTAATAATGATAATATTATGTTATAATAATATAATATAGTTATTAGGAAAATATACAGTAGGAAAAAAATACTATGGAAGTCACCTGTCTTGTTACCGACATTCTTTAAAAGATCTTATTTTGTGTTCAGCAGAATAAAGAAACTCATACAGGTTTGGAACAACATAAGGGTGAGTGAGTGATGATGACAAATATAATTTTTTGTCAACAAAACAACAAAAATTAAAATTAGCCCATGATTTACTCACCCTCTAGCCATCCTAGGTGTATATGACATTCTTCTTTCGAATACAATCAGAGTTATATTAAAAAATGTCCTGGCTCTTCCAAGCTTTATAATGGCTGTGAATGGTTGTTTCTGTTTTGAAAGTCCATAAAAGTGCATCTATCCATCATAAAAGTGCATCTATCCATCATAAAAGTGAAAAATATTCATATTCAAGTTGCACTTTAGATTTAACTCAAATCCGTATGTTCGTTTGGCCGGAAGCTAGTTATTAATATTTTACTTTATAAAGTTTTAAATACAGATATTTTTCTTACATCTCCATCTTCCTCATCACTCCACATAAAGTCAACATCTGAGATATTTCCATCTGCTATATGTTCAAGCACTTCAAGAACAGTATATTCTGCATATGAAAAAGTTTAAAAAATGTATCGGTACTATGATATAGATTTTTTTTATATAAGAAATTTCAACCAGCATTACTGAAAATGTGATTTCAGTAACAAGCTTTCGAACCCACTGTCCATTCTAATGGACAGACACATTTGAAAAAATCCTGATTTAAAACGTGCAATTCTACAATCGATTTTTAACTTTAATTAATAAGTTCAATCTTTCTATTTTACATACAAACTATGAAACACTGGCAAAAATATATAAAAAATGCAAATAAAACCATAGAAAATGTTGCTTGCTTCTGTGTTTGGAGTGAAGTGCTGCCATGCTTCTCTTCAATGTAGTGTTTTTTATATATAATTACTACATGCAGCGCTTTACTGCCATTTGATTGGATGACAAACGTCCAATCTCATGGACTGCAGGCTTTAAACTAGGTGAAATGCTCCAGAAGTAAAAAAAAAAAGGGGGGGGGGGGGGGGGGGGCTGACATATGATGTCCATTGTAATGGACGCAGGGTCTGAATGGGTTAAGTAAACCTTTTTATTATTTTACCAGTGTTGTAATTTTTGCAAGTACAGTTTCTTAAAATATACTTTTAAGATTTGAAGTACGCTACACATGCACATGCAATGCAATTAAGAACATACGGGTGGTTGGTGTGGACCAAATATTATAGCTTAAGAATAGGCAACTGAGAAAAAAAAAACTAAATCAGCAGATCACTAATCTTGATATTGTTGGCGGTGTGCCTACTCTTTAAAAACAAGTTGCCTCGGCAAAAGAGTGTGAGGCAACCAAACAAACATTTCCAAAACAGAATCATTTTTAACTATGTTAAGTATCTTTGGAAATGTGTTACACCCAATCTTATTTTAGAGAAGCATCATCCTCGCATGATGATGTTTCTACTGTGACTTATAATCATGAGAAAAATACTGATGAACATCTAAACAGCTCTGACACACACTGTATCCACCTTATTTTTAATGTAAGAGCGGGCACTGACGCTATGTCTGTTTAGACAGCAACATTGGCCCAAATCCGGGCCACATCTGGTACATGTGGATTCTACTACTTTCTGGGCACTATTTTGCTGTCTGGGTTCAGTTTGGTTTAAGTTTAAGTTTGGTTTTAAATCGTGATTTTGTGTGATTTATTCCCTGTTCAGTAGCTCATCAGTTAACATGTGTTCCACTTGTGTCTAGTTAATTATCTCATTTAGTCCCTAGTGTTTTTTTGTGTATTTATAGCCCTGTGTTTGTTTCAGTCTTTCTCAGACCTCGTCTATTATAAGCAGTTGTTCTGTTCATTGCGTTTTTGTTTCCTGAGTGTGTAATTTTGAACTTGATTTGATTAAAGAACTGCTTGCGAATTAATTCCGCCTTTAATTTGCGTCTTTGATTCAACCTTATGCAGACAGTCATCCACTTCCAGTTATTATTTGACTGTATAAAGCTACGTCTACATTAATCTGGATACATTTGAAAATGCTTTCCATCCAATCTAGCATTTTCAAGCATTTTCCAAAAGTTTAAGTTACGCTAATTTCACCTCACTGCGCTTGTGTAAAACCTCATAAAAGCTCACTGAGATGATATAGACGGAACAGATATCATAGTTATCATACTATTCTTCTGGCAGGGTCAGTTTATTTAGCAAAATATCTCATCATTCACTGATACATCCAGGTCACACTCAATCACCATTATTTGTTTGTTCTAAAATGCAATTGCTCTTATGTTTTGCTTTTGAAATTAGAATATTGTGCAAAAGTTTGTGTATTTCAGTAATTCAAATTAAAAGGTGAGAGATATTTAGTAAGCTATATATAACTATATACATATGCATGATTATACTTTTCAGAGGGCTGACATTTCTGTATTTAAAATCCTTTTTTAATTTATTTCATGTAATATTCTAATTTTCTGAGATTTTGAATTTGGGGTTTTAATAAGCTGTAAGCCATAATCATCAAAATTATAACTTTTGCATGATATTCTAATTTTTCGAGTTTGACCTGTACATCATTGTTTTCAAATACCTGTTTTCACAGTCCACACTACAACGCAAAAACGCCTTTTTCAAATGTATCCACGTAGGAACTCGTTTTCAAAAAGTTTTTGTTAACATCTTAAAAACATCTTTTGTTTTGAGGAAGTTATATTCTATGTTTGTGCTTGCTGTGTACTTTTATGCTTATTAGAATAGAGATTAGGGATGGGAATGGTATTAAAGGTCTCTCATTTTATACTGAATTTACTTATTATTAAAAATGTTTTACTGTATTTTTAATTAATACTTTCAGAGGACCTTTTATCTTTAATCCATATATTATAGGTGCACAATGTCATTTTTTTCAATTTACAATGCAAAGTATATTATCAATGAAAACAAATATTTAAAAAAAAAACATTTATTTATTTATTTATGTGTGCAATTAAAGTTAAACATTCTTTAATGTATTTATGTACATACAGTACCTATGTATGTTTTACAATCACGACAACTCTCGAAATGTAAACACTGTTTTATTGATAAGAAAGGAGTGTACTATATATGGACTAGATTTTCTGCTGCTGCCGGCGGCATGAGTAAAGGCGACTGTCGAAACATGCACATACATACATGAAATAGGATACAAGCTGCTGTAAGGAACGTAAGCATAACCCCTAGTAGATCTAGGAAGGTGGTGCTGGGGAAGGAGGAGGTCTAAGAACATTCCCATGGCGTTCTGCACTTAGCTGAGCCAAGTCGAGATGGAAATAAATAGGTCACATAGATGGATTTAGGAGAACCCCTCAGCTGCTCGGAAGAGTTTAATGATTGTTTCATAAACTATTTATGTATGGGTGCAATTAAATTTAAACATTGTTTTGTAGTTGTAGTTGTCAAGCTGCAAGGTAAACCCAAGATAGTTGGTACAGTTCCTTGAGAACACACAAATACATATCTTTATTGTATTTTAATATAGCTTTGGATAAAAGTGTCTGTCAAATCAATCTTTACAAACTGTTCATAACTTCAAAGGGGCAATATTCATTATCAATATTTATTTATGAAAATAGGAAAATGCAGTAAGGACAAAAAACGATGACATTTGAATTGAGTTTGACCTTTCCACAGAACGAGCGTTTGAGGACCATGAGAACCTAGTCGAGCCTCTTTCTACATGGACCAGGGACAGTGAAAACAAAGTGGTTTTTCATGAGAAAAAAGACAAATATGAAGTGTTCAGAAACCCTCAGGCAAGTATTTGGACGGCTATTTGTGCTTCTTGCCAATGCAATTTGAATTACAGTTTATGAAAATATCAAAGTACAAAACAAAAGTGCTTTTCCCTTACAGTATATTGTTTCACAGAAGTGACATTTCCAAAAACTTCTCTCTGACTTCTCTGTTTCTAGTTCAATAAAAATGGAACAGAAATTAGAAAAACAGTTAAACTCAGCAAATTGACAGCTTTCTGTAATTGTAGAAGTCTAGAAGACTTCCTTGGTGTAGAGACTGTCTTCATGACCAACATTCCTTAAACATATGAAATTTTGTTGAATGCTGATTAAAATGAAGCCCATTTCAATTTATTTTACAGTTATTTTATATGTGGAAAAAGGATAAGAAATCGCTAATGGAGATGAAAGAAAAAGACAAAGAACAACTTCTGGAGGTGCGTCTGCGTTTAACTTTTGATATAATTGAGAGATTTAATGTCAGCTTACCAATGTAGACATTTATCAAAAGAATTTAATGGAGTCAGATTTAACGTCTTAATTGAAGCCATTTAAAGAAATAATGCAGGTCTAAACAATCTGACCCGAACATGACAATTTTATCATCATATACTGACCCTTATGTCGTTCCAATGTGTGTCCTGCAGTAAATAGAAAATCGAATGATATAAGTCTTAATGCCTATTTCTGGGTATAGGAGAATTTTTGTGGAGCCTCCATCATTGTACCTGACCTTGAGGCCATTCTGTATATGAAGGAGGATGGCAAGAAATCCTGGAAACAGCGTTACTTCCTGCTTCGAGCCTCTGGATTGTATTACTCACCCAAAGGCAAGACAAAGGTCAGCTCAGGCAACCCAGACAGTAAAACATACAGTGTATTTTGAGTTCAGGCAAATCCTCGCTTATTAAGCTCAATGTACATCAGTTTGCTTTTTGATTGAATACTTAATCACAACAGACCTAAATAATAACTGGCTTTGTGAAAATGTCAAGAAACTACATTTCAGTGCATTATGGGGTTCTCTCTCCATTAGGCATCCCGGGACCTTGTTTGCTTGGTGCAGTTTGACAATGTGAACGTCTACTACTGCAAAGAATACAGAAACAAATACAAAGCACCAACAGACCACTGCTTCATTCTCAAGGTACAGTTTTCTTATTATGGTCTCACTTTAACATTAATAATGAGTTTGGATCAGAAACATACAGTGTGACAAGGACAAAGATGAATAAAATAAAACATGAGCCCACCCTTGTGAAAATATATTGCACTTAATTGTATTGAATGTGCTCTTGTTGTGTACTTTACATCTTAAAAGTATATATTTTTTAAAATTGTACTTGCTGGTAATATAATATTAATGAAATAAAAGTCCATTTAAGTTTACTATTAGATTTTTCCTAACACACTTAAGAACACTTTTAAAAACAGTGTTTTTGTAGTTTATACGGAGATCAAAGGGTGTCGTTTTCAAAAACTTGCACTTTGAAACCTGTTTTCAAAAGTTTTCAGGCCAAAACACTGTTGTCGGCAAAAACGCAAAAGCGCCTTTCCGTTTTAAGTTGAAAACAGTGTTGTGTAAACATCCCCTAAATTACTAAATGAAAAACCTAGTCAAGGGCCAGTGTTAGAGTGCAACCTCGGCTTTTTAAGTAATTTGCCGTAATAACAAGGTGTCTTTAAGTACTCCAGGCAGTAGGGGATTAATCTGATATTTACGCACCCTAAATCAGCTTGGTTCTCTTTCATACAGTAAGTGTCCACTCAAAGACCATTACTCAAGCTGGTAGGCGTAACCCCCCTGCTAAACACAAATTGTACAATAATTATTTCAAGGTGTGTGCTTCTTTTATGCCTGGTGCTACCCCCAAAGATAAAAGCCAATGTGTTGCATTTGAGCGTCAAGAATGCAGGAAGTGGTTGGGAAGGCATCTTTTCCAGTTTAGCGTGCATGGATGAGAGCTGACATTAATTGGGGCAACATGAAACATAAGGGATGAGGGCTTTCTTAGATAGCAAGGGGCTAAATTCAAGAAACAGTACAGTATTTTATAGTTTATACAAAACAGCATCTTAAAAAATATAACGGTAACACTGTATTTTACAGTGTCCTTGTCACACGTTACATCTACTTGCTGTTACTAACATAGTAAACTATGCATCTACTACTAAACGACTACATTCAACTAACCATAAACTAAATCCTAATCCACCCTATAGCAAGTACATGTTGTTTATTATTATTACTTAATTCTTAATAGTATAATTACACTGCAACAATGACACCTTAAAATAAAGTGTAATTAAAATAACGGATGTGTAAACTTTCTAGATCTGGTAAAGAACTTTAAACTCTACATCTTGTGTGAAGAACTACAGTGGGTCTAAGAGTGAGGCTTGTGGCACTCACAGCTACTTTAATTGGTATTTGTTCAGACAGTATCATTTTTATGCATGCATGGTGGTAACAGTCTGATAAATATAACTAAAACCAATCAAAACTAGCAGTCTAAGAATGCTATCATGGTTCTCAAGCCTTTCCAAATGAATAATATAGTCTATAATTTGAACAAAACACTATGGTTTAGTAGCCAGCCTGCCACAAGTTGTAAAAGGTCATAAACTTTCTGGTTATTTTTTGTGTTCAGACTATGCAGTTGACAGATCCTTCCTTTAATTAAAGTCTTTGCCAGCAATTCAAAATACCTCAACTTTGTTTGTTTTTTCCAGTCTATACTCACCTCTAAGAATATGAATAGCTGATGAAAGTGTTAATACTGGGTTATTGTTCTACCAAATTAAAAACGAGGCATGGAAAGAATTTCACTAGCTAAAAACTCATTTTGGACAAAGAAAATTATAACTGTAAAAAGCTATTTTACCAACATCAACCCATAGGAAACGAAATACCTTAAGGATTATAGCAAAACTTGGTAAGAAAGCATGACAAATCATCAAGGGTGTTTCAGGCTATGTTTAGGTTAGGGTGGGCTGTGTTTTACGTTTGTCAAGCAATTGGGAAATAAAACGAAAAAATGCAATAAATGTAATACATGCACAATTAAACCCAGACTCCAACAAAAAAGGGACATGCATTCTTTGCATGTATGCAATAATTCAAAATTATAAAGCACAAGATTTGTGTGGTTCATTTTAGCAATATTTAGGGGTAATCCTAAAGTGTGGCACTAGAGGGGCATTGGTAATCAAATTTTTGTTGCTATGCAACTGCAGCTCAATAAAATATGTAATCAAAACAATGTTAATATCACCAACTCTCCATTTGGAGAAAAACTATTATCAGCAAAGCATGAACTAATATGGAATACCCTAGTAAGTTGTTACTCAACCCTTTGTTGTTTTGAGAACAACAAAAAACATTGATTTAATGGGTCCACAAATCTGTAGGGAATGACAGGGGGAACAATATGGGATACAACTAAATGAAGTGTTATTATCTTGGCCTTCTCAGGTGTATACTGTATATCAGGTTTATGTCATGTTCATATGGTTACTGTGATCTGCTTTCAGCATCCTCAAATTCAAAAAGAATCCCAATACATCAAGTATCTATGTTGTGATGATGAGTTGACCATGACTCTGTGGGTGACTGGGATACGAATTGCAAAGGTGAGCAGAAACCAGGCCACACACCAAAAAACAAAATAGATAATGATTGTATGATAAATTCAAGACACCAAGTTTAACTTTATGCAGCAAAAATTGGCATTATAAATCTTAGTTTACAATGCAAAAATGTACTGTAAATTGTAGCTGTATTGTGTTGGGTCATATTGTGAGCTGTCTACTTTGTCAAAAAAAAAAAAATAATAAAAAAATAAGTTCCCTTTCGTAGTCACTCCGAGTTACGTCGGATGACGGAGAATGGGGGTTTCGCTTAGAAAGCCTATCGACTTCCGAGTATTACAAAACAAGCCAACGGCAAAGAAATGCCATGGGTCTGCGGAATTTGCATAGCGTATCTCTGCCCCACCACGTGGGTATAAAAGGAGGACGCCGGCAACATGCAGATATGTTTTCGCTTCGGAGCCAAGAGTATCTCTTCACTCCACAGCCATTCCTGATTTCACTCTACGAGACGAGCCATTCTCCTGTGTTGGTGTGACGGCGATCTGCAGCGAGTTCACATTGCCTGCTGAACTGTGCAGTGATCTGCCAGTGAGTGTGTTTCTCCCTGCTCGCTTCAACATCGCGGAGTTTTTTTCTCCTCTCATATAAGAGCTCGCACGCGGCACGTCTTTTTAAAGACGGCTCGGCCATGCCTTTAAAAAAAAAAGAATGGTTGCGGCAGCTCTCGGCCCTCGTGGATGACTCATGTTCTCTCTGGGAACATGACCATCGCGTCGTTAAGGTCGAGACTCGGTGAACTCACAAGAGTGAGAGTCCCCTCATCCACCACCTGTTCTTCGGCTGGTGGCCAGGGTGACCGGAGGGTTACGGTCTGGAACAAGGCGCCGACTCTGTGTCCACGCCCCAGCCCCCCTCCTCAATGATGGTGCCCGCTAGTGAACAGGTGATTCCCACCGGTCTACCCTCTGGTGGCCCGTGTGTTTCATTTGAATCTACAGAGGATGATACTATGTTTGTAGCAGCTTCACAAGGTGGGTTTGATTCTCCTGGAAGTGACGACTCGTCACAGCTGCCACCCTCTGGTGTGCATATGGCTGTGCCTGAGTCTGATCCGGAGATGACGGCCATGCTTTCCCGGGACGATTGGTTTTTGAGTAAGGTCGCCGACTCCGTCTACGGAAAACCCCGATACCTTTCTTCCCGGTCGTGCATGATGAGATCTCGAAGTCCTAGAAGACCCCATTGTCTTCTCGGGACCGCTCGCTGATCTCTTCCGCCTTTCCTTCTTTCGTTGGGGCCGCTGCCCATGGGTAGACTGGGGTTCCCCCGGCTGAACGTTCTGTTGCGATGCTATGTGTCCTCAGAGTGCTTCTTGTCGGCGCAATCCTAAGCACCCGTCCGTGGCCTGTAGTTTTTCGTCTACACTTGTGGCGAAATCCTGTAGCTCCCAGGACAGGCAGCCGCCTCACTGCATGCCATGGCCATTCTGCTGGTCTACCTGGCCCAGGTGCTCATGGACATGCAGGAAGGTAGGACTGACCCAGGGCTCTTCATCGAGCTGCGCGCCGCCACTTACCTTGCTCACCGAGCGACGAAAGTGGCCGCACGCTCCCTGGGTCAGGTGATGTCCACCATTCAATCCTCTGGCTTGACCTGTCCGATGTGTAGGTTGTCCGGCGGACCCCTCTGCTCTCAGGTCGGAACCCTCATATCCCAGGTCGGCCTGCAGGAGGGCGCCTTCGGCGGTGGGCGGTTGAGAACTGTTGTACAGCCCTCAACTACACCGCCGAAGGCGCCCTCCTGCGGCTCCCACCCCGTCCGTTCACCCGGGCTGGTTCTGGGGGCCGCAGGGGGACGCCACTGCCCTCTCCAGCCCTGCCCCCTGCTATACGCCAGGTTAAGCGGCGCTCTTTAGACGGGCTGCTCGGAGGTGGGATTCAGTTCTTTCCAGGAGCTGGTAGCAAGGCCACTCCTTTCCCCGGTGGAGGGCCGGGGAAGAATCCTTATTCTCAGAAAGAACTGACTCTCCCGTCTCTGAGCACACAGAGGCCGGATGACAGTGCGCGACGCCCCCAGGCCTCCCCGCTCTCGTCCCTCTCTGTCACAGAGTTCTCGGACCGCAGTGTGCGCTGCCCCCGGGCCCGCCACTCCTGTCCCCCTCTGTCCCAGAGGGCGCGGATGACAGTGCGTGCCGTCTCCGGACCTCACCACTCTCGTCCCCCTCTGTCGCCAGACCCCTGGCAGAGCAGACCCCCGTGGAACGCTAGTCCTTCCCTGGTCTCCTCTGTCAGGGTGCGGAGTTTGACCGTGCCCCCGCACCGGGCCGCTATGCCACCCTCGCCTGGGCCAGTCACTCCGCTTTGCTGCCCCTCCGGGGGGACGCCTGTGGTTCGCATGTCCCTGCTGTTTCAGTTTCTGGGAGCTTGGTTAGAGCTTCCCAACCTTTTTTTTTTTTTATAGTTTATTTAGATAGGGACAGACACAAATAACATAGATCAACTTTAACAGTCATCTGATGAATGTATCATAGTGTTTTTAGCTAAAGCTAATTCCCGACACTTGTCCCTAGTAGGGCTTTTTGATAAAAAATACAGTTTAACATTATTAAAAGGATGAGAAGAAAATTACAATAATAAAAAAAGAAAAAAGAAATTAAATAAAAAAGGACAGGAAATATACAGAGATAGCAAAGTATAAATACTAAGTGTGAGAGCAATATTTTTCCTGAATTAACCACGATTTTGTATTTTTTTGAAGGAGGCTAGTGTTGGGATGCATTTCAAATGGTCTGGCAAAGAATTCCATAATTTTGCCCCTTTAACTGAAAAAGCAGCCTGGGCAAATGATGTTCTTCGAAAAGGGATCCTACAGTTGCCTTTTGACACTGAACGGGTGATTGATCTAGTACTTTGCTGTCTTGTTATTGTTTTGCAAAGCGGTGGTGGAGCAGCGTCATTCAAGCATTTGAAGACCAGTTTAACCAGATGCAAGGAAATAAAATTAGCAAAACTTAAAATCTTATATTTGCTTTGAATTTGGCAGTGATGGTACCTTATTCTCTTCTTGTCCAAAACTTTCAAGGCACGGTTATAAAGACACTCTATGGTTTTGATTGATGACTGATGAGCTTGAGACCATGTGGTTAAGCCATAAGATATGCGTGTTAGAATCATAGAATTAAAAAAAATAAAAGCACAGTCAAGAGTCAAGCAGTTTCTTATCATCATAAAACAGCTCAAGTTGGCCTTAATGGTTTTACAGATTTTCTTAATATGACTTTTAAAGTTCAACTGATAGTCCAAAATTATTCCGAGGTACTTCACTTCAGGTACTTGTTCAATAAGTTCCCCATTAATTTTTGCGTTCAAAAGTTGTGTTAGAGGTAGTTTTTTAATTGAAAAGCAGACAGAGTTTGTTTTTTTGGTGTTTAAGGTTAAACATGATGAGGTCAGCCAAGATGATATTTTTTCTAAGTTAGCATTTAGTTTGTAAGCCACAGAAATATAGGTATTACCAGATGCATATACCACTGTGACATCTGCATACATCTGTAGACCTATATCTGGACATACTACATCTGGCAAGTCATTAATGTAGAGACTGAAGAGTATGAAGAGTAACCTGTCCCGCTGGGTCGCCCGGACTATCAGACTCGGCTATGCGATTTAGTTCGCCCGGTCTCCTCCCCACTTCAGGGGAGTCCGCTTCACTATGGTCGGTGGCAATGCCCCTATCATGAGAGCGGAGGTTGCCACTCTGCTGGCGAAGGGTGCAATCGAGACTGTCCCTCCAGCCGAGATGAGGTCGGGGATTTACAGCCCGTACTTCATTGTCCCCAAGAAGACCGGTGGGTTACGGCCAATCCTGGATCCGTGCGTCTTGAACCGCTCCCTTCACAGGCTGCCGTTCAAGATGCTCATGGCCAAACGCATTTTCGAATGCGTGCGGCCACAGGATTGGTTTGCAGCGGTAGACCTGAAGGACGCGTACTTTCATGTCTCCATCTTGCCTCGACGCAGACCATTTCTTCGGTTTGCTTTTGAGGGGCAGGCATACCAGTATGCGGTTCTCCCATTCGAGCTGGCTCTGTCTCCTTGCGTCTTTACGAAGGTCGTTGAGGCTGCCCTTGTTCCCCTACGCGAACACGGGGTTCGCATCCTGAAGACCCAGCCTTGGCACTGCCCTGTCCAGTACGCGCTCTCCGTGCTTACGTAGACAGGACGCAGTGTTTCAGGACCTCAGACCAGCTCTTTGTCTGTTACGGTGGGAGACTGAAGGAAAAGGATCTCTCAAAGCTGAGATTCTCTCACTGGATAGTGGACGCCATTGCTTTGGCTTGGTGTGACAGCACACTCCACTCGGAGTGTGGCTTCCTCTTGGGCTCTGGCGCATGACGCCTCGCTGGCAGACATTTGCAGAGCTGCAGGCTGGGCAACACCCAACACATTCGCCAGATTCTACAATCTCCGAGTGGAGCCATTGTGCTCTCATGTACTAGCTCCAGTCAGCTAGTACCGGACCCGCTCAGGTGTCTTCGCTTGCTCGCCATTCCACTCCACGGACTGGATACGTGCGATTTTTCCTCAGGTGAGCCTTCCTCTCTGAAGCCCTAAGTTCCTCCAGCACTGGTGACGCTGGCGCCAGTGTCTATTGCCTGTGCGTCGGCTAGGTGCCTCCGTGTGCATGGTTCCTCCCCTGAGAAACCCCCACATGTGTATATGCACTGTAAGCCTCCTTGAGCATGTGTCTTTCCCTCGGCAAGCCACCTTGCCACTCCTGGAGTTGAAAGTTGCCACCCCACGGGTTGGTCACTCCAGTGTTCTTCCATATGAAGCCCCTCCGGGCCATATGTGTATTTCTAAGTCCTCCCTACGGGTAGGCATTGTGTTGCATATTTCCTCTGAGATATGCTTCCCAGTGTACCTTGGTATTCCTGTGCTAAGTAGGACTCCTTCGTCCGTGCCAGTATCACGACAGGGGGTTCAGACTTTCTCAGGGCACTGGAAGACAGCTGTGAAGGTGGCGTGATTACACGGGGACCCCCATTCTCCGTCATCCGACGTAACTCGGAGTTACTACGAAAGGGAACGTCTCGCTCGTTACGTCTCCCTGCCACTTCCGCTGTACCGCTGGGTAGATGCCTGAGTTCAGTCTCAGCTCCTCAGCGAAGACATATCTCTATGTTGCCGGCGTCCTCCTTTTATACCCATGCAGTGGGGCGGAGATACGCTATGCAAATTCCGCAGACCCATGGCATTTCTTTGCCATTGGCTCGTTTTGTAATACTCGAAGTCGATAGGCTTTCTAAGCGAAACCCCCATTCTCCGTCATCCGACGTAACGTCTCCGTTCCCTACTCAGGGAACGAGGGTTACATACGTAACCGAGACGTTCTTCTACCTTATGAACAGTCTTGTTTTGTCATGATTTTTTCATAGTATGGTAAGCAGTTATATGAAAACTACAAAGCCGCTGTGAGGAAAGCATCAGGCACTGCATCCTGGGCTAACCGCACTATCCAGGCCTCCTCCAGTGCATCGACACCCTCCCCTACACCTAAAGGTACAGATAATGAGCTAAATAGATCGTTATAAAATGTATCATAGATCTTGATAGATACATTTTGATATATAATATAAATTGATGACATCTTTGTTTATCTTTCAGCCAAAGCGGCGAATGGACACGCTCCTCAGCTTCCAAAGGGCACCAAGGTACCTCTCAATCTATCAGCTGCCTTAGTAATGAAGAACACCATAATATAATACGATAAATAATATTCAATAAGTTCATGGACCATACTTAAGTGTGGACTGAATGTAATGTTTTCAGACACTTAACTGCATGTTAATTGCAATTAAACAAAATATAGTTTAAATGTATTGACACACTTAAGTACATTTCAAAATTATTTTTATTTTCTATGAAATATGGTGTAAGTGTACTGCCGAATGTACTGAAAAGGATTTATAGTAAACTAAAATATACATATATAATCTCTTTTGAAACTTGTCATGTTTAAATATTTAATTACACATTTGTCATGATGAAGTCGTCAATTGGTACATTTAAAATATATAAACATTAAATATATATACAGCTAAAATTATTATCAAATTTACATGTGCTCTAGTATGATTGTCAACACATCAAAATAAGTGTACTGCAAAGGATTACTAAACCATAATTTAAAAATGTATTATAAATAAAAGTTTAACTGTTAATTTGTCATGATTGCAAAGTACACTTTTTAAAATTGTACATGGCTCTGTTAAGAAACAGTCATGAAAGATGGAAGTCTTTAAATACACATATAGTGGCCTTTAATTAATATATTATCTGAAAATATTTTTCAGATAATTGATTTAAAGTATACTTCAAGAGCAGTACAATTAATTCACACTACTTTTTGACAAAGGCTGATGGTTCCTTTAGAGTTGTTTTAATCCCTCGTAATTTCATCATTTATTTGAAATGCACCTGAATGCTACTTCTGGTTTGTTTTTGAAGGGTCCTGGTAACCAAACATCTTTCCCACCGCCTCCGCCTTCAATGGAAACCCTGCCTCCTCCACCACCCGACCCCATGTTGCCTCCTCCTCCCCCTGCTCCTCCTGCCAGCACAACCAAAGTCAACAAGTTTCCTCCTCCACCTGGATTCCCACAATCCTCCTTCCCACCTCCACCCATGGATGACCTGCCTCCACCACCACCTCATCCAGAATATGCCGAGCTGCCCCCTGACTTTCTTCCTCCACCGCCTCCTAGTTTTGCTCCTTACGGGGTAGACTCACTCCCCCCACCACCTCCAGACCCCATTGCCTCCCTTCCACCTCCTCCTGGCCCCCAAAACTTTGCATCTGCAGGCGGAGCTCCACCTCCTCCTCCCCCACCCCCGCCTCCACCACCAGCTCCCGCACCGGCTGCCAACCCATCCGCCGGCTCCGTCAGAAAAGTGGCTCCACCTCCACCAAAGAGAACTACACCTCAACAAACAGCGCCCCCTGGTGGCGAACTCATGTCAGAACTGATGACAGCAATGCTGAAAAAGCGCAGTCAACAATGATCTTGAAGTCAGATGGAGCTTATTGACGTGTTTTAGTAGTTGGACTGAGGAACTGACCGCCAAACAAGTTCTTTGCGTGACATTAGGACACGCATCTTTAATTATTTTAATGTTCAATATGCTTGTATTACACCATCAGACTAAAATATGTAAATACTTTGTACTTACGCACCTAATCAGATTATATGTATTACAAATATGCTATATCATCATTGCTAATGGAATGTCATAATAAATAAGGTCTTGCAGAGTTAGCTGTTTAACAGATTTTGGCATGCCTAATTGTTAAACAGGAGTAAATGAGATGCATGATGCAAAGTTTTTGCACTTTTGTAGAAATGCAGAAATAACAATATTACAAAAGACATCCATGTCCATTGTCCATATATGTACATATATAACGTCGAACATGGCTCAGATCATCCATTAGGAAGTGTGATTACAATGTCATAAACAATAATTTTGGTTCAAATGATGCTGAAATTTGTGATTTTTTTTCCCATTCGACACTGAGTTAGGAAGAACAGCTGACCCTCAGCTGTTGAGCCCAGGATGGAGGTTTACTGGCATATCCGGCTCTCTCAGCCTCTTCCTGCTCCATAAACGGCTCCATTAAAGTCTTCTGCAACAGTGCCACCTAGAAATACATGAAAAATACTGTCACCTAAGAAAAAGACAAGCCATAATGTTCTGTCTGAAGATATTACTTTGCATGTATAATTGTCAAGTCTTCATTTCACAGTAAAATATTAAAGCAGGAAAATACTCTAAGATATATGATAAGCATGATCATGAAAGCATATTAGTTTGACATCACATGTTGTAATACCTCTGAAAAGTCATTTTTCTCTGCTTTTCTGATAGCAGATTCAGCCATCCAGTTCCTCAACACATACCGTGGGTTTACTCCTGAACAATAGAAAAATTACAGATAACATTAAACATATATATATATAACATAACACATCATAAAAACAAAACAAAAAAACGTACACTTACATTTAAAAATGTACGGTCAGTAAGGCTTTTTAAAAAATAAATTAATAATATTATTCAGCAAGGATGCAATAAGAGGGACAATAAAGTCATTTATAATATTACAATTTCTATTTAAAATAAACTCTGTTCTTTTTAACTTTATATCAATCAAAACATGTATCAGGGTTTCCACAAAAATACAGGGGTGATAGTAGAAAAAAATCCTGAGCCTGAACTTTTTTCCCTGGGACAGATGCGTAAGGGCGAGTGTGACGATCGGCAGCTGTAGTGCCCTCGAGAGCCACTGGAGGGCACTCTCTCATTGTGTTATGTTTTTCCCCATGGACTCATTATGTTATTATGTTCAGCTGTGTTTCATTATTGGTTATTGAGTTCCTGATTTAAACCTGTGTTTCTCCTCTGTCCTTTGCGAAGTCTTGTTTCACTGTTGTGTACATCTCCGAGCGTTTCCTAGTTCTCCTAGTCTAGTCTGTTCCTGTCTGTGTATTTGACCCATTGCCTGTTTGACTACCCTGTGAATAAACTCACGCTGCGTTTGGATCTAACCTTGTCTGGTTGTTCATGACAGAAGACTTCGCCACACCAGATCCAGCAGCATGTCAGCCTTGTATGCCTCCCAGTCAGCCGCCGTACACCAGGATGAACTGGATCAACTCACCGCGTCGTTGGAGAGGTTGGCCAAGATGGTTCGCGGTCTTCGTGTTTCCCCACCGGGACCATCGCAGAATCAACCCGTCTCCACAGTTGTTGGCCCAGGACCGATCCCGATGTCATGCCAAGCTCTCCCGGTAAAATCCAACAGCGAGGTATTTCGACGAGCTCACACAGCGATTCCGAGCACAGATACGGGTGCTGAGATAATGCAACTTCATCAGGAGGATCGTTCTCTCGAATGGTATGTGGCGGAGTTTTATGAACTTTCTCATCATACGTGTATGAACAACGTTTTTCTAACGAACCTGTTCCGCGGAGGGTTGTCTGAACCGCTTCGCTCATTGATGCCCAACCCAGAGCCTCACAGCACTTTAAGGCGGTATATTAACACGGCTCTTCTACTGAGTGGTTCGGCTCTCACTGTGGGTGAGCTTGCCCCGCTGGTCCCGTCCAGTCCAGCCGAACCAGCACGTCACGTCAGCCCCGCCGAACCCGCGGCCGCGCTTCTCGACTTCTCTTCCGAGCCCGCACTCCACGTCAGCCCTAACGAACCTGAGCTTCACGTGAGCCGTCCTGAGTCAAGTGAACCGAGTCCCGAGTCAAGTGAACCGAGTCCCGAGTCAAGTGAACCGAGTCCCGAGTCAAGTGAACCGAGTCCCGAGTCAAGTGAACCGAGTCAAGTGAACCGAGTCCCGAGTCAAGTGAACCGAGTCCCGAGTCAAGTGAACCGAGTCCCGAGTCAAGTGAACCGAGTCCCGAGTCAAGCGGCGAGTCAAGCGGCGAGTCAAGAGCCGAGTCAAGAGCCGAGTCAAGAGCCGAGTCAAGAGCCGAGTCAAGCGGCGAGTCAAGAGCCGAGTCAAGCGGCGAGTCAAGCGGCGAGTCAAGCGGCGAGTCAAGAGCCGAGTCAAGCGGCGAGTCAAGCGGCGAGTCAAGCGGCGAGTCAAGCGGCGAGTCAAGAGCCGAGTCAAGCGGCGAGTCAAGCGGCGAGTCAAGCGGCGAGTCAAGAGCCGAGTCAAGCGCCGAGTCAAGCGCCGAGTCAAGCGGCGAGTCAAGCGCCGAGTCAAGGGGCGAGCCAAGAGCCGAGTCAAGCGCCGAGTCAAGCGCCGAGTCAAGCGGCGAGTCAAGCGGCGAGTCAAGCGGCGAGTCAAGCGGCGAGTCAAGAGCCGAGTCAAGCGGCGAGTCAAGCGGCGAGTCAAGAGCCGAGTCAAGCGCCGAGTCAAGCGCCGAGTCAAGCGGCGAGTCAAGAGCCGAGTCAAGAGCCGAGTCAAGCGCCGAGTCAAGCGGCGAGTCAAGCGCCGAGTCAAGGGGCGAGTCAAGAGCCGAGTCAAGCGGCGAGTCAAGCGGCGAGTCAAGAGCCGAGTCAAGAGCCGAGTCAAGCGGCGAGTCAAGAGCCGAGTCAAGCGGCGAGTCAAGAGCCGAGTCAAGCGGCGAGTCAAGAGCCGAGTCAAGCGGCGAGTCAAGAGCCGAGTCAAGAGCCGAGTCAAGCGGCGAGTCAAGAGCCGAGTCTAGCGGCGAGTCAAGAGCCGAGTCTAGCGGCGAGTCAAGAGCCGAGTCAAGCGGCGAGTCAAGAGCCGAGTCAAGCGGCGAGTCAAGAGCCGAGTCAAGCGGCGAGTCAAGAGCCGAGTCAAGCGGCGAGTCAAGAGCCGAGTCAAGCGGCGAGTCAAGAGCCGAGTCAAGCGGCGAGTCAAATGCGTCCAGTGCTGAATCAAACCAAGCGAGTGAATCTAGCCAAGTGAAGGTATCTAGCCCAGTGACTCGCCGTCGCAGGAAGAGGACTCGTTCAGCTCGCCAGGCTCCGGTGAGCGTAACCAGACTCCTCGCCCTGCCGGCCCCGCCTCTGCGCCTCGCCCTGCCTGCGCCCTTTAAGCTCCGGGAGACCTTTCCTAAACCCGTGGATTTCCCCAAGTATTTTTGGGGGGGGGGCCAGGGGTCCGGTGAGGAGACCATGAGGGCTGTGCCGCCATGGTCGTCTGCAGGGGCTTCACCACCCTGGCCTTCGCCTCGTCTTGCTCCGCCCTGGCTGCCTGTTCAGTCAGGTCCACCCACGCTCCACGGCCCAGGCCCGCCTTGTCTATGTCCAGGGTCCGTTCCCCTGCATGGGCCTGGCCCTCCATCCCAGCCCCCGTTGACCTCCCCCCGGAGCTCTTAGGAGCGTCTGGAAGCCGCTCATTAGAGGGGGGGTTATGTGACGATCGGCAGCTGTAGTGCCCTCGAGAGCCACTGGAGGGCACTCTCTCATTGTGTTATGTTTTTCCCCATGGACTCATTATGTTATTATGTTCAGCTGTGTTTCATTATTGGTTATTGAGTTCCTGATTTAAACCTGTGTTTCTCCTCTGTCCTTTGCGAAGTCTTGTTTCACTGTTGTGTACATCTCCGAGCGTTTCCTAGTTTTCCTAGTCTAGTCTGTTCCTGTCTGTGTATTTGACCCATTGCCTGTTTGACTACCCTGTGAATAAACTCACGCTGCGTTTGGATCTAACCTTGTCTGGTTGTTCATGACAGCGAGTTTATCCTCCGCTAATTTCTGACACAAAGTGATGAGCGATTGTTCTTCTATTCTTCTTATATTGTTGTCATATATTTTTGTCATTATTTTTTGAGAGTGCAAGACACACACAAACACATGCCTATCTTCATAATTCTTGACTTCTAAAGTTTTTTGAATTCGACCCAAATCCTAAATTTCACTTGCACTGCACTGCAATGTATTTTTTTCATGATAAATATTCCATTGCAAAATAATGTGTGCTGGTCAACTAGTCTAAAATTAAGAAACCCCTAGAAAACTGTAAAAAAAAAAAACATTTGTACATTTAAAAGGATCTCCGGCTAGTTTGCCAATTTGGTCTAGATATGATGTGAATACCCCTCCTAATTAAAGCGCTTGGTTAAAAAAACCTGAAACGCTTTCATGATTAAGAAAAATAAAAAAGCGCGATCATTACTTTTTCAGCTTTTTTGTACAATGGGCCGTCGATTGTTGATGACGCACGACGGTCCTGAGCGCTAAACTAAAAAGAACACGTCAGAGGCGATCGTTCGCGGGCATTTTCTTTTACTGTCTATGAGTTCGACACACTCTTCTACAGTTCATCATCGGACCCACCTAGAGAGATAAAATGCCACATTGTGTGGCTGTTGGTTGTGATGCCCATTCGAAAACAAACAAGAGTGGTGATTTGACCTTCCACTGTTTTCCTAGTTCTGATGCAAAGAGAAGAAAACAATGGGAAGATGCTTGTGGGCGAGTGAAACTCCCCAATTACCCGCGGCTCTGTTCTCGTCACTTTAGCCCTGATTCATTTGAGGATTTTGATCGCCGACAGCTGATGAACGAGCTCATGGGGGTTCGTGGTTACAGGCGAGTACTTAAACCGAATGCAATACCCACGATTTTTCCTCACAAGAATGCTAAACGTCCGCGTATTTCAAGTGTAAATCGTGAACAGAAACGGCTTAGGCAAGCGACGCTGGATAGCATGTTAAGTAGCACTAGCGCTTGTGTCTCCACTTGTGCAGAGGAAATCATGGACTGTGTCGAACCAGACAACCATGCACTTGTCGAGGCTGTAATGGAAGATAAAAGCGTACAGTGTTCTCCAATTAAAGTTGATGCAGAGACTCAGACGGATTTCGGGCTATACCTATTGGATGCAGCTGTACAGTGGCCAGCTGACGCACACTACCAGGTGGCGACCGACCATAGTAGTTACGCACGTAAACATGAGTCGGTAGTGGAGGATGACAACTCTCAAGATCTGTTCTTATCAGATAATGAACCTAGCGATCTCTCTCAGTCACAGCGTAGTCTATTTGATCCGGAATACACAGGTGCATCAGAGTCCTCTCAAAGTACACAGGGCTCACGACCTTCAATTAATTCACATGTTGAAGGAATTAGCACTAGAGTTTTTCTAGTTTTTGAGGAGCAGTTACAGCAATTGCTTCGACATTGTTCAAAGTGTGGCTCCCTTATTGTTCAGGAAGAAATGAGAGAGCTACACAATGATGGATCACAATTGACATTAGAACTCGCATGTATTAATGGCTGCAGTTACAGATGGCAAAGTCAACCACCTGGAAAACACTGTAAAGGGATAGGAAACCTGCTCTTATCAGCGTCAGTCTTCTTCAGTGGGATCCATTTTGCGAAATTTGAGCGCTTCTGTCACAATATGAACCTAAAGACAATAAGTGCTGATACATATGCAACGCTGAGGAAGAGGTACGTGTTTCCTGTGATTGAAAAAACATGGAATAATGAGCAGAGTACTGTGTTAACCACAATGACGAACCAGCAAGAAGTTGTGCTCTGTGGAGATGGCCGGTGTGACTCTCCTGGTCACTCAGCTAAATACTGTACGTACACCTTTATGGATGCGCTGACTGAAAAGGTGGTGGACTTTAAAGTTGTAAGTTGCACCCAAGTGTCAAGCTCCAACACAATGGAGATCAAGGGTTTCAAAGATGCTCTACAAACAATTGAAGAGAATGGAGTTAAGGTGAGCACCATCTCCACTGACCGCCACCCTCAAATTGTGAAAGAAATGAGGGTAAACAATCCCGAAAAACATCATCAATTTGACCCATGGCATGTAGCCAAAGGCCTATCAAAAAAATTAGCGAAGGCAGCAAAGACAAAGGAATGTGAAGGCCTGGCAGAGTGGATAACATCCATCATAAATCATTTGTGGTGGTGTGCACAAACATGTGAGGGTAATGCTGAACTGTTGAGAGAGAGGTGGGTCTCCATAGTACACCATGTTACCAACCGTCATGAGTGGCCTGGGAACAGGTACTACCACAAATGTCCACACGAGCCCCTTGACGAGGCAGTCCAAAGAGGAAAGCTGTGGCTGAAGCCGGGATCTGTTGCGCACAACAGTCTTGTGAAGACTGTGACAGACAAGCGGCTTTTAAAAGACTTGGATCACTTAACAGAGTGCGTTCACACAACAACACTAGAGGTATGAACAAGTATAGACATTAGATATTATAAGCAGGCATGATTTCCATTGCAGAGTGTAATTCAATTGTAATTGTTCTCATTTTAAATTATATTTTGTTTAAGGTGTATCACTCCATGTATCTGAAATACCTCCCAAAGAGAACGCATTTTGGATATGATGTGATGGTTCATGCCTCTATGCTTGCTGCCCTGGATCATAACAACAATGTGAACAAGGAACAGGTGAGTGTAATCATTCCAACTCATTGCACAGTATAGAAGAGACGGTGTAGAGAAAGAATTCTCTGAAAACTGAGGCACTCCTTAATTAAAATGTCTTTATTGCAAAAATGACATGTCCTAAACGGACAACAATGTTTAATGCTTAACGTCATGTGAGCGCCCTATGTTTGGTTAGTTGACGTGACGTGGCTTTTTCACCATCACAGAAGATAAAAAACAATTTATTTCACATTTTCATCATTTAGAATACTGTAAATGGTTACACATTTTCTTGTTTTACATGAATTTGTTGTTTAAATACCCGAGTTATTTTTAATTTTTTTAGAACTTTGAGCTAAATCTCAAAATCGTCCTACGGTGTGACGGTAGACAAAATTATTTCATAAATATTTACTTTTATAACTTAAAAATCTTAATGAACACTCCTGGCATAATTGTGCAAGTGTCTATTTCACTAAGTGGCCATCACTTTTCCTATACATACATTTCTAAAAGTCTAAGAATTTCATAAAGTTTGTCACAGGAAAAAAATGTCCTTTGGTGTTATGCAATAACCAGATATTAAGTTATTTTCCCTTTTTGTTTTTGAATAGGCCGTTTATCAAGATGGGGAGAGCGTGGGTGAACCCAAATTCAAAATCGCTTGGAGCAAAGTCCACAAGACCTTCAGAGCGAAACCTGTGATGACAGAAAAGGACTACAGCTACATGACTACCATGATGGAAGATGTTCTCTCCTCTGATTACGATCCAAACCAGGCAGTGGACATAAGCTTCAACCAAAGACACATCATGGCTCCACAGGTGACACTGTCAAGATCACAGATCATTTTGCAATCATTTCAGTATTCACGCTTCAAAAAGATGTGAATCTCTGGCACATGTTTGTTTATTCAGTTATCAGTGATGTTGGAAAGCAAACCTGTATTTATAAATATCTAAACCTGTAAATATGTACATAACAACTGTGTTCAACAGTTTGATTTGGTTTGTCTTGGTATATCAATATGTTGGTGTATAAACATCTAAATCTGTAAATATGTACATAATTGTGCTTTATTGTAGTAATACTGGGAGGCATGTCTGCCTGTCATTCCCCACGTATGCTAGTGGAGGCGGGGTTGTGTGGACCTTGGAGGGAGAGGGAGCTGCTGATTGATACACACAATATTATTGAAGCAGAGCTCACCTGCCTTTGTATAGGGAATAAATTGTGATGGTCCCAAAGGAATTCTGGTCTTGAAAATTATTTCTCTTCATTTCACAGGAAACTTCTACTTTGAGTAGGGAAGTGTGCACTGTTGACACCTCTGATAATACACAATGAACACACCATTGTAGTTTAAATGCTCAGCTGCTTTAATTTTGAATTATTTTTAGCAGTTTGTTTTTTGCAAGTTCAGTCTATGCATAGTTAAAAATTCCTCCATGCCTCCCCTACTTCTCCCTGATTGTCTGCATGGTCAAATCCTGTATAGGCTCCACTTGGTTCGGGGTAGACATTTCTTATTTTGCTCACTGCACACGAGGGAATGACTCTGCGGACTCTTCTCCCCAGCCAGCCATGCATCCACCATGTAAACTGGCGATAGGAAGAATATCTGTAAGACCTAAAGCCAAAAGTTTTACACTAAATGTTATTAAAGGATGAATCAAGGTTTGACTCAAGCCAATACATGCCAGCCAATACTGTTTGCGCTGTATTATTGTCTAGATTCTTTATCGGTTACTGGAAAAACTTTCAGTGTTGGCCAAACTAAGTAAGGGATAATGTATAGCGAGACGGTTGATATAGCGAATACAACCCCAGCAGGCTGATGCGGGAGCCCGACGCGAAGCGGAGGGATCTTGAATCAGCCTGAAGGGGTTGCATTCGCTATAACAACCGCCTCGATATACATTATCCCGCTTATTACATGGCTAACTACCAAATAAATCAATAATTTGACACAAAATATTGATTTAAAAAGGAATTTATTGATTTAAAAACGATTGTATTGCTTCCGCTAAAGAAAATAGTCCGTTCCGTCTCTGGTTAGAATCCTGCTGCGTCCATAGCAACGCGCTGTTTTTCATGGCAACGGTCGTTATACTTCGCAGCGGTCTGTTATCAAGAAATAGCACACCGCATTCTACACTGGAATTCAGCCAAGCCATGTAATAATGTATATAATTCTAAACAAATATGTTCATGTTAGACCTGCCTGTTAGTAACTGCATCGCGGCTGGGTAAACCAGCGCTCCATCTGTCATGGAGGCTGACGAGGGCAGCCCACAGTACATCTGGATTGAGACAAACTGCCTCAAAATTAGGATGGGCAATGATGCATGGTAAATCTGTAAACAAGTATCCTGTTCTTAGGCTATAATATGCATTTACTGTGGTAGATTATTTCAAAATTCTGCAGGCCAATACAGTTATGCTTAATCAATATAGCTACCCTAGCTACCTTACCCTGGACTGCTGCTGATATGAATTGGAGTTCCTTACAGCAAACACTCTCCATTTCAGTAAGCATTGGTAAACAATTGCCACAGCCACACCAATGCGTGTGCCCTACTCTCTCCTCCTGCTCCTCCTCACTTACGGCTACGAGATGATTAACGTTAGCATCCTGTGAACCTTCCTCCGTATTTACAACACGTTCAGGCTCGAACTGAAAAGGGTGAACAGCAGACATTTCGCTCGCTAATTGAGGTAACGTTAATAGTTTAACTTGATAACGTTTACGCGCCTTGTGTTTGTGGCGGCGCTGGGACCAGTCTACGTCACGGCCCAGAATGCAATGGGTAAAAACAACAATGGCGACTTACAGGGAAAAACTTTATTTTAAAATATCTCGCTACAACGAAAACATTGCGTCTGTTATTATATCACGTTTGTGGCGCAAATGGTATCGCTAACCCATAAGACTAAGTTGTCAAACTAGCCGGAGATCCTTTTAAGATAGTTCTACTTAATTTGTTATTCCAATATCCAAATATTATAGCCTACTTGATAAAAAGAAATGAAAAAAGGGGTTTTATTTGAGCCGTGCTGTCTTTGCATTTGAACATTGCACATTTTAAACAGGACACGCATTAGCTGAGTAAACGTTAGCCAATACAAACATACTTATAGAAAATAGTTGACAAAGAATAGACAGGAGTCCTGTCACAGGGCCAATAATAGCAAAACGAATCACTTATTCTAAAAAGGAATATCAAGTAGCCTATATGTTAGAAGAATCTGACATAGGGCTGTGTTAATAGTAAAACGTCCGTCATTTAACGAATTTTAAAAACACGGGATGGATAATAAAAAATGCTTTCTGGCATTTTGACAGGAAAAAAACCACAACCAAGAACAAAACAGTTCGTCAATTTTCATTTTACAATTATCATCTCTCTCTGTGCGCGCGGTCTGTGTTTGTGAGAGAGAGAGCATGCGCAGCACTGATACAACGGTTTCTTATCCACAAGTAACGCGCTAGTTTTCATACAAAATTATTATGTAACATAATTAGGTACTTTAGTTATTATAACACAATAACGTAACACATGCAGGCTACGTTTCTCAACACTGAGAATGAATAAATAAACGCCTGTTTGCGGACTCGCGCTTATCAGTAAATTAATACACAAATCACAGCACTTTCATAATCAGTAAGCCATAGCGATTTTAATTTTATTTAGATTTATTGTTCATCAATACTTAAGGTTTTTATAATTTGCATGGCTGTATGATGTCTTCATCTTATCTGAGTGACATGAATGACGGAGTATTTTAAGATAACCCATGCGATTGCGATCACTCCGTGTGATAATAGAATCCAGATTAAGTTAACTCAATACAATACTTCAACTTTCCACATCCACCCCAGCCCGTTTACCTTCAGGAGTCAGAAGTACCGTGACTACTGTAGCCTACTGTCCTCGCTCATGAACTCAGTCAGAGGCGGCCGCGGGATCGAGCGGGATTCTTTATTGCTGTCGATTTTCAGTCTCATTTTAATGATTGGCCTTACGCATCTGTCAATCATACCCACTTGCTATTTGGGGAATGAACCCAGCGCTATGATTGGTCGAACTCCGCTTCTTTTGCTGTTGCTTTTTTTTTTTTTTTTTTCAGGCCTGAAAATATTAAGCAGCCCAACTGTTTTCAAATGTTTCTTGTGCTGCAAATCAGCATATTAGAATGATTTCTAAAGGATAATGTGACACTGAAGACTGGAGAAATGGTCACAGGAATAAATTACATTCAACTGAACAAATGTATTAATTACACAAATACTACATATTCAAATAGAATAATTTATTTTATATTGTAATAATATCTCATAGTATAATAATATCTTGTAGTAATACAAAATTACTGTTTTAATTGTATTTTTGATAAAATAAACGCAGCCTTGGTGAAAATAAGAAACTTCTTTCAAAAACAAATCTTACCAATCCTGAACATTTCAGCGGTAGTGTACTGTAACAATATATAAACACATAACATTGCATCATATAGCATATACAAAAACATACCTTGCATTCTGTGCCGCCGTGCTGCATCTGAGTCACTTATTACCCTGTAGAAGATGATTAAAACATCAAATGATGTTCATTTTTAATCCTCTAAAGAGTTTGAGTTTACATTGCAGAAACATTACCGTGACAGACGCTGTGAATACAGCTGAACCCAGTCTCTGAAATGCTTGTGTGATGAGAGGTCTGAAAGAGCCCACAATGACTGTCAAGAGAGACACAGTCACAGTTAATGGACTGAAATCATGATTATGGATATTGCAGCTGCTGAGGGAGTGGGAATGGAGAGGTAACGTACCGGAGCAATGGATCCCTTCTGAAGCCGGGACAGGGTCACTTCACTCAGCTGTCTGAAAGTCATAGTGAAGTCTGCTCCAGTGTCCTCCATTATCTCAACACACCACACAACATCATGTGGGTCATTCTCAGGAAACGCTGCCTTTTGTGTAATCATCTACTACTGATTTAACTCGATACTGAACTTAACTATTTGTGACAGTTTTTAACTATTTTTGATCTAATTAAAAAAGTTTATAATGAAGTGTGTAATATATATGTGTGTGTGTGTGTGTGTGTGTGTGTGTGTGTGTGTGTGTGTGTGTGTGTGTGTGTGTGTGTGTGTGTGTGTGTGTGTGTGTGTGTGTGTGTGTGTGTGTGTGTGTGTGTGTGTGCGTGTGTGCGTGTGTCTTTCTATAACGGTTTACTGATTCCTTACTTTTTTTAGAAAAATAAAATAAAATTTTCTGACACAAATGACACCATTTCCTGAGAATGTCCAAATTAATTTATCACATGAATTAATCGTAGTACAATTAGAGAAAAAAACAATCCAGCTAATATTTACCTTTAGAAGAAATGCAATCACATATGAATCCTTTTCTTCATTTCCCAGAAAGCCCAACTTTGCTTTGAACAGCTCATGAAATCTATAACAGAAACAGAAAATGAGATCAGGAATGACTCAGATATGAATACAGAGATCTATATTGTCTAATGACATGCTCACCTTTGATGATAGATTTGGGGATACTCTCTCAATATTTGCTGAGATCTGAAGTAAATGAATTGACACGAATCACCTGTTTTATTCCAGACCAATACCAACAAAAAAATAAAAGTATCTCTTACTGTGAAAGCTGATCTGAGGTCAGCAGTGGTTTCAGAGCTTCTAGAAGTTTCTTTAGATTGAACAGGCCAACATTAGCCTGAGCTCCTATACTGTACCGGCCCTCATCATCAGACGTGTTGGGGACAAAATCTATACAGAGGAAACAATGCTGTAGCAATAACACCCATTTAACAATACAATTATTGTATGTTATTATTATGTCTGTTTCACTTTAACTTATTAGAATATAATAAAGTAAAATAAAACAATGGATTAAAAACATTGTGCAATTAATCGTGCCCCTCAACCCATGTATATATACACTGTAAGTCATTTTTATAAAAGTAAAAAAATAATAAAAATTAAAATTTACAGCTTAGGCTACTATTCATACAATTTTCCTCCACTTTGCAGTATTGTGTGTGTGTATATATATATATATATATATACGCGTGTGTATGTGTTCTTGTATGTGGTTTATGAGGACACAAATGTGTATAATGACATGGGTAATACAACGTAAACATCTTCACACTTCCTGTGTCCTCATAAACCAAATGGCTTAAAAAGATGGATAGGTTTAGGGGTATGGTTAATATACAGAGTCCCTGTGTGTGTGTGTGTGTGTGTGTGTGTGTGTGTGTGTGTGTGTGTGTGTGTGTGTGTGTGTGTGTGTGTGTGTGTGTGTGTGTGTGTGTGTGTGTGTGTGTGTGTGTGTGTGTGTGTGTGTGTGTGTGTGTGTGTGTGTGTGTGTGTGTAATGTTATATGACAAAAAGCTTAAAAACTAAACTTACAGGAAGATGATTGCTAATATTATGAAAGTTTAAGTTAGACAAAGAAACATACTTGGGTCATATGATTCCATAAATCCAAATGGGCCATAATCAAAAGTGATAGAAAGCAGACTGAAGTTATCTGTGTTGCAGACTCCTGTGTGAAGAAGTTGCAGATCAAGTTGTTGTGCATTTTGCGTATTAAGCTCAATCTATAATGATAAATCTATGCGATAACTAGACAAGTAAAGCAGAGTCAACCAACCATGAGCAAAACCAACCGACATCCAGTGGGCGATTAAATGTGCCGTTTCATTCACCACTCTAGAGAAAAACACCTTCACACAACATGAAAACCATTCAAATATAGTGAGACTGATCATACAATATAAAATAATATTGTATTACAGCTAAACAGAGCAGAGAGACACAGATACTCACCACATATTTGTCAGGGTCATTTGTTGCTATAGATTTGAAATGCTCTTTAATTACAAAGTCCAACAATGTCCTGAAAATAAAAATTAAAAAGAAATTAAAAAGCAAACAAGAGTGAGAAAAAAATATTACCCTCCCAAGTTAAAGTTAATATACCGTAGGACATCTAACTCTCCAGTTCTAGTTAATATCTCCAGTGAACCGATCCGAAACCAGGACTTGGCCAGACGCAGAACAACCGCTCCTGATGGATACAGAGAACAATCCCATAAAGCTGAGGACGGATAAAGAACTTACTCTACTTCTCCAAATCTGATCGGATTTGACCTCTTTCTTTTATGACACTGCCATTATAAAACGGATCCCTCCAAACAGGTTCCTCACTCACAACCAGACTGACAAACAATAAAGGCAAAAAATTGAAAAAGTATAAATAAAAATAATAATAATATTCAACACCAAACATTTGAATGTGATAAATACATATACTACTCTTCTTGTGGATGTGCATATGTACCTGAGGGCTCTGCTGGTAGGAACTCCCAGAAAGTACATGGCTTCACTGCACAGGAACTCCCTCACAGAGGAGCGAATCACAGCCCGTCCATCACCAGACCTGCGCACAGAACATCATGTACAGTACACAGCATAGCGATTACACTACTGCCACACAGAGAGATTCAGACGTCTCATTATTATATGCACCATCAAAAAGCATATAAAAATTATTGCGCAGTATGAACTGATATTCACCTCGAGTATGGTGTCTTTCCTGAGCCTTTCAACTGGAGTTCCCATCTTTCCCCTTTTCTGGATAAAAAAAGAGATGTACACTGCTCTAACGGTTAACACTTGTGACAGTTCTAAACTGAGAGATGTCACTGTTCAGACACGTTTAAGCATTAAGTGAGAATTAGATTAAAAAAATGACAAATCTATTTGCTGAAAAACCAAGAAGTGTAGATCACACTTTCCATCCTTTAATCTTAAACAACATTATGGGAAAGTTGACATGCAATACAACAGAAAAGTCACACATGACAATAACAACTGATGACTTGTGTTGAACGCTGATGGAACAAGAGGATTTTACCTGTTTGTGTATTCACCCAGCAAATGTGCTCTTCCATCCCCCAGCTGTCCAGCCCAATAACCAAACTATAATAATAATGACACATGGTTGACATGTTTGCTCTGGTTGTCTTCTGCGATCGCTGCCGGGTTTGAAATGACTGTCAGTTTTACCTGATGGCCCCCGTATCTGTGTGCCAGAGGAACAGAGCCAGGAAACAGTTTCCCACCACTGACACAGCGGACAAACTCTTCATTCTGAATCACAGACTCATTCAGATCCAAAATATATAACACGTCCTGAAATACACAAAAGAGCCTGAATATATGCAGAAGCAACATTTACAGGAAAGTGCTGTGGTGGTACCGTGGTCCAGTTTAGTTTTAGAGCAGTTTTCTCAGACTGTGATCCTCAGACCACTCGTGGTTCTGTAAAGGAGTCCAAGTGGCCCACGAGTTCATTAGCTGATTAAAAGCTTTATGAATTAATAAGAGTATAACTAACAAAAAACACCCACAGACACACACAAAAAAAAACACTGAATTAACTGAATTAATTAACTCAATTTGTCCACTACCTAAAGTAGAAAATTATTTGAGGAGTTGGTGTGGTTCATATTTTTTTCTTTAAAGTGGTCTGCTACACCCTTGTAAAAAATAAGTGTTAAAATTAAAAATGGAAAACTATGTTTCTTTTAAAAAACTGTTTTTGCAGATAATACAATATTAATGAAATAAAAAGCCACTTAAGTGTACTTAAATAGTATACTTACATGGCCGTTTCTTAACAAACTTAAGTACACTTTTAAAAAGTGCACTTTGTAATAATATCAAATTAAAAACTTCATTTTAAAGTACATTTTAAATAATTATGTTCTATATTGTTATATAACAATATACTGTTGTGCTTTAAAGAAGTACACTTATATGTTGACTAACATACCAAGGTACATAAAAAGTACTATAATTTTAACTGTAGTGGTTTAATGTTCCATGTAAATAATGTACTAAATTGCAACTTCATTATTACAAATATTTATTAAATTCCATGATTTAAATGTGAACGTTTAAATAGAAATGATATTATGTTAGTTTACCATATACTAACCATATTTTAAAGCCAACTGAAGGAATACAAAGACATAGGCTACTTAAGTCCTGCTTAAGTGGGTCAACTTAAGTTCAACTAACTAAACTTCATATAAATTAAAAACTATAATAAATGTTCAATTAAAGGTGCAGTGTGTGACTTTTAGCGACATCTAGCAGTTCGGTTGAGAGTTCACACTAAGGGCTCAGCCCACCGCTCACCCCTCCCTTTCGAAGAAGCTACGATGGCTAAAACGGGACAAACATCGTCGTCTGAGACAGCAGAGAATAGCCAGAGTAAACCAAGTTTCTGTACCACAGTCCATTATAAACCACATCATGGATAAAGTTTACAAAGCCATAGTCAGGTGAGGATCAAGGGTCTTAATACGTAATATAATAATAGTAATTAGTTGATTGTCTCACGAACGTAACCAGCACATTTCTCCCCACATAGCAAACCCATAATACAGCGAGGGAGAAGAGCCACATGAAACTATGCAACTATATATTTTTTCTAACAGGGTAGTAAAAGTTTAGCTGGCTAATATGAGCTGTTACTGTGGCTGAGCTGGTTAAAGCGTTAAGCCTTGTTTATACTGGACGCGTCCGCATGAGCCCACAGGTACGTGCGGCAAAAATAACGTGATTGTAACAGCGCGCGCGCCTCCGCATCCCCTAGTCACCATTTACTGCACACAATAGGCTTTTTTTCTCTGATTTTGGAAACTCGCTCGACTTAAAATGCTTCCAAGATCGACGGGTTGGTGATTCCTGTAACGTTACTGTTTTACGGTCAATGACAAGAGTACTAATCAGCTGTCTCACGAACGTAACCAGCACATTTATCCCCACATAGCAAAGCCATAACACAGCGAGGGAGAAGAATTAAGTTACATGAAACAATCCAACTACATATTTTACACCACTGACAAGGGAAAAGTCTCACGGTGTTTATGGCTAGCTTCTAGATTTCTGCGGCTTCTCTTTCAAGGTAGTGACGAAACACGCTCTGTAACGCTGTTTGTTCGCTGTCGGCTACGGTAGAAACATGACGTCACAATATGTCGACCTTCATAGAAGGGGATTCCCGCGCCTATGTAGATATAAATGCCTCATTCTAAGGTAATAAAAACATTACGGTTTATTAAGTAAGTTCTTTATACACCACTGAACACATAGTTATGGATGTCATATTGCATTTCTGTTAATAGATACTCAAATTTTTTACACATTGCACCTTTAATTGCAGTTAACATGATGCAATTAAGTGCCCGACACATTATATTCAGTTTGCACATAAGTATATTCTTATATAAGTAACCTATATTATTTTCACAATTTTTCTTTTTAAAAGTATTTTGAAGTGTAGCCTACTTCTTTGTAACAACGGCCTGAATAAGTTCAAAATTACGCTGACGTCGACAATGTTATTGGTGGTGATGATGATGATTACTTTATTACTAATTTAAAATGTGGACAAGAAAAATATAAAGAATAGGTGGATGTAACCAAACTTTTGACTGGTGGTTAGATGGTACTAGTTCCATTGTATTTTTCTGTTTCTTAAATTACATAAATACACAGTTACTGCAACAATATCACCAGGTTAAACTGCAGTGAAGCTCAAGTTTTCTGTAAATGGTGATGAGTGGATGGTTTATTAACCTGTGCCACAGCAGCCAGTGTCAGGGGCTCTTTCAGAGGAGAGGGCTGAGACTCAGAAAACACACATCTATTCACAGTACGAATAAAGTTACCATCAACCTCATCAAGAGGGAGAGCATCTGTAAAACACACAGGAAGTGATTAAAACATAGTCAACGTGTAGCATATTGGCACTCGTATCTGTATCTTACCTAGTAGTTTATGTGATAATACCAGTGGTGTTTCTCCACAGTGTTTCACATTGCTATAAAAGTGCCTCTTATCGAACTCTCTTTCATTACAACTTTCATTCTCACAGAATTCTTGTTCGTCCCTGAATGTAGCGATGGCGACGGCCGATAGAAATAAAAATAATGTAAAACCATGTTTTGTCATTACATCAAACTCACAGGCATATATATATTTTTAACTATTTGTCCTGTACTTCCTTAACTGTTACATCACGTAACTAGAGGAAAACATCCGAACTGTCACGCAGACGATCCTTCTATGTTCTACCAGAGGGCGCTCATCGGCTCAAAATGTGTAGGCCTAATGGTCCATTTATGCCATATTCGGGACAGTTTTGTCTTTTTGGAAATGTATGCGCGTTATAAACCATATGGGTTCAGAAGCAAATGGAGACTCTCGGAACTTTCTCACTATAATGATTATATAAGCGTTTCTAGCCAATGATCAGAGACGACTGTGAATCTGTACTGTAACAGGTACCATGTGACCAGCCGACTATTAAACATACTGAATACTTAAATATGATAAATACTACTAGAGAAGATTGAAATCTCTATGATTGAAATTAATGTAATGAAAATGTTTTTTTTAATGTAAAAATGTAAACATGTTTTAAGCCCATCCCCCCCCCCCCCCCCTTAGTTAGTAATCTTTGTATTTATTTAACTATTTATATTTATCGAAATATAATAATAATAGCTGTTATTTTTACTATTATTAATAATAACATTAACTATTAATAGAAAATACATTAATTAGATTAAATTGTCATTGTTAATATTTATTTATTTCATAATATAAGATTTAAATAATAATAATAATAAATACTTATTTATATGATATATATATTTTAAGTTATTTTTGCAGATTTAGAACTACCGCACTTGACTAATTGGAGACAGGTTATGGGCCACTATGGAACGTCCATTTTATAACAGTTTTAAGTTAACTACCAATCTTTCCCTGTATTCCTAATAGACCCTCTTCTGCAGCAGCACATCACAGGGGAGCACATAAATATTCATGAGTTTCCGGGGCATGCACGTGGAACTGAGAATTTTAGTTCATGCTTTTTGTTTTTCAGCAGGTTTAATGGATTATTTAAAAAAAGTAAATATGACAGTTTCAGTTTATAGCCTAATGTTTTTATTCGTTTGCACGTTTTGTGGGCCCTGACTGAATGCAGGCATTGAATTACTTTGTGTAATGTTAGGATAAAGCACAGAAAACCTCAACTTGTTGTATACATTAATTTCATTTTGTTGTGCTTTTCCTTTCTGCTTTATAACCAGCAGCTTTTGGCGCAAAATGTCGCAGCGGCACTTCCGGTGGCATCTCCAGCTAACCTGGATTTTCTCAGGCAGCTGCGCTGTTTGCACATTCCGCTGACGAGTTATGATTCAATGTAATATTTTTAATATAAAAAGTGCATTTGAAAAACAAAACAAACGTTCAATAAACATTCAATTCAATTAAATCGTCCAATTACTTCTCCATATCAACTGCATCAACTAACAGAAAACATTAGCCTAACGTTACAGCTCACCAAAAAGCCAACAAAAAACGTTTGGAACCAACGTTTTCTGAAATCACGAAATTTCCTTAAATTCAACCCTGCTCCTCGTCCTCCCTGACCTTGCGCAAGGTCTGCGCAAGAAGGCTCACAGGGGGAAAAGCATACTTGCGGCCCTGCGGCCAGCTGTGCGCCAGAGCATCCGTGCCAAGCGTGCCCTCGGTCAGGGAATAAAACTGGGCGCAATGGGTCGAGTCGTGGGAGGCAAACAGATCTATCTGTGCGTCCCCGACCTGGTCCCAAATCAGCTGGACCGACTGGGGATGGAGTCGCCATTCTCCAGGGAGTGGCTGAAGCCGTGAGAGCTCGTCGGCTGCACAGTTCAGGGCTCCGGGGATATAAATGGCATGAAGCGACCTCAGATGCTTCTGACTCCATTTGAGGAGGTGGCGAGCGAATTGCGACATACGGCGGGAGCGTAGACCACCTTGATGGTTGATGTACGCTACAGTGGCGGTATTGTCTGAGCGGACTAGTACGTGTTGGTTCTTGAGCACGGCCCGGAAGCGGCGTAAAGCAGGAGGTACGGCCAGCAACTCGAGGCAATTGACATGCCAGAGGCGACGGGGTCCTGTCCAGGAGCCCACGGCAGCACGTCCATTGCACATGGCACCCCAGCCCGTGGCGGAGGCATCTGTCGTTAAAACAACATGCCGCGAAGCTCGTTCCAGGGGCAATCCGGCCCGTAGAAAACTGAGGTTCGACCACGGGGTGAAGGTCTGACGGCAGGTCGGAGTAACTGTTACTTGGAGGGTGCCGTGTTGCCATGCCCACCTCTGAACTCGGTCGCGAAGCCAAAGCTGAAGTGGTCTCATATGTAGCAATCCGAGCGGCGTTGCCGCGGCTGCAGAATCCATATGCCCCAGGAGCCTCTGAAAAAGTTTCAGTGGAACCGCACTCTTACCCTCGAACTGTCTCAGGCAAGTCATCAGTTACTGCACGCGCTCGCTCGTAAGCTGCGCGGACATGGCGACCGAGTCGATATCCATACCGAGAAAAGAGATCCTCTGCACGGGGCAAAGTTTGCTCTTCTCCCAGTTGACCCGAAGGCCCAGACGAGCTAGGTGCTGAAGCACTAGGCCCCTGTGTTCGCAAACCTGAACTCGAGAGTGAGCTATGATCAGCAAGTCGTCGATATAACTCAGGATGCGAACCCCGTGGGCAGCCTCGACGACCTTCGTGAAGATGCGAGGAGACAGGGCTAGCCCGAAAGGGAAAACCGTGGACAAAAGTGGAGCGGACTCCCCAAGCGGGGAGGAGACCGTGCGAACTGAATCGCATAGCCGAGCCTGATGGTCCGGGCGACCCAGCGGGACAGACGGGGAAGCTCTAACCAGGCTCCCAGGAACTGAACCAGCGGGATCATGCGAACCACAGGCGTCCCCCCGGAGGGGCAGCGAAGCGGAGTAACTGGCCCAGACGAGGACGGCATAGCGGCCCAATGTGGGGGCACAGTTAGCAACCGTGCCCTGGCAGAGGGGACCAGGGGAGGACCAGGCTGGTCGTCCCGCGGGGGCCTGCTCTGCCAGGGGTCTGGCGACAGATGGGGACAGGGGCGAAACGGTCCGTGGACGGCACGCCGTGTCAACCACCTCTGGGACAGAGGGGGACGAGGAGAGCACGGCTTGTGGGCGGCGCTCTGTGACGTCCGAGAAATCTCTGTGCTCAGAGACGGGAGAGTCAGCTCTTTGGAGAATAAGGATTCTTCCCCGGCCCACCCCCGGGGAAAGGAGTGGTCCTGCTACCAACTCCTGGAAAGAACTGAGTCCCATCTCTGAAGAGCCCATCTCAAGAGCGCCGCTTAACCCGGCGTGTAGCGGGGTGCGGGGCTGGAGAGGACTGTGGCGTCCGACTACGGCCTCCAGAGCCGACCCGGACGAACGGGCGGGGTGGGAGCCGCGGGGGGGCCCCCTCGGCGGTGGGCAGACCGAGGGATCTGAGCGGACGGCGGGGCCGGCGGGACAGAATCAACCTCAGTCTGCTCCATCGCCGAGGAGCCCGTCTCAAGAGCGCCGCTTAACCCGGCGTGTAGCGAGGGGCGGGGCTGGAGAGGGCTGTGGCGTCCGCCCGCGGCCCCAGAGCTCAGTGAAGAGCCCTGGGTCAGTACCGCCCTCGTGCAGGTCCATGAGCATCTGGGTCAGGTGGACCAGCAGAATGACCATGGCATGCAGTGAGGCGGCTGCCAGTCCCGTGGCGCTATAGGATCTCGCCACAAGCGTAGACGAAAAACTACAGGCCACGGGCGGGTGCTTAGGATTGCGCCGAGAAGAAGCACTCTGAGGACACATAGCATCACAACAGAGCGTTCAGCCGGGGGGACCCCAGTGTACCCATGGCCAGCGGCCCCATCGAGGGGAGGGAAGGCGGATGAGATCAGCGAGCGGTCCCGAGAAGGCAAGGGGGTCTTCTCGGACTTCGAGATCTCATCATGCACGTCCGGGAAGAGAGGTATTGGGGTTTGCCGTGGACGAGGGTCGGCGGCCTTACCCAAAACCCATCGTCCCAGGAAAGCATGGCCGTCATCTCTGGATCAGACTCAGGCACAGCCGTATGCACACCGGAAGGTGGCAGCTGTGACGAGCCCTCACTTTCAGAAGACTCAAACCCACCTAGTGATGCTGCAACAGACATGGCATCTTCCTCTGTAGCTTCAACTGAAACACGCGGGCCACCAGAGGGTAGACTCGCGGGAATCAGCAGTTCACTAGCGGGCACCGTCATTGAAGAGGGGGGCTGGGGTCGCGGACACATAGTCGGCGCCTTGATCTAGACCGTAACCCTCAGGTCACCCTGGCCACCAGCCGAAGATCGGGGAGTGGATGAGGGGACTCTTGCGAGTTCACCGAGTCTCGACCTATATATGACGCGATGATCACGTTCCCAGCGAGAACATGAGTCACCCACGAGCGCTGTTCAAGCATGATCAAAGCCCAAACACACTAGACAGCGCTCGTGCCCATCAGAGTCCGATACCAGTCCGCTGCGACCAGAAATGCACGGGCGAGCCGTCTTTAAAAAGACGTGCCGCGTGCAAGCTCTTTTATGAGAGGAGAAAAAAACTCCCTGTGTATCTGCCTATTCACACATGTTGAATACAGCCATAACAACCTTTTTGTTTCTCACTGCCCTGTTCAACTGATTCTCGCACTACTTTCAGTCTAGTTGTGCTCCGTGTTCCCTCCCTGGGGAAATCATGGTATTTTCTCAGTTTTTTCAATATCTAAAACATAAATTTTCCCCCATAATTTTCTCATTTGATAGAAAAACCGGTGTATCAAATTTTGCATGCTTACCTTGAGACTTCCCCATATTGGCTGCTTCTCTGTTCTCTGTGGATTTCTCTTCAACGCGCGTTTTCCTGATCTGTTTCCTGATCCGTCCCCAACAGACCCGATTTTTCTTTTAACCCAAATCGGTCGGGTTGCACTATTAGTGCCCTCCTAATTAAGGTTTACCAAAAACTGTTCTGGTTCCCCCTAATTAGCCGCAGTACCTAAAAACAATTTGCTCCGTGGCGGAAAACTCATTTTCAGGTTACCTATCTGTTTGAAATCTCTTGATCTGTTACAGACCTCAATTAATCTCAGATAATTTTCTCTCGTATCTGTTTGAAACCTCTTGATCTATATATAGATCTCAATTAATCTCAGATTACTTTCTCTCGTATCGGTTTGAAACCTCTTGATCTATATATAGATCTCAATTAATCTCAGATTACGTACCACAGAAACAGCCCTCAGCCAATATGCTTCACTCACATTTCATACCCGAAACAAAATACTTTTCCCCAAAAGAAAATATTTTAGACGTCTCTTACCAGAGATATGTTGGTTGCCACAGGTTCGCTTTCTTTTGATTCCAGTGGAGCCCCTCCCGGACCCGATAGCGGTCGGCCCCTCTCTCTCAAGCTTACGAGGTAGAGCTGGAACTGCTCAGTCCAGGTGGCCAAACACCGTCCGCTCTCAGGTCCAGAAGGCACTTCCAAGGAATCCCACTTCTGACACCAAAATTGTTATGGCAAAAATTCTGTTAAACATCATCACTGCGTAAGAGACACTCAGAGTCAAATTAATAAAAAGAAAAGTATTTATTCTTGCAAGAATAGGTTCAGTCTAGTACACAGAAGTTACGCTGTGCAAGAGAGTGACACCCAACAGGAAGATATGAGACAGCCTTTATACTGTTTTCAAGGTTCCTCCTCACCCGCTGTACCTTTCACCCACTCAGATAAGGTTCTTACTGCTGTTCAGTTTCTACTTAAAGACACAAACTGGTACTGAAATAAACTGGCCAAAACTGACCGTCCCTAAGGTCAGAGGTCCTGTCCCATATGTTCCTGAAAAGTCACGCACAAGCACGTACACACATATACTTTTATACATTGAATAGGTTCTTTCTCTTATGATACCTGTTTGGGATCAATGACTATTAAAATTTCCACAACAGGGAGTTCTGCTCACAAAAAAGATTTGAAGCCACATGGTGACTAGAGGATGACACGGGAGTGGATTTTCACTCCTGTCCCGTCCCACTCCCATAGAAAGAAATCTTGTCCCGTCCCACTCCCAGACCAAAGTTTAAAAAATAATCCCATCCCATCCCGCTCCTGGTAAATTGACTCCCAATCCCATCCCGCTCCTGTTTAAACTGACTCCCGTTCCTGTACCGCTCCCATATACGGCAATTTTCGCTTGATGAACGAAGCGATGCTTGCCTGATTCTTTCCCGAATTTGCCTTGCAAGTGTGCTTCTTCAGACCGCTCGTCCCTGAATCACTTGACTAAGACTAAGCATGTCTTACAAGCAGCGTACATTGTGCTATCACCGTCACATTCTACTCTCATAAACTTAATTAATATTTCAGACTTTCCGACCAGTTCTGTGAACTTAATAGACATGTCATTACTTCTGACTTTGCGCTGTAAATCATTTTTTGCCACATCGACTTCTCCGCGGCTGTTAGCTCCCTCTACACTGCTCTTTGAATTTCGGCGGTAAGCCGTGACAAAAAGCACTGATGGCTTCTGGGACGGCTGGGTCGTGTAGTTATTTTTTAATTGCGTTACATTGTAGGCGTATTAAAAGGAAACTACAAAATGATGCATTTACTTTTTTCTTTTTTTGTCGTCTTTGCTATTGGTTGATTCCCGCTCCCGTCTGCTCCCGTTAACCATTTATCCTGTACCGTCCAAATCCCGTGATTGATAGCAAAGATGACTCCCATCCTGCAGGAATCCCACGGGAATCCCGTGACCCGTGGGATTCCCGAAAAAATGTCAGCCTCTAATGGTGACCTCTCTTGGGACTTTTGGTAGTTTAACATCTATTTTCCTCTCCTGTGGTGAATTTGCTGTATTATAAAACAATTGCGAATATTATAATTTATGTGTATCTATTTATTTATTTTTCTTTTCAATAATTATTTTGTATATATTTGTGGACTGAGGGAATCTAGATGTGTTTTTTTTGTGTGTGTGTGTCTTTGTTGTCCTGACTGTTTTATGTTTTTTGTGTTGGTTCATATAACTTCAAAACTGTTAATAAAAAGAATACAAAAATAAAAATACAAAAATGTATATCGTTAAAACTGTTTTATAATAGACCTATTGAACGCAAGTGACTGTATAAGCATTATTTCGACTACAATGTGACATTTACATTTCATTCAGTATTACAAAGACAAAGTAAATGCTACAATACCGTCGAAAGCAACATGTCGTTATTATAGGCTATTCATCACCTGAGACATCGCCTAGCATCTGACGACACAGAACCATTGATTAATAACCAGTTTAACCATCGCAGTTGTTATACAACTGTAGTAGCCACAATTATGTAACATCGTCGGACTACAGAGTCCATGCAATGTGCTTTGAAATCATAAACCATGTAGTATAACGTTACAATTTCGAAATTAACGCCATGGTGAGTTTTTGAAATAAGAAACACAAGGGTCACAAGTTAACACGGACACGATGTTTTGATACGGACAGCTGCATAAAGTGACGCCGAGACTGAAATGGTGAATTGTTCTGCAACAATCTGGTAGTATAACGTTAGTGAGACAGCTCAACATGTTTGTCGCGGTGTTCTCCCTGAGTGAACCCTTTTCTGCGCGCGTTCGAAACCCGTAGAAAGATGTATTTTCTTCTTCTTTTTTTTAAGATCATAGCAATACTTTGTCATCTTTACAAGAATACGAAAGGCATGTAACGAGCAAGTCTGCGTTTATTAGACAGCTTAATATCAGCTGTTATATCACAAGTTATCACTTAATATCACAAGTTAACACAGGCACATTGTTTTAATTCAGACAGAATATCTTTTCTGCGCGCGTTCGAAACCCGTGGAAAGATGTTTTTTTTTCCTTCCTTTTTTTGTTTTACATCATAGCAATACTTTGTCATCTTTACAAGAATGCGAAAGGCAAGTAACAAGCAAGTGTGCGTTTATTAGACAGCTTAATATCGCGTCAGTTTGTGCTTTCAGAATCGACGAATCTCTCACACATCTGCAGCGAATGACTTGAACAGGAAGTTGGTCACCAGTTAACACGGTCACCAGATAAACACCGGAAAGTTTTTGAACAGTCCAAATCACGAACAGAGGCGGGGGTGTTTGGAAGAGTCCATTTCCAAAGGGGACTTTTTACTGTTTTATAACAAATAAAATTATGTCGCAGAAGTTGTTTTTAATTAAAGAAAAGTTTCGGTTTTTACATATATTTGAAAAGTTTACTATCACATTTTTAAAACTTTAAAAAAAAAAGCTGTATTAAGTTAAAATACAAAGGTTATTCGTACATTTTACTATCAGAAAATGTTAGAGAAAGTATTTTTTTCTTTTTTTTTAAATTCTGTATTTTTACAGACCTAAAAGCATGATGCTTCAAAGTATGCAATAGAACTTTTTGAACATGTATACGATTTTGAACATTTATAAATGTGTGTGTTGCTAAAGCAGAAGTCTATTTTCTTTAAATAAAGATTTACCTTTTATTTATGCTTTTATTTCTTTAAAACAGTCAGATGACATGCATTATTTCTGTGATTAATTGATTAGTAATGTTGCGAGGGGGTTTCCTCACACATGTAAAAAGCGTTTTAGATGTGTTTGTGACAAACATATTGTATTTACTTAGACTTTTTAAATGTATTTAACATTTTAAATGTTTTTTTCTTCTGACCAACTTACATTTCATATGAATTACCTGAGGCGTTTAACAACTACATATAGGAATGCATGTTGATTAGTAAGTTTCAGGGATAGTGCAAACATGCAATGTTCGAGAAGGCTCATATTGTTGTAATCTTTCAGAGGTCTCACTCACCGACAAACTTAAATCTTTGTGTTGGGAATATCCAGGCATAGCTTTACTAAAAGAAACTTTATGGAAGTAATTTTCAAACTGTGAGTATGCTTCAACATGTAATTAGCCTATACCATATTTTATATATGGTTCTATGTTGCTTTAAAGTCTTTGTTTGTTTGTTTGTTATTAACTAATCCCTTTTTAACTAACACCTCAACAAATTAAAGAAACATATGAGCTAAGGATGTTCTCTAATCCCAAATAAACAGATAATGGAATGTTCACAATAAACAATATGTTAGATATTACTTATGAAACTGTCCACATCTTGTTTCTCAGACTGTATGTGTTTTAGGTGAAGACTTTTCTTTGAGAGCTGTCAACATTCAGTGTTTATAGGAATAAACGACCATTAAGATTTTAAGTGATAGTCTTTCTGTTTGAAAATGTTTGACTATCTATGACTATCCCTCTATGATGCTGAATCACACAATGTATTAACACGAAAAGTAAGTGCATTTTAGACTTCAACTATAATCACATCTGACTATTGCACTGAGAGATGTACCTGTATATTCATTAAAGCTTGAGTTAGGTTAGAACCAAACATCTTCATACCTATTGTGTTCTGACACAATGACAGACACAAATTGTTCTTACAACTATTTTTGTTTAATAAATACACTTTTCTTATTTCTACAAATATCTGTGTTAAATATGGAGTTAATACACAATGAAAACGAGAATAATGCTACCAAATACATCTGACACAATGTTTTTAAGAATAAGCAGTGTTTTAAAATACAGATGATTTTTCTTTTGACAAACCTACAATTCAAATGATCTCACCCCCGTGGTGTTTAACATCCAAGAGCTGAAGAAGCAGTTATTTATGCAAAAAAGCAAATTAATTAAAAAACAACAATACAAATAGTTTAAATCGACATAAACGAAACACCCCAGATCATCCCAGAAGTTATAGTAAACAATTACAATATGGAAATAGATTCTGTCAGTTTTGTAATGCAAACACATTTGAGGGTTAACGTTACCTGTCCTTGTAAAGGCTATGGAGAAAATTCAAGCATAGTCTTTATGCAACAATCACGCGTCCACACTTTACTACAAAAGTGTGTACTGTGTATAAGAAAAGAGACATTTAGTATGTGAACACTGTGCATTTGTACTAGAAGATAGGTGGTAATTTTACATTAATATGTAAAGGACAAACAAAAATGGATCATTATTAAATCCATAAATTCCTCATCTTACATTCTGGCAGATATGTGCTGTTGACTTCTGGCTTGTTCACATTCTTGCACATGGGGATTCAAAAGAGATTGTTTTTCCCGTTGTAAATTTAGGTATGATAGTATGTCCTTAGATTATTTATTTTGACAGCTAATATAGAAAGTTGAAGAGATCGTTGATTATATAATTCAAAGAAGATTGAATAATCTTTGAATTACAGTAGTTATTTGTATGTCTCATCCATGAAGGTGCAACAATGTTGGAGGTTTTGAGAACCAGAACCAAGATAACTGAGCAGTTGAACTTTTAGCTATAGTCTGTGCCCCCATTTATTAATATGACTGGAGGTGGTGAGTAATAAAAAATAAAAATAATTTAAAAAAATCACTCCGTATTCCATGATTCCTAATTCGTTACTATCCCAATTAAGTACAAATTAACTGTATTCCGTTGTTTAGGCACTAAACCAGTCCAATACATTAGTCAAACTCATTTTTATGTTAAAATAATCAAGATTTCATGGCTCCACCAGGTCATGAGCCGCTTACAGGCAGTCTCCCATCCAAGTACTAACCAGGCCCGACCCTGCTTAGCTTCCAAGATCGAACGAGATTTCTTTTACTGTCTATGGATGAGATCAGGCGTGTTCAGGATGGTGTGGCCGTAAGCGAGAGACTCAGCCGATAGAGAGATATTTAAAGCAGTGTTGCCAACTATTTTCAAAGGAAAGTAGCTAACGCCTTCCCTAAAAGTCGCTAAATGTCGCTAGATGACGTCATGCGTCAATTAGCATATTAATGACGTTATCGCGTCGTACTTGCGTTCTGTCAGCCTAATGTGTTTTCCCTCTAAATTAATGCTTTATTTAATATAATATAATATAATATAGCCGAATGTCAAATAAAGCATTCTCATTTCCTATTTTTTTTTGTCTGACAATAGAACAAATAGCTGTGATATAGCGAATGACTACATTTTTTATAGGCTTATGTGGAAAATTATCTGAATTAAGAAAGATTGGGAACAGGATGCACTAAAGCTCTGTGATAGTATTACAAGTAATAAGCACAAGAAAAGAAAAGAAATTAAAATGGTCAAACTAACTTATTTAAATATATATATATATATATATATTCAAAAGAAAAGCAAATAAGTACAGAAGCCCTAAGAGGCCATGGATTATACATTTTTTCTATGTTGTTTTCTTGTGATGACTACTTATTTTTCTTGTGATCTCGAGATAACAAAATTTGTTTCCCTTTCAAGGGAACTTCGAGCTGCGTCAGACGCTGCGGGAACGCCCCTGCGTTGTGCGTCATGAAGCACGTATGGAATCAGCCCAATGGAGAGATGAAACGTCATAGGCGGGTGACGTCATCGACCAGGAAACTATAAAGCACCCCAAAAACACAAGCGCATTAGCTTCTGTGCTTTCAGTCGCGCTACATGTGAATCTGTCCCTGTGTGATATTGTCTGTCTTACATACCCTGCACCACACAAACAATTTATCCCTATATATATATATATTGAGAGATTATGGCGGACGAACAGCAGTTTAGAAAGTGTGTTCCTCCCTGCTCGCGTTATTTAACGAGCGGGGATACACATGATCTTTGTGTTGTTTGTTTGGGAGTTCAGCATGCCCAGTTTGCTCTCGAGGGAGCAGACTGTGAGCATTGCGAGCGTTTGCCGTTAAGGACGCTCCGCTCCCGCCGATCGCTCTTTGAGGAGAGCGGTTCGGTGCGCGCTCCCCGCGGTTCGGGTCCCGCTTCTGCCGAGGCAGAGCGGCGGCGCTTATCGTGGGGATCGCAGATGGATCTCACAGCGGGGTTTGAGACGGGCTCTGCCTTATCTCTCCCTTCACCTGTGAGATCCAGTGCCTCAGTCCCGGGTTCGGAAGCACGCGCTGCGGTTTCTTCCGCTCGGGCTGAGGCACCAATGCTGCAGCTATCCAGTTCTGAGGAACTTGATGTTGTTAGTGTTGAGGGAGGTGTGGAGGATTCGCCACCCCACACTCCTGAGAGTGATGAGCTTATGGAGGTGTTAACAAGAGCTGTTGAAAAACTTAATATTGAATGGCCAGTGACTAGACAGGAGTCTGTTTCTAAATCAAAGTTGGATGAGAGATTTTTGCCGTCACGTGTGCAGCCTCCACGCCGGTGCCTGCCGTTTTTCCATGATCTCCACACCGAGGTGTCGAAATCATGGAGAAAACCGGTGTCATATAGAGTGTTTAGTCCCCAGACTTCAACATACGCTAATATTATGGGAGCCAAGGCTCATGGTTATGGTGCTTTGCCTCGTGTGGAAGAGACGCTTGCGAGCCATCTCTCCCCCGAAGCAGCATCATCTTTTAAGGCACCGGCATTACCCACCAAGCCTTTAAGAAACACTTCGGCTTTGGTGGGTAAAGCATATTAGGCAGCAGGTCAGGCTGTGTCATGTCTGCATACTATGTCAATCTTGCAGGCATACCAGGCTGATCTGCTAAGGGACATGAGTGAGAGTGAGGAGGTCAGTACTGACGTAGTTCGCGAACTGCGTCAGGCTGCTGATTTATCCCTGCGTGCCACCAGAGAATCGGCCAAATTAATGGGTCGTTCTATGGCAGCTCTGGTGGCCGCAGAAAGACATTTGTGGTTAAATCAGACTAATATTAAAGAGAGAGAAAAAGCTTTTCTTTTAGATGCTCCTCTTTCTCCCATGGGGTTGTATTAAGGGGGTTATCGATAAATTCCAAGAAGAAAAGAAACAAACTGCAGCTTTTAAAAAGTTTCTTCCCCTTAAAGTTCATGTCCCTGGGGCTGCTGGGCGGGAGCAGCCCCGGCCGTCTTCGAGCTCATCACATAGAGCGCAGCAGAGTGTCGCGTCTCGTGCTCCCCCTGCTGGACAGTGGGCTCAGCCGCGACACTCTCAGCCGAAGCCTTCTCCCAGTAGAACTGATCTGAGGACAGTTATATTGGCTAAGAAGGCTTCGGCTAAGAAGAAGTCCTGACGCCAAGCCGTTCAGGATGCTGAGGGTGGTCCCCACCGAGGCGGAAAGGTGTTCACCTCTTTTTACGGTGCCCATTCCTCCTCGGTGCCCTCAGGGGCTCGTTCTGCCAACCCCGCCTTTATGCCGGGGCACAGACGATCCCAGCGAGCGCTTTCCCGAGGGACGCTCGCTCCCTCTGAGGAGGGTCTCAGAGCGGTCAGACCAGTTGTTCCCTGCCGGTGCGCCGTTACAGGGCGCTGCGTCTGCTGCTCAAATTACACCAGAGGCCAGTCTCGAGAGGCTGGTACCCTTAGTAGAATTTCTGGCAGAGTGGAAAAGCCTTCCAAAAATATCTCATTGGGTCCTGCAGACAGTAGAAAAGGGTTATGCTATCCAGTTCAGGTGTCGTCCACCAAAATTCAGAGGGGTTCTGCACACAGTGGTGGGCCCCGAGCAGGCTCTGGTATTGGAACAAGAGGTGAAAACGCTCCTTCAAAAAGAGGCTATAGAACGGGTTCCTCCTCCCAGTTTGGAGTCAGGTTATTACAGCCGATATTTCATCGTTCCAAAGAAGGATGGGGGGTTGCGTCCAATTTTAGACCTGCGCATATTGAATCGCTCGGTAGGGAAGCTAAAATTCAAGATGCTCACTATCAAGCAGATCGTGTCTCAAATCAGGTCCGAGGACTGGTTTGTCACGATAGATCTGAAGGACGCATACTTCCATGTGTCCATCCTTCCACAACACAGGAAGTTCCTGAGGTTCGCCTTCGGGGGCGAGGCGTACCAGTACAGGCTTCTTCCGTTTGGCCTAGCTTTATCTCCCCGCACTTTCACGAAATGCATGGATGCAGCACTAGTGCCTCTGAGGCTTCAGGGCATTCGTATTCTCAATTACATCGACGATTGGTTGATTTTAGCTCAGACCGAGCAGATGGCGGTTCGGCATCGAGATGTCGTCCTCGCTCATATCAGAAAGTTGGGGTTGAGGCTGAACGCAAAGAAAAGTGTATTATCTCCTTCCCAGAAGACCACTTTTCTGGGTGTCGTTTGGGATTCGGTATCGATGCGGGCGCGACTCTCTCCGACCCGCATCGCTTCGATTCTCTCAGCTGTGAAACAAGTGAAGCTAGGCCAGCTACTCACTGTCAGTTTCAGAGACTGTTGGGTCTGATGGCAGCAGCGTCCAACGTTATACCTTGCGGCCTGTTGTACATGAGACCGCTACAGTGGTGGCTCAGGACCAAGGGATTCTCCCCGAGGGGAAATCCGCTCCGCACGTTCAAAGTCACGCGGCGCTGCCTTCGTGCTCTGGTCATGTGGAGAGAAACTTGGTTCCTATCCAAAGGTCCTGTGCTGGGGGCTCTTTGTCGTCGCATAACGCTAACGACGGATGCTTCCCTCACAGGGTGGGGGGCGGTCATGAGTGGTCGCCCAGCCCAAGGTCTGTGGCAGGATCATCATCTTTCGTGGCACATAAATTGTCTAGAGATGTTGGCTGTGTTTCAGGCTCTGAAACACTTCCTAACAGACCTGAGAGGCCATCATGTGTTAGTTCAATCAGACAACACGTCGGTGGTCTCTTATATAAATCATCAGGGGGGCCTGCGGTCTCGCCGGCTTTACAAGTTGGCCCGTCAGATCCTCCTGTGGTCCCAAGGGAAGCTACTATCTCTGAGAGCAATGTATCTCCCTGGGTATTTGAATGTGGTAGCAGACTCCCTGTCGAGGCAGGGGCCGAGGCCAGGGGAATGGAGACTCCACCCCGAGGTGGCGGAGCTCCTTTGGTTGAGTTTCGGTCGCGCCGAGGTGGACCTATTCGCTTCCAAGGAGACCACTCATTGTCATCGGTGGTTCTCCATCACTCTTCCAGCCCCCCTGGGGTTGGATGCTATGGTGCAGCCGTGGCCGAGGTCACGTCTGTACGCCTTTCCCCCGATTGCTCTGTTACCAGGAGTTCTGGAGAGGGTCCGCCGGGACGGGGTCAGTCTACTACTAGTAGCCCCGTTCTGGCCGGCCCGAGTATGGTTTGCGGACCTGATTTCTCTCCTGGACGGTTCTCCTTTGGAGCTCCCGGTCAGGAGGGATCTACTCTCCCAGGCGGGGGGCACGATACTTCACCCCCGCCCAGAATTGTGGAAACTGTGGGCTTGGCCTCTGAGGGGGCCCAGCTCATAGACTCCGGTCTCTCAACCGAGGTTGTTGAGACCATTCTTAACTCCAGAGCTCCATCCACGAGGAAGCTTTATGCCTTGAAGTGGAAACTTTTCACTTCTTGGTGTGGAGAACACCTGCAGGACCCAGTTAACTGCCCAGTGGGTGCAGTGCTGGAATTCCTGCAGGAGCGCTTCTCCACAGGGTTATCCCCCTCCACACTAAAGGTGTATGTGGCGGCACTAGCTGCTTACCACGTCCCTTTCAGTGGAGTTTCTCTTGGGAGACACCCGCTTATAACTCGTTTCCTCCGTGGCACTTTGAGGCTGAGGCCAGCAGTTCGTACGAGGGTGCCGACTTGGGATCTGGCCATTGTATTAGAAGGTCTTTCCCTAGCTCCTTTTGAACCTATCGAAGAAGTTCCCGAGAAGTTTCTCACTTTTAAGACTATCTTTTTGCTTGCTATCTCTTCACTAAAAAGAATCGGAGATTTGCAGGCTCTGTCGGTTTCACCCTCGTGCCTGGAATTTGCACCTGGCATGGTTAAAGCTTTTCTGCATCCTAGACCAGGTTACGTTCCTAAGGTTCCTACTAATATTGTTAGACCTACGGTTCTGCAGGCTTTCTGTCCTCCTCCATTTATGTCATCGGACCAGGAGAAACTTAATTCACTCTGCCCTGTTAGGGCATTAGACGCTTATGTCCACAGAGCTGCCCTGTGGAGGAAATCAGAACAACTTTTTGTATGTTTCGGGCCACCCAGGAAAGGGTGTCCGGCGTCTAAACAGAGAATGAGCAAGTGGGTGGTTGAGGCTATCTCACTTGCTTATGAGTCGGCTGGCCAGCCTTCACCTTTGGTTGTCCGAGCTCACTCTACCAGGAGTATGGCTGCTTCTAAAGCTCTTTTGTCGGGGGTTTCCCTGAGTGATGTTTGTGATGCGGCTGGATGGTCTTCACCGCATACTTTTATTAAGTTCTATGACCTAGACTTAAGCTCTACCCCTGGGGCACAGGTGCTCTCGTCCTCTGTGCGCTAGTCTCACATGACGGTCATTTGGTCCTATGGCGACGTGGGTATTCGCGTTCCCGCAGCGTTTGACGCAGCTCGAAGTTCCCTTGAAAGGGAACGTCTCGGTTACGTATGTAACCCTAGTTCCCTGATAGGGAACGAGACGCTGCGTCGCTCCGCCATACTCCCGGCACTCCCGTTAGCGCTTCCTTCAAGCCTATCAGAAGCTAATGCGCTTGTGTTTTTGGGGTGCTTTATAGTTTCCTGGTCGATGACGTCACCCGCCTATGACGTTTCATCTCTCCATTGGGCTGATTCCATACGTGCTTCATGACGCACAACGCAGGGGCGTTCCCGCAGCGTTTGACGCAGCGTCTCGTTCCCTATCAGGGAACTAGGGTTACATACGTAACCGAGACGTTTCTCGTTATCACAACTTATTTTTCTCGTGATCTCGAGATATCAAAAGTTGTTTTCTCGAGATCACTACTTATTTTTCTTGTGATTTCTACATAACAAAAGTTGTTTTCTCGTGATCACGACATAATTTCTAATGTATGATCCATAGGGTATGATCTCGACTTAAAACGTCTCCGGTTACTTTCGTAACCTCGGTTCCCTGAGAGGCGGGAACGAGACATTACGTCATGTGAAGTATATGGGAACTCCTCCCCTTCTCCACTTTTTCTGAAATCTTATGGGCTAACGCCAGCTAGGTGTTAATTGTGTTTAATTGACGCGAAGCATGCAAATACTGCCAGACACGGGCAGTATAAAATGCATGGGCGTGACAATTACGTCAGAATCATGACTGAACGCTAGCACAGCTGAACAAACAGCGAGCACGGCGGCTAACCTACGGTGTCCGATAAGGGTCACAACACATACAAACGCCACAACAACTACATATTCAGAAAACACCTCCAAATTCAGAAAACACATGCAAAAGCCGCCACAACAACTACATATTCAGAAAACACCTCCAAATTCAGAAAACACATGCAAACGCCACCACAACAACTACATATTCAGAAAACATCTCCAAATTCAGAAAACACATACAAACGCCACAACAACTACATATTCAGAAAACACCTCCAAATTCAGAAAACACATGCAAAAGCCGCCACAACAACTACATATTCAGAAAACACCTCCAAATTCAGAAAACACATGCAAACGCCACCACAACAACTACATATTCAGAAAACATCTCCAAATTCAGAAAACACATACAAACGCCACAACAACTACATATTCAGAAAACACCTCCAAATTCAGAAAACACATACAAACGCCACAACAACTACATATTCAGAAAACAACTTTGTCGATTTCACATCACGTACAGTACACTGCAAACATTCACAGCACGAGCAAATAGGGAAACGAACTGCAAACTGCAAAGACACAACAGAAGTGTTTCCAGGGGGGCCATAATCAGTGACGGACCCGCATCCATCCGGTTGTCTACGCGCATGGCCGTAGCCAGCTATGAGGTCACCGGTAATTTTTTTACATTCAAAAATAAAATGTCAAGCTCTCTGAATGATTAATTAGCCGTGTTTAAACCACCTCATATGAGTGTTTGCAATTCATGTTGCTGCGAGAAGCTAGCGCGGGGCTTGAGAGCGCGTTGTGAGTGAGGGCGCGGGTGTAGCCGCGGGGGAAAGGTGGCTGTAGTCTCCTGGACCTGTTTTTCCTGTTTTTCTGATTTAATGTGACATTTTAGCTCAGACCGAGCAGATGGCGGTTCGGCATCGAGATGTCGTCCTCGCTCATATCAGAAAGTTGGGGTTGAGGCTGAACGCAAAGAAAAGTGTATTATCTCCTTCCCAGAAGACCACTTTTCTGGGTGTCGTTTGGGATTCGGTATCGATGCGGGCGCGACTCTCTCCGACCCGCATCGCTTCGATTCTCTCAGCTGTGAAACAAGTGAAGCTAGGCCAGCTACTCACTGTCAGTTTCAGAGACTGTTGGGTCTGATGGCAGCAGCGTCCAACGTTATACCTTGCGGCCTGTTGTACATGAGACCGCTACAGTGGTGGCTCAGGACCAAGGGATTCTCCCCGAGGGGAAATCCGCTCCGCACGTTCAAAGTCACGCGGCGCTGCCTTCGTGCTCTGGTCATGTGGAGAGAAACTTGGTTCCTATCCAAAGGTCCTGTGCTGGGGGCTCTTTGTCGTCGCATAACGCTAACGACGGATGCTTCCCTCACAGGGTGGGGGGCGGTCATGAGTGGTCGCCCAGCCCAAGGTCTGTGGCAGGATCATCATCTTTCGTGGCACATAAATTGTCTAGAGATGTTGGCTGTGTTTCAGGCTCTGAAACACTTCCTAACAGACCTGAGAGGCCATCATGTGTTAGTTCAATCAGACAACACGTCGGTGGTCTCTTATATAAATCATCAGGGGGGCCTGCGGTCTCGCCGGCTTTACAAGTTGGCCCGTCAGATCCTCCTGTGGTCCCAAGGGAAGCTACTATCTCTGAGAGCAATGTATCTCCCTGGGTATTTGAATGTGGTAGCAGATTCCCTGTCGAGGCAGGGGCCGAGGCCAGGGGAATGGAGACTCCACCCCGAGGTGGTGGAGCTCCTTTGGTTGAGTTTCGGTCGCGCCGAGGTGGACCTATTCGCTTCCAAGGAGACCACTCATTGTCATCGGTGGTTCTCCATCACTCTTCCAGCCCCCCTGGGGTTGGATGCTATGGTGCAGCCGTGGCCGAGGTCACGTCTGTACGCCTTTCCCCCGATTGCTCTGTTACCAGGAGTTCTGGAGAGGGTCCGCCGGGACGGGGTCAGTCTACTACTAGTAGCCCCGTTCTGGCCGGCCCGAGTATGGTTTGCGGACCTGATTTCTCTCCTGGACGGTTCTCCTTTGGAGCTCCCGGTCAGGAGGGATCTACTCTCCCAGGCGGGGGGCACGATACTTCACCCCCGCCCAGAATTGTGGAAACTGTGGGCTTGGCCTCTGAGGGGGCCCAGCTCATAGACTCCGGTCTCTCAACCGAGGTTGTTGAGACCATTCTTAACTCCAGAGCTCCATCCACGAGGAAGCTTTATGCCTTGAAGTGGAAACTTTTCACTTCTTGGTGTGGAGAACACCTGCAGGACCCAGTTAACTGCCCAGTGGGTGCAGTGCTGGAATTCCTGCAGGAGCGCTTCTCCACAGGGTTATCCCCCTCCACACTAAAGGTGTATGTGGCGGCACTAGCTGCTTACCACGTCCCTTTCAGTGGAGTTTCTCTTGGGAGACACCCGCTTATAACTCGTTTCCTCCGTGGCACTTTGAGGCTGAGGCCAGCAGTTCGTACGAGGGTGCCGACTTGGGATCTGGCCATTGTATTAGAAGGTCTTTCCCTAGCTCCTTTTGAACCTATCGAAGAAGTTCCCGAGAAGTTTCTCACTTTTAAGACTATCTTTTTGCTTGCTATCTCTTCACTAAAAAGAATCGGAGATTTGCAGGCTCTGTCGGTTTCACCCTCGTGCCTGGAATTTGCACCTGGCATGGTTAAAGCTTTTCTGCATCCTAGACCAGGTTACGTTCCTAAGGTTCCTACTAATATTGTTAGACCTACGGTTCTGCAGGCTTTCTGTCCTCCTCCATTTATGTCATCGGACCAGGAGAAACTTAATTCACTCTGCCCTGTTAGGGCATTAGACGCTTATGTCCACAGAGCTGCCCTGTGGAGGAAATCAGAACAACTTTTTGTATGTTTCGGGCCACCCAGGAAAGGGTGTCCGGCGTCTAAACAGAGAATGAGCAAGTGGGTGGTTGAGGCTATCTCACTTGCTTATGAGTCGGCTGGCCAGCCTTCACCTTTGGTTGTCCGAGCTCACTCTACCAGGAGTATGGCTGCTTCTAAAGCTCTTTTGTCGGGGGTTTCCCTGAGTGATGTTTGTGATGTGGCTGGATGGTCTTCACCGCATACTTTTATTAAGTTCTATGACCTAGACTTAAGCTCTACCCCTGGGGCACAGGTGCTCTCGTCCTCTGTGCGCTAGTCTCACATGACGGTCATTTGGTCCTATGGCGACGTGGGTATTCGCGTTCCCGCAGCGTTTGACGCAGCTCGAAGTTCCCTTGAAAGGGAACGTCTCGGTTACGTATGTAACCCTAGTTCCCTGATAGGGAACGAGACGCTGCGTCGCTCCGCCATACTCCCGGCACTCCCGTTAGCGCTTCCTTCAAGCCTATCAGAAGCTAATGCGCTTGTGTTTTTGGGGTGCTTTATAGTTTCCTGGTCGATGACGTCACCCGCCTATGACGTTTCATCTCTCCATTGGGCTGATTCCATACGTGCTTCATGACGCACAACGCAGGGGCGTTCCCGCAGCGTTTGACGCAGCGTCTCGTTCCCTATCAGGGAACTAGGGTTACATACGTAACCGAGACGTTTCTCGTTATCACAACTTATTTTTCTCGTGATCTCGAGATATCAAAAGTTGTTTTCTCGAGATCACTACTTATTTTTCTTGTGATTTCTACATAACAAAAGTTGTTTTCTCGTGATCACGACATAATTTCTAATGTATGATCCATAGGGTATGATCTCGACTTAAAACGTCTCCGGTTACTTTCGTAACCTCGGTTCCCTGAGAGGCGGGAACGAGACATTACGTCATGTGAAGTATATGGGAACTCCTCCCCTTCTCCACTTTTTCTGAAATCTTATGGGCTAACGCCAGCTAGGTGTTAATTGTGTTTAATTGACGCGAAGCATGCAAATACTGCCAGACACGGGCAGTATAAAATGCATGGGCGTGACAATTACGTCAGAATCATGACTGAACGCTAGCACAGCTGAACAAACAGCGAGCACGGCGGCTAACCTACGGTGTCCGATAAGGGTCACAACACATACAAACGCCACAACAACTACATATTCAGAAAACACCTCCAAATTCAGAAAACACATGCAAAAGCCGCCACAACAACTACATATTCAGAAAACACCTCCAAATTCAGAAAACACATGCAAACGCCACCACAACAACTACATATTCAGAAAACATCTCCAAATTCAGAAAACACATACAAACGCCACAACAACTACATATTCAGAAAACACCTCCAAATTCAGAAAACACATGCAAAAGCCGCCACAACAACTACATATTCAGAAAACACCTCCAAATTCAGAAAACACATGCAAACGCCACCACAACAACTACATATTCAGAAAACATCTCCAAATTCAGAAAACACATACAAACGCCACAACAACTACATATTCAGAAAACACCTCCAAATTCAGAAAACACATACAAACGCCACAACAACTACATATTCAGAAAACAACTTTGTCGATTTCACATCACGTACAGTACACTGCAAACATTCACAGCACGAGCAAATAGGGAAACGAACTGCAAACTGCAAAGACACAACAGAAGTGTTTCCAGGGGGGCCATAATCAGTTACGGACCCGCATCCATCCGGTTGTCTACGCGCATGGCCGTAGCCAGCTATGAGGTCACCGGTAATTTTTTTACATTCAAAAATAAAATGTCAAGCTCTCTGAATGATTAATTAGCCGTGTTTAAACCACCTCATATGAGTGTTTGCAATTCATGTTGCTGCGAGAAGCTAGCGCGGGGCTTGAGAGCGCGTTGTGAGTGAGGGCGCGGGTGTAGCCGCGGGGGAAAGGTGGCTGTAGTCTCCTGGACCTGTTTTTCCTGTTTTTCTGATTTAATGTGACACTTTAGGAAGTTATTAAAGTGGAAAGTTGCATGTTAGGTTTAGTGATACATTAATCTTATTTCCAAAACACAAGCTTTGAACTTATTTCGGATTATTATTATTTTGTTTTGCTTGTTTTTCGTAGCAATATCTGGCAACATTTTACTGTCGGCATTAATAAAAAAAAAAGCTTATAGACAAACTGTAATTGCATAAAGCTACCACATTCGGTAAGACAAACGCAATGATCATCGTGATTATCTGTAAGAAATGTATAACACTATCAAAAACAATAGCATAATACAGATCTGTTTGTTACAGAATGAAATTTGACAAATAACTTACTGGCCAGCAGGAAGACGGCTCATGCTGTTTTAACCTTTCACAAAGTCATCATAAAAACATTAATTAAAGCAGTGTTTCTCAACTAGCAATCTATTCAGTCAGCATGTTTGTGTTTGATGTGTGAATTACAGAAATATAAGACTTGCTAGACCTACTTTTTTTCTATATTTCTTTGCACAAAACTCTCCAGAAAGTGCCATTTAATGGTTTATTTTATTTTAAAAAAATCCCGGGGGGGCATACCCCCGGACCCCTCTAGTGAGAGACTACCCCACACATACACATATATATATATATTTCGTGGAGAACAGAGGACCCAAGCGCGAAGCGCATAAAGTCTCTTTAATATAACCAAGGTAATAGACCACGATACGGGCAAAAGGCTGTTTAACAGAAATATACTTCTTGATAATTAGTAACAAAAGTAGACAGGAAACCCTGGAACGGGCAGCAGTGGTCAGCGGGCAGACTCAGTAACAGAAGCAGATAGCAGGCGGGATGCAGAGCCGCACCAGCCTTCAGCAGCAGAGTGACTGGGCAGAACACAAGTTAAGCGAATATAGAGCCATTAATGAGAAAAGACTTCACCAAACAGGACTTGACAAGGTAGGAGAGACAGTGGGGATCTCAGACATCAGTTTGATACAAAATAATCTCACAAGGAAGCAGACAGAGAGAAGGCTAGAAGTAGCAAACATAATCAAGAAGAAAGTGAGGACAGGTGTGAGAAGATCCGCGCAATTGCTGGCAATAATGAGGAACAGCTGAAGTAGAGAAAAGGTGCGTGAAGAAATGTGTGTGTGTGTGTGTGTGTGTGTGTGTGTGTGTGTGTGTGTGTGTGTGTGTGTGTGTGTGTGTGTGTGTGTGTGTGTGTGTGTGTGTGTGTGTGTGTGTGTGTGTGTGTGTGTGCGCGCGTGGACTTTAGCAGAGTCACGTGACAAATGTGTAAGGGAGGCAGCCCCTGTGGTAAAAACTGGTAGAAAGTGGTCAGCAAAGAAATCTGTAGTAGAGGCAAAGGCTGACCTTCAAATTGGGGATATCATGGGACAGGTACAGCATGGAAGAGGGGGGTTTTGGGCTCAGTTTAGCTCCTCCAAAATGGCACAAGGCAGGCCCAGCTCAAAGGAGGAAGCTGGTAGTCAACGAGGTGCGAAAGCAGGAGGAGAGGATGAGATGTATAAAGGCCATTTCCCAGGCCAAGCAGGGAGAGTGGATGAGATGGGAGAGTGTGGAACAACGCAAAATGGGCTGGCAAGACCTTTGGTCAATGGAAGAGAGTAGGATCAGTTTCCTTATTAGGTCAACATATGATGTTCTCCCATCACCGCAGAACCTAAACCTCTGGGTAGGAGAGGATCCCTCTTGTCCTTTGTGTTCATCACCTGCCACATTAAGGCACATTTTGACAGGATGTAAGGTGGCTCTTAGCCAAGGTCAGTTTACTTGGCGCCATGACCAAGTATTGCGATGTTTGGCTTTAGCATTGGAAAGCAAGCGTAGTATGACCAATAAGTTGCCGCCTGTTCTAGCAAAACATTACACGCAGAAGACAATATTCCTCCGCCCAGGCGAGCAACCACCAAGAAAACGTGTTAAAACCAATTCTCGCCCAAGACAACTGGAAGCTGCTAGGGACTGGAAGATGCTGGCTGATCTTGATCAACGGCTTATCTTTCCACCTGAGATTGCCACCACTAACCTACGACCAGATATTGTTTTGTGGTCTGGATCAGCACGCATTGTTCAACTGATAGAGTTGACAGTGCCATGGGAGGATGCGGTAGATGAGGCATATGAGAGGAAGAAACTGCGGTATGCTCATCTGGCCACTGAAGCAGAACAGCGAGGATGGAGAGTCCAGGTTTATCCAGTGGAAGTGGGTTGTCGAGGTTTTGTGGCTGACTCCACAACCCGGTTCCTCAGAGACGTCGGATTCAGTGGCCAAGAGTTGCGTCGCACAGTAAAGAACTTATCTGAAGCAGCAGAAAGGAGCAGCAACTGGCTGTGGTTGAGACGGAAAGATTCTAGCTGGCTGTGTACAGGGTCCCATGCTACGGTTTCGTAGGATTCTTGAAAACTTGAAGAGTCTGTTGGTTTATTTGTATAGGTTGTATAGTATTTACAGTCATTACGTTCCTGTGTATATTGCGTGAATGACGGGTGGTTGGGCAGATATTGTGTTTTGCGGTAGGTGAAAAGAGGCAGCAGCAAGAGGGAAGTAGAGGTCAGTAAGCTGGGCTGAGTTGAGTGGGGGACGGAGGGGGTTGACTCTGGGATGCCAGAGTCACTGTCGAGCCCTCTTGAGGTGTCGTGGACTAGTCGACGAAACACTGAGGACGGAAGGTGCCCACTTGAAGACCCTAGAGATGTTCCCTACTCCGCTCAATCCAGAGGGTTGTTATGGGGGGACCGCACTGTGGATGCAGCCGTTGTGTGTGCTGACGCGCAAATACACTGCAGCTATTAACACCAGACAGAAGGAGATTCACGTCACCAGATGGAAAGAAGCGCAAATGGATGGAGAAGCATAGGTTACTGTAAAGCTACGTCTTAGTTGGTGCTTATCTTGGCGCAAGCCGAGTACAAATCAGCATGAAGTTTTAACATCTACTCTCGTGTTATGGAAATCATTTATATCTTTGGAAATGTATATAAAAATATATATAAAAATGGATATATATATAAAATATATAAATATATATATCCTAAATGCCATTAATACACACATACACATATATTTATACATGTATACATTTATATTTGAAACTGTTGTGACCTGTGAATCTAGTTTAAAATATTTGAAGATAAGAAATACTATCCATTTCAACCTTCACCCATTTTCTCACAACATTAAACACAAAACCAAATTTTTAAACTAAACTCACAAAACCATTGACTCTTCTCAAAAAGTCAAACAATTGCTGTACTCAAAATCCAAACAATGCTTTCAGATCATACACACAAGAGTCAAAAAAATTAAATAAAATATTTGATTTGAAGTGTACACGTGTTTGCATTATTATTAGGCCTACTTCTGTCAAACCTGAATACAGAGAAAGCATTTTGTTAGACGTAACATTACAGTTCAATAAAACATTTACAAAAATAAACAGCAAATCTTTTATCACAGCTTAATCCATCTGGATGTGATCTCATTTCAGCCTGTTTTTTCAGTCTTCTGACTCAATTATGCTGTATGTTAATAGCCCTTGTTCATTTGTATAATTGTGAATTTTAAAATTCAAAACAGAAAGTTGTTTGGTCAAAAGTGACCGAAGAACACCATGACAGTATGGACTTTTTTGGACTTTTAACATTTGTTGGAAAAGTAAATTAACGATTCTACTTATGTAGAATCTTATAAACTTATATATACACAGTATATATATATATATATAACATAATAGCTACATTTATTAATTTGGAGTGTTTTTTATGGACTGTGAGAACATTGTACATTGGGCAATAAAATTAACAATAAAAACTAGTTGAAATTATTATATTGGTCAAATTAAGACTATTGAATGTGTGTATAGGCTATCCTACAGTATTTCTACTCTTTGAAAGTAAGACACATAGCCTCACAAGCACAGGATTCAGGAAAATATGTTTTAGTGTTGTTTTAGTGATACTATATTTATATGTATTGCCTTTCATGTACATTCATAGTCTTTACACATCAGCTTGGATACTTGCATGGTTAAAAAAACGTCTCCAGTTACTTTCGTAAACTCGGTTCCCTGAAAGGCAAGGAACGAGACATTACGGATGTCGTATATGGGAACTCCTCCCCTTTTTCCACTTCTGCTGAAATCTTATAGGCTAACGCCAGCGGAGCTGGCCAATTGACGCAAATATGCAAATACTGAAACACCGCTGCAGTATAAACGCAGATGTAACATCAATTTCCCTCAGAATCGAACACACGCTAAAATAATAGCGAACACGGCGGCAAGCGTAATGTCTCGTTCCTTGCCTTTCAGGGAACCGAGGTTACGAAAGTAACCGGAGACGTTCACTATCAAAGCTACGGAACTTCGACATTACGGATGTCGTATATGGGAACTGTATAAAATCCCGCCGTGGCAGCATAACATACCACTGACGACAGAACCCAATACCAAGACCGCCTCCCCCAGCGAGCAAGCATCTGATAGGCTGAGGTTGGCCAATAGCGAACAACTAATCTCTGATAGGTCAAAAGCGACCAATCGCATGCTCGCAAAACACTGCCGAAATTTGCATATCCCTAGCACTAAAACTGGGGGAAGTTTACACTGTCGAGCATACAGGGCAACAACAGTAAGAGAAAGGCCAACGCATAGCGGTGACAACAGTAAAACACACACAATAGCATAGAGAACAACTCATGAGCCAAGCGCAGAGTAGCCCACTAAATTCCATGCAATGACACAAATTAACTCACCGAAAGCACTCGAGACGCCACCGAGGGTATATCCAACTTGTAAAATCTGGCAAACGTGTTCTGAGAAGACCAGCCAGCCGCAAGACATAAATCCTGAATAGATATACCCTTAGTCCAGGCCCACGAAGAGGCGATCGCCCTCGTCGAATGGGCCTTGATGTTTAGGGGGCATTCCCGCCCCAGGCAATCATAAGCCAAAACAATAGCGTCCACAATCCAGTGAGCAAGCCTCTGTTTAGAGACCCCCCGTCCCCTGTTGCATCTACCAAAGCACACAAACAGCTGGTCCGATTGACGAAAAGCGGCCGAGCGAGAAATATATTCCCGGAGCGCTCTGACCGTGCAAACAGCACTCTGAGCATCCGAAACCTGAGAGGATGATGGCTCAGTGGACAGGGCAGGCAGAGAAACAATCTGCGCTTTAAACGGGGTATTGAGCGACTTAGGGATATAACCCGGCCTTGGCCTGAGAGTCACATTACAGTTTCCTGGTCCAAAGCGAATACAATCTTCACTTACAGAGAAAGCCTGTAAATCCCCAACGCGCTTCGCCGACGCCAGCGCGAGAAGCAGAGCCGTTTTTACAGAAAGCTCCTTAATGGCGATCGAAGCGAGAGGCTCGAAAGGCGGACGTGACAAAGCCTCCAAGACCAAAGCCAAATCCCACGGCAGCACCGAAGGTGGCCGTGCTGGGCATAACCTCCTGGCCATCCTGTACTGAAGGAAGCGCAGAATATCCGACACAGAACAACTCCCTGGGTCGATGCCGACGTCCTGACACCATTTTGAAAAAAAACTCCCCACTTCAGGGCATACAGACGCCTGGTGGACGGGGCTCGCGCTTCCGCGATGGTGCACAAGGCTCGCGAGTGCAGCGCGTCCAGCCCGCTCAGCGACCCAGCAACGGCCACACATGGAGGCTCCACAGCCCGGGGCTGGGATGCCTGATTGATCCGCTCGCCTGAGACAGCAGGTCCTTCCTGAGCGGAATCTCCCATGACCGCCCCGCCAGTAACTCCACCAAGTCCGCAAACCATGGTTGGTTCGGCCAGTTTGGGGCTACCAGCGTCACCGCCGCCCTCTCCTCCCTGATTTTGCACAACACCATGGGCAGAATTTTCAACGGAGGAAAAGCATAGAGGCGAACTTTCGGCCATCGCACGTTCAAAACGTCCTCCTCCCGGAAGGAACGAGACAGCGAGAAGAACGTTTGACAATGCGTGTTCTCGCCTCCATTCCCTTTGAGGGATCTCGCTCCTCGAGAGCATGTCCGCCCCGCGATTCAGAACGCCGGGGATGTGAGCCGCTCTCACCGAGAGGAAAAACCAGTCCATCCACAGCAGAAGAGATTCTGCCTGCTTGAATAGGGCTCTGGAATGTACGCCGCCCTGGCGATTTATGTACGAGACCACGGATGTGTTGTCGGTCCGAATCAACACATGCTGCTGCTCCAGCTAAGCCCGGAAGGCTTTGAGGCTAGAGAGACCGCCTTCAGTTCCAAACGATTTATGTGCCACTCTGCCTGCTTCTCTGACCACCGACCCGAAGCGGGCTTGCCCAAGTAGACCGCTCCTCATCCGGTGGTCGATGCGTCCGTCAGGACCTCCACACGTCGTGTCATGATGCCCAGAGGGACACCCGCCCTGAAAAGCTCCGGGTTCTTCCACGGAGCCAGAACGCGCACGCAGCCACGAGTGACCATAATGGGCTTGTGGCCGGTATACCACGCACTTGAAAGGACGCGCGCTTTCAGCCAGTGCTGATTTGTGGGCTCAGTGTGGGCTGATCTAAACCTGCGGTCATCGTCACTGTGTGTGGGCTGTGAATGAACACCTCGCGTCCGCGAGGTGCCCTTATAGTTAACAACCGTGACTCTGTGCTGCTCGTAGGCAGGGCGGGTAACACGGTGTGTGGTGCAGGAGGGGAAAAAAGCTCTGTTTGTGAAAAGGTATTTTGCTTTATTGAACACACACATGCAACAACATTCACAAAACAATCGCACGTGTCGCTCGTGGAACGGCGAGGGACTAAGTGCTGAAGAGCGTGGCGCTTGGGAGCAGGGCCAGCCTGGCGCTCTCTTCCCCTCTTGCCTGGGCGGTCAGGACGACTTCTTGGGTCTCGCTGGAGACGCAACGACCTTCCTGCGCGGGCTTCTCTGGGCCGTACGCTTCTTCCCCGCACCCTGCCACTGGTTGCTCCGCCCTCTGCGAGCATCCGGCTCCTGGCGAGGTGCTGACTGCCGCCTGGCCGCAGCCTGAGGTTGGAGGCCCGAGGCGGAAGGCGAGCGAGCGTCAGGCTGCGGTGGAGGCCGCGGCGCCCTTCAAGAGATGACATGACTCATCGCCTTAGCCTTCTTCTGGGTCTCGGAGTATCGCTCGGTGACCTTTTCGACGGCGTCTCCGAACAGGCCTGCTGCGGAGATCGGTGCGTTCAGCAGCATCTTCCTGTCAGCCTCCTGCACGTCGGAAAGGGTGAGCCACAGGTGTCTGTGGAGGACCACCATGAACCCCATCGAACGGCCTACCACCTGGGCCGAGCGCTTCGTGGAGCGCGAGTGTCAAGAGCGCGAGGTCCGTTGCTGAACGAAGGTCCCGGTTGGCGTCACCGTCGACAGAGGCGGCGCCATCCAGAGACTTCAACAGTTTTGCCTGCTTCACCTGAAGAACGGCCATGGCGTGCAGCGCAGACACCATCTCCCCCGCCGCTCCATAGGCCTTGTTCGCCTGGTGGGCCGTGAATCTGCAGGCTCTGGACGGCAGGCTGTGGTCCGAGCCCAGGGCGGGAGTCGATGGGCAGAGGTGCGCGGCTACGGTCTCCTCGACGGGGGATTCGCAGGTCGCCGTGGTCCCCCGCCTCGTCCACGGGGGCAAACTTGGCCTGGGTGGAAGTGAGGGTGCGGGCCGATTGCGGGGCCGCCCACGACTTCACGCCGTGTTCATGTACGTCAGGAAAGAACGGGGTTCCTCTCTTCAAAGCGGCCTGGCAGCGGCTCGACTGAAGGAACCACGTGTCTAGCTTGCTCTTGGATGGTTCATCCGGGGCCTTCCAAGAGAGGTCCAACTCCTCGACGGCCTTGGAGAGGATGCGAAAGAGCTCGTCCTGCTGGTCCGCCGGGGTGTTTTTCTCCGAAGCCGCCAGGTCCGGGGCGGTCTGCTCCGCTCCCCAGTCGATCTCGGAGGCAGACAGAGACATGGAGTCCTCTTCCTCACTCACCCCGAAAGACACGAAGTCCGCAACCTCGCGAGGGGGGTGAAAGGTGGTCTCGGGGAAACTCATCGGAGGCCGTATCTCGACTCCGCCGTTGGGGGGGGGGGGCCCGTGCAGCTCTCAAGGCCAGGCGGGATGAAGCTCGTGCATCAGCGGGGATCGGGTCCACTGCCGCCACCGAGCCGCTGCTGCACGAGCTTCATCCCGCCTGGCCTTGAGAGCTCGTAGGGACATGTCCGCGCAGTGCTCGCAATACCCGCCATCCTTGAGGGCCGATTCGGCATGGGCCAGCCCCATGCACGCTATGTAAAACAGGTGCATGTCCGGGGGCACGATGGGGCCCAAGCACAAGTTGCAGATAGTCGCCATCGGATGCAGAAGTTAGCGTATCTTTGGCGCACTTTCGACGACGGCGAGAAAAATCCTTAATCCGTAATCCTAGTATCAGCTATCTAGCACACGATTTGAGCATGAAGAGAGAGATTCTGAGGGAAATTGACGTTACATCTGCATTTATACTGCAGTGGTGTTTCAGTATTTGCATATTTGTGTCAATTGGCCAGCTCCGCTGGCGTTAGCCTATAAGATTTCAGCAGAAGTGAAGAAGGGGAGGAGTTCCCATATACGACATCTGTAATGTCGAAGTTCCGTAGCCTTGATAGGGAACTGCTAATTTCAAGACGCTGACGTTACGTCAGGTCGTCACGAGGGTCACCCGCTCGGTCAGACGCTCAAAAGTATAAGACGTTCGGATAGATGTTCGGATAGACGTTTGATCGGTTGGTCGTTCAGGTGTTTGATTTTGGCACGGAGTACGCACCATAGGAGTCAAACGTTGGTGTCACGCGTCTGTGATGCGACGTACCCCTTCTCTCACGTAAAAGTACACGACTGTCTCCTTCGGTAGGTTATCCGTGGCACTATATGCACCTGCCATATCGCTACTGAGCAGACTCAGCAAGATGTCAGCGCTATATCAGGACACTGGCGACTTCAGTTCTCACCAATGGAAGAGAGGGGAGGGGCGTCGTCCATTTTTGTACAGTCTATGCATGGAAAAAGCACCTGCTCTTAAAGGGAGCATATGTGAGATATACAGTATGTGAGATAACGCTCTGATTGGTTTATTGCATATTACGCCCAAACCACACTATGAGTAATGTAACTACTTCAGACCAACCCATTTTAGATTTGCGTTTCGCGTTTGATACTTGTGTTTCAGATCGTTATAATAGGGCCCATTATGTACTTTTAAAATGTGTTGTAATAATAATAATACTATAACTTATATATCACTAGTATTTACTATAGTTTTTCAAAATTGTTTAATTTCTGAAACTATGGCTACATTTCTTTAAAACAGAAAACCACAAAACATGCACATAACACGCAAAACACCACACATCTCTAACAAAAGCAAAAATACTATAGAAGTAAAAATAATAATAATTTTGATTTCATAGGCGACATAGGCGACAGTGGCAAGGAACCAAAACTTCATCAGGTGACAGAATTCGAGGAAAAAAAACCTTGGGTAAAACCAGGCTCAGTCGGGGGGCCAGTTCTCTTCTTTTACAAAACCACAATAGCATTTTATGAGATGATATCAGAAAGTACAGTTATAAGATAGCACAAATTATGGTATTTACAAATATACATTTAAGCAAAATTAGTGTGCATGTTAAAGCAATGATAAAATTTTCATTTTGTATAATTATCCATGTTTGATGTTCTGGAGTCCTTTCAGGGGTAGGTTTCATCTCAAAGGTGTTCATCTGAAGTCTTCATAAGAGGCTGGATCCAAGCTGGAGCATAATCTCTAGTTACTCCGTGAAATTGAAATTTGTAATAACTGTTTTAATTATTTTTTTCATTCAATTGATTTATAAATGCATTCAAATGTCATGTACCCTACAATAATTAAAGAATTATGTAATTATATTTTAAACAGTCATTTTATGTGTTGTTATTATTTGTTTTTTACCTTTCAAAATAGTTTATTATTTTTTTCTGAAAATATACACAATAGAAACAGGTTCCCTTAAAAGTGTGAATAAGAGAAAACCCACATCGTCCCTAAATTGAGCTGATGACGTAGAATAATTAAAGAATATGCTACTGTAATTATTTTATGTGTCTTTATATTTTTACAGTCCATTTTCGCTGATTTATCAGTGTTATTTGCAATTAAACATTGTTTATTATGCATTTATTGTGAAAATAGCCACAAAAGGATAACCCTTAAAAAACATGAATAAGAGAAATACCGCACGGTCCCTAAGTTGAGCGTGAATAAGAAGCTAATGAAAGCGGAAGTTCGCGTCATTTAAAGCGGAAAGGATAGCGTCAATAAGAAGCTGCGAATAAGAAGCTGGATTCTATGGCAAGCCGTTTTAACATTAAATACTCCTTCCCGTACTAGTCATAAATCAGTTTTGACTAGTCATAATTCCAGTTCCAGATATCTCTTCTGCAATTTTGACTCGTTGTAATTGCAATTAAGATATCTACAATGTGATTGTGACTAGTCATAATATGCATTGAAGATATCTGCAATGTTAATTTGACTAGTCATAATATGCATTACAGATATCTACAATGCTTTTATGACTAGTCATATTCTTCCATTGACTTCAGTTGGAAAATATTTTCAGATATCTACAAATGAGTTTTGACTAGTAGAAATTGTAAATAAACATATCTGTAAAAAAATTATTTCCGCTGGATTTCTAATTAGAGATATCTCAAATTATAATTTGCACTAGTGGCAATTCAATTAGAGATATCTACTCGGTTACTCACGTAACCTCAGTTCCCTGAGTTAGGGAACGAGTATTGCGTAGCTATACGCAGTGGGGAAACTCCTTTTCCTCGATTTACTGAAGCCTTTATGTAAAGCGCATTTGCAGCTGCACAGCTAGAACATGAGCGTCTGGCTCGCTCATAGGCTGCGCTGCGGCAACTGCACATCCAATGGCGCAGGCGCCTCTGACGTGCAACCAATGAGATCACTCTGCGTCATACACGTCAGAGCCCGCCAAGGGGGCGTGACCTCAGTCTATAATAGTCCCCGAATTCGCCATTATAGCAGGTTTAACGACTGAAGCGACAACTTGCCATGTTACTATAGTGCGGCTGGCTACGCAATACTCGTTCCCTAACTCAGGGAACTGAGGTTACGTGAGTAACCGAGTAGTTCCCTTTCGAACGGTCACTTCGTATTGCGTAGCTATACGCAGTGGGGACGCCATGCAAAACGCCGCACTGAGTAACTGGCTGCCACTGCAACTCAGGCCCCTGAGCATACAGAACAAGCCATAACCGCATAATTATGTATAAATAGACCAGACACCGTCAGGTCTAAAATAGTACACATCAGTTAGAAATAACCCAACATACTACACCAATGAACCCAGACACTGTCGGGGTTATTGGTATATGAACATATAACCAGTCAAGTGGGTTTATATATGAAATTATAACCGGCCAAAGCAGGTTTTATATATGTATGGAATTTAACCGGCAAAAGCGGGTTTTATATATGTCATATAACCGGCCAAAGCGGGTTTTATATATATGTAAATATAACCGGCAACAGCGGGTTTATGCATGAATACAACCAGCCAGCAGCGGGTTTTATATATATATGTGAATTTGATAGTGCACAGTAATATATGACAAGACCAGCCACCGACGGGTCTTAATCATACCGAAAGCACCTTCGCCTGCAGGGAAGGCACTTCCCTATTATAGAAACTCATAAATGTGGAAGGCGAGGACCAGCCGGCCGCATCACAAATATCACTAATGGGAATGCCAGATGACCAAGCCCATGACGAGACATACCTCTGGTCGTATGGGCCTTGATACCTATAGGGCAAACTTGACCCGCTGCGGTATAAGCCATAGAAATAGCATCCACTATCCATCTAGACAGTCTTTGCTTAGTGACTGGATCCCCCTTGGATCTACCACCAAAGCAGACAAAAAGCTGTTCTGATTGTCTAAAAGACGCAGAAAGCTCCCGATAGATTCTCAGCGCTCAGACAGGGCAGAGAAGATTAACCTCTCCATCCTCTGCAGAAGGAGGGAGGGCTGATAATGTCACCACCTGTGCTCTGAACAGTGTTGAGAGCACTTTAGGAACGTAACCATGTCTGGGCTTGAGGATGACTCTGGAGTCATCTGGACCCAACTCCAAACATGCAGGGCTCACAGAGAGCGCCTGCAGATCTCCCACTCGTTTGATAGATGCCAACGCCATAAGGAGAGCGGTCTTCAGCGAGAGGGTTTTTAGATCAACCGATTGGAGCGGTTCGAAAGGCGGACCTTTCAGAGCCCCCAGGACCGTGGAGAGGTCCAGAGGCGGCACAGACGGAGGCCTGGAGGGGTTCATTCTCCTCGCACCTTTCAGGAATCTTACGACCAGGTCGTTTCTTCCCAGTGACTGGCCAGCCGTCAGAACATGATGTGCTGCTATGGCTGCCACATACACTTTGAGCGTGGACGGGGAGCAACCCGCGTCCAGCAGCTCCTGTAAGAATGAGCGAACCACTGATATCACACATGACTCTGGGTCAGCCTGATTTTTCGAGCACCAGCTGGAAAAACCTGACCATTTTGAAGCATACAGGCGCCGAGTCGACGGGGCCCTGGCTTCAGATATAGTGCTTAAAACCTTCTCAGGAAGGTCCTTGGGTACCCGTTGAGGGGCCAAACATGAAGGGCCCATAAATCGGGTCTCGGATGCCACAATGTCCCGTTCACCTGTGTGAGGAGGTCTTTCCTCAGTGGGACAGGCCATGGGATTGTGTCCGATAACTGAACTAGTTCCGGGAACCACGATCTGGTTTTCCAGAGAGGGGCCACCAGAAGGACTGGGCACCCGCTCTCTCTGACCCGTTTGATGACTTGTGGAATCATCGAGACGGGGGGGGGAAAGGCATAAAAGGGACGGTTGGGCCAGACATGGGCCAGCGCGTCCCTGTTCTTCGAGAAGAACAATTTGCAGTGGGTTTTGATTCTCGAGGCGAAAAGGTCGATTTCGGCCTCGCCAAACACCTTCCATATTAGACTGACCGTCTGTGGGTTCAGGGACCACTCGCCGAGGGGAGTGTTGTCCCATGAAAGCATATTCGCGCCCACATTCTGGACGCCCGGGATATGCGCTGCTCTCAGAGAGCTCAGGTTGGTTTGTGCCCATATAGAGGAGGTCTCTCGCCATCGCATGCAGGTTCCCTGACCTGATGCCCCCCTGGCGATTCATGTAGGCCACCACTGACGTATTGTCTGTGCGGACTAAGACGTAGTGACCTCTGAGGTTCGACAGAAATGCCTTCAGGGCCAACCCAACTGCTTTCATCTCCAGACAGTTGATATTTAAGCTCTGCTCCGTGCTCGACCAGAGGCCGGATGCAGGCATGCCCTCGTGCAGCGCTCCCCAACCCAGGTTGGACGCATCTGTAAGAACCACTTTCCTCCTGGAAATTGTTCCCATTGTCACCCCCTCGTGGTGCCAGTTCTGAGCCCGCCAGGGAATCAGGGTTCTTAAACAACCGTGATTCACCATAACGCGCAAGCTGCCTGACTGCCATGCATGAGTTGGCACACAGCGTTTCAGCCAATGCTGCATCGGGCGCATGCGCAGTAATCCCATGCGGAGTACTGGCGATGCTGCTGCCATGAGACCAAGCAGTTTCTGAAATTTCTTCAGTGGCGCGCGCTCGCGCAATCTGAAAGTGCCTGCAAGCGCTCGCACCGAGAGCGCGCGCTCTGTGTGAGTCACGCTGTCATAGCTCTCGAGTCTAAAACTGTGCCCAGAAAGATCATGCTCTGGCTGGGGGTTAGTTTGCTTTTTGAAACATTGATTGTAAAACCCAGGCATTTTAGATGGCCGAGAATCAAATCCCTGTGAGCTAATAGCTCGATTCTCGACTGTGCCCGCACCAGCCAGTCGTCGAGATAATTTAACATGCGCACTCCCTGAAATCTCAGAGGAGAAAGCGCTGCATCCATACACTTCGTGAATGTACGGGGTGCCAACGATAGACCGATCGGCAGAACGGTGTATTGATAAGCCCGGCCCTCGAAGGCGAATCTCAAGAATGGCCTGTGACGAGGATTTATTTGAATGTGAAAGTAAGCATCTTTCAGATCCATTGTGACAAACCAATCCCCCGGGCGCACTTGCGCGAGGATATGTTTGATAGTTAACAATTTGAACGGCCGTCTCATGAGAGCTTTGTTCAAATGTCTCAAATCTAGAATGGGTCTGAGACCGCCGTCTTTTTTCGGAATCAGAAAATAGCGGCTGTAAAAACCCATATTTTTTTAGCGCGGGGGGGACTAATTCTATCGCCCCTTTTGCTAATAGATTTTGTACTTCGGTGCGAAGCACGTGACCCACGTTACTTCTCACCGAAGTCTCGAGAACCGCCTGAAATTCCGGGGGTCTGCGAGCGAATTGGAGCGAGTAACCTCGCTTTATAGTGTTTATGACCCAACTCGACACATCGGGGATAGCTTGCCAGGCTAGAACCCGTGTGGCTAGGGCTTGACACACTGATTGGGGCTGGTCGCCTAACGTAGGGGGACCTGATACCCTTATATTGTGATTTGTGCACACATTGAGTATTGGACTGACTGTACAAGCATTTGCGTGTGGGGAAGTCAGTGTTACAACGGGGGAGGGGCCACCTAGTGAAGGGGGACCGTGAACCCATATATTGTGATTTGTGCACACATTGAATGTTGGACTGACTGCACAAGCATTTGCGTGTGGGGAAGTCAGTGTTACAACAGGGGAGGGACCGCCTAGTGAAGGGGAACCGTGAACCCATGTGTTGTGCTTGTGAAACTGATAGCTAACATTTTGAACGGCCGTCTCATGAGAGCTTTGTTCAAATGTCTCAGATCTAGAGTGGGTCTGAGGCCGCCGTCATTTTTCGGAATTAGAAAATAGCGGCTGTAAAAACCCGTATGTTTTAGCACAGGGGGGACTAATTCTATCACCCCTTTTGCTAATGAATTCTGTACATCGGTGCGAAGCATGTGACCCACGTTGCTTCTCACCGAAGTCTCGAGAACCGCCTGAAACTTTGGGGGTCTGCGAGCGAATTGGAGCGAGTTGCCTCGCTTTATAGCGTTTATAACTCAACTCGACACATCGGGGATAGCTTGCCAGGCTATAACCCGTGTGGCTAGGGCTTGACACACTGATTGGGACGGGCCGCCTAACATAGGGGGACCTGATGCCCTTATATTGTGATTTTTGCACACATTGAGTGTTGGACTGACTGTACAAGCATTTGCGCGTGGGGAAGTCAGTGTTACAACAGGGGAGGGGCCGCCTAGTGAAGGGGGACCGTGAACCCATATATTGTGATTTGTGCACACATTGAATGTTGGACTGACTGCACAAGCATTTGCGTGTGGGGAAGTCAGTGTTAAAACAGGGGAGGGGCCGCCTAGTGAAGGGGGACCGTGAACCCATATATTGTGATTTGTGCACACATTGAATGTTGGACTGACTGCACAAGCATTTGCGTGTGGGGAAGTCAGTGTTAAAACAGGGGAGGGGCCGCCTAGTGAAGGGGGACCGTGAACCCATATATTGTGATTTGTGCACACATTGAATGTTGGACTGACTGCACAAGCATTTGCGTGTGGGGAAGTCAGTGTTACAACAAGGGAGGGGCCGCCTAGTGAAGGGGGACCGTGAACCCATGTGTTGTGCTCGTGTGCTTTATTTGAGTCGCCGTGAAAACGGCGTTTGTTTGCAAAGACGCGCTCACTGCTGCGGGCCTGTTTACAATAATAAAATCCCCAGCCGCCTGAACTGTACAGGGGGCTGTGGGAAGTTTTGCTGGCTTCTTTGAGGGTGGTCCGGCAAGCGCGGGACACGTGCCCTCTCTTTCCTTTGCGTGCTAGGACGGCTTTGGCGGGAAGCGTTCGGCATCAGCCGCAGGGCGGGGCTGAGAGGCCTGTTTCGCGGGCTTTGCTGGTCGGCGCCAGCTAGCACGGTTAGTTCCACTCGAGCTCGAGGTCCGCGACGGCCTGTGTTAGGATCCGAAGCATTTCAGCGTCGGAGTTAGTCCTGCCTCGCTGGGTCCGCCGAAAGAGACGAGGCCCGCCACGTGGTGGTGGGGGGGCGCTGATCTCCCTCGAACGGGACCGGAGATGACTGAGCTGGAGTGAGTGAAGCACGCGGGGACGTGGCCGGCGTGCATTCACAAACGTCCGTGCTCTCTGGATGCCGTTGGCTGCGGCGCTTCTTCTTCCTCGGCTGAAGTAGGGCCGGAGAAGGGAGCGCGGGTGATGCGGCGCCGCCGTCTCGAGAGAGAGCTAACGTTAGCCGAGTTCGCAGCACGGAGATAGGCATGCACGCGCAGGCCGCACATCCGCCGACAGAGAGTGCATTCTCTGCGTGGTAGAGTCCCAGGCATGAAATGCAGCTCGCGTGTTCGTAGGCCTCGCATAACACGAGGCATATGGAACAACGCTGATACAGATATAAACACATAATAAACAGATATTGAAAAGGATATCGCCGGATAGCCACAGGAGAGACGGCGTCAGGAGAAACACGGTTGAGATGTGTAGTCTGCTGAACTGTAGCTCGCTCAGGCTGAAGGCTTGTTCGACGGCGAAGGCTCAATAAATGGTCAGAGACGTGAAGTTTGTCGCTGAAGGAGTAAAATCTGCTATAATGGCGAATTCGGGGACTATTATAGACTGAGGTCACGCCCCCTTGGCGGGCTCTGACGTGTATGACGCAGAGTGATCTCATTGGTTGCACGTCAGAGGCGCCTGCGCCATTGGATGTGCAGTTGCCGCAGCGCAGCCTATGAGCGAGCCAGACGCTCATGTTCTAGCTGTGCAGCTGCAAATGCGCTTTACATAAAGGCTTCAGTAAATCGAGGAAAAGGAGTTTCCCCACTGCGTATAGCTACGCAATACGAAGTGACCGTTCGAAAGGGAACTCTAATTTAATCGTCACTAGTGCAAATTATAATTTGAGATATCTCTAACTGGGTTCTTCCTAGTCATAATCAAATTGGAGATATCATTAATTCATCGTTTTTAAAGATATCCAAAAATACATACGTAGATATCTTTAAGTAATTTATTACTAGTCAAATTACAGTTGTAGATATCTTGAACTGGATTTTTGACTAGGCAAAACTTAATTAGAGATATCTTGAATTGGAACTCCTAGTCAAAACTCATTTAAAGATATATTCAATTTTATTAGATATCTCAGTCTGCTTTTTGACTAGGAGGATCTTTCTTTGGAGATATCTGCATTCAGCTTTGTGACTACCCAGATAGCACACGCACGTCGCACAGACATCTGTGCGACGTCGTCGTTATCATCTGGGAGACGTAATTCTAAGGGCGTTTGCTCATCTGGAAGACGTCGCATAGACGTCATTATCAGACATTCAAATGACATCCATTGGATGTATTGGAGACGTTAACAATTAGAATCTTATGTCTGTTAGACATCTGATAGATGCTGCATAGATGTCGTTTTTAATTAGACGACGTTCCCTCATGTTAATAAAAACTAGGCTACAGCAGCTACACCAATTAATTGTGTCTACACATGAGTACACGCATTTTTCACTCAGAATGAAAGCACACAACAGTTGTCTATGATTTGAATGTTTTTATTAGTGTTTGAAAATAACCATTGATTTATTAAATTTTATTCAAAATCTCTAACAAACAATACAAAAGAACACAACGTGGCTTTTAAGAGGGCGTTCTCCCTGGAGCCAAGCGGAGATAATCCTTTACGTGCTTTTCAGCCTCTGCTTCTGTTGGCGATGGAAGAATAGGATTCTTCATTGCGGCTCCTGTGTGTTAAAGGTAAAATCAAATCAATTTAACAAAAATCTAAATATATATATATAGGCTATATATATAGATTTTTTTTCAAAATATAAATAGAATAAAATATATAAATATAAATAGCTAAGATTTTACTGGGTTCTTATGAGTTTGGGCAAGGACTTAAGCAATATGTTTGCAACACACTGCCGTTCAAAGGACCATTTTTAAATGTTTTTAAAGTCTCATCTGCTCAGCCAAATAAATGCAGCCCAAAAATTTAAAATAAAATAACCTAGTAATATTGTGAAATATTATGACACTTTAAAATTAATGTTTTCTGTTTGAATATATATATATATATATATATATATATATATATATATATATATATTATTAGCCTATACAAATTATATAATTTATATAAATAATAATAATATAATTTATATATTTTATATATTTATATTTTTAAAATCTATATTTAAAATGCTCCAGTGCATATGCAAGTGACCGCGCCCTGAAATCTGCTATTAGCTTCTTATTTATTAAATCCAGGTAATTGGTTGATGAAAAATGTATTAAAATTTATGTATTTAATGTATCACAATTTATTCAAAACGAAATTCACCTTAAATAAAGGCTTTCTACAAATCAAACTTAATTAATTGGCCAAAATCATCTCTGACCATGTCTCCCGATATATTGGCCATCTGTTCATTTTTTTCATAATCAACATAGGTGAAAAACAAATAGACCCTCATCCTAGACAAAAATAATAATAATTATGCTTTTTCTTTGATTGATTTCATTTCCAGTGGTGCTGAAATTCTGCATTAGGAACTTTAAACTTCGCTTTATTGTCATACGTTTCAGACTCTTGGGCACGGCGTTATGGGTGGGCCTGACGGGCCTAGGCCCACCCACTTTTCAACAGGCCCACCCAAAACATTTCTTCAAAAATGTTTTGTCAAGAATTATTCAAAAATCGCCAATAAGCTCATAATTTGTGCTAAAATAGGCTAGTCTAAATGTTTAGGTTTAAAAAAAAAATTAAAAAGCTGGTTATGTCTATTTTGATGTTTCTGCGCAAGTTCAGCAGAGTGTTCGGGGTTGTTCCGATCAGAGCATGTGTAGAATGCTGGTTCGAACTTCGAAGATATGTGGAATAAGGCCTCCGACTATTTTTCCCCCCTAGTCGAAGTTGTTCATTTAAGCCATTAGTGGGCAAATCGCCCCTGTATATTAATTTAATTATAGGCTGCTTAAATAGGGCAGGCTATAGCCTACTATGGAAGCTTGTTTCCGCCATAGAATAAACATTTTAAAAGATAATTGCGTCTTTTTATCTCACAATTGCGAGTTTACATCTCACAATTCTGACTTTATTCCTCAGAATTGCGAGATATAAAATCAGAATTGCGTGAAATAAAGCCGCGATTGCGTGTTATAAAGTCAGAATTGAGTGAAATAAAGTCGCAATTGCTTCTTTTATTTATTTATTTATTTATTTTACCCCAGAATAGTTTATCTCACAATTCAATTCTGACTTTGTAACACGCAATTGCGACTTTATATCATTCAATTCTGCCTTTATATAACCCAATTGCGTATTATAAAGTCAGAATTGCGAGATATAAACATGCAATTCTGTGAAAAAAAAAGTATATTTCTCGCACTTTATGCAATTTTGACTTAATAACACACAGTTGCGACTTTAGGCCTATATCACGCAATTCTGACTTTATAGTTAACCTGCAATTGCCACTTTATATCACGTAATTCTGAGATAAAAAGTCAGAATTGTGAGATTAAAAAAATCGCAATTACATTTTTTATTTTTCACTCTGTGGCGGAAACATGCTCCAGTTGTCGTGCAATGCAAGTGATCGTGCCGGCGCCTTATTACATTGTCTGCTATAAATTTGCAATTTAGATACAATTTATAGGCTACAAAACGAAAATCTTTAAAAAATAAAAATAAAATAAAAAGTCTTTCTACAAAACAAAACTCAAGTGGTCAAAATAATGTTTTACCCACTCCATGTCTCCAGAAATATTGCAGCTTCAGCGCTTATCATGAGCTTGTGAAAGTGTGAAAATAATTTCCAGTAAAGGACAATGTTGCAACAGTCATTGTTTAGGTACCTTAAAAACGCGCACGTACAGTCTCTGAGTCATCGCTGCAAGCAGGAGATGAAGGAGAGCCAGTGGCGGCGCCAGGGGGGAGCTAGGTGGTGCTGTAGCTCCCCCTATAATAGCCATAGCACCCGCCCAGCACCCCCAAGAAATGTCTGTGATTTTTTTTTTTTTTTTTTATATTTATATTTTAATGTCATCTCATGTTTGAATAGTCTTTTCATGTTGCTAAAAAGGGTATTAAAGAATAATTAAAAAATATATATTTAGTCTAAAAAAACATGAGGCCCAAACAGGCGATCTTCTTTGGCCAATGGACGCGGCGCCCGGTGAACGTTTGCAGACATCCCAAGATAGCGGCTCCCTGATGGCCGCAAATTAGTTCAAATCTCGCGGAATCTAAGCTCCAAACGTGTAGCGCGCGCAAGACACAAAGAGCGAGAGACCTTGCGCGTGTGTGTGTGTGTGTGTGTGTGTGTGTGTGTCTGTGTGTGTGTGTGTGTGTGTGTGTAAATGTGCGTGTGTGCGCATGAAGCGCATGTAGCGCGCGCAAGACAGAGAGAGCGAGAGACCTTGCGTGTGTGTGTGTGTGTGTGTGTGTAAATGTGCGTGTGTGCGCATGAAGCGCATGTAATGCAACCCCCCCCCCCCCCCCCCCCCCCCCCCCCCCCCCCGTCTATTAAGTGTTGAGCATCCCCATAGCACCTGCAACAGAAAATCTCTGGCGCCGCCACTGAGGAGAGCTGAGATCCACATCACCTAGCACATCTCTGCCACCCTCTATAGTGCGACTAGCGCAGCTAGCGCGACCAGCGCCGTTGCTAGGAGGGCGCCAGCGCCTGTGCCTATTCCATGAGTCCTAATAAATGCAATTTCAACTATTTCTGAAGTGCTTCTTTTATAAAGAACACCGCTTTTTCTTTTATCGGGAAACGCAGCAATGCAGGTATGATGCGTAATGGAGATTACAAAGCACTCTTCTTTTGGTCAGAACCAAGGAGAGCGATCGCGTATAGGTCCGTCCTGACTCCATATATATGCACCGAAACTTTTTAACATTGCAACAAAATATTTAAAGAGCATTAAGCTATTAAGCTATTTATATTATGTATAGCCTACGTATATTAGTCAGTAATTTTTATTAGGTTAAACAGTGATTGGATAACGTTTTTAATTTAAGGCCCACCCACAATTGGTCTGGCCCATCCAAACCTGGAATCCTGGCGCCGTGCCTGGTTTGACTAACTCAGGAGGGTCCAAAATTAATTATATTATTCTAAAAGAATAAAGAAAAAAGAAATGAGAGAGAGGTGCGAAAGATCACGACCAATTTGGTTGAGACGTTCGATGTCCAATAATAATAATACATTGAACAACAAAAATTTCGTAGCCTACTCGTCAACTCCATATATGGGTCAAATTCAGGAAATCGACTCTTTTGAACTAGGCTACTGCGCAGTGCGCATGTGCTGTCAAAGATCCTCAGCACACGCGTGGAAGACGTCTGTCCCAGTGGGAAAATTAGGTACGTGGCTAATCTGATTAATTGTTATTAATATGGTCAGTCAAATATATATTTTATATCAAATAAAGTTAATGAATAAAGTTCTAACCTGATTAAGGTTGCAACGAATAGGCTAGGCTATTTCTTTTGTTTAATCATGGCGTTTGCGTTAACGGTTGATTTTGTGGTTTGTTGTCTTAAGTTCTAACAAACTGGTCTTTAAATTGAAAAGAGTAATAACTGACGACACACTTGCTGTAAAATATTAAGAATAAATTACTGTAAACGTGCATTATCTAGAATTCAACGGTTCTCACCACTTGCTGCGTTTTACCTAATGAATGCCCGAATCATGTCGAAACAAATGTTTCCATATCTAACGCTCATGTAATACAACATTTTACACCGTTTAATCAGCACATGGCATATATATATATATATATATGTAAGCAATTTGGTAGGAGAGGCTGTGCAGTATTGTGAATAAGTAAGTTAACGGTTGAAGGGCGTTAGGCACGACGCGAACATACCTATTAAGAGTGATCCTATATTTGTTTTCATTATCCCCCGCTTTTGTCCCCTTCCGCACCAGTTCAGTTGTTTGGCTACAGGACCAAAGACCTTGGAACAGATTCTCCATACTGTTTTTTTCAGTGTATGTCCTCCACTGATGGATAATCTGTTCACCTTAAAAAAATAAAGATAATATTGGAAACAAACAAAACACAAATAATGTACTGGACACAATTTTCTTCATTACAATTGTTAAACCTACAAATGTCAACGATTCTTACCATCTTTTTCATCATCCCTCTTTCAGATAATCGTCTTTCCAGATTATCTAGATCTTCCATGGATGTGAGAGGAAAGACATCATCCTCACTGTCCTGCACCAGCACTGGAACATTGGAACGGCCTGCAAGGGACTGGACTACTGAAGTCAGGTGATTCATCTTCATGTCCAATTCATGCAGTGTCTCCAGAATCACCCTCTCAACAGCTGCAATACAGTAGGTTTATCTGGGCGAGTATCTTTATTAAACTTAAAAATTTACATTTTACAAATTTAGAACTTCAATTTAACGTACGTGTACATTGATCAGAGATGCAACTCCATCGACTCACACCAGAAGCACCTGCAAGAACAAAAAGTTCTTAAAGGGATACTCCACTTTTTTTGGAAATAGACTTATTTTACAACTCCCCCAGAGTTTTTGAATCCATTCAGCCGATCTCCGGTTCTGGCAGTACCACTTTTAGCATAGCTTAACATACATCATTGAAGTGCACAAGACCATTAGCATTTCTCCCAAAAAAATTACCAAAGTGTTTCAATATTTTTCCTATTTAAAACTTGAGTCTTCTGTAGTTACATCGTGCACTAAGACAGACGGAAAATGTAAAGTTGCAATTTTCTAGGCTGATATGGCTAGGAACTATACTCTCATTCCTGAGTAATAATCAAGACACTTTACTGCCGTACCATGAGTGCAGCAGGCGTAATGACTACACAAACTTAGTCCCGGTCACGTTGGAAGCTGGGCACTATTTTCAGGCGCTGCGGCATATCATTACGCCTGCTGCACTCATGGTACGGCAGTAAAGTGTCTTGATTATTACTCAGGAATGAGAGTATAGTTCCTAGCCATATCAGCCTAGAAAATCACAACTTTACATTTTCCGTCGGTCTAAATGCACGATGTAACCACAGAAGAGTCAAGTTCTAAATAGGAAAAATATTGTAACACTTTGGTCATTTTGTTTTGAGAAATGCTAATGGTCTTGTGCACTTCAATGATGTATGCTAAGCTATGCTAAAACTGGTACTGCCAGAACCGGAGATCGGCTGAATGGATTCAAAACCGGTAAAACTCAACAGTTTAACTCTGGGGGAGTTGTAAAAGCCTTTTTCCAAAAAAAGTAGAGTATCCCTTTAACAGCGTTCCTACACATTTTCAAAATTCCATACTTTTCCAGACCAGATTTCCGAACCCCTCTGTAGATTTTGAGATCATATTTTAAATGTTCTATGCATTTCCGAATATTCCCTTTGACATGTGTAATGCAGCTTTTTGCAAAGTTATAAAGATGACAATTCCAATTCCAATCATACCAGTCTACCTCTTTATTTAACTGACTTAAACAAATTAGGACCTGCTTGAAGAAAATAACTAGATGACAAACTTTTAAGACTAATCTAAACAGTTAATGTAGCCAGCCACAGATAATTAAAATGTAATCTCAAAAAGTTACATTACATGAGTCTTTGTAATGTATGTAAATGAGATGAGTCTTTTTTTTTTTCTTTAAAAAACAAATAACTTACTCTGTGTTCTTGCTTGGTGGGTACTTGCGGGTCTCAGTTCAGAGATTGTGTCCTCTGATGGATTATATAGAACATTTTACATTTCCTTGTGTTAGACTGTTATTCATGGGCAGTGTATGTGTTTCCTGCATGTGCTAGCTAGCGAATGGTTTGTTACCTTGAATGTTGGGTGAGTGTTCACCCCAAGCATCTTGGTGCTCGTCTGTCTGGGACAAGCTCACTGGAGCTGAGAAAGGTGAAGTTGGTAAGTTGCATTTGCTACCATGACAGTGCATGAAGCTGGTATACAAGGATTTCCAATACCTCAATAATGACTGAAATTGGCTTTTTTTTTAAATATATATATATATATATATATATATTTACTCTGCATTCTTCCCTGATGTGTAGAGGGTCTTGGGTGTTGATAGGGTCTCTGGAATGTGTTCTCTAATTATGCAGAAAAAAAAGTCAAATTGCTTTGTGTTAGACTGTGACACGTTGCAATGAATGTGTTTTTGATTTCTTCCATATACCAATTAATGCTGTTTTACCTTGAATGGCAGGTGGGTGTTCATGCCAATCATCTTGGGGCTCGTCTGCCTGGGACAAGCTCACTGGAGCTGAGAAAGGTGAAGTTGGTAAGTTGCATTTGCTACCATGACAGTGCATGAAGCTGGTATACAAGGATTTCCAATACCTCAGTAATGACTGAATTTGGCTTTTTTTTAAATATATATATATTTACTCTGCTTTCTTCCCTGATGTGTAGAGGGTCTTGGGTGTTGATAGGGTCTCTGGAATGTGTTCTCTAATTATGCAGAAAAAAAGTCAAATTGCTTTGTGTTAGACTGTGACTCGTTGCAATGAATGCGTTTTTGATTTCCTCCATATACCAATTAACCCGTTTAATCCCACCGGTTTTGTGTCCAATTGTGCCCGCAACTTTTTTCTCATTTCTGGAAGCTCTAAAAATGTTATTGACTTTGGGCAAGAAATTCATCTTTTAAATGACAACATAGATTGTCTTGATTAAAATCAATTAATGTCATGTGACTAGTGTGAAAGGTCACATGACCAGATCAGTTCACTTCCTGCTTGCACATCTAGAAGAAGATTTCTTCCTCAGACTACTACAAAAAGTAGTATATAAAACATGTTAATTTACAGATAGAACTATTATATTTTGTACATATATTCTTTAAAGGGTCTACTACTGATATATTTTGAGAATTATACTCCTGCATAAATATTTTGCTCATAAGACTTGCAAATTTGTTTACGGTCCCAAATTGTGACCGGTAGTACAACAGGATAACAGTGCTTCAATTGAAAACGCAGGTATTGGCTGGCATTGGCAGGTATTGGCAATCCTACACTGAATATACCACATCTGTGAGGAGGATGGATGATCTTGGCACAGGAGAAGTGCTCACTAACACAGATTTAGACAGATTTGTGAACAATATTTGAGAGAAATAGGCCTTTTGTGTACATAGAAATGGTCTTAGATCTTTGAGTTCAGCTCATGAAAAATGGGGGCAAAAACAAAAGTGTTGCATTTATAATTTTGTTCAGTGTAGTTATGAGTATCCCAGAAACGTTCAATGTGTTGGACCTTCTAGACGTGCATGACCCCCTTCCCCCCACCCCCACCCCCAATTGAAAGTGACTGTGATAGTGATGGCTCAGATAGGGAGTACCAGGTTGAAACGGCCCATTTGACATAGACATGGTCTAGCCCATAGGGGTCTAGCCGAACAAGCAGAAGTTCCTCCAGGGTGTAACTTTGTACATGACAACCTTTTCACCCACTAAGCCTTCTTCACGAAATGACAAAACGAGATATTGGATGATTTGTAATGAATTGTCTCAATAGGTCTAATTGAAGAATTTGAATGAATTCTGACTATGTTGTTTCCCACCGGTCACTATTGTGACGAGTATAAAACCTAATATTTCACTAACTTAACCAACATAAAATCAAAAAAGGCATATTGTTTGAGTGTTAGGGAGGTCTAAGGAGTAAAATGCATGTACTCAAGTTGCAAGAAGAAATTTGGGATTAAATGGGTTAATGCTGTTTTACCTTGAATGGCAGGTGGGTGTTCACGCCAAGCATCCTGTTGGTGCTCTGCGTGAGAGAAGCTCACTCTTAGATCTTGACATTAGGTACTCGTTCTACTGCTGCTATGTGTGAGACAAGACTCATAACTTACGTGGTGTTCTTCCTTGCTTGGAATTTGAAGGTCTCAGGACAGAAAATGCATTCTCTAATGGATTATACAGAAAATGTTGAATTAGTGTGACGTTGTCTTTTATGTGCAGTGATTGTAGGGATGGACAATATATTATATTTTTAAGATATAACGGTAAAAGTATTCTCAAGATATGAATTAGTCTTCCAGCAATAATAATGATAAAGCCTCTGAAGTATTTCTGTTTTAGTCCCATTCACAGCTCACATGCAGCGCAATAACTTATCTCTTCCTTCTAGTTAATTTATAACATCAAAAAAACATGAACGAATATGAGGAGTGTTGTTTTAACTGTGGAAAGATGTCAGTACACTCTGTTTTTCAAGTTCAAATCCTCCAATGTAAATCTACTAACTCTTCAGACTGCTTTGTCTGACAAAAATGGTGGATTAGGCGTATTTTGATTGGTCAGATCGCCTGTCAATAGAACTCCATTCGAAGGGTCAATTGTAATAAATATTCTTTGTTTTATTAATGTTTTTTTTTTTTACCTTGAATGTTGGGTGAGTGTTCACCCCAAGCATCTTTGGGCTCGTCTGTCTGGGACAAGCTCACTGGAGCTGAGAAAGGTGAAGTTGGTAAGTTGCATTTGCTACCATGACAGTGCATGAAGCTGGTACACAAGGATTTCCAATACCTCAATAATGACTGAAATTGGCTTTTTAAAAAAAAAAAAAATATATATATATATATATTTACTCTGCATTCTTCCCTGATGTGTAGAGGGTCTTGGGTGTTGATAGGGTCTCTGAAATGTGTTCTCTAATTATGCAGAAAAAAAGTCAAATTACTTTGTGTTAGACTGTGACTCATTGCAATGAATGTGTTTTTGATTTCCTCCATATACCAATTAATGCTGTTTTACCTTGAATGGCAGGTGGGTGTTCATGCAAAGGCTCGTCTGCCTGGGACAAGCTCACTGGTACATCTGGAGCTGAGAATGGAGATATTGGTAAATTTTGTATGTAATTAAAATATTTTCATGACAAAAATAACAGTTTTAAAAATGTAAACTCACAATTGCTGAACTTTCTATTTGGTGTGAGCAGGGGTCTTACAACAGGACCTGAAAAAAAATAAAAGCACTCAGCAGTTACATATACATCTAGCAACCATTTAACTAGTTTAATTGTTTTTCTACCTTTTGTCTTGATGTTTCCTTTTGGTGTAGGTGGGGCTTTTGGTGTAGGTGGGGCTTTTGGTGCACGTGGGGCTTTTTCTCTGTTAATAATTTTCTTTTTTTGGGGGGGGGTATCATGAGGCTCATCATCTGATGTATATATTTTCCTTCTAAAAGCAAAATCATGGTTGTAGATTAATTTACAAAGCAGGAATAGATTAGTGATAACACTGCCCTGTTTGTCAACTAAAAGAAAAAGAAAAAAGTACCCCCAAAAAAGAATTACAATGTAATTTCCTTTCCCAAACGTTGCTCCTAGCCATTACATTACATTTGCGTGTATCTATTCTTAAAGTAAAATATGCTTTGACAACTTACTTGTGAATTCTTTTTCCAGGCATTTCCGTTTCTGAGATGTCAGAAGTGTAGCATGCCTTTTTCCATTTCTTTGTGATGTTGTCAAAAGATGCTGAAAGAAATGATGTACGTGTATTCATGCAATTATTAAGCCATGGGATGTCATGTATTAGTGATTTTACCATCTTTTTGATAATGCTCATTTACAGTCTAGTTTAACCTGCTTACCTGATTCGTGCAGAATTCTGACTTGATGTTTGCTCCACCCTTTGTCTGGCTGTGGTGCCTCCATAATCCTCACACTCTTCAGCAACCGGTCCAAGTCTTTGAATGGAGGCCACCAGGAGTGGCCATCTGAGTACCAGGACTTAGCTATAGGTCCAGTTGTCCCTTCTTCCACAAATTCCACTATCAGGTACATGTTTCTTTTTTTATTTTCTTACTGCGGCAACCTGCTTTAAACCATGATGTTTAAAGACACTTCTTAAATTTCAGTTGTTCATTTGCATGAACATTTTCAATTCAAAATATTCATGATTCAAATGTACAAAAATATATGTTAAAAAAGCAATTAAATGTGTATAAAATAAATTATAATTGTGTGTGTAAAAGAGGCACTGAAACGAAACAGCGGTCATGCGGAACTAAGAAAGCTTTCCCCTCAATTTTCTCAAGCTTGCAGAAATTGGTTGTCCTTGAGAGGTCATCAACTAGATGAATGCCAAGTGCCGAAGATGGAAGGGGATAGTCAAAAAAAGGTTCATGATTGTTGAAGGTACTGTAGGCTACATGAATTTCATCCCTTACTGAAATTATGTTTTGCAGCTTTGACACTTTACCCTCAATGTAAACAAAACTGTTAGCCTGGTCCAGTTTTAGAGTGTAAGAGCATGTTTTTAATTCTCTGTACTGTGAAGCTCCCTGAAAACATTCAGGTAGAGGGCCAGCTGTATGTGGTTTTCTGAGCATCTTTGGGGTGTTTTTCTTTTTATCTTTGCTGCAGCTTTGCATCTCGGAGAACCTTCTTAAAATTTGACTTAACGGACATGTAGGTTTCCGCAGGAGTCTCTTCAGCTTGTGCAGATAATTCTCGAATTTGAAAGCGCTGAAGTTGTCAAGTACGCCATGGTGTTTTGCATCTTCTGCAAGATGTACAAGAGAGTGGACGTTGTAGGACAGGAATTTGGGGCCATATAGCTGTCCAAAGTGTGTGACAAAAAGTCTCAGGATATCATTGGCATAGTCAATGTGATCTCCAATCAGGCTGTTATTGCTCAGGATGAAAATTCCCACAAAAAACAACAGGAAGTTTTTGTACACCTCTGTGTCAAGGAGATCTTTTAGCACAACAGGGCCTGTGTACAATAAAAACTGTCTGAACTCGGTTGCCTTCCATCGATCTATTTCCCTCAGTGCCCTTGGTTTGCGTGCAAATTCCATGGGAACATTTTTTTGGACACCAACCAGCCTTTCTGTCAGCACAGTGACTTGGAATCCTGACAGTCTGCAAGTGAGAGGACCCAGCCGAAGCCACAAGAGGAGAAGCCTTCTCATGACTCCAAGACACACAAGGTGCATATAATCTAGGGGGAATCCAAAGACCATGTCCAGGGAGGTTTCTTCCAGAGGTGAGGTGCCATGGTGGTGATCTGAATCAGTTTTATTTCGGAAACTCTCATTATTTCTAAGAGGCATGTCATTTCTAGGGAAGGTCATCCTGTTCTCCATGTACATGCCATCTTGAATGCACTTTTCGCACCCATGGTAGCCTGTATGTCCTTTCACCTGTTTCAGAAAAGCCCGTGCAGGTGCGTCACAAACCATTGAGGTAAGCTTTAGTGTTAAATTGACTCCCTCAAATTCAAAACCATTGCCTAATTCTTTTATTTCACAGATGAAGTCTCTGAGATACTCATCCAGTGAGCTAGGCTTACTATCACCACAAAATATGTATAATGTATAATTTTCTCTTATCTTTAAATATAAAAATGTGGCATATTGCTGCAAAGGTATGTGCTGGTGTAGGCAGTGAAGAATTCCACTTTGCAATGTACGTTACAGTAGCAGCTATGATCTGTTCTGTAGAGTGACCATTACGGGTCATTTCTACGTCTAAAATATCCAGGTTTTGTTTTCCTGTTGCTTACTTTAATGTCATAAGCTGATCGGTCTGTGCAGACATGATTCAAGACAGAAGCAAGTATGAAAACAGAAAAACAAAATCTTGATATTTTAGGCAATATTGAATTCCTGGCCAAGATGCGTTTGAGGAAACGTATGTTTACCGTATGTTTTTTTTTCTAAAAGTTTTAAGCCAGTTATAAATTCTAATAGTTCTTGATTTGAATTAAAAATGTTTTTTTTTTAGAACAATGTGTATAAAGGACAAGATCCTTTTAACCAAACAGGAGTAATACAATTATTGAAAGGCTGAGTACATTTGTAGAAAATAATATAATATGATTTAGGAACAAGAGGAATCAGTGATTGTTTAATCTGTATTTATGACATCTCCCTCCAAGGAGACAAAACTGGAGTCATTTAATCTACTTTAAACACGTGTATATTTAGTAAAACAATTATTTGAATAATTTTAACACGGCTTCAGCTTTTGACAATTCTGTACATGCTCATCCACACAAATCTATGTAATATTTAAGTTTAATTTTAATTTGGTTCACTATCACATTGTTTTCTGTCTTGCAATTTATTACGTATTTTTTAATTTTCTGTTAACTTTTTTTTAACTTTTTCTACCAAATGCAATGTTTCTCTCAGCCTACCATGTCATCAGATCAAGAGATGCCGCCAGCGATCTTTGACAGAATTTTTAATAGCATCTCAAGAGCCAGACAGCAGCTCTCAGCTAACACTAATAACAACCTCCTTACTTCAACTAGACGCCTTTTCCGGCGTCAGGTCCAAGGACTTCACAGTAAGTCGGGCTTTGCTATGGTAGCCATTTGCATAATTAACAGTGATTTACCAATGTTTAAGATATTATTTAACTGTGTATTTTTGTGTATGCCAGGACCAGCGGGAAGGCAAGAAAATTCTGTCTGGCAAATACACCTTTTCCTCCTCTCTGGCCCAGATATTGAGATTTTACCATCTACAACAGAGCTTGAACGGGTTGCGAACATGGGATTGGGTAAATAAATACTTGATACATAAGGATTTCAGATGTAACACAGTGTTATTTGAATTGTAATTCCAAAATAAATTTCAAAACCATTTTGTAACGGAGGTTGTTCAAAACATTAGCTTATCCTGTTTATTCATAAAAAGAAATTACTGTCATGACAGATCATAAAAACAAGTATTTAGAACTATTGTTTTTTTAATTTTTTTTCTATAATTTAGCTTTTACACTCTAAGTCTTAATGCACAGATCATTTGATTTGACACACAGTATCAGATTGTTTTGTTTCATCCATTGCTATGGTCATCATAGTCACTTGGATTTAGCTGCACATTTCAATGAGTTTATTAAAGCAAAAACTTTTTATTTTGTAGTTAGTAGCATGAAAAACCTTAATACAACCTTAAAAAAGTGAGCAAAGATTGCTAGCATTATAATCATTGAAGCTGTTTATTACTTTAGGTCAATTGAGGTATGCAAAGTAGTGCACTTTCAAAAACTCATAATCAATGGAGCTCTCTTCACTGCAATGATTTACTAATTATACTTTCTTATTGTATTTTCTTGGTGGGCATAAACGTATTTTAAATACAGGAAAATAATCCTTTTAAAAACAGGAAATGTTACTTATTGTTAACCAAACTTAGTAGTGATCTGTATATTAAAGGGTTAGTTCACCCAAAAATGAAAATGATGTCATTAATGACTCACCCTCATGTTATCCCAAGCCCGTAAGACCTCCGTTCATCTTCGGAACACAGTTTAAGATATTTTAGATTTAGTCCGAGAGCTTTCCGTCCCTCCATTGAAAATGTATGAACGGTATACTGTCCTTGTCCAGAAAGGAAATAAAGACATCATCAAAGTAGTCCATGTGACATCAGTGGGTTAGTTAGAATGTTTTGAAGCATCGGAAATACATTTTGGTCCAAAAATAACAAAAACGACGACTTTATTCAGCATTGTATTGTCTTCCGGTTCTGTTGGGGATCCGCGTTCACGAGTCCGCTGATGTAAGACGCTGCTGACGTGTGTCTGGTGCGCTCGAGCTTCGTTTACAGTCTGAGGGAGACGCACCCTGGAAACAAAACAATCTTCACAAACATGATTAAGGATTTCGTAACAGAGGAAGACTTGCATTTTTTTGCCCAGCCATATTTATTTGAACCCGAATACACGGATGCACCAGATACACGTCAGCAGCGTCTTACGTCATCAGCGTCACTGCGGACTCGTGAACGCAGATCCCCAACAGAACCAGAAGACAATACAATGCTGAATAAAGTCGTCGTTTTTGTTATTTTTGGAACAAAATGTATTTCCGATGCTTCAAAACATTCTAACTAACCCACTGATGTCACATGGACTACTTTGATGATGTCTTTATTTCCTTTCTGGACAAGGACAGTATACCGTTCATACATTTTCAATGGAGGGACAGAAAGCTCTCGGACTAAATCTAAAATATCTTAAACTGTGTTCTGAAGATGAACGGAGGTCTTACGGGCTTGGAGCGACATGAGGGTGAGTCATTAATGACATCATTTTCATTTTTGGGTGAACTAACCCTTTAAACCTGATCTATTACATACAGTATATGATTAGCTGATGAGCTGTTGTTTATTTTATGTTGCTTATGTGTATTTTCAATTTTGTAGGTAGACCACTGCATGAAACAACAGGGAGAGGAATCCAACGATCAAAAATTCAATTAAATTGGACTCTGTCTGAATTAAACAATTTTGTCTGCCAATGCTACCCAACTGTGAATTTAAACTTAATAGGTTTTTATTTGGCAAGAGCAGGAAAAGGACGGAAGATAGAAAAAGTGCATGCAAATAGTGTGAAAGACCTAAAAAAAGCAATTGGAAAGAGCAGGCTCTATATAGTCCCAAGAGCTGAAGTTTCACAGGTATGACTTCACTACATGTTAAACAAAGTCCAAGGGCCCTATTTACTTTTGCTCCAGCACAACCCTCCTTTGTCATAACCAAACTTTATGATGTGATTCACTAATGTTCGTCAATGTACTAGTATTTCTCAGAACTTTACACTTCCATCAGTGCATTGTGTTCTCATGCTAATTTGTCCTGTTTAGTAAATCTGGCCCTAAATGTTTAAATGAACGAGACATTTCTTTAAGACATGTTCAGTTGAATTGGCCTTTAATTTAACTTAAATACAAATTATACGTTTCTGCACAGTGCACAATAAGGCCCGGTTTCACAGACAGGCCTTAGCTTAAGCCAATAGGCCTTAGTTAAAATTATGTGCAAGAAAATGTTACATGTGTGCATATTGTGACAGAACAATGGAGCTGACATATTTTAACATCTGTCAGAGCAAGATATTTTCAGTTGAGACAGTTCAAACATGCATTTTAGTCATTTAGCCTTAAGCCTTGTCTGTGAAACCAGGGGTTAATGTTAGGTGACAGTTCAAGTAACTTCTTTACTCTGCAGTAACTCTTAAAAAATTCTTTGTCATTGTATTTTTTTGTCTTCTCTTAGGTAATGACACCATCCGCAGCCATTCCCCAGAACTCACAACAATCATCCAGCACTACAGCACTTGATGAAACCTCCTTCAGTGCTGAGACTACAGAATCTGTAAATCTGTGTGTGAGTGAAGTTATTTAATGTAATTTTATGTAAATCACCCACAGAACTGTATAATCCATCAGTGCATTAATGGGATTGTGTTTTTATGCTAATTTGTCCTGTTTAGTAAATCTGGCCCTAGATGTACAAATGAACGAGCCATTTCTTTAAGACATGTTCAGTTGAATTGGCCTTTCATTTAGCCTTAATATAAATATGTTTATGCACAGTGCACATTTAATGTTAGGTGACAGTTCAAGTAACTTCTTTACTGTGCAGTGGCTCTAACAAATTCTTTGTCATTATATTTTTTTGTCTTCTCTTAGGTAATGGCACCATCCGCAGCCATTCCCCAGAACTCACAACAATCATCCAGCACTACAGCACTTGATGAAACCTCCTTCAGTGCTGAGACTACAGAATCTGTAAATCTCTGTGTGAGTGAAGTTATTTTTGATGTTGTCAATGGTTGTAAATATGACTGATTTGTGACTCATAGTTGTACTTTATTTCCTTCAGGAGTGGCGAGCTGTACGTTCCCAGCAAGATGAAGAATATAATGCTTCTTTGTTGGCAGATATAGAAAAGGTAATTTTTGACTATTCGCAGTTTGCTTGCCAAGGTTCAATTTTGTTTAAAACAAAAATGCGTGTTACATATATGGTATTGCAGGACAGAAGGAGGCGCTGCTACGAGGATCTGGAAGAAAAGCGCAAAAAGGTTAGTGCTGCCACTAAATATTTTATTGTTTAATTTTCTTTATATATATATGTATACATTTACAAATTTTTTAGGCCATTGAGGAAAGACGCCAGCGAATGGCAGCCCGTGTTGAACCTCTAGATGGAGAATATCTGAAAGCCAAATATCCAAATGGAGATGTGAATAAGAGGAAGTTCATCATGTCTGATCCAATTCAAGTAAGACGTTCATTTTGAAGAAGGATTAAGGTTTTTTTTCATAGATGTTTTATTTAGTTATTTTTCCTCATTTCTGGAGGAAATTTCTTTATTTTATTAATATTTGCCATCATGGGCTCTTTGTTTTTAGGTCTTGTTTGATTTTATTGGAAAAGATGAAATGGCCAGTGAGGTGTTCAGAATCCAAGAAGCTACTTCTTCAAATGCTATAGAGAGCACTTCTACTGGGTCAATTTCAGATCATGGAATCAAACCATTCTGTACATTGTATGTCCTTTGGACATCACCTTTTGATAATCTGGTAAGTTACTACCACAGTATGACTTGAGCAAGTTTTTGATTTTGATTTGGCCATATGCATTACCTTTTATTGATAAATTATCATCATTTTTGGCCTGATTGTCCCTGTTAAATTTGATCTTAAGGCTTGTTAAGAATCCCTGCGTCCCAGTTTGCCTACTTATTCCATGCCCTAAAAGTATGTGCTCTTTTTGTGAAGAAAAAGTACATACTTTTGAGTGTTTGAGACAAGAGTAGCCAAGCTTTGGGACATACTATCCAGTCATAAAACTGTGTCTTTAACGGACACCATAAACTGGCCTGTCAATCATCTTTTCACAGTTAATATCCTCCACATTTAATTTAATTTAATTTGCTACTAGCCTGAGAGAAAATAAGTAGTATGTTGATCTGCAAATTATGGGTCTTGCATGTAAAGACATTTACATTTATGCATTTGGCAGACGCTTTTATCCAAAGCGACTTACATTGCATTCAAGGTTCACATTTTACATTTTGTCAGTTCTTGCTTTCCCTGGGAATCGAACCCATGAGCGTTGCTAGCGCCAACGCTCTACTGTTTGAGCTACAGGAAAGCCTGTAAAGACTCTAAAGTCTAAAGACTCTTCTAGAATTCATGCATAATGATGCATTTAAAACTTGATGACATAATGGATATTTTTAAAAGTTTACATTGTTAGTTAAGATGAAATATAACATGGATAACATTAAATAAACATTTTTATCATTTGACATTTAGATTATTAGTGACTACAAACCCCCTCTCCATCGGTCTCGCATGTTTGAAACCTCGCTATGTGTCCATCCACCTATTTTTATGTGCATTTTGCATGAAAACATGCACATAAACTAAGATGGAAACACATTTACCAAATAAAATCCAGTACATGACAGATTATAACTCATCATGCCCAAATGTATAGAGTCAGTATAGTTGTGTTCAGTCTGTGATTACAGTCTACATTAATGTCTGTGTGTAAGTGTTTGGAATCTTTTCCAGTGTAAGTATATAGTCTTCAAATGTGTTGAGTTCCTTCTTAGAATGATTCAGCTAGTCATAAAGTGTGCTTCAAGCTTAACTCAGAATAGAGCATACTCAGCATAGAGTAAAAGGTTGATTCTTGGGATTTAAGAATCAGATTGTCTAAATGAGAATTGATTAAATTTGAGAAATCAACAATTTTAACTCAACACTACTTATTAAATCACAGTTTTTTCATTATAGTTCTGTGTTCTTTTCATTTCAGGAAAAAGACTGTGACCCTGTAAATGTTGCCCAGCCTCCAGTGGATTCGCCCTTTGTTCAGTCTTCAGTGGCTCTATCCCCAGTCCAGTCTCCAGTGGCTCTATCCCCAGTCCAGTCTCCAGTCGCTCTATCCCCAGTCCAGTCTCCAGTCGCTCTATCCCCAGTCCAGTCTCCAGTCGCTCTATCCCCAGTCCAGTCTCTGCCCTCTGTACAGCCTTCTGTGGCTTTGTTCACAGCCCAGACTCCATTCATTAATTTTAATTTTGAAGACCAACCTAAAGAGCCAATTGTCATTGATATTGATGAAGAGACACCACTTAGTTCTCCATCTCCCCAGCAATCAGACATTGTAGATCTATCCCTAATAGATCAAGGGAGGTCTGTGGCCCTAGATGAGTACGTTCCTATATATGCTTATTTACTTACAGTTAAAAAAATACTTTTTATGCATTTGCAAATTAACATAAACACACACACACAAAGCCACCAACTCTTCATTTAAAAATAATGGGATGAGGTTGCTTTGTGACTGGAAGTCCCTGCATGTGTGAGCGGGGCTTTATGCAACTAGCAATATTCTAAAATATACCATAATGTTCAGCATTTGACTAAAAAAAATCCAATCTTTGTCTCTTGCAGGGTTGACCTACAGACCATTCTAAAAAAACTGCAAAGCACAATTGATGGAAACATTTGCCCAACAGCAAACCAAATAAATGTGTTCAGAGAAAACATACTACAGTGCAGCCTGCAAGCTGTCAAGCGGCGACGATTCAACCCACAAGCAAAATTAGATGTAGTGTTTGTTGATGCTGAGGAAAATGGGGAAGGGGCAATAGATGAAGGCGGCCCTACTAGAGAATACTTGCGGTTGTTGATGCGGGCCATCCATCAATCAAATGTCTTTCAGGGCCATGAGAAAGACCTGAGTTTGGCTCTAGACACACAAGGTCAGTACTCCTGTTAAAACAGAAAGCTTTTGTGTCAGGTTATGTTGTAATGCTATTCAGCTATTCGGTATCCATGGAAAAAATTGCAATTTTTTTTCTCCCACCACTACTGGTCAGAATATGCTTTTTGGATTCCACCTTAACAGTCGAATAGTCTTTTGTGTTTGTAATTTTTTAAGGGTTCATAAACTGACAAATCAAATTTCCTAAGTTTCACATTGTACTATTAAAACATTCTGCTTGTTTCAGAAATAATATCTAACTTGGTAGTCCAGTAAAAGGTTTTATTGAATCCAGACTCGTAAACTGTTATAATGACAGTGCTACACTGTACTATATGTCTCATGCTATTTACACCTTGTTTGCGCTATTAGTTATGATAAAAGGATTTTGTGAGAACGCAGAAATCATGTTGCAATGATGAGATCACTGCATTCACTTGGATCAATGCTCAGTGCTCTTTCCTGCAACCTTTCAGGTGATGAGGGTAGATCTAAATATAATCCTATAATCTACACCTCACACTTTGTTAATCTATACAGCTGTTATAATAAAAATGTGTAAAGTATTCAAGTTACACATGTGTATATATAACTGTTTCATATGCAAAGATGTTTTTGTGGAAGCTGCCACAAAATAAAAAAGGTAACTGACTTTTTATCTAACAATTCTGACTTTTTCCTCACAATTGTGCAATATTTTTTTCTCAGAATTATGGGAAATATACTTGCAATTGTGATTCTAAAGCTTATAGAGTTGACAAAGTTTATATCTCACAGTCATGACTTTATAGTACACCATTTTGATTATATAACTTGCAGTTGTTAGTTCATATTATGCAATTCTAAGAAAAAAGAACTTGGACAAAGATGAGACCTACAAAGAGTCAAAAAGTTGAATCTGTTTAAAAAATTGTCTCAGTTTTCCTGTTACATTAGAAATGTAAGACTGTAGAATGTAAGGATGACAGTCCTGTTTTCACCTGCATTTAAAATTGTCCAATTATGAACAGATCTCCTATATTCTAATAACAAGAATTAAGCCAGGGGTGACTGAGGTGTAAAATATTAACTTTTAAAAGTATTTATAATGGTTCTGTAGGAATTTCTGACATCAATATTTCTTCTGTTTTACTTTAGCTTTGGAGAATAGGTTGTATGCATCAGTGGGGAAGATGATTGCTATGTGTGTCGTCCATGGAGGAGTTGGCCCACATTTCTTCTCCGAAAGGCTTTTTCAGCAGATCTGTGGTATGCCAACATCCTCTGCCTCAGTGGATGAGGTTGGAGATCATACATTGAGGGAGCAACTAATCAAGGTACGGAGATGTTTGAGAATTTAAATAATTGTTTAAAGGTGTTATATGATGCTATTATTAAAGATCATTATTTTGTGTATTTGGAAAATGTGTTGACATGCTTCAACGTTAAAAAACCACATTATTTTTCATATGCAGTGCATTATTTTAGCTCCTCTATGTGCATTGTGATTGACCAAACACCCACAAGTGTGTGTCAGAAATGTAATGCCCCTTACCCTAATTGTGAGCTATATCTTTCAAAGTACATATATAAACAGTTAATGGGTACATGTTGCTCAGCTCTGCTTGAGCAGGCATCAGTGTCATACAGAACACAGGACATCTAGAGCTGCTTTTCTATCATCAGGCCGAACGGTTCTCTTTGCTTAACAGTTTCATTCTGTGCCGATACAGATGGTTTTTCCTCACAATTGTAAAATAGCTTTTTTCGCAACTGTTTTAGATACAGGAAGCAACAACTGTTCAGGAGGCAAATTGTGCCATTGCAGAAGCAGCAGACAGCTTAAGTATCATTGGTGCCTTGAGATATACATCACACCTGACAGAAAGGAACTCTCTTGTCCAGTCAGCTGCAGAGTTCTTTGTGAATGGGAGACTGCGAGCTGCCTTGGACCAGTAAGTGATTTAAAGGGTTAGTCTGCCCAAAATATTGAAATTCTGTTGTTAATTATTCACCCGCATGGGTTTCCACACCCCAGGACTTAAGTTAACTTCCAGAACACAAATAAAGATACTACCATGCTAACATCTCCTGAGAGTTGTCATGATAGAACACCTTTTGTGTTGAAAACATACAGTATATGAAGGTCTTACGGGTAGACCGTCATAATTAATGACAGAATTTAATTTTTTTTGGGGTGAAGTAAAATTTTAAGCATTTCCTTTTTGACAACATAACTATCATCAGCTTGAAACTTCCATTGACTGCTATGTTTGTTATGCAGGTTTGCAGAAGGGTTGCAAACTCTCGGTTTGCTGGAAGAGATGCAGAAATATCCTGCACTTTTTTATGACATGTTCGTCAATGAGCAGAGGCCCCTTCAAGCAAAGGACCTCTGCAGTCTTTTTTATGTGAACTTTTCCCCACAAGGCAGCAACAGAAGGGCAAAGGAAAACCAGAACATATGCTACTGGAGGGACTGGTTGATCGATGTTGAAGGTATGACATGTTTTTATGTAATGTTAAAGGTATGCCATGTAAAAAAAAAAAAATTCAAAATGTTTAAAATTTCTACAGTATAATTGGTGAATACTTAAATCCATTTTCCAAATTGTGTTTGTGCCTTGTCCTGAATCACTACAATTACAGTAAATATTTATATTCAGAGTGTTTCATTATGAGCAGGACACATGCAATTAAATTAATAGCTAGAATGCTAACGCTATTTTATGTAGCTTTTAATTCTCTTGTAATGTGTCATTTGTATTTGTTTTATGCTATTGGTCCTCTATAAACAAAGAGTACTTAATAAAAACAGTAGCTTCGATTTGAAGAAAACAAGTGTTTGAAATGAAAAATTGTTATCTTATTTGTGGTGAATCTAACCATTATGCAGAACAAATACTTAGGATTGTATTTTTTTTTGTAATCAGACAAATATAGAAACCATGCAGCTAGATGTAGTCATAATTAGACAGACTGGATAATTCTGTTTATATTAAAATATCACTGTGAAATAACTGCATGTACCACAAATTTAGAATAGGTTAGTCTTTTGAGGTTTGTGATTTTCTGTACATATGTTTTGCAGAGGGAGAGACTGATGGAGTCACTCTTGAGATGATAATGGAGTTTGTCACTGGAGCCTCCACAGTGCCACCTCTGGGTTTCCCCCACCGCCCAGAAATAGAGTTCCTCCATCAAGACAGGAAAATCTTTCCAGAGGCCAATACTTGCCTCATTATACTACGACTGCCGATACACACAGAATATGAAATGTTCAAGACCTACATGACAGAGGGAATCATGCAGAGCCCATATTTTGGTTAATGGTTAAATCTAGAACTGCATCCATAATGGATGGGGTTTTGGTGCATTGTGGTGAGTTTGTATCTTGTTGCTAAAAGGAGTTAGCCCAAATATGGCTCAATCTTAAGTTTATCAAGCGACGAGAATACTTTTTGTGCGCAAAAAAACAAACAAAACAAACAAACAAAAAGTATTCTCGTCGCTTGATAAACTTAAGATTGAGCCACTGTAGTCACTTGGACTATTTTAACGATGTCTTTAACAACTTTTCGGGGCTGGCAAGTTTCAATCCCTTAGAAGCCTATGGAGGAGTGATCCAGCTCTCAGATTTAATCACAAATATCTTAATTTGTGTTCAGAAGATGAACGAAAGTTTTACGGGGTTGGAACAACATGACGGAGAGTAAATACTGACAGAATTTACATTTTGGGGTGAACTATCCCTTTAAGCTTTAATATTAGCCTACCTTTTTACACAAAGTAATTTTAGGCAGTTACAACTGAGTACAGCTTTTATAAATTTAAAGTTTCATTTAAGAAGCACCTTGAAGTCAAATATGTTTGAGATGTGCATCCATTGCAAAATAAAATGCATTGTTCTGCATTATGCATGTTCGTGTTTATTGTGGAAAAACAGTTACATTGCTAATTTTTAACTGTTTGTTCAGGTTCTCTCACTTGTACACCAGCTTTTCATAGAAAATCATTTTTTCAATGTCAGCATCAAAGCATCTATTAATTCTTCAACAGAGTATTCTTGTAGTTAAACCTTTTACATATTAAAATATTACAAAAGAATGACATTCTTTATAACACTCTAATCTGCAACACTAGTTTGCCAAAACATTAGCAATTTCTGCACAACATACCTGAAACTTAAGCTTCAAATCTGCAATATGGTCAATAGCATGGGAAACCGTTTCCATTTGCTGAGGAGTAAGGTTAATTTGAGGCTGTTCAACAGTTACAGCTGGGATTTCTTCATTTTCAGCTGTGGGCAAAGACTCAATGCCATGTTGAACCAGGAGTTCATTAAAATGTTCTGGCCTGTAAAGATCGTCTCCAAACACATTGTTGATGGCTGTGCTGTCAGTTCCTATCATTGACAGCATTCCTTCTGGTCCATATCTGTGTTGGTGTTTTATTGTTTTCGGTCCGCAAAGCATGGTGATTCCATGCCTCTTTGAAGTGCTAGTCTAGCTTGGATCTGTGGAAGAAAAACTATGCTGAGCGAAACTTTGTGAAGGTCATTGCTGGGATCAAGCAGTTCAGAATCTTCAAGACTGTAGAACATGCTGTAGAATGATTGTAGCACATGTAAAAATATATCCCTCCACAAACGATCTATCCTTTGGTTGTGGACAGATTCCCCAGTAATGTGACTCCGGCGCTGAAGTCCTTGTACAAGGTTCATAAACAAGGCCACTTGTAAGTTCTCACCACCGTGATCTGACCTTACCCTAGAGGGCAGACCGTAAAGGCATGTTGCTTGAATAAACTGAGACAGCACAGTACTGGCACAGTTGTTGGTGTTGCAATTTAGGTATGTGATTAGTCGGGAATGTCCATCGATTGCACCATGAATCACAAAGCCTCATCTAAAAGTAAAAATAAAAATACAAAATGTAAGTTAAATATTATAGGTAGTAAAGTGTGAAGAACAAAGAGGTCCTACAGGTCCCACTTTTTCACAGTTCCCAGGTTTCTGTTATGCTGGACGTCACAAAAGACACTTTAAATGTAATTGTGAACAAATCGTTTTTTGTTTGTTTTGTTTTTTACATGAATAAATGATGAAAAAAGCAGGGTCTAATAATCAAGAAATGGGGAAGTGTAGGGCAACATAAGGACAACTGAAATATTAGGGACTATAGGAGTAAAATACAAACTACACTGTGTTATACTTAGAATAATTGTATGTAATGTATTAATAATTCATATAATAAATGCATCAAGTGAAACATTAGTACAGTTTCACAGTACATACTCTTTCAAACCAGCTTTACAAAACGTCATTGGATCTAAAATGTCTTAATGATTTAACATTTAGTCGTTTTAGGCCAGGACGATATGGTGAACTGTTATAATGTTATTGTAGTATTATGATTTACAATGGCTGCTTAGGTTGTGGTAATTGCATGTGTGTGAACATATTTGGCTGTAGATTCTATAAATCAAAATTGGATAATGCAAGTCTACACTAGGCTATAATTTAGTATCGCAGAAACGCACTGTCACACCATTTAAATACTGCATTAGCAGGACAAAAACTACAATTAAACTAACCTTATGAGGCGCATGTTGCCATCAATGTGCCAGAGACTGTTGGGACAGGGCACATGATAAACTCTTCTAGCCACTGTGCTACTCCATCTCCTTGCAGCAGCCGCTGGATTGATACGGACCAACATCTCACGAACCCTATGCCGGGAAACCCTCAATCCTTCTGCAACCAGTAAGGCTCGCATCATCTAAAATGGTTGCATTGAATTGAAAAACAAAAAAAAATTTAATAATAATAATTAGTTTATGAACTGATAGGACAGACCTTAAAATGGAATCAAACAGGGCTTACCTCATTTCCAGTATTTGGATACTGGCATTGGAGTCGTCTCACTACATTTTCAAGTTCTTCATCATCCACTCCTGACATTCTGCTCCTGATTGATACACCAAGCAGCTTGGACCTCTTGTACAGAAATGAGGATGAGCACCCTAACATTCTTGCCATTCGCTTGAATGTGTGACCTTGCTTCATTAAAAATTCAATTTGGTCACGTGTTATTTGAATGGCTGGTCTACCTCGGCTACCTGCAATTGAAAGTAACATATATTTGTATTACTGACATGTAGCTCCTAATGGCAAGCAGTATTATATTCAAATAATTGTTTCTTTAATCCTTATTTTCTTCTAAAATGTTAATAAAATTATGTAGGCATACAGTTTGTTGTACAGTCATACTTTTAACTATATGTATTATGTACAATAGGTATATAGATTTGAATTTGTATTATAACTGTATTAATTTTGTAAGTGAATAGTTACATAGCATGTACACTGTTTAGACTACATTTAATGTAGACCGAGGGGAAAGTTACAGTTGTATTACCATGGCTATCGTCATGACCAAAGTAGAGAGCAGACAATAAACAAACACATAAACAAGACAAAAACAAGCTTTCCGAGATGCCTCGCTTGTGTATGCGGTTACTGCAGATAAAGAACATAGGACTAGTTTTTTAAAAACCAGAAACTCACCTGAGCTCCTTCGAGAAACGGAAAAAGCTGTAGTTCCCTCACTCTGCAAATGCGTTGACAGCATTGTTCGAATTTCATCCAGATTTCTGTTCAATTCTTCATACGTCTCAATAGGTAGCAAATACGCAAAATTTCTCTGTGCATTTCTTAAGCAGTCATCTATTGCACGAAGTTCGCGCTCACCACAATTTCCCTGACTTGGAGCTCTTTCAATTTGTTGACACTTTCTTGCTATTTTGTCGAGAACAGCTGCCGCCATCGTTAATAATCCCTGAACTACTTCATATCTTTTCTCTCGGAAAACAAAAGCAGACTAAAGTTGTTAGCGGTTAGCTAGGGAGGAGGGAGGAACTCTGGGTGGTGCTGATGAAATGTAGTTTCACGTCACGCAACAGTGGATTCGACTAGAGCGAGTACAATTCAGATATCTTAAAATACAATTGTGACTAGTCGAAATCGAATTAGAGATATCTCTAATTACCTTTGCGGATAAACGACGCGTCTTTTAAATATATCAATGACATCATTACAGATATCTTAAATTGAGTTTTGACTAGTCAAAATATATTACAGATATCTCAAATCGGATTTCTTACTAGTGCAATTATAATTGCAGATATCTCTAATTGTCATTCTGACTAGGCGAATTAAAAGTATCACTCGTCAAAATACAATTGTTACTAGCTTTAAATATATTTATAGATACTCAGAACAAAGGTTTAAATGCTAAAACGGCTTGCCATAGGATTCAGCCTCGTGTGATAAAAAGTGAAAGTAAAAGAAATTTATGTTTCGCCATTTTAAACAGACAGTCGATTCCTTCTATTACAAAATATTATTAAATGTTTAGTAGAAACTTTTATAAAACCGTAGGCAGGAATTTATTTGTATAGGCTACTTGATGAAAAATATGGAGTTTATGAATCGGTCTATGTCGATCTAGCATTTTAAGGTGACTGTTCACGTATCGAGGCGCTTTACACTCAGGTGACTTCCACATTAATATTTTCTCTGAAATATATGTTTGACATTTTTCATCTTAATAAACGAGGTTACTTATATACTTATATATGCTGTTTTTCAAAGACTATTTGAGGGAACCGCATCACTCTTATTGAGACAGGGATTGCTGAGGTCGGAATAGGCGTGCCAAGCCGTTGATAGAGTTTCGTCAACGGAAGTCCAAAATGCTTGATAGTCATGTGAATCGCGTAGACTTCAGATAGTTCCAGGAAGTTACAGCGATGTTGTTTTTAAAAGATACAAATCTGCTTATATTTGAGGATAGTGTGGTCAACCAGCGTTGCCTGCCTTAACATAACCTATTCCAGGCTAACGTGGTTAACCGTGAGGCAGTTGTTTTGAAGTATTTAAGTATGGTCGTAAAGCTGAATGTTAGTTAAGGGCAATCACGTCATGTTCACTATGGTTTCGCAAGGAAAGGAGACCTGCAGGTGAAAGGTGATTGTCTTAGAAAATCTATGGCAAACAAGTGAAATGTAAAATTTAATCAAGTGAAATTTAATGAATCTTAATGTTTACCATTCTTTAAAAAAAAGCGTATGCACTTAAGTTGTTACTATATTTAATATTCAAATCTAAAACAAAACATCTGTTACATAGCCTATAATCATGACTATATATTTTAAATCCACTGAATCCCCTTTGGTTCTTGTGTTGAAAGCAAGATAAAGGGAGAAATGATAGGCTATTATATGCAGTACATAATACAGTTATAATACAGTTTTGGTATTTAAGATGATTCCCCCTAGCCTAGTATTATTTAGTTTTTTAAAACTGCTTGCCTTTTTAAAAAATAATAATAATAATAATAATAATCTCACTGATAAACTTTCCTCTCCCTTTACCATCAGTTCAAGAATCCAAGAGAGTTGAAGCATTGTAGACAATAGAATCACAATGCCTAAAAAACTCCATCCATACGTTTTTGCTTACTCATGCATTCTAAAATTATATCAATAGGTTGCTCTTCCTGCAATAATGATTTATCTTTCTTTATTGTGTATTTAATAAGGAATAAAAAGGATATTCTCATTTTACCACTTCCACCCACCACTATCACATGTCCCGTTGTTATATTTAACCCCCTTTTAGAAGCCTTTTTCTATAATTAGACAGTGATGGATAAAACTGAATTAATAAGCTTTTGCAATTAATAGGCTGTTCGTGTTTTTTTTGTGTGTGTTATTAACTTTATCCTATCTAAGTCTGCCAGAGCCGTTGAGAGAGAGAGAGTTGTGTCAAACTCTGTTCACTCCAGTGGACCTTTTTTACAGCAATGGCAGCTCATGGAGCCTCTCAATAGTTCCCGGAAGTAGCAGCAAATACATGCAGAGTTGCAGCAGAACAGACCGTTTGTGATGTAAGGGATAATGTACATCCAGCCGGTTGTTATTGCAGAATAAACATCCGACAGGGTAACCACACTAATCCTCAAATATATACAGATTTTTATCTTTTAAAACATCACTGTGACTACATACACATACTACATTTAAATGTCTGTGTATTTTATAAATTTTGTTAATTAATGCATTTATTGACTACTGTCTCTTTAACTCTATCTATTTGAATTGCTGCCTAATCACTTCCTCGAACTATCTGAAGTCTACGTGAATCAATTGACGGTCAAGCATTTTGGACTTCTGTTGAAGCAACTCTCTCAACGGCTCTGTCCTAACCCTACCCCACAACCTGGCAGACAGCTTTCGCAACCCACGCCCCACTGTACCTTTCAGCAAGCCCCAAACTTTCGCCATGGTCCATTACTCCAACCTGCATATACCCACACTTGGAGACATTAGCCTACATATTTCTCCAACTCTCATGATTTGGTCAGATCATTTATAAAGATGTTTAAATATGTTTAATTACTTCAGTTTTGTGTTTGTTTGTCATTTCCATCCAGAGTCAGTGGTGGAGATCAGACTCAGCTGAACAGGTTTCAGCTGTTCAGCTTCATCATGGAAGGCACACAAAAATCCAGAGATTTTTCTCCAGGATGCAGGTACATTGAATAAACACATTAAATCAACTTTTATATTATAAAAAAGAATGTCTGTCTCCAGAAAAAAACATGTATTTGTGTCTGTTTTAAATGAAATTTCTAGAAAACAATATCTAAAGCCAGATGTAGTGCTTTTCCATGAAAAAAGTTTTGAATTGATCGTATGATAATTATCATAAAAAATAATTAAGTCTGTTCTGTTACAGTTCAGTTGAGCAGGAGAGATCAGAACCAGAGCCCAGCTGTGTGTCTATGAGGAGTGACGAGTCTATTGACCATCCAGTAAATTTTAAGAGTGATGATACACAGGCTGATCTCAGGTATAATATTTCGAAAATACATTATTGACATTTTTATATTATTGTGTTTTTTTGTAGTATGTGTAAGGAACTTAGCTGTATAAAATATTAATAATCAATAATAACTTGTTATGATTAATTATGAATATTTGGGTCAGTTAATTGGATTAACTTGACATGGCTAAATTAATATTACAATCAATTAATCAGTTCGTCCAACGAACTCTTTGGATTATTAATTTATTCCAAGAAAAGGGTATCTTCCCTGGCCACAGAAGAATAATTATTTCTTAGCATGTACAGCGTTTTGAGCATGTAGCAAGAACAAAAACCGTAAAGGGACTTCGTATTGCAAGCGAATCAGAACCAAATACATAAAGTGCATAAGGTTTATTAACTAAATCATAAACACAAATAAACTAAACACACATATATACATAAATACAGAAATAGGTTAGTGATAGGATTAAATTGGAAACCGGAAAAAGGGACTATGAGAAGAACCATCAGAATTTCATTTTCACATTTCATTGAATTGAATACTTGCATTTGTAGTGGGAACAATTCTTGAAGTTGTTGAAAATTTAAGTCGTTGATGGTTCCGGCAGTGTCAAGTGGAAGCTGGTTGAGAGTTCTCTTTCTCCGGGAACACATGGCTAGTTTGGTCAAGGCCTGGGGCCCTGTTGAGGCCACGCCGAGCACCCAGGAGAAGTGAGGAAGTCGGAAGAGTGGGTGATTGGAGTCGTTGTTGGTTGGAGTCTTTGTTCCAAAACTCCTGAGATTGTCCTTGGTTCTTTGTGTGAGAGTCTTCTCTCTCCTGCCTGAGCCCATATCTAGTTGGATCGAGGCCTGCTGGGCCCTGGGGCCCCCGTGGAGGGGGAGGGGGTTCCCCAGTATCACCAGAACAGTGTTGCGGCCGGATGAAAGAACTAAGAGAGGCAGGTCCCATGTGGACTGTCTCTAATAAAGCCTGGAAAATATCCTCCCCTATGGGTTGAACTCGACCAATCAGAAAGGTGACATGTCTGAGAGGGAAAGTGGCTCTTAGTTGATTTACGGGTCTTTGTCCGAAGCTTAATGCTCAGATAGCTATAACACATCCACACTGCATTCTAGAAGAAGGTGATGTAGATCAAAGTGTGAGTCATTAAATGAGGATTAATTAGGTAGGAGGCATGATACAGGTGAGGTTACATTGATTGTTAGTTGGTGGTATACCAGGGTACATACCATACATAATAGTCACACAGTCACATAATAGTCACAATAGTCATCACAGTTTTATGCATGTTCATTTATAGATCAGTTAGTCTATGATTAATGCAGCAAAGTCTGTTTTAAAGAGGGTTTCTGTGTTCCCATTGTATCTCTCTCTTGTGCATGTGGCCACATTCCTCGGAGGTCGTAAAATCTCCTTATCATGCCCTGTAACATGACACTGTTTCTGCCCTTGTGTTCGTTCATTTCGGCTGTTAGTTTTGGAGTTTCATAAACCTTTGTATATAATGAATAATTAGTGTGTGTCTGAGTGGTCCATACCATACATATGTATTAATTATATTTATATTACACATTGTTATCTTCACATCTATGAGTGTCCTTCAATTTACACTTTATTTACAACAAAAAGTAGATTGATTAAATTACACTGCTTATTTAAATTACACTATTGGTATGTTTTAACTGAGTGTTTGAGAATAGGCTTCATAAATACGTGAACAGGCAATAGTTTCATAGTACTTAAAGATAAACTAGATTAATAATGTTATCCTACAAGAAACCTGTAGAAAACATATTTTGTTGCAATACTGTGGTTAACCTATTAACCTGGTTAACCTTTCAATCTACAACTCACTACCCATGCTCCACCAACTTCCCTACAAGTTACTTTCAGACGTAACCTGCGCTCACTTTCTCCTTCCCATCTTTCCTCTGCTGTGTCATCTTCACTTCCCTCACCCTCACAATTCTCATCTCTAGATGTGAATACCGCAACAGATACTTTATGCTACACTTTAACTTCTTCTTTAGACAATATCTGCCCTCTCTCCTCCAGGCCAGCACGCCCTACTCCCTCTAACCCCTGATTATCTGAGGTTCTTCGTGAACACCGGACCAAACTCAGGGCAATGGAGAGGAAATGGCGCAAATCAAAAGACACGTCTGACCTGAGTATGTATTAATCTCTGCTCTCTTCCTTTTCTGCTGATTTTCACGCTGCAAAATCTTCATATTTACACAGCAAGATCAACAGCGCCTCTAACACACGAACACTTTTCAAGACATTTAACTCTCTCCTCTGTCCACCTCCACAATCACCCACTCACCCAATCACCCACCTCCTCTTTAACTGCTGATGACTTTGCTAACTTCTTCACCAACAAAACAGCCTCTAACAGCAGTCAGTTCTCAACCCCACACACACAGGAACCCAAACCATCCTCTCCCACTACCATAAACCTTCTCTTTACCTTCTCTCCGCTAACCGAGGAAGAAGTATCTAAACTTCTCCTCTCCAGTCATCCTACCACCTGCCCTCTAGACCCCATCCCCTCACACCTTCTACAAGCCATCTCTCCCACACTTCTACCAGCACTCACACACATCATCAACTCATCCCTCCACACTGGCATTTTCCCTACAGCATTCAAGCAGGCTCGGGTAACTCCACTGCTTAAAAAAACAACATTAGACACATCACTTTTAGAGAATTACAGACCTGTCTCTCTCCTTACATTCATTGCGAAAACACTTGAACGAGTTGCTTTCAACCAAGTGTCATCTTTCCTGTCTCTGACCAACCAGCTAGATGTCAACCAATCTGGCTTCAAGAAAGGCCATTCAACCGAGACTGCACTACTGTCGGTCACAGAAGCCCTGCGGATCGCAAAAGCTGCTTCCAAATCTTCAGTTCTCATTCTGCTGGATCTTTCTGCTGCCTTCGACACTGTGAATCATCAGATCCTTCTGTACACCCTCTCATCACTGGGCATCAAAGGAACTTCCCTCCACCGGTTTGAGTCCTATCTCACAGGTAGGTCTTTCAGGGTTACATGGAGAGGCGAGGTATCCAAAGCACATCAACTGAACACAGGGGTTCCTCAGGGTTCAGTTCTTGGACCGCTCCTCTTCTCCATCTACACCACATCATTGGGACCCATCATACAGGCACATGGTTTCTCTTACCATTGCTATGCTGATGACACCCAGCTCTACCTCTCATTTCAACCAGATGATCCCACAGTAGCTGCACGTATCTCAAGCTGTCTGGCGGACATCTCGGCATGGATGAAGGAACATCACCTGCAGCTCAACCTGGCAAAGACTGAGCTTCTCGTCCTCCCTGCCAAGCCGTCTCTACAGCACGACTTCACTATCCAGCTAGAGTCATCCTCAATCACCCCATCAGGGTCGGTCAGAAATCTTGGAGTAATATTTGATGACCAGCTGACCTTCACAGACCACATTACAAAGACAGCTCGATCATGCAGGTTTGCAATGTATAACATCAGGAAGATCAGGCCTTTCCTAACTGAGCATGCAACACAACTTCTCGTCCAGGCCCTGGTTATTTCTAGGCTTTATTACTGCAATGCTCTTCTAGCTGGACTTCCATCATGTGTTACTAAACCTCTACAAATGATCCAGAATGCTGCAGCCCGCCTTGTCTTCAACGAGCCCAAAAGGGCTCACATCACTCCTCTGTTCATCTCACTGCATTGGCTACCACTCGCTGCTCGCATCAAATTCAAAGCTTTGACGCTTGCTTACAGATCTACCACAGACTCAGCTCCGTCCTACTTTCACTCCCTACTACAAGTCTACGTCCCTACCAGAAGCCTACGATCGGCCAAGGAGCGACGGCTCATGGTGCCATCACACCGAGGCACTAAATCACTCTCCAGAACAATCTCATTCACGGTTCCATGCTGGTGGAATGATCTCCCCAACCTCGTCCGTAATGCAGAATCCCTGACAGCATTCAAAAGACAACTGAAAACACATCTCTTCCGTGAGTACTTAACATAAAAAATAAAATAAAAAATAAAAAATTCTTCTCTTTTAAATCTTTCCTTCCCTTTCAAATCTTCCCTTGTCTGGCTTTTGCTACTCTGAGCAATGCCTGAACTTTGTATTTTGAGCACTTCTTGCGTCACTCTTCCCTCTTCACGATGACTCGCTTGCTTTAGTCCTCAGATGTAAGTCGCTTTGGATAAAAGCGTCTGCTAAATGACTAAATGTAAATGTAAATGTAAACCTTTGGGTAACAGTATAATGAAATTAATAAGTGGATGTACCTGGGGTAGAAGGACAGGTGTTTCTGGGAACTGATAATGCACACGTTAGCTGTCTCAATTCAGAGGATGCATCCTTCGAAGGACTCGGACCTCAGACGAAGTCGGACCAGTCTAGTAAATGGGACAGTCTAGCCCATGGAGTATTGTTTCTTGTTGCCTAGCAACTGTGACAGCTGTCATTGATGAGTGGCAGTACCGTTTGAAGCGAACCTACGTTAAGTGGAGGCCCCAGACAAAATTAATCAATAAAGCCTTTCTAAAATATTTTTTTGTTAATATATCTTCATTACCTAAGTATAATTATAAAACATACAAAAAGTAGTCAAAACACATCTAACAGAACATAAATTGTTTATTTTTTACAACATTAAAGTGCTTATTTTTTAATTGACAAAATGTCAATCTTCATCTTTATAATAGAATATACAGTACAATACAATATTCATATTTATAATGGATTGTAATTAGGGGTGTCACATCGGTGAGGAAAGGTTAATCGACTTGTGATAATACCGGTATCACTGGGGGAGGTGAGGGGACGTTGGAGTTTTTCCCTCTTTTGCACTTCGCTTTTAAATCGCTAATTTGTAGGAATGCATAGGAAAGAACTGAAAACTCTCTCTCTGCTCTGCTTGCTATCCTTGTGGTTTACATCACGCAAAGTTCCCTTTCAGTCGCTCACGTCGAACGTTTAGCGATTTGTAGGAATGCGCTCTGCGCCTGTACGTGGACAGAACACAAAGCCTCAGGACCTTAGATCAGCTCTTCGTCTGTTACGGAGGCCAGCAGAAGGGAAAGGCTGGTTCCAAGCAGAGGATGGCCCACTGGATAATGGATGCCATCGCCTTGGCTTACGAAGCCCAAGGCGTGCCTTGCCCGCCCGGGTTGAGAGCCCACTCGACTAGGGGTGTCGCTTCTTCTTGGGCGCTGGCACACGGCGCCTCGCTGACAGACATCTGTAGAGCTGCGGGCTGGGCGACACCTAACACGTTCGCTAGGTTTTTTAGCCTACGTGTTGAGCCGGTTTCTTCCTGTGTGCTCACTTCAACCAGCCGGTAACACCGAAGTTCCCGCTCTAGTGTCAGCTTGCCCCTCCACGGAGGGGATACATGCGCTTTTTGCTCCAGTCGAGTTCCCCACTCAGGCAAACCCTGTAGAGTTCCTCCGCACCCCTTCGGCAGATGGACGTTGCGTCCGATGCCAGGCCTAGTGCACGTACGCTTGTGTAACTTGTGCTAGGCTGGGTTCCATATGTGTTGATCCCTGCGGCGATCCCATATGAGTATTCTTCCGCGACCAGCTCCCTGCAGTGAGCCCGTGTCTTTCCCTTGGCAGAGTCCGCTCTGCCGTCACCGTCTGGTGTAGCCTCCCTCTTCTCAGGCTGGAGCCACCCCAGTGACATTTCATATGTTGCACTGCCCCCTCCGGCCAGTCCATATGTGTATTCTCCACATGTTACCTCCCTTCGGGCAGGATGTGGCTTCCGCAGCGTCCCCTTCCCCTGGAAAGGCACGCTTTCCCAGTGTTGTCCAAGAGTTCCACTGTGTGGGTTATAACGGAACAGCAGTTCGAACTCCCTCTACGCAAGCCCTCCGCCCCAGCCAGTTGGGGGTCTCAGAGTCTTGCGTAGGGCACTGGATGTGGCAGCAACCGTGGCGTTTTCCATGGGATCCCAATTACGTCGTCACGTCGACGTCACGAATGAAGGATATGATATGAAGCCTGCCTTTAAAGAATCCTTCAAATTGAGATGGCCTTTGGCTTGATAACGTGGCAGCCGAGATAGGCAAACTTACTACCCTTTTGATTGAGAAGCACCTAGTTTTGGTCCGTGTTACGAACCCTGTTGTTAAAAAATGCTCGTTTCATAAGGGTTCAGCAACATAAAAGGAAACGCAAGGCAAAGAGCAGTTTAAAGCATTTATTTTCAGACTAACAAATGACTGCACAAACTCACGTCTCTCAAGTTCTCTCTCTCCGCATGTAACACACATTTTCTCTACACTAACGTCAACATAGACATACCAAACACTAACAAATAAAACAAAGTAGTGGCACAATACAAAGAGCACAGCTTGAGTTGATCAGCCGGCTGGACATCATGACGCGCACGGAGTTCACCGCTGCGTCTCTCACCCTCCTGCACACTCCACTTATATGCTCAGCACGAGCCATCAGAGCAACGAACCACAGGTGCGCAGGGGAGGAGCCTACACTCAGAAAGAAACACCAATTAGAAGACGAGACAAATATACACACAAAAATACACAGGCAACACCCATAAGGCTGAGGCCGTAACACTTCTCCCCCTAAAGGAAGAATCTGATTTTTTTTTCTCTTCTCTTTCCTTCCTTAGAAGGGAAAAGAAAACTGATTCTGCATAAAATTACACAGAAAACTTAACTTAATCCGCGAGACAACGCATCTGCCACCACGTTGTCGGATCCTTTTTTATGACGGATCTCTAAATTATATGGCTGAACCATTAAGGCCCAACGCATCAATCGCTGGTTATGGTTGTACATTTTGCTCAGAAAAACCAGCGGATTGTGATCCTTATAAACGACGATAGGAGAAGAACTAGACCCCACATAAACGTTAAAATGTTGTAAGGCTAACAACATAGCTAAAGTTTCTTTTTCAATCGTTGAATAATTCAACTGATGACGGTTAAACTTAGCTGAAAAGTACGATACTGGGTGGCCTATTTCATCAGCACCCTCCTGCAGCAAGACAGCTCCCACTCCAACCGCACTAGCGTCGACCTCAAGCTGGAACGGACGAGTCACATCTGGAGCAGACAGTACAGGTGCACTGCAAAGGAGAGATTTTGCAGAAAGAAATGCCTGCTGGCACTCATTAGTCCAATCAAACCAAACTTTAGGACTACACAACTTCGTTAAAGAAGCAACCACACTCGAGAAATTTTTACAAAAGCACCGGTAGTACCCAACCATCCCCAGGAATCTACGTAGTTCTCTCCTCGTAGTAGGTACTGGGTAACTGAGGACAGCAGCCACTTTTCCGTCCAATGGCCGTACCTGACCGTTTCCCACCTGCTTCCCTAAATAGGTGACAGAAGCCTTAACAAATTCACATTTTTTTAGGTTTAATGTTAAGGAAGCAGCTTCTAATCGGCGAAACACGTCATGTAAGGTCAGCATGTGTTCAGCCCATGTAGACGAATAAATAACTACATCGTCCAAGTAGATATTACAGTTAGGAACCTCGCCTAAAACTATGGACATTAAACGTTGAAACGTTGCGGGTGCGTTTCGCAGACCGAATGCCATACGTTTGTACTGCAGAAAAGCATCAGGGGTTACGAATGCGGAGATCTTAGAAGCGCGCTCGGTTAAAGGCACCTGCCAATAACCTTTCAGAAGATCTAACTTTGTGATGTATTTCGCACCCCCAAGACTGTCAATGCAATCGTCCATCCGCGGTAACGGAAAAGCATCAGCCACAGTGACGGAATTTACCTTTCTAAAGTCAGTACAAAAGCGTAAAGACCCATCAGCCTTTGGTACCAGAACGCACGGCGAGCTCCATGGACTATTACTCGGAACAGCGAAACCATTCTGCGATAAATACTCAACCTCACTTTTCATTGCTTCTCTCTTACTTATTGGGCAACGGTAAGCATGTTGCTTGATGGGTAATGCACTACCGACCTCGATGTCATGCTGGATGACATTAGTACCGGGAGGAATGTCATTGAACAAAGTCGGGAAATTGTCTATCAGCTTCATTACGTCCTCTCGCTGTTCAGGCGATAGATAGGATAGTTGATCGGGAAGCGAAGATAAAACCTTAGAGTTTTCAAAACATCCTCCTCTTAAAGCATCCATAGATACATTCAACCCATCGTCCGCAGTATCAGTAGGCAAAGCATAAGCTAGCAATGAAACACGCTCAGCATTTAATTGTGGGGTCACCGGTTCACAAACCAAATTCTCAGTGTTCTCTTTTGGTTCGACACGACAAAAATATGGTTTCAACATATTCACGTGACATAAACGAGTTTTTCGCCTCCGTTCTGGAGTGTGTAAGATATAATCAGTTTCATTCAACTTACTTTTTATCACGTAAGGACCAGAGAAACGCGCAGAGAGAGAAGATCCAGGAATAGGGAACAGCACTAGAACTTTCTCGCCTGGCAAAAACTTACGCACAACTGCTTTCCTATCGAAATGTTTTTTCATTTTCTTTTGTGACAGAGAAAGTGCTTCCTTCGCCACAGTACACGCATTGTGCAACCGTTCACGAGTATGTGATACAAAATCAAGGACGTTGGTCTTCGCAGACGAACCGTTACAGAGAAATTCCACCTTTAACATTTTCAAAGGACCACGGACATTATGTCCGAACACAAGCTCTGACGGGCTAAACCCAAGCGAGTCCTGTCGCGCCTCACGCACCGCAAATGAAACTAATGGAACTCCATCATCCCACTCATTCCCAGTCTCTATACCAGGGGTTCCCAAACTTTTCCATTCCAGGACCCACCTAGACAAGAATAATCTATCTCAAGACCCACCAAAATGATTTTTAAAAAGCATGAATGTGGGGTGGGGTGGAAGGCGTTAGATCTCTTCAGAGCAGTTTTCTCCTTGTCATAGTATGAAAGACATACAAGTTTAACTGCAATACAAACTTATGGTACATTATCAAAATAATGTAGAATTAAATTAGCAGCCTAATGGCTGTTGAAATAAAGGGAAGAATACCGAGTAGTTCTTGTCTGCTGCCTCAACTAATTTACCCAGACACAAAGAAATTAAAGATTAAGTAATTTTAATCTTAACCAAAGTTTTGATATAACAACAAATAATTTTATTTTCTAAATTATTTAATTTGACAGTAGGCCCATGACCTAGAATTTCAATCCTAATATTTCTGCTAAAAGTGTTGTTAAACTCACCACGTTGTTCAGCGCAGAAAACACTTTCGTCCTCGTGTGTGTACATGTGAAATACGTTTTACATAAAAAATTTCCTTGTGTTGGTAGTTAGCAAAATGCATGCGAGGGAATGCAAACAACGCACTCTTACGAAGACCATATCTGAAAGACAACAGCGCTGTGTTGAACAGACGACAGATTAAGGGCCTGTTCACATATCGCGTATTCAAATGTAGGCGCGCGGTATGCGCGCTCATAATGGAAGCTCGCGGTGCGACGTGCTCATTTTTTCCAAGCGCGTCCGCGCCGCATCGAGATAAAAACATCTCAACTTTTCAGAATGCCGCAAGCGTTTTCCTTGCTGTAACGGAGAGCGCAGCTGATGGTTGCGCTTAGCAACGACAGACGCCTCCGGAGCTCAACCGCCCTAGCGCTTTGGAAAAAGGAGAACGCCGCGCGTAAATTTCGCTGCAGCCAATAGTGACTGCGCGACCCACCTCTTCCCAATCTGCGACCCACAAATGGGTCGCGACCCACAGTTTGAAAACCCCTGCTCTATACAATACTTCCGCAGCACAGATTTTAATGTTTGGTGCCACCTCTCCAAAGCTCCTTGCGACTCAGGATGATAGGCACTTGATACCACATGAGACACCCCAAGAGCCTTTAACGAAGTACGGAAGACACGAGACACAAAATTTGAACCCTGATCGGTTTGGACAGTTTTCGGCAACCCAAAAGTTGTAAAAAATTTGGTTAAAGCTTTAGTTACCGTCTTAGCCGTTATGTTCCGTAACGGGATGGCCTCGGGAAAACGTGTAGCCACGCACATGATTGTCAACAAATATTGACAACCAGACTTAGCCCGAGGAAGTGGACCCACACAGTGAACTAGAACGCGCTCGAATGGTTCGCCAACTGCAGGAATAGGAAAGAGAGGAGCAGGCGGTACAACCTGATTAGGTTTTCCACTGACCTGACAAATATGACATGTCTTACAGTATGTCACGACATCAGATTTTAACCCTGGCCAAAAAAAATGCTGGAGCACCCGGTTATAGGTCTTAGTTATCCCTAGGTGTCCAGACCAAGGATGGTCATGAGCCAGACTTAAAACATGTGTTCGAAATTTCGAAGGCACCACAATTTGATGCACCGCATTCCAATCTTCCCTCTGCTCAGGATTTAACAATCTACTCCATTTACGCATGAGCACATTATCGTTCCAGTAAAACTGGTGGTTACGCAGCGACATTTTGTCATTTTCAACACTCGCACGACATTTTTCTAATGATAAATCGTTTTGCTGAGCTTGGATCAGAATTTCACGCGAGACAGACAAATCAGCGATAAAATCAAAGCCAACAGATGACCTTAAAGTCGTTTTAGACGAGTCTGGAGAATCGGGAAGAACATCAGTTTTCAAAATCTTTGAAAAGACAGAATCACAAAGGGTATTACTTTCCTGAATGTCATGTTTCGCCTGTGCTCGCGTCACAACAGCACTAAATACATTCGGCAAATTTTTACCAAGTGTATCAGCCTGCGAATCATTACACGGGACATCAATGACTTGCACTACCGGCATAACCTTACCTCCAGCTATGTCATTTCCCATGATAAAATCCACACCTTTCACCGGTAAAGAGGGACGAACTGCAACCTCAAAGCACCCAGATGCCAAATCAGAAGAAACGTATACACGATGAAGAGGAACAGGCACAAAACCCATTTCAATACCCTGCACAATCGCGCTGGTATTACACGCCGAGTCAGCACAAAAACCCAAAACATCTGATAATATAAAAGACTGAGACCCTCCGGTGTCACGGAGAATTCTTACAGGTTTTCGGCTTTCGACCTTCTCATTTAACGACACAAATCCATCGAACACGAAAGGCTGAAAACAGCTATCAGGTGTCGCACGAGAAATTACGGATGGCGGGGACACAGTTTTCACTAAGACCGAACCTCGAGGCTGAAAAGATGAAGAATCTTGTCGCTCCTGTTTACGTTTTAAAGTACGACACTCAGCCATAATATGTCCCATCTTATGACAGTAACCGCACTCTCGATTAGACTTCGGACTGGTAGGAACCCATTTATTTCGCAAATCAGAAAGATTTTCATTTTCTTTTAATGAGGAACCCCCAGAGTCAGACGGACGCTTTAGAAACACAGTTTTGTGCATTAATGCATACTCGTCAGCTAACACAGCAGCTTGTTGTACAGTGCTGACTTTCTGTTCGTTTAAGTACATCGCAGTACGTTCTGGAACACAGTTTTTAAACTCTTCAATCAGCAAAAGTTCTCGCAAAGAATTATAGTCAGTTACCTTGCACGGTTTGATCCACCGATCAAATAAAATGCCCTTTTCGCGAACGAACTCGACATAAGCTTGAGACGTGCCTTTTTTCGTGGTACGAAATCGTTGTCGATAATGCTCAGGAACTAATTCATATGCTCGTAATATTGCAGTTTTCACAGCATCGTACTGCACGCTTTCCTCTAACGAGAGAGATGCACACACCTCTTGTGCCTTACCTGATAGTTTACATTGTAACATTAGTGCCCAAACCTCGTTTGGCCATCTTAAGGCAACAGCAACTCGTTCAAAAGCTTGAAAATACGCCTCAACTTCTCTCTCACGGAAGGGTGGGACGATAGAGATATTTTTAGCCACATCAAAATGTGTTGAAAACGGCGCTACAGACTCAGATCCAATATCAGACGGCACAAAATTAACACCCGAAGTTGATGGACCAGCCGATGTCTCAGAGTTAACCTCCAACCTAGATCTTTTAACAATAGATTTTTTAGGTACCTCTGGAACCGCCTGCAACTCCAACTCCCGCAGTCGCACTTTCGTATCAGCATCAATTCGGTACATTTCGATCTGACGCTTCAAATCATCTTGTCTCGCCTGAGCTTTATCCTGACTCTCCAATTGTAACCGTGCTAAACGTAACTTCAAACGGGAATCTGCACGCAAACCCGATGATGACTCTGTGGACAGTGAAAGAGGTTCAAATTTAGGCATTGAAAAAGACGGACGTAACTCCGCACCAACCTCAATCACTGGCGTCACTGGAACACCACTCGACACACGTAAGGGCGAACTTCCTGCAGCTGGTGCCGCCAACTCCGCTGCTGCAGTAGGAACAGCTTCCATAGAATGAAATACCCCCTTATTAATCAGGCTAGTCACTAAACAAGCTTTCAACTCTTCTTTACGCAGTGTTCTAGAGATAGAAATCTCATAATGTTGAGCAATAAGAAACAAATCATTTTTCCGACATGTCTCTAAAACTTCAACACTAGGTTGATCTAAAAATTGTTTTAGCTCAAACGTTGCCATCTTTAAAGAAAAGAAAACGCAAAAGCAATCAGGATAATCCAACACCCTCTGGACCTACCTACCTAACCATTAATCTAACTATACCCTACCTAGTCTTCAGAGGGTACCGATTAAGAGATCGCTCTCTCCCCCGGAATACCTCCAAAAACAACAAACTAAAATAATAAAGAAAAACAATAAACAGTAAACCGTCGTCAGGACTGGCGCTAAGCACAGCCCCGCTGGCTTACTCTTCCTAACCAGAGGATATGGATCACCTGAATCAAATTAGATCAATCAAATTACCACTACTCGGACACAAATCTCGGACGAGCCCCCATTTATGTTACGAACCCTGTTGTTAAAAAATGCTCGTTTCATAAGGGTTCAGCAACATAAAAGGAAACGCAAGGCAAAGAGCAGTTTAAAGCATTTGTTTTCAGACTAACAAATGACTGCACAAACTCACGTCTCTCAAGTTCTCTCTCTCCGCATGTAACACACATTTTCTCTACACTAACGTCAACATAGACATACCAAAAACACTAACAAATAAAACAAAGTAGTGGCACAATACAAAGAACACAGCTTGAGTTGATCAGCCGGCTGGACATCAGGACGTGCACGGAGTTCACCGCTGCGTGTCTCACCCTCCTGCACACTCCACTTATATGCTCAGCACGAGCCATCAGAGCAACGAACCACAGGTGCGCAGGGGAGGAGCCTACACTCAGAAAGAAACACCAATTAGAAGACGAGACAAATATACACACAAAAATACACAGGCAACACCCATAAGGCTGAGGCCGTAACAGTCCGTGACCATGAACGTGACCATGTGTTCATAGTATGTGTGCGAAGTGTGTGTTCATAGCATGTGTGTGTGTTCAATACTCACTGCTGCGTGTGTGAACTTGGATGGATGAAATGCAGAGCACAAATTCTGAGTATGGGACACCATACTTGGCTACACGTCACTTTCACTTAATGACACTAAGTTCAGAACTGGCTTGAACATGTTGGAACTTTGGAATTGTAGCGAATTAGCTCAAAAAGGGAATATATAATTAATAATTAATCATACTGGTTGTGATCAATTATTGCATACATATTTTAAATCACCCAGAAAGGAAAAACATAGCCCATGTATTTCTTTTTATATATATAATATAATTATATGGATAATTAATTACAACGAATTATAATAGATTGTGAATATATTCAATCAATTTTCAGAATAATCTTTAACAGAATTAATTTCAAATCGAATAATCTGTTCGTTCACCGAACCAACAGTAAGATCTTCTTATCAACTTATCTTATCATGCGCCAGTTTTTTTTCATGCTTACATACAAAATCCTTACTTGTCACACAATTTCTGAAACCTGACACTCAAACACCAGAACCACAAACCAAATCTGCAAAACCATACACTAATTCTCGGCCTTTGACTCAGTTTTCAATTTCATAAAACACTTTTTGCAAACCACACAATTCTCTATGTAACACACAAAAATCTAAAAGGAAAGTATCTTGATTTCTTTTTTCAAACACAACCTATCAAAATGTCACACTAATTCATCAGTGCCTCACACTAACTCCTCACATGTGCAAACACTCATTGCTTTACTTAACACCAACCAATCATGGCTTAAGAATAGGCCTATAAATAGGCCAAAGGTCAATTTATAGGTTTTTTGGACTACGTATGTATGGTTTGTATTCACAACCACAAATGCTTACACTAAAAAAAAATAGTATGGTTTCAATCTTGATTTTTTGTCTTTGCATTGTTTGGTACCCAGTGACACACCTGTGTGAAAGGCACATTATGCAGCTCATTATGCGGCTCATTATGCAGGTCATTGTCTTCTCAGGTGTGAATCAGGGCATAATTCAGGATCCTCACAATCATTTACGCCCCCCGCATATTACCTTTCCAAACAAAAAGTGTCTTACAAAATTTAAATCAATGTATTGTTTCATGTGAATGATTAGGCAGGATTATTTTCAGATCATTTTGAAGAAAAAAACTCTAGGCGACAACATCCATTAGTCAAAAGTCTTGTGGACACATATTTAGTATGTGTTTTGTGGCCTTATTTCAGAAACGATCTCGGTTACTTCGCTGTAACCTTGTTCCCTGAGAAAGCGGAACGAGATGCTGCGCTGCTCAGCGCATTGGGAACGTCTTTAATCGTGACCAGCTGTGAATATTGTGTGTAACACGTCGATAGAATTGACCCGGAGGTAATATAGCCTCGGTCGATGACGTCATCGGCGCGCACCCGCAACACGAGGCTATAAATAGATGAGCCGCAGGTGCATCGTCAGGATATTTTGTCTGAAGAGCAGTCCTGGGACATCTTCAGCACGGCAAAGTAGCGCAGCATCTCGTTCCGCTTTCTCAGGGAACAAGGTTACAGCGAAGTAACCGAGATCGTTCCCTTTCGAAAGCTACAATCGATGCTGCGCTGCTCAGCGCATTGGGAACGAGAATACCCACGCCGCCGTGCTTGAACATGTCTGGACCCCAACGGTTGTGCATGTGATCACAAGAAAGCAAGAAGGCCTCAGACACTAGCCTGTGATGTTGACTCAAGGACATGAGAGCCCGGAGTGGCATGAACATCCAAACTATAAAACCTTATGAATGTGTGCGGAGAGGACCAACCTGCCGCATCACAAATCTGTTGTAAGGGGGCACCCCTCGCCAAAGCACTAGAAGAAGCGACCCCCCTGGTAGAGTGAGCTCTGAGACCTATAGGCGAAGCTTGACCGCGCGCCTCATAAGCCAAAGCAATTGCATCCCTGACCCAATGAGACATGGTCTGCTTGGTGGCAGCTCCTCCTCTGTTACTACCACCATAACAGACGAGCCTGAAGAGCACGGACTGGACACAGTCTATGAGATTTCTCCTGCTCCGGCGTTGTAAATGGTGGAGGACAGAAGGCTTCTAGAATGACCGGATGAATAGACGAAAATGGAACCTTAGGCAGGTAATCAGGATGAGGATGCAAAATCACTTTCACCATTCCTGGGGCAAAGTCTAAGCAGGATGGAGAGATAGACAGAGCCTGCATATCCCCAATTCTCTTCAAGGAAGTTATTGCCATTAGAAAAACCATTTTTAGAGTCAGAAGTTTATCAGATGCTGACTCTATAGGTTCAAAGGGGGTTTCAACCAGACCCTCGAGGACTATAGCTAAATCCCACGAAGGGATCTTGGTTTTTACTGGAGGCCTCAGTCGCCTGGCCCCACGAAGGAAGCGAGAGAGCAGAGGATGTCTCCCGAGCGGCGCCCCGTCAACTAAGGCGTGGCAAGCCGAAAGAGCGGCCACATAAACCTTAAGAGTAGCAGGGCATGTGCCTGTTGATAATTTCTCTTGCATGAAGTCCAGAACTGAAGCAACCTGGCAGTTGACTGGATCTACATTGTGTACAACACACCACCTTTCAAAAACACCCCATTTACTGGCATAACTTTGTCTAGTGGAGGAAGCCCTAGCACTCAGAATAGTCTCAATAACAGCAGGCGAAAGCCCAGTGTCCCTCAGTTGGTTCCCATCAGGGGCCAAACATGAAGATTCCACAGGTCGGGCCTGGGATGGAATATCGTGCCCTCCGCCTGAGACAGAAGGTCCCTCCTCTCCGGAATCGCAAAGGCGAGCCGTCGAGGAGAGATATTATCTCCGAGAACCACACTCTGTTCGGCCAACGTGGCGCTATCAGCAAGAGGCAAGACCCTTGTTGGCGAACTCTGGCTAGAACTCCCGGGAGCAAAGAAACTGGAGGAAACGCATACAGGCGCATCTTGGGCCATGAGTGCGCCATCGCATCCAGACCCAACGGAGCTGGGTGACTCAGAGAGAAGTAGAGGGGACATTGCGCTGTCTGCTGGGAGGCGAAGAGGTCCACCTCTGCTTTGTAAAATTTGGTCCAAATCTGTTTCACTACTTCCGGGTGGAGTTTCCATTCCCCTGTCGGTAGTGTCTGTCTGGACAGTAAATCTGCTCCCACATTCAAATGCCCTGGAATGTATACTGCCCTGAGTGACAGGAACTTGTCCTGGGCCCAGAGAAAAATCTGCCTCGCTATTCTGTTCAGATTGCGTGAGCGCAGACCCCCCTGGTGATTTATATAAGAGACTGCTGCTGTGTTGTCCACCCGCACTAGGACATGACAGCCCCTCAATTGATGGAGAAAATATTTCAGAGCCAGAAATACGGCCATCAACTCGAGGCAATTGATGTGCCAATCGAGCTGATGACCTCCCCATTCCCCTTGAGCTGGACGGCCATCTAAGACCGCTCCCCAGCCCATCAGGGAGGCGTCCGTCGTTAGCAGTCTGCGACGACACGGCGCCCCTAGAGTGGGACCCAAGGCGAGGAACCGGGGTCTGACCCACAGAGATAGTGTACGAAGCCCGCTGCGCGTCACTTTTATGTGCCTTTGAGGATTGGCTCTTGGATGAAATCCTCTGGCTTTTAGCCACAACTGAAATGGTCTCATGTGCAACAGCCCCAGAGGAATCACCGTGGATGCTGACGCCATGAAACCCAACATTTTTTGGTACTGACGAACAGTGAGTTCTTGGCCTAGCCTGACTTTGCTCATGGTCTGCCGAATGGTCTCGATTCGAGCGGGAGACATTTGTGCCCGCATCGTGACCGAATCCCAAACAATCCCGAGATAAGTCGTTCTCTGGGCAGGAGAAAGAACACTTTTCTTGGTGTTGAGTCTCAACCCTAGAGCAACTAGATGAGCTAACACGATTTCTCTGTGTTGGAGCGCCATCTCTCGCGATTGTGCTAGTATCAACCAATCGTCGATGTAATTCAAAATGCGAATGCCCTGGAGTCGTAATGGAGCCAGTGCTGCATCCATGCATTTCGTGTATGTGCGGGGTGACAAGGCCAGGCCGAATGGAAGAACCCGAAACTGGTACGCTTCGCCCCCGAAAGCGAACCTCAGGAATTTCCTGTGTTGTGGCAATATTTCTATGTGAAAATAAGCGTCCTTCAAATCGATCGTGACGAACCAATCGTGATGTTGAATTTGCGTCACGACCGTCTTGACGGTTAACATCTTGAACTTGAGCGCTTTGACTGTACGGTTAAAGCCTCGAAGATCTAAGATTGGACGCACCCCCCCATCCTTTTTGGGAACCAGGAAGTATCTGCTGTAATAGCCTGCCTCTCTCTCTGGAAGAGGAACATGTTCTATGGCCTCTTTGCTCAGAAGGGTTTGCAGCTCTTGTGACAGTACATGCATCAGCTCCGGTTTCACGGAAGTGAAGACCACGCCGTTGAAACGTGGAGGACGACGAATAAATTGGATTCTGTATCCTATCTGTACTGTGCTTAATACCCACGCAGAAATGCCTGGCAGAAGTTTCCACGCTGCCAGACTTTCTGAGAGTGGTATCAATTTTAATACTTCCTTTTGAGGGGATGTTGGATGTTCCATGTCCTGAATGACGGCAGGAAACAACGGAACATCCAACATTTCGCTGGAAACCGCTGCCCCCCGAAGCACGAGAGGTGGCGGGGATGGAGAGGTTTTGTGAGGGTAACGGGAAGGGGCGAAAAGATCTTGCATGCGCCCCATCCCGTGGGGGGCTACCCCCACCAGATTGGGCGCCAGACCATCAGGACTTCTTCTTTCTGTTAATGATAGTCCTGAGGTCTGGCTTGGGAGGTTGCTGAGCACGGCGAACCTGTCCCCAATCCCTGCGAGGGGGAGCACGGTCCGCTACGCTCTGCTTCTTTACCTCCCTAGGTTTTGAAGGACCGGGGCGGGGCTGGGTGGCAGACGGCCCCTCCCCTTGAGTGCGACGAGGAAGAAACTGGACAAACGCTTCCTCGTGTTTCTTAACCTCCTTAAATCGGGTGACAACGGTGTTCACTGAGTCACCAAACAGCCCAGATGGAGAGATAGGAGAGTCAATAAGAAATAAACGATCCTTTTCCTTAATCCCTGTCAGATTAAGCCACAGATGCCTCTCCGTGCTAACCAAAGCAGACATTGAACGGCCGATGGCACGAGCCGTCTGCTTGGTCGCACGAAGAGACAAATCTGTTGCACGACGAAGCTCAGAAAAAGATTCTTCGTCGATCGTACTGCCTGCACTCAGATCCTTCAGCAGGTCAGCCTGGTACGCCTGTAACACTGCCATAGTGTGCAGCGCAGCACCAGCCTGACCTGCAGCTTGATAAGCTTTTCCCACTAAAGATGATGTAACACGACAGGGTTTAGTGGGGAGGGTAGGTTTCTTTATCGAAGATGCCGATTCGGGAGAGAGATAGCTCGCGAGCGTCTCTTCAACCCGAGGCATCTCCGTATACCCCCGCGCCTTCGCACCCACGATAGTCGACGCGAGAAGTATATGGTTTACTCCATGACTTAGATAGTTCATCATGGAGGTCCTCGAAAAAGGGAAGAGACTGATGTTTTGGTCCCTCCCCTCTGCCACCGGACAGAAACCTATCCCCTAACTTAGACTGTTTGGGGGTCTCTTGTTCGCGTGGCCAGTCAAGCTGTAATCTGGCCACCGCGCGAGTAACCACCTCGAGCAATTCCTCGACAGATTTCTTTTCACGAGAGGAATGCTCAGAGGCTGGTTGCTCGCGGTCCGAAGACCCAAGAGATACATCATCCCCCTCGTGAGTCGAAGAAGCACCGGAGCGCGCTTCGAGATCACGAGAAGGGATGCGTGGATCTGGTGACGCAGCAAGCGAAAGGGACGGACCCGTCTCTTGCTCGTCATGCAGATCCATACGAGAGCCCCACGATGATAATGCGGGTGCGGACTGGAAATAGTTCAGACGGGAGCGAAGCATCTTAACCGTGAGCTGGTCACAATGCTCGCACCCGCCCTTCTCTATAGCCAGAACCGCGTGCTCTTCCCCCAAACAAACAAAACAGTAATCGTGTGTATCCAGCTCAGACATGGGACGGGAGCATGGAGGAACACAACGCTTACTATTTTGTTGGCTCATTTCTCCTCTTTTTTTACTTTCAAAAACTCTTTGATGTAGCGTGAGAGAAAAAGATTTTGAGAAATGAGAAATTTTCTGCACACTGCCTGACAAAACTAACTCCTAACAAAGATCTGAGAACAGATGAGAGATAGAGAGAGTGTTTGCGTTCACACATGCACAGAATGGTCTGAAGACAAAAGACCTGACGATGCACCTGCGGCTCATCTATTTATAGCCTCGTGTTGCGGGTGCGCGCCGATGACGTCATCGACCGAGGCTATATTACCTCCGGGTCAATTCTATCGACGTGTTACACACAATATTCACAGCTGGTCACGATTAAAGACGTTCCCAATGCGCTGAGCAGCGCAGCATCGATTGTAGCTTTCGAAAGGGAACTTTAAGTTTTAGATTTTTCAATAACCATGCATAAACAATATTCTCTCAAAAATACAAACATGTACATACATGTTGCTCACATATTATGGTAGCCCTGTTTGTGCTAAATAGAGTGTAATAACACCTTTGACATTAATATGTTTATAAGCAACTGAAAAAAGCACAAATGACAATGCCCGCAACCCCCCACAAGGATTCAATTCAGAAACATGTCACCTTTTTCACCACTTGTGAAAAACGTCTCAGGTTACGACTGTAACCTATGTTCCCTGAGAACAGGGAACGAGACAATACGTCAACGACGCTATGGGGGGAACGCCTCAGGCGTGACAGGTGTCTGAAATCACTATCAAATCACGTCAATCATATTGACCGGCGACAGCCCGTGAATCATTAGCGTGAATGATTAACGTGCGACCTGGAAGTATAAAGGGGCGCCTTGCAAACATGACAAATCACCTTATCGTCTGAAGGGACTGTACGGTAGGCAAGCCCCACGGCATGGCAGGGAGACGTATTGTCTCGTTCCCTGTTCTCAGGGAACATAGGTTACAGTCGTAACCTGAGACGTTCCCTTTCGAAGGGAACTCAACAATACGTCAACGACGCTATGGGGAACGATATACCAACGCCGCCATGCTAAGGGGAGTGCATGCCAAGTGGCAGTGACAACTGTCAGAACCAGCAACTTCAAATGAAACGCTAGAACCACTCACCCTCAGGTCACACTGGGCTGTCAGTGACAGCATTCCCTACGGTCATAGCCCAAGCTACAGCCTCACAGAAAAACCTTCATAAACATGGTTAAATGAAAGGTCTACCTGGGCCGGCTCCGGGCCTGGAACCTCAGCTTCCAATTAGAAGGGGTCCCTTCTAGGGAATGTGGCCAGGGAACCCAAGGGAACCCCAGCCAGTCACTATTCAGGGGAACGTACTCTGCCCCGAAATGCCACCAGGACGGCCTGACCTGGCGCCAGTACATAGACACTTAGTCTGGCCAAATCCTGTCTGTCTGAAGACAGAGCCTCTGGACAAATGCCTTAAGTAAGGCATCCAACCCGAGGGACTGCGAAGCTGGCAGTGAACCACTCGGCCCGGATCTCAGAGACGGGATATCCCGGAGAGTATGACTCAGCATAGTGCTTTCCGACCCTTGCCAGCGAGGGGAGTTTCTCTACTCGATCCACGGATCAACCCAGTGTCTGTGTTTCAAAACACTGAGGAGGCCTGTGAAGGCCTAAGGGTTGATCTAACTGGGAGGCCTCACGAGAGGCCTACGACCGTCTGACCAGACTCAGGCAGCCGCATGCTCAAAGAGACCCTCATGAGGGGAGCACAAGGTCTGCCTGATAGGCAAACCAGGCTGTAGGCAGAAAAGGTTCCGGGAGGGCACCTTTAGCAGAGAATGAACACTTTAGCGAGCCAGGGCGCAAGCTCGCCTTCAGCAGCTGCCTATTAAGGCTAGCTGAAACTGATAGCAAGAGACCACTAGCTTCATAAACCCAGCACCACTAGGGAGCGTTACAGGGAGGCCCGGAGAGGCCTACTACCTGATCCTTTAGGGAGGCCAAGAGAGGCCTGCTACCTTACAACCACAGTATGTGGGGAGCTCACCTTCAGGGAGGCCTGGTGAGGCCTACCACCTGGTCACCACTATCTGTGGGAACTCACTGGTAGCTTTGAGCCCTGAGTCCGGGTGAAAGTATAAGGTGGCCTGCTAAGGCCAGCCAGCTGGGGACTCGCCTATCAGGGAGGCCTGGTCGGGCCTACTAGCTAATAGCAAGTCATATTCTGCCATAAAGTACACTGTTGGAAACCATACTACACAGCATAATTCACTAATGGGCTTCCAGTAGCGCTATAAGGTATGTCCCACAATGTAGGGACTCACCTCCGAGGAGGCCTGTTTAAGGCCTACTACCCATCAGTGAGTCAACTGCCCGAACCACCAAGGCCAGCCACGTAAAGTGAGCTGGCCTACAGTGCCCTCTGGGGGGCTGTCCAATCAAGGAGGCCTGCTGAGGCCTACTACCTAATGGCCGCCTACAGCATCCTGGTGCCTAATCACATTGCCCATGGCAGTGTACTCCGCAAGAAAGCTAGCACCCTTAAAACAAGGGGAGTACAACATACGCCACTCTGCCTCAACGGAGGCCCCAGGGGCCTACCATCTATGCATGGGCGTCAGCTCAGGGCAATGCTCTGGCTTCAGGGGAGCGTACTTCGACCAAAGAAGAAGTGAAGCTTACTTCATACTCGACCCGAGCCATAGTGGTGCGAGGTGGGATAAAACAGAACTGGGAGTGAAGTGCTCAGACCTACCCTGTATCACAGGGGAATACTCACACCTCACCCTGAGGTTATCAGGGTGCGGGCCTGCCAGCGGCTCTAGGGGTGACAGAAATGTATCTGTGCCCAACCTAGGGGAGTGGGGCTTGAATGAAAGCCAACCACCTACAACCTAGCGCTCGAGCAGTAGCTCAGCGAGGTGAGTGAAGCCTAAACTGGCGGCCTAAATCCATAGGCCAGTTCTGCATGGCAGGGTCGGGCAGGAAACCCAGTCTTCTTCGTGAAGCGAAAGACGGCCTAACCCTGCTCAATAAAGACATATATACCACGGAGGCCTGTTTGAGGCCTACCATGTCCTTACAAACCATCCTCAGCACCACGCTGCATTACTCTAGTCACCCCAGAATGCAGAGAAGGGGGCGGGCCTTGGCCTAACGACTCCCACGGGAGGAGGCTGTTTATACAGGGATGCTAGAAACCAACATTCACACAGTGAAGGGTCAGAGGAAGAAATGCTAAAACTTTTAGCAGAGCGCCTCTAATATCCCTGGCACAGCCTAGGCCAGCTACAGAGGCGGCCCTGGTGAGGGCCAGCCTGCAAGCATAGATCAATCTGAGGGCTCGGAGGAGCCACAGCCTTACTAAAGAATATAGTCTGTATTATTCCATACAAAGGGCTGCAGAATCGCTCAGCCTAATGAAACCCAAACAGAGCTCAAGGGGCGAAATACTCAGGAAGAAGTCAACGGACCCGTGGGCCGGACATAAGATCTATCTGAAGCTCTAGCGTCAGTCAAAACTCTAAGTAAAAAATTCTAAGAGAGAGACCAACTACTCTACCCTGAGGTGGCTAACAGCCCGAAGGCTACCATAGTTATCGTTCTGGCCACCTAACGGGGAACTTCAGGGCCCTAATGATCCAGGAAACTTCTCTTACCTTATTACCTTGACATGACCCCATAGCTCTATACAGGGAACGAGGTCTGTAGAGAGATACATCTCGGAATTTTAATTCACAAAAAATTACTCTTAAAAGACCAGTCAGCTCACCTGCGGCGTGCAGAGTGAAGACTCGCCAGATAGTTCTTTATGACCCTGGGGTCCACCACTTTACATGCCTGAAAGAGGCGTTTCTACTAGCCAAGCCTAGGCGGGCCATTGGAACATCGTTCTTATCATAGGCCCAGCCCCAGGCCTGATGTAATGAACGTCTGGGGAGTCAGAAGAGAGGAGAGGGCTGGATTTCTTTTTAATGAAGCCCTCCGGGGAGATTATCCATCAGCGACACTGTGTGCGCTTGTGCTGGATAACCTCCCTCAGATCCCTCTTCTTGCGGGAGTCACGCCTCTTCTGCGCCCTGTTCCTCCACGGAGGGGGCGCACGAGAGGCGACACTGGCTCTCTGGCCCTGTCTACGGTCCTCGGACCGTGAAGGGCCAGGCCCTCCCGCCTGCCTGGGTGTGGAACCGGATCTCAGCGGTATGCAGGATCCTGCAGCAGGTCGGCCTGATTTGCCTGCAGCACCGCCATAGTGTGCAGGGAAGCACCAGCCTGAACCGCTGTCGTGTATGCTCTGCCATTCAAACGTGCTGTTGACTTTAGCGGTTTGGATGGCAGGGTTGGAGCTCTCAGTGTCGACGCCTGCCCAGACACGAGATAGTTCGCAAACGACTCGTCAAATGGGCGGCATCGACACATACCCATGCTCTGCGACCCCCTCAACATCAGCGAAATTAACCCGCTGATGTCGGTGAATACTGGCAGAGTATGGGCTCTTCCATGCCCTCTCGATCTCCGTGTGAAGATCAGGAAGGAATGGAAGGCTCACCTGAGCTGGTGTGTATGGCAGGGGAGAAACCGATCGCCAAGCCTACCGCGAGCGGTCTCTCCTCTAGCGCGTCGCCATGGCAGCTACAGCCTGTTGGCGGCGCGCTCCACAACATCCACCAGGTCTGCATACACGGGGCAGGGTGGCTGAGAGGGTTCAGGATCTACCTGATTATAAACCTCCTCAGCCATCTCCTGCTCGTCCTGAAGAGCAGCAACTGCAGGAAACCATTGGTGCCTGCAGTTCGCCCTCGTCAGCCGTTGAATCATTTGAGAGGTTTACAGGACTCTCAAGATGATCGATGAGCTCTATCTGGAAGCCCATGATGCAAGTCGCCGCTCTGCCTCGGCACGAGCGGGACCACGCGGACCAGACGTTGAACCCCCTTCACTCGAGAAGAGGGCCAGACGAGAGCGGAGCGTTTTAAGAGAAAAACGCTCACAGTTCACACAGAGGATTCCCTCGAGAACCCCTCGTGCGCGCTCTTCTCCCAGCAGAGGTGGAAAGAGTAATAAAATATTCTACTCAAGTAAAAGTACTACTACTTCAATTAAATTTTACTTAAGTACAAGTAAAAGTACCGGTATAAAAATCTACTCAAGTAAAAGTAAAAAGTAGCTCTTTTAAAATTGACTCAGAGTAAAAGTTACTGAGTAACTTTTTTAACAGCGGGGGTAGTTGTTTTTACAACTCCCGTGTAGGGTTGTAATGGTATAAGATTTTCACAGTATGGTAACGTCTCAGAAAATATCACGGTTTACAATATTAATCAATTGTTAAATAAATAAACTGTATTACTAAATTATGGGTATTATTATTATTATCATCAGTTAAAATGACAGTTAAATTAATGAAAACAGGAATTTTTTTTGGTTGAACAAATGCTTTTATTATAACAAACTTGAAATAATTTGTTTATTAAAATTTCAATAAAACATGTCTAATCAATTAACTTCGATAATTAATAATGAATTAGATTAACAACTTATTTTTAACATTAATAATTTATTAAAATGTTTAAGAATAATATTGTCCTATGAAATGTATTTTATTCAGAAAATTAATGTTTCTTTTTATTAGGGGTGTAACGATATTCGAACCAAACCGAAGAACCGCGATACAGAACCCACAATTCTAATGGCGATACTCTCATGGCGTACCGAACACGCCCCGCCCTGCAAGCTACCCCGGCCCCGCCCAGCCCGGCTCATTGGTTGGACCTGGAATCAGTGTTGCCAAGTCCGCTTATTATAAGCGACTTTGGGCTTGTTTTTCTGTAAAGTCGCTTACAAATATTGGTAGTCGCGGGTCGCGTTTTTTTTTGGGCTTGTTTCTAAAGTGTAGTTGCTTATTTGAGCTTGTTCTCAGCTCGTTGTCAAGCAGATATTTTCTATATGTTATTTAAACGTAGGAGTTTGTCTTGCCTGTTCCCTCTGTCTCTCCCCTTTCCCTATACACAGAGTTTTTTTCCCACCCACATCCTGCTTCTAATTGGCTCTGACCCAGATGGCAATGAGTACTAGCCAATCAGAGGCAGAGCAGGGCAATCGGTTTTTTTTTCTGGTTAGGAAAACGTCAGTGAGTGACGTTTAAATGAAAATACGTGCGAGTCGCGACTGATGGCGACTGATGGTGACTGGACTGTAGGAGAGTTTTTATATATAAATTATATTTTAGATATTATAGATATAGATATTATAGTTTAATATTGTTTAACCCTTTAACTGTCACTCCCCCTTTTTTCGCATAGACGTGAAAATCCCTATTCAAACTTAAATGGTTGTAATTCAAGAATGCTTTGGAATATAGACCTATGGTTGGTCTTGTTTTAAAGAAGACATTTGCCAGATTAATGTTGAAGTGAAGTATTATGAAATTATGAAAGTGAAACAGAAAAAAAGTTATACAAGTTTGAGTTTATGAAAATATAAAATATAATATAATTATAATTATAAAATTATAAATTATAAAATTATAAAAATATAATTATTTATATTTTATATAAAATATATATATTACAAAATATATTTTACTCTAAAACTGCCAGAAAATGTAACCCAAAAATCTGAAGAAGTTGTGTTCCAAATTTTAGGTTGATATCTCAAAAAATGAGCTTTCAGTAAGATTTTATTTGGCCGCAGTACCAACATTTTTCACTAGATGGACAGCCAAGCTTCATTACAGAAGAAAAATAAACTACCGTGTGCACAGTTTTACAAAACTAGGCACAGTTTACCAATCTGTCCACATGGATGTAAATTGACAATCTGTACCCACAGTTTAAAACTATCTGTCACCACGGTAACTGTAACAGTTGTAACAGTAGCGGCAGCGCTGAGTAAACGCGAGTAAACGCGATCATCTCTTCCTCAGTTACAGAATAAACATGAATGGACACCTGAAGGTATGTTGAAAAATACAGTATACTTACTGAAAGGCATCATAACTCGTGTAATCGCTCAATCAGTGTTTCAGCAGCGGAAAGACGTCAATAAAACTGCATAGCTTGTCACTAGCATTATATTTACCTCAGCAGGAAGTGATTCAGTGTCCACAACTTGTTGGTTCCTAGAGAAATTAACTCTTGCACTAAATAAATGCACAATATTATCCTATATATTATATTTTACTTAACCTGTTAATTATATCTTGATTATTTAAAGTACGTTTAAAATATCTTTAATGAAAATGACAGCAACTGTGTAAATTATTATATTTCAATAACAAATTAGAGTAAAGTTAATGCAAAAACTGCCTTTTGTTCAGTTTACATGTTTTCATACAATGTGTTTGGTGTTGATTATTATATCTAAAAAATAAATAGCATCTAAATTTAGGCTCTGTTGTTAACCTTTAATGTTATAGTAATGTGCGGCTCCCTATACAGCATTAGCAAATTTTTAATCTTTGCAAAACGTTTAATTGTAATTGAATTAATTTAAAGACAAAGACACCATTTTTTCATTAAACCACTGTTTAAATTTTTTTTTTTAGCTTTCTAAACCGAACCGAACCGAGACGTCAAAACCGTGGGAAAACCGAACCGTCAGTTTTTGGTATCGTTACACCCCTACTTTTTATGATTTAATCCAAATATATTATCAAAAACGGTGGTTATCAAATGTAAATTTAAACTTGTGTCCTTTTATTTTTGGGGGAAGCGCTGCAAAAACAGATTTACTAAATTAAACCATGGACAAAAAAAAATATTCCTTTAAATAATGTTCAAATAAAATGTATTATTATTGTTGTTATTATTATTATTTTGAGAAATAGGCTACCTTCTATTGTATGCCTACAATAGTAATATATTTCTGTCATAATTTCTCCTAGTAAAACCGAACTTTTATTTTGACGGGTTGTGAAGCCCTGTTTCAAAGTGTATTTGACAATGGTTTTTCTCAAATAAAATTATGAAAATGCTCATTTGGCGTTCTCTCAGAGCAGCTCTGGAAATGTTCATGTATTCATATCCTCAAATTGTCTGTGAGACGCTGAAAACACCATGAACGTCACGAGTACTTCAGTAGTAGACAAACGCAGCTCAGCAGAACAAATAGGGTTATATATTTACATGCAGTATTTTTGTGCTTAGCTTAAATATTCACAGACCATGTCGCGATTGGATTTATTGCACAGTTCTACTTTTCGTGTATTCATCCATCCATTATTTTGCATGTTTTACGTGACATCTGCATTAAGTGAATTCCATTTTCATGACTGGATTCCGGGATTCCCTTTGCATCACGTAAATCGGGACATACCTTTATCTGCAGGAGGGATGGTGTCCTATATCCTCTTTTTGCAGCCACTTTGCGTCCACATTTTTTGCAAATTGGATTTCTATCCTCCAGGACAACCACGCTTTTTTTCCTACTTTTCATACTGGCCATAATTCGCTTGGCGCTTAATTAGCTTTCAGCTTCAGCTGGGTCTGCGTCACCTTTTTTGCGCGTTTGTTCTCCCGCCCTTCAATCAATTCAGTAGTTTCCGGAGTGTGTGATATTTTTTTTCCCCCTTGTATTATTATTTTTTACTCAGTAACGGATATGATTTCAAATGTAGCGAAGTACAATACTTCAAAGAAAACGTACTTAAGTAAAAGTACAGATTTTAAAAACTACTGTAAAAAGTAGAAGTACACAAAAAAACTACTCAATTACGTAACGCGAGTAAATGTAATTCGTTACTTTCCACCTCTGTCTCCCAGGCAGGAAAAAACACACTCGTGTGCTGTACATTTCATTTTCTTACCGTTTCATTGAGTAGCGTTTTCAAACAGACAGTCCCTGAAGACGATGAGATGATTTGTCATGTTTGCAAGGCGCCCCTTTATACTTCCAGGTCGCACGTTAATCATTCACGCTAATGATTCACGGGCTGTCGCCGGTCAATATGATTGACGTGATTTGATAGTGATTTCAGACACCTGTCACGCCTGAGGCGTTCCCCCCATAGCGTCGTTGACGTATTGTTGAGTTCCCTTCGAAAGGGAACTAAGCGTTGTGAGAGAATGAAGCGTCATGTACAGCAGCAGCTGGTTTTAAAGGGACAGCAGCCATTAATGCTGTCTATTAGTAAAGTTAATCAAAGAACAAAGGGAACAGAGAGAATTTCTCCCTGCTTTTCACCAAAGAACTTTTGTAGCTAATAAGGATTAGTCTATATTTAGCGCCACATTTAGTATTTGTTTTGTGGCCTTATTTCAGAAACTTTAAGTTTTAGATTTTTCAATAACCATGCATAAACAATATTCTCTCAAAAATACAAACATGTACATACATGTTGCTCACATATTATGGTAGCCCTGTTTGTGCTAAATAGAGTGTAATAACACCTTTGACATTAATATGTTTATAAGCAACTGAAAAAAGCACAAATGTCAGTGCATGTCAAAACATCTCAAGGACCCCAAAAACACCTTAGACCCCAGAGGGTTAACTGAATTTATTGATCAAATGTAAGAATTTGACATTAAAGATAATGCACAATAAGGTAATAAAACACCCTTCTTGGGTAAATATCACAAATATGCAGATTTTAGTATGTAAAAGCTGATAGAACACTGATGAGAATATTACTTTAGAATAAATATATTTACATCACTAAATACTTACACATTCTTTATTTCAGAGTGCACCAGAATGCTTTGTTTACATGTTAAACTCACACACACAAAAAAAAAAAAATACTGGTAGACAATGCCCGCAACCCCCCACAAGGATTCAATTCAGAAACATGTCACCTTTTTCACCACTTGTGAGTTTGCAGGTCTGTGAACGTAAAGAGTTGTGAGAGAATGAAGCGTTATGTACAGCAGCAGCTGGTTTTAAAGGGACAGCAGCCATTAATGCTGTCTATTAGTAAAGTTAATCAAAGAACAAAGGGAACAGAGAGAATTTCTCCCTGCTTTTCACCAAAGAACTTTTGTAGCTAATAAGGATTAGTCTATATTTAATCAGAAATGTATGCAGTACTTTGATAACTTTATTCTATATTTTGTTCTGTATATGTTAGACAGGTAGGAAGGGCACCGGTAAATAGGACATTTATTATGAGTTTATTTGAGGATTGTTTGAAGTTAACTTACATTTAGTTGAAGCCTAATATATGGGATGTAGGAGGGATATAAAGGTCAGTAAGCTGGGCTGAGTTGAGTGGGGGACGGAGGGGGGTGACTCTGGGACGCCAAAGTCACTGTCGAGCCATCTTGAGGTGTCGTGGGCTAGTCGACGAAACACTGAGGACGGAAGGTGCCCACTTGAAGACCCAAGAGATGTCCCCTACTCTGCTCAATCCAGACGGTTGTCATGAGGGAACCGCACTGTGGTTGCAGCCGTTGTGTGTGCAAATACACTGCAGCTATTAATACCAGACAGAAGGAGATTCACATCACCATTTGGAAAGAAGCGTAAATGGATGGAGAAGCATAGGTTACTGTAAAGCTACGTCTTATTTGGTGCTTATCTTGGCGAAAGCCGAGTACAAATCAGCATGAAGTTTTAACATCTACTCTCGTGTAATGGAAATCATTATGTTAAACAAAAATTGGTAGCTTTCAATAACACTGTAATGATGAATGGCTATAATCAATGTTTAAAATTGGGGAATTTTTTATCCAGACATCAATAGCTGTATTAATATCAGTGATACTGACCTTCATTCATAAAAAAAGATGCCATTAAATAAGTATTTAAAATATACTGTCTTTATGTTGTCTCTACATTAATTCGGAGATTAACTGTGAAATTATTACATTATAAAATATATAAACTAAATTTAAACCTATAAAAACGTAAGTGTTTTTAATTGCGATTAATCGCAGAAAAAATTGTGATTGTGATGAGATTCAGTGTTTGGAAGGAAGAAGACAGGGTCGGTGTGACAGGGACTTGTACCTTTTATTGTGAAAACTCAAAAACAATAAACAAAACAAAAGGCGCGCAGACAGCACATTCACCGTAGCCTTGCTACAGCACAAAACAATCTCAAATTAAATACTCTTTCCACTTTATGTCATAAACTCTTTCCACTTGATGACAGCGTATGAGTCCTCAGTCCTTCTCTCTCCCTCTCTCTCACTCCACAGCGGCTTATATCCAGTCTCTCCACACCAATTACTGCAACAAAACACAGCTGTTGGTCATTTGCACTTGACCTACTTGCTCGTCTCCTTTCTCTCTCTCCCGTTAAAGACCTTGAGGAACCATGTGCCCCTCACCACAGTGATTAATCGAGTTCATTTTTTCAATCGACTAACAACACTAGTTTTAAGTAATACATTTCTAACATTTATAATGTGTTTAGCAACAAATCTCTGAATTACCTTTACACATACTTTAAAGGGGTGGTTTACTGCTTTTTTTCTTTGCATGATTGTGTTTATGGGGTGCAATATGACATGTCTAAGTGTCTGTTTTTTAAAAAAAATGCCTTATTTTTCATAAATTTCAGCTTTATTTTAAGCCGCTTTCTCCTCTGTCATTTGAACGACCGGTTGACTTCCTGATTCTATGAAACCACTCCCTCAGAAACAGGCAATGCGGGCTCAGATTGGTTAGTTGGGCTGGTGTGTTATAATTGGCTAAACTGCGCAGTGCACGTAGTCCGGAAACTTCACGCCCATTACCTTTACGGGCGAAAGCTGCATGTGCTCCGGTCAAATGTAGATAGTCAATAGCCTACTGCCATATCAGTTTGAGCCAGAATCAGACCCAGAAAGAGGCAATGAAGAGAGTCAAGCAGAACCTCCCCACGGCTCTTACAAAACGTTTCTGAATGGTACATTTTATTATTATTATTCTATTCTATTCTTTTCTATTCTACTATTATTATATAAGAATTTCGATACGCTGTTACTTTAAAATGTTACTGCTGCTTATAGCTTTTGAGATACGGTTTTCTCCTGATTAAACATTTAATATAACTGAATAAATGACAGAGTAATACCGTTTTTTAAAGTTATTGTTTTATCGATATAATGAACAACCGTTTATCTATTCACAAAACTAAGTTTACTCAGTGTATCGTTTTCTTTAGGTGTACACGTTTGTCTTACACAAAATAGCATCGAACTAACTGGCTACTATAAACAAACAGTGTTGGCATTGGTTTACATTTTTGATCAAATCGAAAAATTACGTCATAAAGTATACATGGAAAATACATTTACAAAATTAGTACATAATGTTTGTACGCGTAACTAAGTGGCTACTAAAGCCGTTCTTGATCAAATCGAAAAATTACGTCATAAAGTATACATGGAAAATACATTTACAAAATTAGTACATAATGTTTGTACGCGTAACTAAGTGGCTACTAAAGCCAGCGCTGGCATTTGTTTACGTCCTTGATAAAACTAAAACATTACGTCTGAAATTATACATGCAAATACATTTAAAATTATTAAGTCTTACTTACAGGTTGTGGCCCAACAACTGCTGCCTCTGGTTTAAAGTTGGAACTGCTTCATGTTTTAGTAATAGTTGAATCCGGCATTGAATTCGTGGAGATTCTGGAAGCTGTCTTCCGTAAAATGCGCAGCACAGAGAGCTAAATTACGATTGTAATTATTATATTGACACCAAACTTTGCATGTCATTGTCACCTCACTCTGACCACACCACATCAATTTCGTAATTGCTCCACCTATTGGTCGAAAGTGATGAACCGTTAAATCATATTATGAGAAACCGTATATCTGATTATTCAGGAATTTTGACTAGAATCATCTTTAAATGCGCATTGTTGCAGTTGGTCTGACAGTCATGTTGGCAAGTCTTATTATCTTCTTGCGCTTGGCCCCGATAATTGCTGCTTACAGCTATATTTTTTTGTTATTAGAATTATTATAGCTGTGCCCTTGACTAGTTGATTTGATACTAATTGCATTTTTACTTATTAACTTTGAAAAACTGTTGATAGAATTATTAAGGTAATGAGAGTATCAGAATGTCTGATTCTTAATTCTCTTTATGATGTTTAAGGTTAATCCCACCACAAAGATCAGTTTTAACAAAACCCATCTGTAAAAAGAATGATCAGTCTATGAATCAACTACAGGACTTTAATGAAAGCAGGTATGCTGGTGTCAGGTAAATTTGTTGGATTTTTTGTTTATTTGAGATCATCACACATAACCTCAATAATTGACGTTGCATAAACCTTATATGTGCTTTGTCTCATGATACAGAATAATACATTTGACTCTATATATTTATCTCTATATTTAATTCATGTAATAATGTGGTATTCATTTTACAGCCATGATGTCTTCAAAACATTTAGATCAAATCTGATGAAGAAGTTTGAGTGTCTGTATGAGGGAACAGCAAAGCAGGGAAACCCAACACTCCTGAATGAGATCTACACAGAGCTCTACATCACAGAGGGTGACAGTGGAGAGATCAGTAATGAACATGAGGTGAGACAGATTGAGACACAATCCAGGAGAGCAGCGACAGAGGACACACCAATCAAATGCAAAAACATCTTCAGACCTTTACCTAGACAAGACAAACACATCAGAACTGTGCTGACAAAGGGAGTCGCTGGCATCGGAAAAACAGTCTCTGTGCAGAAGTTCATCCTGGAATGGTCTGAAGGGAAAGCGAATCAGGACGTCCAGCTCATATTTCCACTTCCTTTCAGAGAGCTCAATTTGATGAAGGACTTAACACTCAGTCTTTCATATCTTCTTCATGTATTTTTCCCTGAAACAAAAGAAATGGAAATATCCAGTGATAAATATAAAATGTTGTTCATATTTGACGGTCTGGACGAGTGTCGTCTGGCTTTGTGTTTTCAGAGTGATGTGAGGTTTTGTGATGTAAGTGAATCAGCCTCAGTGGAAGTGTTGCTGATTAACCTTATTGCTGGGAATCTGCTTCCCTCTGCTCTCATCTGGATCACCTCCAGACCAGCAGCAGCTGATCTCATCCCCTCCAAGTGTGTCCATCGAGTGACAGAGGTGCGAGGCTTCAATGAGCCACAGAAGGAGGAATACTTCAGGAAGAGAATCAGTGATCAGAGTCTGGCCAGTACAATAATCACACACCTGAAGTCATCAAGGAGCCTCCAGATTATGTGCCACATCCCAGTGTTCTGCTGGATCTCAGCCACTGTTCTAGAGAAGATGTTGAGTGAAGCAGAGAGTGGAGAGATTCCCAAGACTCTCACTCAAATGTACACACACTTCCTGATCATTCAGACCAACATCAAACATGAGAAGGACTATGAGAAGAACCTGACAGATGAAGACATGATCCTCAAACTGGGGAAAGTGGCGTTTCAGCAGCTTTTGAAAGGTAATATGATCTTCTATGAGGAAGACCTGAGAGAGTGTGGCATTGAGGTGACAGAAGCATCAGTGTACTCAGGATTGTGCACTCAGATCTTCCGAGAGGAGTTTGGCTTGTATCAAGGGAAAGTCTTCTGCTTTGTTCATCTGAGCGTTCAGGAACATCTAGCAGCTCTATATGTGTACCTCTTTTTCACAAACAACAACATAAATGTATTTGATCCAATCACCAACCAGAGTTTGTTGACTAAGTTTAAGGACCGTTTTCAACTTATGTTTAAACATGTTTCATTTTCTGAGCTCCATGAGAGAGCTGTGAATGAGGCTCTAGAGAGTAAAAATGGTCATCTGGACCTTTTCCTGCGCTTCCTTCTGGGTCTGTCAGTGGAGTCTCATCAGATTCTCCTTCAGGGACTAATGAGACTGAGAAGAAGGTCTGACAGCAATGAGAAAACAGCTCATTACATCAAGGAGAAGATCAGGACCATTGACTCTCCAGAGAAAACCATCAATCTGTTCCACTGTCTAAATGAACTGGGTGACTATTCACTAGTGGAGGAAATACAACAGTATCTGAAATCTGGAACAATAAGTGAAGCCAAACTCTCTTCATCTCAGTGGTCAGCTGTAGTTTTTGTGTTGTTGACATCAGAGAAAAAGCTGGATGATTTTGATCTTAATAAATTTATTGGTGAAAACAATAAAGCTGAAAAACTGAAAGTTCTTCAGAAGCTGCTGCCTGTGATTAAAGTTCAGTAAGTATCACTGAGTACAAGCAATTCCTTGTTAAAATAAAAGTAAATCAAAAGCTCATAAAACTTAAAAACAAACAAACATTTATTGTGTCAGATGATATTGGAGCAATATGACAGCATACTTGAAACACACTTTTGATGACAACAATTTAATCTACCCTGATTATTAGGGCTCCAAGCACCAACGGTAGATTCCCTTACTGGAGGTGCTAAAGCCGTATTGGTTTTGTCACGTTATTCATTATATTTTAGCGCATTCGCCTGTCGCCTGCATCTTGGAGTTGATACTATGGGAATGAAACATTAGTTTGTCTGTGTGTGTAACAGGGCTCTCCCTCTCCGATTTGTCTCTATTCTCTGTTGCTTTTTGTTTTCCGTTTATAGTGTTTAACAAGTATGCATTTCATCTCTCTACAGTTTGAGTGATTGTGGTGTCACAGATAAAGATTGTGCTGCTCTGACTTCAGTTCTGAGATCAAACCCCTCACGACTGAGACAGCTGAATATGATTAATAAAAAACTGCAAGATTCTGGTGTGAAACTTCTCTCTGTTGTGCTGGAGGATCCTGGCTGTAAACTGGAGAAACTGTGGTAAGATGATCTCTCACATATTATTGTCTTCTGTAAGACTAAGTCAGGGTTTCTCAAGTCTGGCCCTGCAGAGTTTAGCTCAAACCCTGATCAAACTCACCTTTGACAGACCTTGATTGTTCAGGTGTCCTATATTTGGATTTGGAGTAGGGATGGGCAAATGAAGCCTCATGAAGCATTGAGGCTTTCCCCTGATTGTTCTGGGAAAAGATTTGAAGCATCAAGAGTGTCGAAAACAGCGCCATCTTGTGGCAGGTCAAATTTATAGCAGCCATAAACCCAAGTGTGCAGCGCTGTTTTATCTCTTAAGCATCTCAAAAGCTTAGCAACGCTAAATGTTCAGTTTTCTGATAATATAATTCACATATTAAAGTGTGGCAATAAATTAAATGTAACAATTATATTAATTATAAAAATACCAAAAGAGTTGCTTGATGCAAGTAAATTGTGGTCTAATTATTTTATGGTTTCTATGCTGTTTATAATATGACCGAATATATGATCATGTAACATAGGCTATAGGCTTATTTATATTTAAAAAATTAGTAAATGGACTTAAACTTCCAAAAACTGTAGAGTAGTGGTCTGGGTTGAAACATTCCGACACGCAAAGTGAAGCATTCACGTGACTGGAAAGAATGTGTTTCTCTGTGTTTCTCTGAAAACAATACGCGCTCCAACACAGAGCTTCATGAGAAATTTTGCTGCAAACTCTGTTTTATATAAACAGAGTATATAAAACTCGGCAGTTACACAAGTATGAGTCGTAGATCCAAATGCAATTAAGCAGTTTATTCTTGACAGACAGAACAGGAGAGTACTCAAAACACCACGTTTAGCAGACGGGCGACCTGGAAAACAACACTCCGACTAGTCTCTAGTGCGGAGTTTATGTCTTTGTTTCCTCCGCATCCAGCCCTTTGGGAGATCGCTTGAGTCCATTCACCTGCCATCTAGCTAGCCTTCACTGGGGATTCCCCTTCTCACGTCTCTGGAGCCACCTGAACGTCGTCTTGGTGGAGGTCAAGGCAGTCAGAGGTAGTCAGCTAGTTGGCTGAAATTGCGAATAAAACTCCTGTAAAAATTGGCGAACCCCAGAAACCTCTGTAGGGCCTTACGGGAATCTGGAGTTGGCCAATCCACCACAGCCTTAACCTTGTCGGGATCCATGCGCACCCCCTCGGAGGAGACGATATAACCCAGAAACGGGACCGACTGTGCATTAAAACGAACATTTCTCCGCCTTGACAAAAAGCCCATTCTCTAAAAGCCTCTGGAGCACTCGTCTGACGTGCTGAACGTGTTCCTGGAGAGAAGAAAGCACATCATCAAGAAACATGCAAATCAGTGCAATCGTTTTTTCAATAAACCAAATGACCCACAGGCTGACAAAATTTCGGCAGCAGAAGTGACGAGCATTTATCATGCCGTACATCACACACATTCATATCGCTCTACCGACTGCCGTAACAAGTTAGCCCCAGTAATTTTTCCAGATTCTGAAATAGCTAAGAAAATGTTGTGTGGCCGCACCAAAGCAACATCTTTTGTAACAGATGTCCTCGCTCCGGTCTCAGTGGCAAAATGTATTCAAGAACTGACGTCACCTATGCTTGCGGGTGGAACGCACACACCGTTTTTTTCAGTGGCGTCAGATGCTTCTAACCACGGACCCCTAGAGCTTGGGTTAAAGAATAGAGTTGTTGATTTTTACGAGGATAGCGCAGAGTCGTCAGAATCAATTCACCGCCAGATTACTAACAAACTGAAAGAATGGCCGAAGACTAGAGATGATATCTGCTTACACTGCTGATAACGCCAGTGTGAATTATGGAAAGTTCAAATCTGTTTATCAGAAGCTGAAAGCAGATAATGCTGATATTATCAAGGCTAATAGTATGGCTCGTGTCATGCATAATTGTGCAAAATATGCTGGAGACAAACTAGACATAGACATCGAATGTACAACTAACAAGATTTACAGTCACTTCTCATCATCTGCAAAGCGCACTGAAGAACTGAAATCATTGTTTGAATTTGTGGATCAAGACTATCATGCTCTACTGAGGCATGTACCAACAAGATGGCTAAGTATATGGCCTGCTGTCTCAAGGCTTAATGTCAGCTGGCCTGCAGTGAAGGCCTACTATCTGTCATTAGAAGAGGAACAATGTCCAAAGGTGCTATGGAAGCTTTTTAAAAAGGATCAACACGGTGATGGGCTCCCTCTTCAGTTACAGGCCTATCTGTCCTTCCTCCATAATGCACTGAAGATATTCCATGAGTTGTATGACACTCTCTCCACTCTTCAGAGAAAGCTCCAGCAGCGGCAGGCAGACTCCTTTTTGGAGTTGAAACCAGTGCACTTCTCCAAAAGTTTCCAGACTGTGAAGGAACAGCAATCAAGCAGGACTTCTCTAATTTCTACAGTAATGACAAATGGCATGACTTCTCAGACAGCAACTTTCACAAGCATGTGGCATTGTTAGGACTTAAGAGTGAATTCACATTCTCTCATCTCTGTGATGTGGTGGAGATCCTCCAGATGAGAGATAAACTAAACATGGATGAACTCTATGAAGAATACTGTGTGATTTTGCCACGCCAGCAGGAGGTTGTAAAGAGAACAGTTCCTGTTGTGGAGAAGTGGTCAACTTTGCTCCAAGGCACATCAAATTTGACTGTACTTGGATCCTTTTTCTTTAGCATCCCTGTGACAAATGCACATGTGGAAAGAGTGTTTTCACTGATGACTGCAGCATGGACTGACCAACGAAACCGGTGCTCTGTGGATCTTATCAAGAGTGAGATTCAAGTCAAGAGCAACTTTGGATATAGCTGCACAGAGTTTTACAGCTATGCATTGAAAGATAAAACTCTCCTGGATGCAGTACGGACAGACAAAAAGTATAAATTCATGAAGAAGAACAATTACGGTAAAATGAACATTCGTTGTGTAAAATTTAGAATATATATGTGTGGTCCTCTTGCTACACTATGTTGGTTTTTATTTGGTTGGTTTGCTGCTACCCATGTGTTTCAGAAAAGTGCTATCCATGGTGCTGGGGAATGCTGTTGGCCTGCTACCAGCTGGATTGTGTTGACACATAGGCAAAATATGTGTCTGCTTGATGGGAGATTTTTTTCTTTTTTATCCCATATAGCCATTCTTATAAAAAAAAAGAATTTGGTTTACCTTATTTGCACAGAAATAGTTAAACTTTCTATAGGCAAGCCCTAAATATTTTGCACTGTATAGGCTAGGCCTTATATTTTGTTGAACTTAAATAAGCTAGGCCTAATATTTTTTGTGTCTTGTATTTTAAGGTGAATTTGATTCACTGAGAGCATTTTTTTGTTGTTGTTTTTGTTGTTTCGTAATGCCTGGTCCTTTGGACAGTTGACTAATTTGATAGTCCCAATAAAGAGAGATGTTGCAAAATTAGTGTTTTGTCTTTTATAGGCCTAGGCCTATGCCTAAAGCTGTAGAAACTTTGGGTGATATTTTGGGTCAGGTAGTGTCTTAATCTTTTAGTTGGTGGGTTTAAAAAATTTTTCTTGGTAAATTAGTTAGACAATATATCTTAAGTTTAAAGTTATTACGTCTGTCCCACATTGTACCCACATTTTTTCTGACTGGAGGTGGTCACCCTAGTTACCCAAAATAAACTGGATTGGGGACACGCCACTGTTAGAACAAGAAATAGCATCATGGACAACTCTGGGACCAACTTATGCATCTGCTAACCCTCGCTGTCCCAAAAAGGAGTGTGTGGAAACTGACCGTCTGATCTCACAATCATTAAATGCCACTGCACGTGCAGCTCATACAGGCAATGCTTTGCCAATCCTCTTAGCATCCTTAAGGAAAACAGTAAGTGCGGATGACCAGGATTCTAGGAACCTTGTGGATTCTGCTCTGGCAGCCCACTCACAATTGTCACGTGATGTGGGGGACGCTATGTCTTCGGCTATTTTATGTCATAGACAGGTATGGCTGGCACAAACCTCTTTGACAGTGACCATAAGAAGCGAACTAATGAATTTGCCAGTAATTCCCGGTCAAGGCTGAGCGCCCCATTACAACAAGAGAAGTTGTCCAGCGGGCTTGTCATAAACCAGCTCCAGTCTTCAGACCAAGGTCTTGAGAATCACAAATTCCGCAGCAACCTGCTTGTTCTAGACACACGAGTGGCAATCCTGTTAGTGTTCCCCAGAGGAGATTTCAGTCCCGTGGGGGAGCCCAACAGAGAGGTTAACGAAGGGGTGCAGGACGTGATGGTGGACCTGCATAGCAGTCAGGGGCTGGCCGTCGACTGTACCTCTCAACTTTCACAGGCCAGTTGGGAGAGAGTGGTCTCAGACCAGTAGGTTTTATCCACAATAAGCCCCCCAGCAGTCTCCAGCCTCAAAAGCAGGTGAAAAACTCCATAATAATGGAGCCATGTCTCACTTCCAGAGAATAGACAGCCTGGAGAAGGCATTGGGTCACTTCCAGAAGGGGAAGCTTGTGCAGCCCACAGGGTTCAGAAGCTGGTAGGACTGATGGCGGCAGCATCAATGGTAATTCCCTTAGGCTTACTGAGGACACGCCCGATACAGAGATGGTTCAATTCATTTCGTCTTCATCCAAAATAGGACAGAAGAACAAGGCTGTTAGTGAAAAAAGGCCTGCATTGGGGTCTTACTCCATTGGAGGGACAAGGACTTTCTCCGCAGGAGAACCCCACTGGGCAATCTTCCTCACAGAAGATCAGTGATAACAACAGATGCATCACTGACAGGCTGGAGCTGTTTGGGAAGGCAGGTCAGTAAGGGGCAAATGGGATCCCCCTTGGTTGTCAGAACACATAAATGTGCTCGAACTGAGGGCTGTTCATCTCGCTCTCAAGGGTCTGTTACCATTTTTTTTGCCACAAGCATGTGCTAGTGAGAACGGACAGTACCAGTATAGCAGTTTACCACATAAATCACCAAGGAGGGACGAAATCACTATGCTGTCTCCAGGTGGCAACGAACCTGCTGACATGGACCTCACTGAGAGCAATCCACATCCCAGGTGTGACAAACAGAGCAGCCAACATTTTGTCCAGAACAGGGCCTCTCCCAGGAGAGTGGTGGTTGCAATAGCCCAATTTTGGACCCGATACGGGACAGCTCATGTAGATCTCTTTGCCTCCAGGGAGAAGACCCATTGCCTGGGATGGTACTCCCTCAAGGTACAAGAAGGCAGTTTAGGTCTTGTGGAGGCCATAAAGTGGATAATTTTTTCAGAGTGGTGTTTAGGCATGAATGTTGTTCCAATAACCTGCTCTGTCCCACTTGTCCTTAGATTCCTGCAGGCTCAACTGGATCAGGGCAAAGCAGCCAGTACAATCAGGGTTAATGCTTCAACTATTTCTGCATCTCATGAGGGAGTGGATGGCCAGCCATTAGGCCGACATCTCTTGGTAGGTCAGTTCCTGAAGGGAGCTCGTCGCTTATGTCCAAATCGCACTTTCGGGTACCAAATTGGGATTTGGCTTTTGTACTAGACTCTCTCACTAAGCCCCCGTACGAGCCTATGGCGGATACAGATAAAAAAAATTTGTTTGGCTATATGCTCTGCTTAAACGGAAGGAGAATTGTGTGCGCTATCTGTTAGTGAAGATTGTTTACGTTGGAGGCCGGATGGCACAGGGGTGATGCTCTGGCCCAACCCTGCCTTTTTACCAAAAGTACTTAATCCTCAGTTCAGAAATCTGGAGGTAATGGAGGTAGTTCAATTTCAACCCCCTTCTTCACAGGCAGATGAGCAGAATTTGCTCACTCTTTATCCAGTAAGGGCATTACGCACATATGTAAATTTTACTCAGACCTTGAGGAAGTCTCATTCTCAGCTCTTTGTTTGCTATGGAAAGGCTAGACTAGGGTTGTCACTTTCTAAGCAACATTTGTCACATTTGTTGGTTGAGGTTATACGGAAAGAGGGCTACCAGTTCCTATGGGAATACGGGCCCACTCAACCAGAAGTGTATGTGTCATGGTCTACATCATGTACATTTGCAAAATTTGACAGAGTTTATGTAACTGGCACAACGCCTGTCAGCACTGCAGTTTTGATGTCTGTTGCCCAGTGAGGTTTTAATAGTTCGGAGTCTGTAGTTCCTTGTGACCCTGTTGACATGAGTCATCCTATTAGACCGTAGTGACGGTCAGAGTGAGGTCTTACAGATTGTAAGTTATGAATATAACTATGGATCTGTGAGACCGAAGGATGACTTCAAGGTTCAAGGTAAGAAAACGTGCCGGAAGTTTAACTCGCCTTTTATAGCGCATGACTTTTCGCTTCCGGGGTCATGGGCATGACTTTGTTTGCATAAGGTCTCGAGAGAAGGCGGAACGAAGGTTATCATCCTATTAGACCGTAGTGGCGGTCATCCTTCGGTCTCACAGATCCTCAGATATATTCATAACTTACATTCTTCATTTGTTTTAAACAGCAGACCTAATATTGTCCCATATTGTCAAAACTTAAATGTCCTGGCTTTTTTTTTTTTGTGATAACAGTGTCAGGAAGCATACAACGGATCCAGTAGCGAGTCGAAAATAAAGTTTATTGTAAACAGTCAGAAGAACAAACAGAATAGCTGGCAAATAACAGGCACCCAGCAGGTCCTAGGAAACCACGAGAACTGCAGAGTAGAATCCAAGCAGGGTAGAGGAGAAATGACGCGCCGTGAATATCCTCAACACAGGCAGACCACAGCTCAGGCAGAACGACAACAGGAGATCCGTGCAAACCGGGAGCAGGACCGAAACTGCACAGAACAGAGATCAGCACAAGAAGCAGCAACCCAAACGATCTGACACTGAACATGAGTAACATAGCACTACATATAGGACTAATAAACGAGACACACCTGCGACTGATCTGATCGCTCGTCAGCGCAGCTGGCGCTGATAGGCAATCAGACCAGTGCAGTACACACAGAATGAGCAAGCAAACCCGCAAACTGTGACAAACAGAGGTCTAGGGGCTATGTAACTACCATATAAGTTTCAAAACAGTCAATCCACAAACAAAAGCACACAGCCTGCATAAAGTAGCTGTTCCTTTTCAAAAGCCGTTGTAACTTCCGTAAAAATGCAACGCAACCCGTATGTAAACTTCTAACACATTTAATGTTACATTATGGAGCCAGCATAATCTGAAATGTGTGTTATTTACCTTACTTGTTAGCATCACAAAGCCACAGCAGGCTACAACATTCTGTCACGGTGCGTGTGGGAATAATTCCGTGGATTCCAGTGCAGAGCGAAAGAAGTGTTTAATGAAGATAAAACATAAAATAAACAAACCAAAACTACATAGAACAAGGCAGGCAAGGCAAGGGAAGGCAAGGCGCAAACACAAACACTACGTAACAAATACAACGAACGAGCACAAGACAGCAAACACGGGAAGACTAAATAGGGAGGCAAACAAAGGAGGGTAACGAGACAGACAGGTGGAGCAATTAAACCAATAATCAGATAACAAGGGGGAGGGATCAAACAATGACAAGAGCACATGGCTCAAAATAACAAAATACCCACAAGACAGGACAGACATGTGACATAACCCCCTCCCTACGGAGCGGCTACCAGACGCTCCATCAGACCAGGGCGGGGCGGGACAGGCCAGGGGGGGGACAGGAGACACAAACCAGGGCGGGACGGGAGGGACAGACCAGGATGGGACGGGAGGAACAGACCAGGGCAAAACACAGTCCATCGGGCGGCCAGGGCGAAACACAGAGTCCATCGGGCGGCCAGGGCGAAACACAGAGTCCATCGGGCGGCCAGGGCGAAACACAGAGTCCATTGGGCGGCCAGGGCGAAACACAGAGTCCATCGGGCGGCCAGGGCGAAACACAGAGTCCATCGGGCGGCCAGGGCGAAACACAGAGTCTATCGGGCGGCCAGGGCGGTGAAGACCCCTCGGGCGGCCAGGGCGGTGAAGACCCCTCGGGCGGCCAAGGCGGTGATGCCCTCTCAGGACCAGACACCGGCTCAGGAACAGACACCGGCTCAGGAACAGACACCGGCTCAGGAACAGACACCGGCTCAGGAACAGACACCGGCTCAGGAACAGACACCGGCTCAGCAACAGCCATAAGAACTGTAACATCCACAAGAACAGACACAAACACAGGAACAAACACTGGCTCTGGCACTGGAACAGGCACTGGCTTTGGAACAGACATTGGCTCTGGCACTGGAACAGGCACTGGCTTTGGAACAGGCACTGGGTCTGCCTCCGGCTCTGGAACAGGCACGGGCTCTGCCTCCGGCTCTGGAACAGGCACGGGCTCTGCCTCCGGCTCTGGAACAGGCACGGGCTCTGCCTCCGGCTCTGGAACAGGCACGGGCTCTGCCTCCGGCTCTGGAACAGGCACGGGCTCTGCCTCCGGCTCTGGAACAGGCACGGGCTCTGCCTCCGGCTCTGGAACAGGCACGGGCTCTGCCTCCGGCTCTGGAACAGGCACGGGCTCTGCCTCCGGCTCTGGAACAGGCACGGGCTCTGCCTCCGGCTCTGGAACAGGCACGGGCTCTGCCTCCGGCTCTGGAACAGGCACGGGCTCTGCCTCCGGCTCTGGAACAGGCACGGGCTCTGCCTCCGGCTCTGGAACAGGCACGGGCTCTGCCTACGGCTCTGGAACAGGCACGGGCTCTGCCTCTGGAGCAGCAGCCACCGGTTCAGGAACTGCAGCCACCGGCTCAGGAACTGCAGCCACCGGCTCAGGAACTGCAAACACCGGCTCAGGAACAGTCACTAGAACAGAAATGGTCACAAGGACAGACACAAACACAGAAACAAACACTAGGTCTGGCGCTGGAACAGGCGCTGGCTCTGGAACAGACATTGGCTCCAGCTCTGGAACAGGCCTTGGCTCTGCCTCCGGCTCTGGAACAGGCACTGGCTCTGCCTCCGGCTCTGGAACAGCAGACACTGGCTCCGGCTCTGGAACAGACACTGGCTCCGGCCCTGGAACAGACACTGGCTCCGGCCCTGGAACAGACACTGGCTCCGGCCCTGGAACAGCAGACACGGACATGTCCAGGATCCGAGCCAGACGCTCCAGATAGTCCAGGTCCATGAAGGCAGACGGCACTGGCTCTGCCTCCGGCTCTGGAACGGGCACTGGCTCTGCCTCCGGCTCTGGAACAGACATTGGCTCTGCCTCCGGCTCTGGAACAGCCAATGGCTCTACCTGGGGCTCTGGAGCAGCAGACACTGGCTCCGGCTCTGGAACAGCAGACACTGACTCTGGCTCTGGAACAGCAGACACTGGCTCCGGCTCTGGAACAGCAGACAGTGGCTCTGGAACAGCAGACACTAGCTCCGGCTCTGGAACAGCCGACACTAGCCCCGGCTTTGGAACCGACTCTGGCTCTGACTCGGAAATAGCAGATACAGACATATCCAGGATCCGTGCCAGACGTTCCAAATAGTCCGTAAGTGCCTTGGCGGCCACACAAATGAGCATTTCCGGATCTGTCTCAGACTGGGCAGACTGGACGTGCTCAGTCTCTGACTGGGCAGACAGAGCGTGTACTGTCTCTCGCTGGGCAGACTGGACGTGCTCAGTCTCTGACTGGGCAGACAGAGCGTGTACTGTCTCTCGCTGGGCAGACGTGACGTGAACAGTCTCTCGCTGGGCAGACGTGACGTGAACAGTCTCTCGCTGGGCAGACGTGACGTGAACAGTCTCTCGCTGGGCAGACGTGACGTGAACAGTCTCTGACTGGGCAGACGTGACGTGAACAGTCTCTGACTGGGCAGACGGATTATGTCTCCTTCTCCGTCCCTTTTGACGGATCTGTGCATACTCGAAGTTGGTTAAAACCATAGACGGATTCCCAACGCTGGACGGATCCGATGACGATGATCCCATTCCAGGAGAGACCAGTGAGGAAGACTCAGCTGTCCTCCTCTCCTCATTCCTCTGGGCACACAGGGAGAAATATTTAAAGAGAGAAATTCCATTCTCCCTCTCAGCCGGACAAAGTTCGCTCCGCGGAATCCACATGTGGCTCGTTCGTTCTGTCACGGTGCGTGTGGAAATAATTCAGTGGATTCCAGTGCAGTGCAGAGCGAAAGAAGTGTTTAATGAAGATAAAACATAAAATAAACAAACCAAAACTACATAGGGCAGGGCAAGGCAAGGCAAGGCAAGGCGCAAACACAAACACAACGTAACAAATACAACGAACGAGCACAAGACAGCAAACACAGGAAGACTAAATAGGGAGGCAAACAAAGGAGGGCAACGAGACAGACAGGAGGAGCAATTAAACCAATAATCTGATAACAAGGGGGAGGGATCAAACAATGACAAGAGCACATGGCTCAAAATAACAAAACACCCATGTGCATCACAAGACAGGACAGACATGTGACACATACATGACCCTAGTTACCTGTGGTTGGCCTAGTCGTGCATCGCTCAGAAAACAACAGGCCAATCAGAAGGCTCATGAATATTAATTAGGCAGGCCAAAACAGACCTGTTCTTAGCAGAGCTCCTATGAAAGCTCCTATGGTTTTTGGTACTTATACTGCAAATATTCTTGAGGACATCAACACCTAAAATAAAACTCCAGAAAGGTGTACAATATGGGACCTTTAATATTTATCCATTTATTCTGGTCATAATTTGGAGACAAGGAGCATATGAAATGTTGTGCGGTGCTGCTTATATTTATCATGCAGTAAAAATGTCGTCTGTGGATGAAAATCCAAAACAAGCACTGGTGGGACGTTGTCCTGCTCCACTTCACAGACGCTGAATGAAAGGAGAGTTTTAGAATGACAGGACACTCATTTATATGAAACTTTATTCAACAGGAAAAACTGCTCATTCTGCTTTCTTACTATTGGGGAGTATTAGCTTAGGGAGTAGCACCACGATATGAATCACATGGGATGCACCAATGGGGTTAAAGAGGTTCTGACTCTGGCTGAGTAATCCGTAGAGTCAATTTATGCTATGCCCACTATGATTGCGCATATTCATTATGTAGTGGTTCTCCATATTGTAAACTTCATGATGCAGTGTAGAAGTTCCAGGTTCCAGGAACATCTCAGGTTTCAGGTTGAGTATGCAACCCGGTTCCCAGAGAATGGGAACGAGAATCTGCATCTCATTGCCATTCCTTGGGCTTACCTGCGCAAAAGAGTTGCTGACGTGTAACTCGCGGGCACTCTGGGTTTGTGACACGGACTGCCATCTGCCAATGATTATTGCCATTTTTGTACACATGCTTCAGACATGCTGATGGTGTTCCCCATATCTTCAAACTCCTTGATGCAACGTCTTGTTCCCCTTCTCAAGGAACCGGTTTGCATACTCAGTCTGAAACATTCTATTCTATTATGAGAATTATCTGCAATAATTTCAACTGCTGATTTTATTTTTTAAAGAATTTAAAGAGTATTAATGAGTTGATCTCCCCCTCCTTCTTACAACCTGCTTCATCACACAAGGTTATGATGCTGTTTTTACTCAATGAGCTGCACAATTCTGGATAAATTGAGAATCAAGTTTTTTTTGTTTAAAGTAGAGATCATGATTCTGAATAGATATCTAAACAAAATAACATGTAACTTACTAGGTCTTGAAAAAATGTTAATTGTTGGCAATTTCATTAATTGGTTAATTCATTTTAAAAATCAGTTTGAATGAATGATTCAGTGACTCACTAATAAAGACTTCACTTGTTTCATTACTGGATGAATCGTTTTTCAACTAATATCTTGAACAAATGGTTCAATGACAAATACATTTTTTCACTTGTCACTAACTACGGGTGTAACAATTTAATTGAGACAATCTTCATTTGGAGCATCAAGTTACTTTCAAAATATGATTTACTCTATCTGAACTATATCTGAACTATAAACGTATCCCAGTACTTTCTTTGATCATTTGAATTATTGTAACAAATAAATAATGAGACTGTGTGTGTGATTGAAAAGACTGTTTGTGTAGCTGTTTCATAACTATTCTCTTATTAAAACTTAACTTATAACAAACAAAATGTAGATTTTATGTAGGCTAAATACTGTAAGAGATTAATTGTGCAGACAGAACTTTGAAATTGCGATAAATTGAGATGTTAATGGCTTTTTAATTAATATAAACGGAGCACACATTGCATGCTTTCTAGGCGATATATAAATCCATTCAGAATTTGAATAAAATATTTTGTTTTTCTGCATTAGGTGAGGCAATGGTTATTTATTATTCGAATTGTCTGCCATGCTTTTCTGTTCTAATTATAGGATAGTGGTGTTGACTGTAGTAGCATGGTCATTTTGACTGCATGTAAATGCATAATTGCAAAATCTGACACTTCTACACAATTTAAAATAATTGTCTCTTAGCAGTAGATATTTTTGAAATACATTGATATTTATACAGTTTAAAATTTTTCTGAGGTGAATATATTTTTATTGAAAGCGTGATAATATAAAATGTGACCTGGTGCTCTTCTGGTACTTTGATTACTTGTTTACTTCTTTACCTGTGTCTTTACCTTTGATTACTTTTTCCAACTAAGTTGGTTCAGTTACCGAGATTTTACAGAGATTTAACTCTGCTTGTAAGCCTAAACTTGACATAAACTGTAAACGTTTGGAATGTTGTTCCAGGATCAACAAAAATGTTGATCCAGGAACATGTTGTACTTGATAAAATCACGTTCACCATGTTGGTTCAGTGAAGGAGAAGGCAAGATAAGGATTTTTTATTGAAAAATATGTATGTATATATTTATACAAAAACAAAATAAACTTGAAATAACAATGCTGCAGAACAGAAACTCAGGATAACCAAACCATCAAAACAACAAGAATGGACTGAAATCAAAATCAATAATTTTTATCAAATAATCTTGTAAAGTTTGAAGCACAGTTGTTGAAAACTTTTCGAATTTCTTTATTATTCTCATGACTGTGATACAGTAAGTCTCCAATAGAAATGTAAACATATTTAAAAGTTTTGATTTTGAATTTGAATTTGTCTGATCTGAACAGAGAGAGTGAAGAGTGTGTTGTTCTCTACAGGTTGAGGGATTGTGGAGTCACAGATGAAGGTTGTGCTGCTCTGACTTCAGCTCTGAGATCAAACCCCTCACACCTGAGACAACTGGATCTCACTAGGAATAAACTAGGAGATTCTGTGAATCTGCTCTCTGCTCTACTAGAGGATCCTCACTGTAAACTGGAGATACTGAAGTAAGACTGAAGTCTTTATCCTCAATAAAATTAATTCTTTGATCCATATACTTTTTTTATTTTAGGACTAAAATTAGCTTGTTAAATGTTCTATAAACACAAAATATCACAAATATAGTTTTTTCATCCCATGACAGCCCCATAGAGACTATACTGTCTGTACCGGAAAGAGAAATTATTAGTTGGTTATGGTATAGAGTGCCAAAGTTATGACGTCACTTTGTAGGACAACTCGGAAGTTAGCGGCGCATGGGTTCCCTCGATCAAAAAGTTACGGATTTTCCCCATAGACTTTTGGAAAAATCGCAAAAAATAAGATCTGTGTTCAACAAAGAGTTGTGACCCTTACACGTTTTGTCTATCAAGATAATCTTTACAAGTTAATCCAAAATTTATACATGTTGAAGCCTAAATAAAACCGTCAGATATAAAATGCTAATGGTAGGCTATAAACGGACTACAGCACACAATGGTCGCGGATCAACTTCATCATCAAGCTTCCTCAAATTTTATTTAAAAAACATGCTCGCTCATTATGATCTGCGCTGTGTATGAACACTTATCCACTTTTTCATGAGAAATATTGCCCATTCGTTTTTTCCAAAAATGTTAGAAACTATTTTTTTTTTATGCGTGCCTCACTGAGATTTTTTTACCTTATGTTAATGTTTTATTTATTCGTTTATTATTTTGTTAGTTTATATAAACCTTAATATTATTTTCTTTGTGATTAAGATTATTATGCCTGATCATTGTGCCCCAAATAAACTTTAAATATTATCTTTCACTGTATTATGTTTGATTGTATGTTTGCATACCATTTGCTAATTCGCCAGAAAAAAAACGCGATTTTACCATCTCAGAAGCACTAACGTTAGCTATGGCCGTATCAATTTCCAATCTTATGTCCTTTTTCTTAGACGATAGAAAAACCATAGATCGAGGAGAGAACCACTATAAAGCTGGACATGTAGAACAGTGCAGCTTAGATGCTGGTTTACTTGCCGGTATTGTAAGGGCCAGCATGAGGGACAAGGTTTATCGAGTCTCTGTAAGCTAAACTAGGGAGAGATTGTGGAGTTATAATATTGTTCTATGTATTTAAGATAACTATACAAATAATCTCTGAACAAGCATAACACAGTTAAATTCCAAACATTTAATATAATAGTTGTGTATAATTATATATGTTGAATTTAAAGAGAATTGTCCAATAGCATCAACAAAAGCTTATTATAATATATTATAATTAAACCATATATGTTCCCTAATTAAACCATACATACTCATTTTGTTAACCTTTTCTATATGTTTTTACCTGGTAATCCACAAGCCCCAATGTGAGAGCTAATGTGTGTAGTAAATTTTATCTCACATTCACATTACTGTGAGCTGACTGGAGTGTAGTTACAATAGTATACAAGTAGTATACAATAGTTTAACATTTAATTTTTGGTTTTTGTCAGACAGGCGACTTACAGTGCATTAAGGCTATACATATCAGCGTGTTCTCTGGGAATTGAACTCGCAACCTTTTGCACAGTTAACAAAATGCTCTAATCACTGAGCCACAGAAACCTTACAGCAAGAGTTGTAGTAAACATCTTTATTTTCATAAAATAAGTAAACTGAAAACAAACTATATACTAATTGAAAAAACTGATAATTCACATGACTGGTCTCTACAGGGAAAGTTGGCATTGTTGCCACACAATGTGAATGCCCACATGGACAATACAAATGCAGCCATGCAGCTGCTTTGGCCATCTTTGCCATCCACAATTTCTGCTGCACAGACACCACATGTCAGTGGAAGAAGCCCAAAGCAGCTAAGAGCACACACTCTGTAGAGGAGCTGTTCCGACCACCGAATGAGCCTTATAACCCACTGACATGAGAGCCAACAGCAGAGTATCGTGATTGGCTGAGGAACAGGCTCAGGGGCAGGTTCTCAGGAATGTCCTGGCTTCTCTCACCTGAGCCTGAAGAGAATCCTCACACCTTGGAAGCACATTCTGTCCCTAGAATTGTAAAGTCTGTAGGTCATCAGGGGTCTGAAGCTATCCCGGCCAGTATTAAATTTCTCAACGGGCCTGAAAATTACAACCCGACCCGACCCGGCCGTTGGCTTTTAAAGCCCGACCCGATGTAACCCGACACATCAACATGAATTATCTGTCCGAACCCGGCCCGCGGCCCGACGACGCCGCCGTCTTTTTTTCTTTTTTTCTCATACACGTATTATCATGACCAGCAGACGGAAATCCAAATCAACCTTTATTGTTCACGCCTTTTAACAATACAAACAACTGAAACAATAAACTTTAAATATATATATAGGCTATATAAACATGCCTTAAATAAAAATCTTCACACAATAATAAATAAAAAGAACTCAAACATGTACCCAGCCAGTGGGCGGGCTACTTTTCTCACCACACTATTTTTTAAGAGTTTTTAAACAAAATAGGCCAAGCTAGCCTATTAACATAGTCATATGATTATAAGGCATCGTGGAGGAACAGTAGTGCGTCCACAGTGGATGGACTGAGGCGTGTTCTCCTCTCTTCAATGGTACCGCCAGCCACACTGAATACCCTCTCGCTGCTGCTGCTGCTGGCCGGCACACAGAGCACCTGCCGTGCCAACTGAGCCAGTTTGGGATACACGCTGCTGTTGGTCTTCCACCAGCCCAGCAGGTCCTGATCGTCGGTCATTGTTGGCCTTTGGCGGACGTAACTGTCAACCTCATCCTCTTCTGATTCGGTCTCCCCCCCGACCCCAAATACATTTTCCCATTCATCAAAGCGCTGTGTTTTCTTTGCGGCGGGTGCCGGTGCTGCTGCCGATGACGAAGCACTCGTCTCCTGGCTCGCTTCACCTGGGCCCTCGGGTACCGGTTGCTGCGCACCTGACAGGCGGGACTTAACATATTGTTGCACATTTACACTTTGGTCAGCGGGCAGCATCCGCAACTGGTTAAATTTTGGCCACAGGAATGTTGCAGCTTTGTGGAGATCAGTGACAGACTTGGCCATTTTTTCCTGCAACCAGTGCGCATGGCGTTGACGCACAGCCGCCAGCTGGGCAGTATCATTGGCATTTTGTTGGCAGTGGTGTCGGAGTCGCTCTACCCATAGCAGCGCAAGATGTAATGTGGGATATTTGTCCCCCTCCAGTTCACGCTGAGCATCATAAAAGGGCTTCAAAAATGACACCAGCATGCCCAAAGTGTCGGGGGTTATTTTTTCAATCCTGTCACTCTCTCCACGCGCTTCCAGTTTGTCCTGCAGCTCCGCGTAAATGTCACTGATGGATTTAAGGGTCAAATACACAGTGCTGAAGCGTGTATCTACCATCTGCAGGATGGTCTTTGAGAGCTGCGCTGTCATTCCCGCCTGCTTTACATATCTGTAGAGACAATAAGAGAGCTTGCTGCTGTTACACAAATGAGTAGCCTTGTAGTGATAATCAGACACAAACTAAAGACTCCATATTTTCCGGACTATAAATCACACTTTTTTTAGTCCTGTGTGACTTTATATATATTTTTTTTCATGACGCATTTTTTGACTGATGCAACTTATAGATTACCTGACAAGCGCCTTTGATGCTGTCACTGTTTCAGCGAAGTCAAGGGCCACCTGCATCAGTGTGTCATTATCAAGTCCATGGTGAAGGACAGTGTTGAGGACGTGGTCCATGCAGTCATATCTCATGTATGACCTGAGAGCATTAACTACATTTGCTCAACGGTCTGTAACCCAAACAATGTCTTTTAAAGACAGTGGGTCGAACCCAAACTTGGTGACCAAGAGCTTGACCAGCTCCCTCTTGATGTTATCGCCCGTTTTTTTCTCATCCACGGGAAACATTGCTGTGGTCAGATTCTTTCCGATTAATTCAAAATCTTCTGTAACAAAGTGGCACGTTATTGACAGATAGTGAGTCTTTCTGAAGTCGTCTGTCCACATATCTGTAGACATTCCCACTTTTCCTCCTTTGTTCAGGATCTCTTTCACCTGCCTCTTCTCTTTTTTCCTCTGCCAAATTCCGACAGTATGTAGCTACTGTGTTGGGAGATGGGAGGACAGAGCTTGCAGCAACTCTGCCATGTGTTGCAACAACATTTATGAGTTCCTGTGCAAGTTCTAAGAAGCCGTCTCCTGGAACAAAATAAAACGTCCTAATGTCCTTGGCGCACATGTAAACACATTTTTCTGTTACTGCCTGTTTTGTTTTAATGGGGACATTTTTGGCAAGGAACTTCGTCATTGATTGCTGCTGCTGCGTCATGGTGGTGGTCGAATCATGCCCACAGGCGGCTCAGGCTGGACGACCCTGTTTTTTTGCTGTCAGACTTCATCAGCACCTTGCATTTTGAGCATTGCACATAACCTGTCGAATTTCCACCAGAATCCAGCACCACTCCAAACACTTTCCAGACCTCTGATTTTCCCACTCCTTTAGTAGAGATGGTGAATTCACCTGCGGCAAGTTTACTTTTTACAAACTCCATCTTCTTCTCCAGGCTAAAAGGCGTGCACGCAGCGGCGTCAGGTCTGCCCCCGCGATGCATGTTGCACGCAGGCGCAGCAGCTAGACTTTGTTTACGGTGAACAGCAGAAATGATTAATAAATGTTTTTTGTTTTTTTCACTGAGTGGAAAAAATTTAGCCCGAGGTCCGACCCGACCCGAGTCATTTGCTTATATACCCGCGGGTCCCGTGGAAGGGGGTGTTTACAGCCTGCGCAGAGACCACCCCTACTGGCATCAAGTACAGGGGCAGCTTCACCTCACTGCAAGAGAAACCTGCTACTTCACTGTGTGGACCACAAAACAAAGTGTCATCATCCCCATATCCAGAGATGACACTTGGCAATCAAATCTGCAAGTCCTGGAAGACTTTTTTACGTCCCACATGCTTCCACAGCTGGCACAAAAGTAAACTGTAAATATTGTTCAATATATACATAGTTTATAAATAGAACTGTTTATTAGAAGGTTGGCTAAAATGTACATAGTTATTATTAAAATGAATGTTAGTTATTGTTAAGTTATTTGGAATGATATGACAGAATCTTAATTTTTGGGATAAACTTTCAATTTCTTATTTGGCGGGTAAAGTGTCCTGAATGTGGTGTTATGCTTCATTTTGTTAAGAATTAAAAAATAGTTGTAAAAAATCTGAACAATCAAAATTTTGTAGACATATTTCTTACTGTATGAGGTCGCAATGCAATGCGAAAATCCCATTAGAACAAGCTGTGTGTCACATCGCACCTGGTGTACACACAGTGTAATAGAAGCTGGGCTGAGCTTAACTGAACGATGAGAGAATAGAGGTATCTAATAAACTTACTAACCTTTACATTGAGGTAATATTAGAAACATCAGGAAATCCATTGTTTCTGGCTGGATGGAGAGTAGGAGCCTGATGTTAATGGCTGGATGGAGAGTTGGAGCCTGATGTTAATGGCTGGATGGAGAGAAGGAGCCTGATGTTAATGGCTGGATGGAGAGCAGGAGCCTGATGTTAATGGCTGGATGGAGAGCAGGAGCCTGATGTTAATGGCTGGATGGAGAGCAGGAGCCTGATGTTAATGGCTGGATGGAGAGCCGGAGCCTGAGGTTAATGGCTGGATGGAGAGCAGGAGCCTGATGTTAATGGCTGGATGGAGAGAAGGAGCCTGATGTTAATGGCTGGATGGAGAGAAGGAGCCTGATGTTAATGGCTGGATGGAGAGAAGGAGCCTGATGTTAATGGCTGGATGGAGAGCAGCTGTTTCTGGCTGGATGGAGAGCAGGAGCGTTTTTGCACTATTCTGTTGCCACTTCTTTTATGAGAGGACTTTGGAGGTTCACTAGTGCACAGCATACCTGAACCAGTTTATCTGCAAAGTGCCGCAAGTGAGATGGAATAAATCTCAGAATTTTAAAATCTTTTAAACGGCCATTTGCCCTCTCTAAATGAATTCTGTTCTGTGCAATCAGCTTTGTAGCATGTGCTTCACTGTGTGTCAGTTGGCCGTGACTGAGGAATGGGGGAATGTTTACTGTGACTCCTTCTGGGAGAATGTTGTGGATTAGGAATCCCTTGTCAGCCAAAATCAGGTCTCCAGGCTTAAAATGGTTCAAAACACCAGAATCAAGTACTATCTCCTTATCACTTACAGATCCTGGGTAAAGTTTGCTGCAGTATGTAATCACAGCATTTGGTGTCACCCCAATGAGTACTTTGAAGGAGTGCATGCCACGGTATGCAGAATAGGTCTCATTCTGTGTATCCATTTGTTTGGGAATAGCAATTTTGATGTCAGTGCAATCCAATATCATTCTGCAATTTTGGAAAGGTAGAAATGAAGACGGCATGTAGGTCTGGTTTTTCTCCCGGCTGGGAACAGTACTCATTATATCCTTAAAAAGGACCTTGTGAAAAACCTCTATGAATGTTATTAATACATTACTTACAGTCCTTGTACTACAATGAAAGAGTGCAGCCAAGTGTAAGTGTTTATAGTTGTGGTCATGAAGGTCATGAAAATCTGGTCCTCAAGGATGATTTCTTTGGGTCTCCATCCAGCAAAGTACGTAATGGAATCCTCAAAACGAGCAACATATTCACACACAGCACTGAAAGTATCTCTATCTGGCAATCCTGTCTCCATCCGAATCACACTTTCACTCATTTGAGGGGCTGAATACCTGTCATGACAGTTACTCGTTTGTCCTTGGAGTTTGTCTTTGAGAAACTGAATCTCTGCTATGGAATGCTCTAACTCAATCTCAAGCTGGATTCTTTTTCTTCGTTCAGACTGCAACTCTTCTTTAGTTGTGCTACTATTTGGTTGTTCCTCAGAATTGATAGTGAGGGTTTGATTAGCCGGAGATTGTTCATCATCTTTGTCAGCCATAAATTGTGTAGCCATTTCCTCCTCTTCATCCATGGGTGGTGGAACATTTTTAGGCACATCAGCCCAACCTGTCTCAGGGAGTATGAATGATCTTCCAAAATTTGAAATTTGGATAAAAACAAAACAGGGAAATTTTTCCCCCTGCAGGAAAATGAAAGCTGCAGATGTGAGAATGGACACTGGGCTTCCAGTCAGCTCGTCTAAGGATAAATTCAAAATAAGCAATGTTCGTTTTATGGAAGTTACACCTTTACAGATTAAAATTACGAAGGGGGTGGGGGGTGGGGGGAGATCACACAATAAAATATTTGTATTAAATTAGAATGGAGTTTTTCAGCATTTACATTAATCTTCTTCATTGATCTGACCATGTTTATATAGCACATCAAATATAGTTAACATTTACTACTAAAATAACAAAGATTAATATCAATGTTATCTAATGCCTTAACTAATGCTGTTTACAAATACAATCATATTATTATAAGTGGTTAAAAGCCAAGTTCACAAATATCAGGGTGCAGGACCCACCCTTTCTATAATTATATCCAAACAAGTTACAATAAAAGTAAATAAACCAGGTATTATTTTGAATATTTTAATTAAACACATTTCTCGACGTAACGGGAGCCTTAAATAAAACTGCTGCGGATCTAATCTATTAAACAGTGGCAAAGTAAACAAGCTTTTAGATATTTTAAGAGAAAGACAAAAGGTATTTTAGCTGTTGATTTGGTTATGAAAAACGTTTATTCTTACTAGCCTTTTTAACTCCATCTTACCGTCAAAGTAACATTGGCATGTTGCACCAATAAAGTTTCGTCGTGGCCACATTAACCCTCTGGGGTCCTATGTGTTTTGGGGTCCTGGAGGTGTTCTGACATGCTCTAACATTTGTGCTTTTTTCAGTTATTTATAAACATGTTAATGGCAAAGGTGTAAATTCACTCTATATAGCACAAACAGGGCTACCATAATATGTTAGCAAGATGTATGTACATGTTTGTATTTTTGAGAGAATATTGTTTATGCATGGTTATTGAAAAAACTAAAACTTAAAGTCTCTGAAATAAGGCCACAAAACACATACTAAATATGTGTCCACAAGACTTTTGACTAATGGATGTTCTCGCCTAGGATTTTTGCTTCAAAATGATCTGAAAATCATCCTTCCAAATCATTCACATAAAACAATATATTGATTTAAATTTAGTAAAACACTTTTTGTTTGGAAAGGCAATATGCGAAATGGGCGTGACTCATGTATAATGGTCTGATTCACACCTGTGAAGACAAAAGACCTGCTTAATGAGCCTGCATAATGAGCTTTTCACAGGTGTGTCACTGAGCCACAAGAAAGAATACAAGGACACAAGAAAAGAAATGTGTATATATACTACAAAATTGGTTCACAGTTGGAAACATCTATAAAAAAATAGTATTTTTCCACTTGTATTTTTGCTTGCAAATTGTATAATATCCAAGGTGAACATTTCTAGTAATTGTGTAGTTAATTCTCATACTGTATTTTCAGAAAGTTTTGGATATGTATCCTCTCCCCAAATTTGTCACTAATAAAACACAATACAAATAATTTGAAGAGAAGGCTTATATTGACCTTTTAAGATTTTGTTTAAATCTACCTTGTAAATATATTATTTGCTATTTTATTAAAAAGGTTACAATTACAGCAACAATTAAAATAACAATATTTCAAGTGTAATATTTCTTTGTAAAAACTAAAGTATACATTTTATCATACATATTTCAAAGTTAAGGATTCATTAGTTTGAATAAAGCCTACATTGGAACAAACACCATAATAGCATCCTAGTTGATGACTTTATTTTTGACAAAACAAACATAGCCTAATATATTTAAGATTTGAGCAGAAATTGGTGAACAAAAGCTTATTCAATGTGGCAGTAGTCTATAGTTTAGGCTACAGTAAACAGTTAATAATCTATCCAAAAACTAGTCAACGAAATGTTGTCTTTCATATTTCTTCTGTAACATAGGCATATCGTTTGTTGTTTTTATGATAGCCTATATTAGGGCATATAAATATTAATTTGCAGTTTAATACGTTGCTAATACAAAGACATTTTAACGTTATTTCAACATATTTCAGTCGATTTTCACTCATCTCAGTATAGCAATAGGGTTTGGTAAAAACTGTTCAGTTCATTCATTCACACACAGACGCGATTCATATTTAAACAGTCTTTTTGCGGTTTACATACACTATGATATCGCAATTAGAACACTAATAAAAAAACTTACTTCTCAGATGGATATTTCATATTTCTTTGTAAAAACTAAAGTATACATTTTATCATACATATTTCAAAGTTAAGGATTCATTAGTTTGAATAAAGCCTACATTGGAACAAAGACTATAATAGCATCCTAGTTGATGACTTTATTTTTGACAAAACAAACATAGCCTAATATATAACATTTGAGCAGAAATTGGTGAACAAAAGCTTATTCAATGTGGCAGTAGTCTAGTTTACAGTAAACAGTTAATAATCTATCCAAAACTAGTCGACGAAATGTTGTCTTTCATATTTCGTCTGTAACATAGGCATGTCGTTTTTTTATGAGCCTATATTAGGGCATACATATTAATTTGCAGTTTAATACGTTGCTAATACAAAGACATTTTAACGTTATTTCAACATATTTCAGTAGATTTTCACTCATCTCAGTATAGCAATAGGGTTTGGTAAAAACTGTTCAGTTCATTCATTCACACACAGACGCGATTCATATTTAAACAGTCTTTTTGCGGTTTACATACACTATGATATCGCGATTAGAACAATAATAAAAAAAAACTTACTTATCAGATGGATCCCTCCTCGAAATGAAAAAAAACAGTACATGTTCTGAGGTAAATGTCCCAGGATTATTCCTCACACAGCCTCGCAAGAAGAAATAGTAGGCTACATTAATCTGATGATTACATTTGTTGTGTTATCGTGTTTATGAGGGGCGTTGACACTTTGCATGTGTTGCTTCAGATCATTTGCGTTTGAATACCGCACGCTCTCCGTGGGCGTGTCAGATTAGCAGAATAATGAGCTGAGAGAACGATAATGAGATCGGCTGACACCTCTCTGTTTTTTAATAGATTACAAAAACAGAGAATATTTATTTTAGTTTTGAATTAGATATTTTAAAAGTACAAATTTAAATGATTATAAAGATATATTGCTCGTGCTTGTGTGAATAGTATTCGCTGAGCTTAGAGCTTAGAGACGTGCACCAGAAAATTTTTTAACGGAGACAGAGAGTTAGAAAGCACACCCTGTTTATTTTCTTCATTTTACAAAAGCACACGGTTTTGATGTTAATGTCAGTGTACACAAAAAAAGAAGACCCTCTATAGTTTATAATCATGTGTTGATTTTATTTATATGACCAAAAATGACGGAGTATTTTAAGTCTATGTTGCTGCTATGTGGAAAAAAAACAGCAAAACGCGCCGGCGCGTTTCTCGACCCCAGAGAGTTAAGGCAGTAAATACGGTGTTCACATGGAAATCATCGTTGTGTGAGCTTACCTTACGGCACAAACCCAGAGTCTCCGCTGGGTAACATCGGACGGAAAACGGTAAAACGAGCATCTTTCATTCGACGACTTGTGGTTGCATCTCGGGACAAAACAAAACACCATTGTCGAACTACAGTCTCTCCACAGAAATAAAGAACTGGTAATCGGTTACCTTAATATCACAGAATTCTGTGTACAACAATATTTGGAAAAACTACAATTTGAAAAGACTAAATATATAATGTTATGTATATTAACTGAAAGGTAAACTTCTAAGAACGTGAGGCTGAAACGCGGGCTAGTGAGAGATTTCCTGTTTGTCATGATGACGTCTAAAATCCCAGCCAAAGGATGTAGTCCCTTTTAGCAACTTGTTAGCAACCACCGTTTTTAAGACACAATAAAGTTTAAAAAAATCACAAGCAGGTTATAACTGGTGTGTTTTATGTCATAGATCAAAACGTTAAAATATTTAGAGGCTTTGTTAACCACAGACCTTATTTCAGGTGATTAAGCAAAAACCCATTCAAAAAATCCATAGACTTTAGGGCGATGGAACCGGAAGTGCTGAAATGCTAACTCACTTCCGCGTTTTGGCCTACAAAGTGACGTCATAACTTCGGCACTCTATCAGAGATGGTGGTAGGGTCCCTCTCCCGGGGTGTCGAGAGGCGAATGAAATGGTAAATGGGCTGCATTTATATAGCGCTTTCACAGAAAGTGTGAAAAAATCACTTTACATATTGCCTCACATTCACCCATTCACTCACTCATTCATACACCATCGGCGGTGTCAGCCATGCAAGGCGCCATCCAGCTCGTCAGCTGGGGTTAGGTGTCTTGCTCATGGACACCTCAACACTTGGTCAGGTGGAACCAGGAATTGAACCACCAACCTTCCGGTTTGAAGACAACCTACATGAACCACTGAGCCACTGCCGCCCCATTGACGCCATACGAAAGAGAGAAGTGCCAAGGAGGTGTCCGAAGGGTAGGGTTTTTGTGCCGGCTGTGTTGCGCTCTGAAGTACTCCAGTGGGGGCATTCATCCAAGCTACTCTGCCATCCAGGAGTCCGGAGATTCTGGTGGCCATCCATGGCCCAGGATGTCAGGCAGTTTGTGTTGGCCTGCTCGGATTGTGCCCAGAACAAGAGTTCTAATCAGCCGCCTGTTGGTCTGCTTTACCCTCTGTCCATCCCCTCTCGCCCCTGGTCACACATAGCCCTTGACTTTGTCACTAGCCTTCCGCCATCAAGGGGAAACACTGTAGTTTTGACAGTGGTGGACCGCTTTTCTAAGGCAGTCCATTTCATTCCCCTTCCCAAATTGCCCTCAGCCAAGGAGAGTGCTCAAGTGGTGGTTGATCACATCTTCTGGATTCATGGTCTTCAGGCTGATGTGGTCTCTGATAGGGGGCCACAGTTTGTCTCCCGGTTCTGGAAATAGTTCTTTTGGCAGATCTGAGCCTCTTTGAGTCTGTTGTCAGGTTTTCATCCTCAGACCAATGGGCAGTCCAAGCAGGCAAATCAAAATCTGGAACAAGCTCTCTGCTGCCTGACGTCCCAGAATCCGAGCTCTTGGAGTCAGCAGTTATCCTGGATTGAGTACGCCCCCCAAAACTCCTTGCCGATGGCTGCCACAGGTATGTCCCCATTCCAATGTTCCATTAGGTTTCAACCTCCTTTGTTCTGTTTCAACACCTGTCTCTGATTGCAGTAATTGGCGTGGGGAGACCACATAAAAGCTGGCTGGTGCAAGAGAGCGAGAGAGAGAAGGACTGGGGGACTCGTACGAACACTCACGACCTGCTGGCTGACAAATGGACTGAGTTTACACATCGGAAAGAGTTTTATGAATGGACTGAGTTTACACATCGGGAAGAGTTTGATAAAAGTGAACTGAGAGCTGAGTCCAGCAGGAAAGAGTGTCTTTCTATTGTGCTGTAGTTTTACTACGGTGAACGCGCATGTGGTGCACCTTTTCTTTGTTTTTGTTTATCTTTAATAAATTGTACGAGTCCCTGTTACGCCGACCCTTGTCTTCTTTCGTCCCTCACAAAGAACCCTCGTTACAGTCTCGCTCTCAGTTTCCCTCCGCCAGCCCTCCGCCTCTTCAGCCTGCCTCTCTGCGCTACACCGCCTTGTTCTAGCTCTTCAGACGTTGTGTCAATCTACAGTAGACGCTACCCTGCGAGTTCCTCTGAATTTGTTCAGTCTGTTTTGAGTTCCTGTCTGGATTATTGACAGGCTTTTGTGTTTCCTATTTTGAAGGAAAATAAAACCTTTTTGTTGCCTGCAGTGTGAGGCCGTATCCTGACCTGACATAACAGGGAAGAGATGGAAATAAATATAAAAATTTAGGGAGGATATTCATTCTGATCACATTTATTCTCCCCATTAAGGAAATGGGGAGAACTAAAGTACTAAGAAGAGCTTAGTTTTTATTAAATGGATCATCCAATATTTGGTGTAATAAAGATACCAAGATGCCCATTTTCACAAGATGTAATATAAATCTATGGTGTCCTCAGAATGTGTCTGTGAAATTTCAGCTCAAAAAGACCCCAGATCATTTATAGCTTGTCAAATTTGCCACTTTTTGGATGTGAGCAAAAACGCACCATTTTTGTGTGTCCCACAAATGAGCTGCTGCTTCCTGCCCCCCTTCAGAAGAGTGCCGATCAGGAAGAGGTTGAAACTTTTAGACTGCACCTGGACGTTTCTGAAATGTTAGTGGATACATTTATGTAGTTGTTGTGGGGCCCTATCTTGCACCCAGCGCAATTGACTTTGTACACCGACGCATGTATCATTCCTATTTTGCACCGAAAATAGACTTTTCCCTCCACAGATGCATGTCGGTAAATTAGGGAATGAACTTGCGCTCCCGGTGGTGGTTCAGCGAAAAGAGGTTCTATTTTGGAGGTTCAGAAAACAATTCCGCTACAGGAAAAACCTAGTCTGAAGTCAGTGGGGCGTTATTCAGATGCTATTTTAAGGGCGCATACTTGGCCATAATGTAGCATGTGCCCAACATGCATACACTTTGCTTCTCTCATCTACACAGACAAGTTCCCATTTTTGCAAACTTTGTTGAAAAAATAAATCCTGCTGGTACCTGACTTTTCTTAAAAGTGTCTGTATTTTCATTTAAAATGTTTTTCATATAAATTACACATAAGGCAAAAAAAACAAATGAATATATTTACCTATTTCGGCCATAGACGATCATATTGACCGCACTGAATTTCGCGGTATTCTTTTGTGACATTTCCCGCAGTTGACCTTTTTCTCTCTCACTGTCAACAGAAAGGTCAGTAGCGGTCCTGAGTGTTTGCATATATGCTAATTTCTACAAACAAAATGTATAGTAGATTAAATTTGTTGATCAGAAATAGGCTAATAATACCTGACTACGTTATCTATTTACGTAGATATTTTCTATTATATACAAGTTGTTAGACTATTTTCTCTGTTATTATATTAAAATAAAATGTTTTATAATTAAATAAGATACTTTTAGTTGTTATTATCTTGTTCTGAGTTATGTTGAATGGAAATTGAAATATAGCCTATCTGTCACGGCGAGTGATGAAGCAGAAAGGTGAGTATAATGTAACTGAAGTTTATTATGAACAGAAGCACGGAAACCAGCAGATGTAAATGGTGAGTAAGCTGAGTCTATAGGTAACTTCATTGATCTGCCTCTGGACGGTGAACGGTCCAATGTATTGAGGACTCAGCTTACGGCAGGGCAGGCGAAGATGGATGTCCCGTGTAGAGAGCCGTACTTTCATACTTTTTTTTTTCCCCCGGTCCGACACGATATCTTCGGGGATACCGAAATTTCTGAACACTTGCTGGAACAGAGATTCCACGGTTTCAAATGCTGTGGGAAGACCGGGCATAGGTATCAACTTGCAGGCCTTGTAGAAACGATCCACAGCGGCGAAGATACAGGTGCAGTTCTTCGAGTTTGGCAGATCAGTTATAAAATCGATAGCGATGTGAGACCAGGGTTGACAAGGAATTGTTAGAGGAACCAGTTTACCATCCGGAAGTCTTTTCAGGGTGTTGGTAATGGCACAGACTGAGCAACCCTTGACGCATCGTGAGACATCCTGAGGCATGGAGGGCTACCAGTAGCGTTGACGTAGGATCGAGAGGGTACGCCTAATACCTGGATGTCCAGAGCCCGGAGATATGTGGACTGAGTCCAGAAGGGCCAAACGAAGAGGAGGTGGAACGTAAATGAGCCCTTCTGGACCTCTCGGCAGAGCAGGGTTGGTACGGTTTACTTGAGAGATTTGTTCATCGATATCCCAGGGATAGGACTAACGAACATGGCTGGAGGGAGAATAGGTTCCAGAAGGGTTTCGTCTGGAGTAGTTTAGCGAAGACGGGAAAGGGCATCAGCTTTGCAGTTCTTGATTCCAGGGTGGTAGGTTACGGTGAAGTTGAACCGTGTGAAGAACAATGCCCATCGGGCTTGACGGGGATTCAGTCTTTTAGTCTCTCTGAGGTACTCCAGATTACGGTGGTCGGTGATAACTTCAAATTGGTGAATGGCTCCCTCCAGCCAATGTCTCCATTCTTCTAGGGCCAGTTTGATAGCGAGCAGTTATCTATTCCCGATGTCGTAGTTCTGCTCCGCCGAGGACAGCTTCCTAGAGTAGAAGGCACATGGATGGAGTTTAGGAGAGTCACCCTGCTGCTGAGACAGAACCGCTCCGAGCCCGGTAGAAGAGGCATCTACTTCGACGGTGAAGGGAAGGTCAGGATTGGGATGGACCAGGACCAGCAGTCTGGAAGGCTTCCTTCAGCCGTTGAAAGGATTCTGAGGCTTCGGGGATGACTTTGGAAAACAGAGACTTGGGTCGGCCTTTGAGGAAGGAAGTCATAGACGAGACTCTGATGATTCGGGTTAGATGAAGAGTTGCCAGGAATTCTTTGAACAGAAGATAGACAGGATATGAAACACTCAATATTCCATTGGAGTATCTCACCGGATCTCCAGTCGATGTGTGGTTGATGTTGAACCATCCACGGGTGTCCCAGGATGAGATCTGCCGTGGATTCCTCCAGCACCATAAAGGTTATGCCCTCCATGTGTAAACATCCAATCGGAAGTGTCAGGGTAGGTGAGAAATGACGAATGCGACCTCTTCCCAGCGGCTTTCCTTGAATGGTGTGGATGCGAAGATTTTGGGAACATCGTTTCTTGGGTGCATTTAGTTTCTGAAGGAGTTGGGTGGAGATGAAGTTCCCAGCTGAACCGTAGTCGATGAGGGCTTGTGCTGAGACACATATATCAGAGGTTAGAACATAAACTGTTGTACGAGATAGGGTTTCTACTCTTGGAGGAAGTTGAATTGTGCTCACCGCCGAGCGCTGGGGTCGCACAGGACAAACGTTGATAATACAACCTTCTTTACCACAGTACAGGCATAAACGATGTTGGATTCTGCGTTGACGCTCCGCTTGGGTCAGGTGATAACTGTCAATTTGCATGGGTTCTGGTGCTGGTGGGATGACAGATGGCGTTGTGGACGGAGGACATGCAGCAGAGGAAGAACTGACGCAGGCGGTTAGGCGTTGAGAGACGTGGATGGTCTTCTGTATGAAACTCTCTAATCCCATCGAGTCATCATACACAGCCATGAGTTGACAGATGGCAGCGTTAAGACCAATGGCGAAAAGCAGTGAGTAGGGCGGTCTCATTCCACCCACTAGATGCCGCCAAGGTGCGAAACTGTAAGGCATAGGAACAGACTGAGTGTTTACCTTGATGTAGACTGAATAGTTGATCGTGGATGGAGAGTTCCGAAGTAGTCTTACCGAACACCTTCTTGAAATGACCGATGATGTTGTTGAGCGATTTAGTTACTTAGGCGTTGGAATTCCACAGTGATTTCGCCCACTGGAGTGCGCGACCAGACAGTAAGGATATCATGAAAGCCACTCGGGCAGAATCGCTGGGAAATTGATGAGCCTGCATTTCAAAATACAGGGAGCACTGGATGGTACGCTGAACGGCCGCTGTATAAGTACCATCCGCTGCCTCTGCCAGTCCCATGGCCCAACCAGCGACATTCACCGGTGAGGCGGAGGACTGCAGCGGATTCATTCTAAAGTGCTCCCTGTATTTTGAAATGCAGGCTCATCAATTTCCCAAGGATTCTGCCCGAGTGGCTTTCATGATATCCTTACTGTCTGGCCGCACACTCCAGTGTGCGAAATCTTGGAACTTAGCTGATGAATAACAGTATTGTCCTTCACAGGTAGAGAACTGAACAAGGCTGATGGCAGACGTGGATGAGTGTCACTGATGATGATAGCAGGTTTGTGGAATGGGATCGGAAGACGAGGATGGCAGGTAAGTGGAACAGGTAAGGATTGAGGTAGAGTATGTGTGTCCATGGAAAGACGAGATCAGACAATGAAGAGTGGTGCAAGTGAATGTATATAGTGAACAGGTGACGAGGTACAGGTGTGGTGATTAGTAATCAGGGGAGAGTGAACGAGTGGGTGGAGTCTGTAGATCTGCTGGAGCCGTGACAATATCTGTAGAAATAGGCTAATTGGCGTCGGGCGCAAGAGTAATTTATTCTGCCGGTATCATGCCGAGATCCGCCCACAAAGTTACTTGCATTTCGCGTTTGATACTTGCGTTTCAGATTGTTAAAATAGGGCCCTTAGTGTGCTTGTGTTTGTTCCCACTATCATTAGTTTTCATGGTTACTAAGTATGTTACTAATTAGAGCACACATGTTTTGTATGTGGTTCGTTTGCCTGTGAAATTTAAGACCTTCAGTTCTCCCCCCTCTTTGTCTGGTGTTTGTGTTCATACACACTTACTTTGATTCTTATATTGTTTAATTAAAGTTACTTGACTATATGACGTACTTCTGCTCTCGTCTTCATCTTTGTGGAGTACTTAGTGACAATGTTCATCTCACAACATTGGCTAATAGAGAACAGGCAATAGGTCAGGGGTGTTCAAACTTGGTCCTTGAGGGCTTCTAGAATGCCTAGTAAGACCTCAATTAGCTGGTTCAGGTGTGTTCATTGTAGCTCGAGCTGAACTCTGAAAGACAGTGGCCCTCCAGCAGCTGGGTTGGATACCCCTGCAATAGGTTGATCATTGAAACCATCAAGTGGTTAAAGTGGTCATTTCATGTAATTTTTTTCAATAATTCAATAATTAATAATTGCACAAAGCACTGCTTTTTTGACAGGGTCAGATTTTTACTATGTAATTTGGGGTGATAAGCAGGTCAGAGTGCATTAAGGGTTTTCTGTTAGAACGGTGTTGTGTAAGTGGCCCCAAGTTATTTAATAACTAATGATCTTTGAAAAGGAAGTAATCAATCAATCAAAACTAACTTGAGCTGGACAATAACTTTATTCTAGAGCTGCTGTTAAGCCAAAACAATCTATGTTACTTAAATGTCCTATTTTCAATATGAAGCTGCTTTGAAACAATCTATATTGTTAAATCTCCAATGGAAATGTAGACATACTCAATAGTAACCTAACCCTATTGTCACTTGTACCTGTTGATCTGTTCTGAACAGAGAGAGTGAAGAGTGTGTCATTCTCTACAGGTTGATTGATTGTGGAGTCACAGATGAAGGTTGTGCTGCTCTGGCTTCAGCTCTGAGATCAAACCCCTCACACCTGAGACAACTGAATATGTCTTGGAATGTACTAGGAAATTCAGGAGTCAAGCTGCTGTCTGGTGTACTGGAGGATCCTCACTGTAGATTGGAGATACTGACGTAAGATCATATAATTCACATGTAACACAATGTAAAAGTATATTTCAAGGTTTCAGCCTCTTTCTGCTCCCGTGAGTTCAGCTGATTGAGCTATAAATGATTGAACAAATAAGCTGCAATTAACATTTCAGTCTCTTTATTTTAAACAATCAAGCTCAAACCAGTCAGAATAGTGACAGTGACTATTTCAAAATATTGTTTACGCAATTAATACAAATTAAATTACTACATATACAGTACATTATTAAATCATATCTAAATAACAGTATAATTCTATGTAGTGATTGACGTCATTATTTAAAACAGATTTTGCAGAAGGCAGATATTTTACATAAAAATGCAGGAAGTTAGTGATGCAATTTCAAAACACTGCTTCATGAAGCTTCGAAACCTTCACAAATTTTTTGTTCTGAATCAATGGTTCAGAGTGTGTATCAAACTGCCAGAGTCACGTGATTTCAGTAAACGAGGCTTCATTATGTCATAACTGTTTCTAAACGTTTCAAAACACTTTCATTGGTTCACCGCTATGTGCAATGATCTCTGTTAACCCATGAATCATAAGGAGTCACTGAGAACCAATGAACAAGTGTCTGTGGATTTTACCTGATCTCTGATCAGTTTTATACATTTGTAGACGTTTTAATTAGACATTAGTGTAATTAAAATGAATAATGGCATAGGCCTAGTCTATGATTGGCCTGTTTAGATGAGCCATTCAACAAACAAAACAAACCCTGTGACAATTAATAAAAGAACATACAGACACTTGATAATCTTATTAAATGATTAGATAATTAAATTTGAAAATTTTTACTTTCAATAAAAAAATTGCAATAGATTTGAAGCTAAAAGGTTTTTATGCATGTTTTGTTGCATTTACACTGTTCTGTACACCTCTCACTTATTGTTCTTTGCTTTTTCTCTTCGTAAAAAAACATTAAAATGATCTTACATGGACTTCCTAATAGACTAATACAATAATAGACTATACCATTATTCATTTTGACCCTTTCGCATGTACGATCCCACCAGTGTGATCAGTCTTGGCTGGTCCCTGGAGCATACGATCACACCAGTGTGATCAGAACGGTCAGTGCATCACGTGATCAACTGTTAAATTAAAATTTTAAATGTGCTTTCGCGTCGCGTCTTTGAGCCGTCCTCAGCGCTGTCATATATCACAACTATTCAGTGTTTTGTATCACATAATGTTTATTTTAGGTTTCAGACATTTAAAATCACATAAGTACTAGCAAAACAATGAATTTGAGTTTGTAAAATACACACTGATGTCTATGGAAGGGGCAATTATAATCCTTTCCATTATAATAATATGACACGTTTTATTCATATCAGATACACATTGTGTAAGTAGCTTTAAAGTTTACCCTTTTCTTTTCCCAGTTCACTGGGACTTAGCCATTTTCCCAGCCATTTACTTTCATGTATTTCGTGAGAAGGGGAGGAATTGATGTGTTGTAAATCCAAAAGATCTGATTCTCTGAACTGTGGCACAAACTTGCATGGTGGCGCCCATCGCGCATACAGTTCAACTAACACAATCGTTATAAAGGTGTTTAAACAACAGAACAAATCCACTTGCACATATTTGACAATCGGAATATCAGATTATTCCGTAAGTATATGCTATAGCTAATACATTTTTGAATATTTTGAATAAAAAAGGAAAAATTACATAAAAGCAGATTATCATTCATTCAGTGTTGATGTGGTTGCAGTGTGTCACGTGACAAGCAATGACGTGTCACCATGGAAACAATAAAGTGACAGGTTCTAAATAAAGGTCGCCTTGAAAAACATTTATGACGTAATGAAGCCTCGTTTACTGAAATCACGTGACTCTGGCAGTTTGATACATGCTCCGAATCATTGATTCAGAACAAAAGATTCGTAAAGGTTTCGAAGCTTCATGAAGCAGAGTTTTGAAATTGCCTACCCACCACTACAGGAAGTAGAATACAAAAATATTTATCTTGAATGAAACTTTAGATGTGTGTCACGATTTGGTCTTGTCTTGCTCACGTTTCGTGTTATTGTCATGTTTCCATGTATGTCATGTGATTCCTTGTTAGTCATGTGATCCTGCCATGTGTTCCCTTGTCTGATGTGTCATGTTGTCATTGGTTCATTGTTCACAGGTGTCTCTTGTCTTGTCATTAGTCTTGTGTGCATTTAAGCCCTCATGTGTGCCATGTGTCTTTGTCAAGTATTGTGTTAACGGTAACCACTTCATTTTCATGTTCAGAGTTCATGTTCAGAGTTCATGTTCAGAGTTCATGTTCAGAGTTCATGTTCATGTTCAGAGTTCATGTTCAGAGTTCATGTTCAGAGTTCATGTTCAGAGTTCATGTTCAGAGTTCATGTTCAGAGTTCATGTTCAGAGTTCATGCCACGTCATGCTTTTGTTTTATGTTTGATCTTGGATTTTGTTATGTGTGAATAAACTGCACTTGGGTTCTCTTCAAACTTGTCTTCAGTGGATCCTTTTACAATGTGTTATGATCATGCTGTAACATATCCATGGGAGGCGAGTGTAGATTAACCCAAGTGCAGTTTTATTTAAATACTAACATGAACAAAAAAACAACTAAACATAAACTTGACATGACTTCTTAAACTTAAACAGAACTTACTAACAGCAGTTACACAGACAATACTTGACAAGAGACAATGGAAACATGAGGGCTATTTATACACAAAGACTTCTGTAACCCATCAAACATACTGATTTGTGCTTTAAGTTTGTACTTTCTCTGTCATAATGGATAATATTGGATTCACTGTTAAAATGTTCTGTTCTGAACTGAGAGAGTGAAGAGAGTGTCATTGTTTTTTACAGGCTGAGTGATTGTGGAGTCACAGATGAAGGTTGTTCTGCTCTGGCTTCAGCTCTGAGATCAAACCCCTCACATCTGAGACAACTGGATCTGACTGTGAATGATCTAGGAAATTCAGTGAATCTGCTCTCTGCTGTACTGGAGGATCCTCGCTGTCACCTGGAGATACTGAAGTAAGTTCATCTCTCTGATAGTCAGACATGACATTCATTTACATTAATTTCTTTGTCCATCACATCACATGACCTGCTGCTCCTGTTTTTGACCCAACAACCATTTACTCATGCTTAAGTTGCTTCTGGTAGTTTGATTAATACTCCTTAACCTGGCCCTCTTTTTTAAGGGTTAATTCGTCTTATTTTTGTACGTGTGATGTTAAAATTTCTCCTTGTTTCCTCACACAAATAAATGTTTCTCCATGATAAACAAGTACACTTAGTTTTGAAAACAAGAACACTTATCAAAAAATGGAAATGACACCACAACTGTGGGGCAGCTGTAATTTTTTTATTATTATTATTGTTTAAAATTATTTATAATGAATTGGTTTATTTCACTCATAGTCTTTAAACATAGTAATTCATATTTTTCTGGAACAAGGATAAAACAATTCAATCTAAAAATAGAGAGCAGGTTGCAAATATAAATAATAAAGGTGTGGTAGAAAGCTTCCAAGACAGTTTTAATAGGACCTTTATATATAACAAAAAGAAAAGGGTTTAATAAAAACCAAACTCCAGCACATAAAAGTGCCAGGGGCTGAAGAAATACCCATTTAAAGTGTTTAGCTTTGAATGACAGAACAGTTTGTCATAAATTAAACACATAAGATGTATGTTTATAAATATATAAAAGTGAAATAAAACTGAAACATACAAATTCATATTAGAATAACTGTTTCCCCACCGTTGACGGAATTTTTCTTTTCAACGCTTCCCCCTCATTGAGGGAAATTTCCTGCAATTCATGTATTCACTGTTATATGTTAGGGGGTACTATTGTGCATCTTATGAAGGAGTACAGATTCTTCGGATCAAAACACAGGTGAAACAGTAGCTGAATTAAGTGATAAAAATCATTGATTATGGACATGTAAAGTAACACAATCATCAAACATTAACCCTCTGAGGTCTGCTATCGTGCCGGCGCGATAGTCTCGCTTTTTTCTTTGTGCAAAAGAGACTAAAAATACTCTGTTGATTTTAATCTTATGTGTTAGTGTTATACATCATTCGATCCTGTTAAGTGTGTATTTTTTTGTGTATACTCACAATATAAACAAAGTATTGTGCTTTTAGTCAAATAAAGAAAAATAAACATGATATTAGTTTTGCCTTCTCTCTGTCAGTGAAGTCCATTCTGAAACGCGTCCGAAAATTAACTGTAATTCCGCGAATACTTGTCATACAGGCACGAGTTTTTTTTCCATAATGAAGCTTGAACTCTCTTGTTTTAAAAATGTAATTTATATAAAAAAACAAATTTTCTTAGTTTATGTAATCTGTATGAAAAGAGAGAGATGTCAGTCTTTTTCTTTCCAGCTCATTATACCTAATTACACTTTAATGTGACACGCCCATGGAGAGCGTGCGGTATTCAAACGCAAATGATCTAAGGCAAGCCATGCAAACATGCCAACGCCCACCAGCTGGATTATAAAACAGATCAAGTTTAGTAAGTATCTTACTACCGCTGTGTACACAGCGTATCCCTACGCTGTGAGGAATAATACTATCTAATAACCCTGGAAAATGTACCAGAAGTGCTGGTAGTTTCATTTCGAGGAGCAACGGATCCAGCTGATGTAGTAAGTCATTTATTCTTAAGTGCTTTGTTCTAATCGCGATGTCTGTAAACCGCAAAAAGACTGTTTAAATATGAATTGCGTTTCTGTGTGTAGGCTAAATGATGAATGAACGACACAGGTGCGCGCACTGTTTACTTCAGTTATACAGCGCGTGTCTGTGCCGTTCATTCACTCTCGCACCTACATTAGTAAACATGTACATGAACACATCCAAACTATATTGCTATCCTACTAAGATGAGTAAAAATAGACTGAAATATGTTGAAATAAAATGTCTTGATAAGCAACAAACTGCAAATTAACATGCTAATATAATATCATAAACACGATATGTTACAGACTAAATATGAATGTTTAGACAAGATTTTGTGATTAGTTTTGGATAGATTATAAAGTTTTGACTGTAAAAAAAGACTACTGTCACATTAAATAGGCTTTTGTTCGCCAATTTCTGCTCATATGTTAAATATACTATAGTATGGGATGTTTTGTCAAACATAAAGTAGGTATATTGAATTATCAACTAAGATGTTATTTAGTGTTTGTTCCAATATTCAAACCAATGAATCCTTACCTTTTTTAATACGTGTGATAAAATGTATACTTTTTACAAAGAAAGAATACACTTGAAATATTGTTAAAATTGTAGACAGAAACTGGTGACCACGGCCACGGGGACGCACATCCAGTAACTTACGGACTCTGTAATTGGGGGAATCCACGACGCGGACAGGGTCGGTGACAGGACAGGACGGAGAACGAACAACGGGTTTAACGCATGAAATATGAAAAACAGGATGAATACGACGGAGATCAGAGGACAACCTCAATTTGACGGCAACAGGATTGAGCACCTTAAGGATGCGAAATGGCCCGACGAATCTGGGGGCTAATTTACGCGACGGAAACTGGAGCGGGAGATTGCGAGTGGACAACCAAACTCTCTGGCCGGCTACATACCGGGGACCCTTAACACGCAAACGATTGGCAGCCCTGCATGTACGAGCACGAGGCTTACATAGGGCGGACTTAACCCTTCTCCAGGTACGTTTAGCGCGTTGGATAAAAACCTTGATGGAGGATACGTTGGTATCAGTCTCCTGAGAGGCGAAGAGCGGAGGCTGGTAACCAAGGCAACACTGGAATGGAGATAAACCGGTAGCGGAGGAGGTGGAGTTATGGGCATACTCTGCCCAGGGAAGCTGTTCTGACCAAGAAGCCGGAATACGAAGTGCGAGACAGCGTAGAATGCGACCCACGATCTGATTGGTACGTTCAGCTTGACCGCTGGTCTGCGGATGAAAACCGGACGACAGACTGGCAGAGGCCCCGATAAGTCGACAGAACTATTACCGTGTTCCCCTCAGATGGAGGAAGACCTGTAATGAAGTCCAGTGCGAGATGAGACCATGGTCTAGACGGAAGAGGAAGGGGTCGCAGCAAACCTGCAGGAGGCGTGTTGCTAGACTTGGTCTGTGCGCAGACAGAACAAGACGCAACAAAACGTTGAATGTCGCGCTCACGAGTTGGCCACCAGAATTTTTGACGAATAGATGCGACGGTTCCCCTAACACCAGGATGGGCGAATAATTTTGAAGAATGCCCACATTGAAGGACAGCGCGACGAGCGACCGGTGGGACATATAAAAGATCCCTAGGACGAAGACGAGGAGTGACAGCGTGGGAAAGAGCGCGTCTAACGATTCGTTCTATTCCTCAGACAGCCGAACCAATAACCATGGCAGGAAGGAGAATAACCTCCTGTGTGGGAACTGCTTCTGGAGAGGAGAACTGTCGCGAAAGGGCATCTGGTTTGAGGTTCTTCGAAACCGGGACGATAGGAAATAGTAAAATCAAATCTGGCAAAGAAGAGCACCCAGCGCACTTGACGCGCGCTGAGCCTCTTGGCGGAGCGAATGTATTCCAAGTTACGATGATCGGTCCAAACTATAAACGGGACAGAAGAGCCCTCCAACCAATGCCGCCACTCACCGAGAGCCAAACGGATGGCTAGAAGTTCGCGATTACCAACGTCATAATTGCGCTCGGCGGGAGACAAGCGATGGGAAAAATAGCCGCAAGAATGGACCCTCTCATCGGACGCTGAACGTTGGGAGAGAATGGCTCCCACACCCACCTCGGACGCGTTGACCTGGACAATAAACTGTCTGGTGGTGTCAGGGGAAACAAGAATAGGAGCGGTAGAAAACAAGGACTTGAGCCGATCGAAGGCGATTTGAGCAGAACTTGACCAAGAGAAAGGAGATTTGGCAGACGTGAGGGCAGAGAGCGGAGCGGCGACCTGACTAAAATTCAGAATAAAACGAGGATAAAAATTAGCGAACCCCAGGAAACGCTGGAGCGCGACTCGGGAATCGGGAACAGGCCACTCCGTGACGGCGCGAACCTTGGAGGGGTCCATAGCAATCCCCTCGGAGGAGATGACCGAACCAAGGAACGTGACAGACGTAGCGTGAAACATGCACTTCTCTGCCTTGACAAATAAACGATTTTCAAGAAGACGCTGGAGAACCTGACGAACGTGTTGAGTATGTATCTGGAGAGAGGGGGAAAATATTAAAATGTCGTCGAGGTAAACGAAAACAAAGATGTTTAACATGTCTCTAAGGACATCAATGACCAGAGCCTGAAACACGGCAGGACCGTTGACCAGCCCGAAAGGAAGAACGCGATATTCAAAGTGCCATAACGGAGTATTGAAAGCTGTCTTCCACTCAACCCCCCTCCTTAATATGGACGAGATGGTAGGCATTACGTAGATCTAGCTTTGTGAAGATCTTAGCCCCCTGCAGGATCTCGAAGGCTAATGGAAGGATAATGGTTCTTGACCGTGATGTCATTCAACCCACGATAATCGATGCAGGGACGTAACGTACCATCCTTCTTCTTAACGAAGAAAAAAACGGCCCCAGCAGGAGAGGATGAGGGAATAATTGTATCAGCTTCGAGCGAATCAGATAAATATTTCTCAAGGGCTTCACGTTCGGGCGCCGACAAGGAATATAATCTTCCCCGGGGAGGAGAGGTCCCTGGAAGAAGATTAATGCAGCAGTCATAAGGGCGATGGGGAGGGAGAGAAGTAACCCGGGAACGACTGAAAACCGCCCGCAGATCATGGTACTCCTCCGGGACTCCGGACAAATCACCGGGCTTCTCCTGTAACACAGAAACAGAAGAAACGGGAGGGGAGGCATACACTAGACAATTCACATGACAAGATAAATTCCAAGAGAGAATGGAACCTCCGGCCCAATTTATCTTAGGATTATAATCAAAGTAATAATCCAAGGCACTCGAATTGTGTATACAAAAAAGTAAAAAGCCTTTATTGAATCATGGCTTCTATCATTAAAATTGGTGACAGATACACCTACGCGTTGCGGCTATTGCCTTCGTCAGGGTGTGTGTAACAAACAAAGTCACAAGTGCATTTTAAATAGCAGTTCATTAATCTAAATAGTAAACACCTGGTCACACACTACGCAAGGTAACCAACAGGGAGCAGAATTCAACAAATGAAGTAGTATATTGCATAATATCAAGCCAAATCAAACTCAAAAAAAAAAAAAAAAAAAATATATATATATATATATATATATATATATATATATATATACACATACAAACACATACATATACACACACACATACATACATATATACACATACATACATACACATAAAAAAAAAAAAAAAAAATATATATATATATATATAAAAAAAAAAAAAATTATATATATATTTATATATATATATATACATATATACACATACAAACACATATATATATATACACATACATACATACATATATGCACATACATACACAAACATACATACATACATACATACATACATATACACACATAAAATTATCTTATTTTAGGATTATGTTTGACAAGCCAGGGATGGCCCAAAACAATAGGGGTAAAAGGAGAGTGAAAAATTAAAAAAGAAAGATTCTCACGATGATTACCCGAGACAGTGAGACTCACCGGAACCGTGGAGTGGCGTACCCTGGCGAGAACACTGCCATCGAGAGCGTAAACAGGGGTGGAAACCTTTAAATCAATAAGGGGAATCCGCTGAGTGCGAGCCCACGTCTCGTAGACAAAACTCTCCTCGGCCCCAGAGTCAATGAGTGCAGAACAGGTTACAGCCGAGCCCGGCCAGCGGAGATGTACCGAGAAAGTAGTGCGATGGCATGGCGGAGGGACTAAAGTCGAAGCGCTCACCAGTAGCCCTCTCCTTACTGGTGAGCTCTGGCTTTTACTGGACAAGATGAGTGAAAGTGACCAGCAGATCCACAGTACAGAGACAGGGCAAGCAGATGATCGTCAGGTAACAAATCAGGAGACGGCACATACCACAGTAGACACGACAGGACTAGAGAACGACAGAGAAACATCAGGTACGTAACAAACTTCTGAAAATACTCCGACAGGGAACAAAGGAAAAGAGGGAGAAGAAATAGGGCGAGAAATCAGAAGGAAGAGAGAACAGGTGTGAGCAATAATGAGATGAGATGAAGAGCAGCTGAGCGAGGAGGGAGAAAAGGGAAAAGATGTAAAGAGGGAAAAAACCCAGGAGAGGGCGTAAGAGAGAAAGAAAAGGGAAGGAGCCCGACTCATGACAGTAACCCATTTGTAATTGGTTACAATTTCTAATTGTAATATATATATATATATATATATATATATATATTTTTTTTTTTTTTTTTTTTTTTTTTTTTTGTCCGAGGTCGCATTCTTTGGTACCCAGTGGCACGGCTGTGTGAAAGGCTAATTAATATGGAGCTCATTATAGGGCTCATTATCCGGCCTTTGTCTTCTCAGGTGTGAACACGCCTCCACGCTTATTGCCTTTCCAAACAAAAGGTGTCTTATAAAATTTAAATCAATGTATTGTTTTGTGTAAATGATTAGGCAGGATGATTTTCAGATCATTTTTAAGCAAAAATTCTAGGCAACAACACCCATTAGTTAAAAGTCTTGTGGACACATATTTAGTATGTGTTTTGTGGCCTTATTTCAGACACTTTAAGTTTTAGTTTTTTCAATAACCATGCATAAACAATATTCTCAAAAATACAAACATGTACATACATCTTGCTCACATATTATGGTAGCCCTGTTTGTGCTAAATAGAGTGTAATTCAATATTCAAACGCAAATAATCTGAGGCAAGCTACGCAAACGTGTCAACGACGCCCACAACAGCTGGATAAAACACAACAAGTTTAATAAGAATCATTTACTTTACGTCGTCTTGCTACGCTGTGAGGAATAATACTATCTAATAATCCTGGAAAAACTTACCTCAGAAGTGCTGGTAGTTTCATTTCGAGGAGCAACGGATCAAGCTGATGTGAATAGTACGGTATTTATTCTTAAGTGCTTTGTTCTAATCGCAATATGGAATAGTGTCTGTAAACCGCAAAAAGACTGTTTAAACAGCTTATAGATCAAAACTGCCAAATGTTACCAGATGAAATGTCGACCCAGGATGAGGTATAGGACTGTGCAAGCTTTTGGGATTTTGATGTACTCGATCTACTCCATCTATGTTTCGATCAAGTCATTGTCTGACAAAAACTCTATTTTCTCAACTTTTTGTTAAAAATTTTGCTTTTTCTATGAAACTTATCCACATTTAAGTGTTGATTACAAAAACAGAGTGTAAAGAGCCTGTCTTGTTGGCAAAGGCAATTTACACTTACTCAACCCACCAATGTCTGGTTGGGCCACACAAGATTTAAAAATACGCAAGCCATTCAACGTCAGCAATGGACGTGTGGATGTGGCTGTAAGGAGTTTGGCACGTGAAAGTAGCTTTTGAAGGCGATCGACACGAGTTCTAATCCGCCTTTTGCCAAACTTGCTCTTCTACTCTTGGCTATTGTTACTTAGAGTAAATAGAATATGTTGCTATTTTCACTTAGTGTAAAACAGCATCTATGCATGAATGCATGAAGCTGGATTTTTTAGTTTTGTTTTTATTTGTGATTTGTTGTTTAAAAGCAGGGGCTCTTTTCTTTATTTTGATATATTGCATGTTCAGATATTCATGCAACAAAATATTCTGGAGACCATGACATTTTTGTGAAAATTATCAAAAATGCTGGAGGTGGCGGGCAACTTTTTAGAAAACACTGGCGGGGAAAGAGTTCAACAGAAAAAGAGAAGGTACTTTATTTTAATTAACATTTATGCATTTGGCAGTCACTTTTATCTAAAGCAACTTACATTGCATTCAAGGTATTGTAACGATCGGAGAAAATGATAGACGCACTTAGCAGTTTCAATGCTCTCTTTTTATTCGTGAGCACTCGTGTGGCCGATGCTCTTGCCTCACAAAATCCAAAAAACCCAACATTCTCAGGGAAACCCCCTTCTCTTTAACCCCGCCCCCGCATAACTGCGCAGGATCATTCTCCAGAAGAACAGCAGATGCCTTAAAGCCCCACACAACCAGAACACATAACACATGAAAGAAAATACATGCATATACATATTGAACATAAACCGTCTTTAGACTTGCTACACTGCTCCCCCTTCACAAAGTTCCTCGACCTCGAGGGAACAAACAAAGTCCCTGAACCGTCTCGGCGGCCTTCTGACACGCTGAGGCCGCAGTTGCCCTTCCTGTATAACTGAAACCGGGCTACCTGAATGTGAGGTTCGCAGCTCAAGAACTGGTGTGGCTGCATGTGGGTCTGCCAGAGGACTGGAAGTGCTTGACTGGGGACCGGGCCCCCCCTCCGGGGTAGGCACAACTGTAGAGGAGGCTGGTGTTTGGGCTACAGGGGTACTTCCTCTATAACGTGCCAATCTGTCTCGGTGAATGGCCACCTTCCTACCCCTCGGAGGCAAGTGCACTCGGTAAACCACTTCTCCAATTCTCTCCAGAACACTGCACGGCCCAACCCACTTAGAGTCCAGTTTAGGGCACCTGCCCTTCTTTCTCTGCGGGCTGTACACCCACACCAGCTCTCCCGCTGTAAAATGCCGCCCTTTTGCCTTCAGATCATAATTTCGCTTCTGCCGGGTCCCCATTTTTAACAACTGCTCCTTTGAGAAATTATGAGCTGCTTCCAATGAGTCCTGAGGCTTCCTCGCATACTCAGGGCCCGGGGGCACAGCAGGCGCATCACGTGGCCTCCCAAAAGCCATTTCCCCAGGTGTTCTGATCTCCCGCCCCAACTTCAAAAGGGCGGGTGTGCAAGAGGTTGAGTCTTGCACAGCGGACCGGCACGCCATTAAGATAAATGGCAAGTGCGTATCCCAATCTCGCTGATGCTTGGCAGACACAATGGCCAGCTATTCCGCCAGTGTCCTGTTAAAACTCTCAACGAGGCCATCAATTTGGGGATGCAAAACATTTTCACACATCAGCGAGAAGACACGCGACTCAAAATTCCGGCCTTGATCGCTGTGTATGGATTCAGCCACCCCAAACCGACTGAACATGCCATCCACCAACGCGTTCACCACTGTCTCGGGTTCTTGGTCAGGCAGTGCGTAAGCTTCTGGCCATTTAGTGAAATAATCCATAGCCGTCAGCACAAACCTGTTACCCCCTTCGGAACATGGAAAAGGACCCATTACATCTACCCCCACTCTATCCATAGGGCCTCCTACGGGGAACTGTTGCAGGGGAGCGAGGGACTGGCCAGGCGGGCCCTTGCGGGCAGTGCAACCATCACATCGCCGACAAAAATCCTCCACATCTCTCCTCGCAAGCCCCCAGTAAAAACTCTTTCTGACACGTTTGAGAGTTTTTGAAACCCCAAAGTGTCCAGACCCCACCGTCCCGTGGGCAGCCCTGATAACCCCCTCCCGCAGTGACCTGGGCACCACCACCTGCCACCTCCCCTCCCCAGTGGCAGGGTCTTTCCACTCCCTCTCTAACACCCCATCTTGCAGACGCAGCTCTTTGAATTTTGCCCACAAGTTCTTCGTGGGCAAAGAGAGAATGGCCACTTCCTCCCACAGGGGTCGCTGCTGTGTTTGGACCCACTGGATTACTGGCTGCAGGTCTGCATCTTCCTCTTGCAGACGCCTCCAGTCCTCTACTCCCACTGTCCCCAGCGTCAAACACACCGGCGTATTGCCATGCTTGCAAACCACAGAAGCCCCGCTGGCATCCGGGTCCCCCAGCTCTCTTTCCCTGGTTTCTCTTTTATCACAGTACCGACAACCGTCGGCAAAGCATGGCCGACGAGAAAGAGCGTCTGCATTTGAATGGCCTGACCCTGGACGGTGTACTACTCTCATATTGTATGCCTGAAGTTCCTCAATCCAGCGTGCCAGCTGGCCCTCTGGATCTTTAAATGACATTAGCCATTGGAGAGCTGAATGATCAGTGCGTACAGTGAAAGGTAGCCCGCACAGGTAATACTTAAAGTGCCAGACTGCAAACAGCACCGCAACAAGTTCCCTTCTGGTGACACAGTATATGCGTTCGGCCTTGTTGAACACTTTACTGTAGTAAGCCACAACTCGCTCTCCCCCAACCCCCGCCTGAGAGAGAAGCGCCCCCATACCCACATTGCTGGCATCTGTGTCCAGAATTAAGGGCAGTGCGAGGTCAGGGGGAACCAATACAGGGGCTGTGACTAGAGCCTGTTTCAGGGCAGCAAAAGAGTTTTGACACTCCTCAGACCAAGCAAAGGACTTATCCTTCTTCAGCAGGCGGAAAAGTGGGTCCATGATGCTGGAAAAACCCTGCACAAACCTCCTGTAATATGAGGCCAACCCTAAAAAACTTTTGAGCTGCTTTGAAGTTGTAGGAGTGGGCCAGTTGCTTACCGCCTGCACCTTTTCTTCCATCGGGCCAATCCCCTGGCCCCCCAGCTTGTGCCCCAAAAACGTCACCTCCCTCCTAAACAAATTACATTTTTCTGGGTGCAGCTTCAAGCCAGACTCACTTATTCGAACCAGCACACGCCTGAGTGCCTCCAACGAGGTCTGAAATGATCAGCCATGGACCAGTATGTCATCCAGGTACACCAGACACTCTGACCGCGGAATACCCGATAACACCCTGTCCATTAACCTGGCAAAAGTGGCTGGTGCATTGCAGAGACCAAAGCAGAGCACCCTGAACTGCCATAGCCCCCTGCTCGTACAAATAGCAGTTTTTGGTCTGGCATCGGGAGCAAGTGGTACCTGCCAATAACCAGTGCGCAGGTCCAGTGAAGTGAACCATGATGACCCGGTTACAAGATCCAGTGACTCATCCACCCGAGGAATGGGGTAGGAGTCCTTTCTGGTGACCTCATTAAGGCGCCTATAGTCAACGCAAAACCTCCACTGCCCCCCCTTCTTAGGCACCATGACCACCGGTGCAGCCCATGCGCTTTCTGACGGCTCAATAATCCCCGCTTGCTGCATGTCTAACAAGGCCTTATCAGCAGCATCCTGACGGGCAAAAGGGAGCCTCCGGTGCCGCAGCCTAATGGGCATGGCATCCCCAGTCTCAATTTCGTGCTGCGCCAGGTGTGTTTGCCCCACATCTCCTTCCCCAAATGCAAAACAATGTTGGAAATCAATCAACAAATCCCAAAACTGCCCCCGCTGACTCTCATCCAAGCCCCCACAATTCTTCAGCCACAACTCCCTCAAAGCAACCAACCCCTCCCCCTCCTCGAGAGCAAGACATGGAATGCCGTTTTCCAGCCCATACCTGCTGGAGAGGCTCGAGGCTGGCTCTAAAGAGGACTGTGTGGCCACCCCGGGGAAGAGGTCAGCTGGGGTGTGGGATAAGGGGGTGGGGCAAACATCTACCTGTGGTGGCCTGGCGACAGCGCTGAGGTGGGTCCGCGAGTGTAGTGTGTGGTGCTCCAAACTAGGGTCCTCAGGTGCAGCTGCTGCATCCAACAGACCTGTAAAAGACATATCAACATTCCTTTCAGTGGACATGGCAACCTCAGGACCCCCTTCAAAACGGAGCAGGCCATCTCTCAGGTCTAACTGGCAACCTGCACTTCTAAGGAAGTCCAGACCAAGAATACAAGGGTCCTGGACTGCAGCCACCCACACTGAATGACGTAATGTCTTTCCCCCTACAGTCAGCCCCACCACACCCTTACCCTTCATTGGCGCCAGTTCACCTGTCACTGTGCGTAGTCGGACAGTGGTGGGTTCCAGAGTGGCATTAGCAGGAACTACCTCTGGTCTTATAACTGTCACAGTTGATCCCGTATCCACCAATGCTAAACATGGAATCCCCTCCACCAAAATTGGCACATGACAAAAATCACTAACACATGTTCGTCCTACCACAATCACAGACTCCTTAGGGCCACATTCATTCTCCCCCAACAGTCCTTGATCATTTTCCCTCCGTCCATCCTTTGAGACTCCTGCTGGTGATGACTCATATTGGGGATGAGTGTTGGGGGTCCGCATGGCCCCGATTCATGCGGACCCCATCCCATTTCCCGGGTTACTGGCTAGCTTAGGACATTGACGAACTAAATGTCCCGTCTGCCCACAACCCCAACACATCCTTGGTCGTGTGCGAGGACGCTGATCAGGTTGCAGTGCGAATTAATTCAGTAATCTCAGAAACCCAGGCTGGCCTTTCGCTTATCCCCTCCCCCACGTCAGTAGACCTCACCGACACAGATTGGTGCTGGCTTTCATCCGGCATGCAAGTTCCCGAACAATCTCCCTCTCCAAAGCCATCTCCAAGGCATCCTGCAGGGTTTGAGGGTGGGCTAGTTGTGTCTGTCTACGGAGTTCCACAGGGGTAAGGGCCTGTATGAACTGGTCTCTCGCAAGCTCCCCTTGAACCGCCGGTGGCATGTGGGCATATGCTCGCCAAGTCAAATTTTCGATATCCTTTGCCAGGACTCTCAGGTGCTCTCCTGACTGCCTGCGTCTATTTCTCAGTTCAGAACGCAGGAGCCCTGGCTGCTCAAATTGCCCAAAAACGCCGTCTCAGTGCCCCGACAAGCGCATTATAATTGTGTCTATCTTCAGGGTTCAGCAGTAACAAACAGTTAACTCTCTGGGGTCGAGAAACGCGCCGGCACGTTTTGCTTTTTTTTTTCCACATAGCAGCAACATAGACTTAAAATACTCCGTCATTTTTGGTCATATAAATAAAATCAATACATGATTATAAACTATAGAGGGTCTTCTTTTTTTGTGTAAACTCACATTGACATCAAAACCGTGTGTTTTTGTAAAATAAAGAAAATAAACAGGGTGCGCTTTCTGCTCACTCTGTCTCCGCAAAAATCTTTCTGAAACAAGTCCGGAAAATGAACTGAAACTCAGCTAATGCTTATCACACAAACATGAAACATATGTCTAAAGAAAGCTTTAAATGTGTACTTTTAAATAAACCAATTCACATTTAAAACAAATATTCTCCTGCAATGTAATCTGTATGAAACTAAAGAGAAGTACAGTTTCTCCTGTCTCAGCTAATTATCGTTAATGTGTTCACACCCACTCGCAGAGCGTGCTATTCATAAGATAATGTGTTGAGGCGATCTATGCAAAATAGATAAACGCCCCCCAGGTAAATGCCTTAAAAGCAGCAAGTTCCATCATTCATTCACTTTCCTGCGCGTTTGGAAGATGGCACGCTACACCGGCGAAGAAGCTCTTCAGCTCGTCCTGGATAGTGACGACGACTTCACATTTTCCTCAGAAGAAGAGCGGGACTCCGATGACGAATGTTTGTATTTTGAAGAGCGACTTGATCCAGCCGTGGATACAATTTCGGATGAGTAAGTTTTTTAGTTTAACTTACATTAGTTGACAAGCTATTTTGTATAAACATGTACATATTTTACTGGTTGGACTATTTCCAGACTTGCCATCCAGTATTGAAATTAAAAATATATCTTAATAGGTCGCTTTTAGTTACGTTTAAATTGTCTAGACTATGCTATACGCTGTATGATATGAAAAATTATATGTACAAAATATTATGTATGTTTAGATTATATTTTTGACTATAGTGTTTATGCTGCATCATTTTACTATAGTACTGCTGCTGCCTCATTTGACTATAGTGTTGCATCATTTGACTATAGTGTTTATGCTACCTCATTTGACTATAGTGTTGCATCATTTGACTATAGTGTTGCATCATTTGACTATAGTGTTTATGCTGCCTCATTTGACTAGTGTTTATTTTGCCTCATTATCATGAACGAAGCGTGTGCTCGCTAATATCTGTTGTAAATGTGCTGAAATGTGTAAATATCCCCGGTTGATGAAGTGCACAAATGTGTTATGTTTGCGGTGTGCTATCTCCGGTAATGGCCCATTGACACGCATATACAGCCATTATTCACATCAGTTATTTATATAGGCTAATGGTACTATACTTGGAAATATTTATGTAATAATAGTTTTCAACTTTTTTTTAAAGGAATGTAGCTGCATTACTACCTTCACCTGCAACTCGTAGGGCGCACAGCAACACAGTTGGAAATCAGAAAGAGTAAGTACATACAGTATTTATCCACTATTTTACAGATGTTAGTTCAATTTTGTTTATATACTTAGTGATGATACAACATGAGCTTGTATGACTTTATTATTTATTTTTGGAGGTTGGTTGATAAGGTTACATATGGTTCCTTTGTGTTATCAGCACACTAATGCCCATCAGTTATGCATGTGCTGAAATAGTAGCTTACTCTATAAAATATATGATAATAATAGTTTTCAACTTTTTTTGAAAGGAATGTAGGTTGCTCACTCTCACCTTCAACTGGAACTCGCACTAGGAGGGCGCGCAGCAACACCGGTGGAAATCAGAAAGAGTAAGTACATATTTACCCACTATTTTACAGATGTTAGTTCAATTTTGTGTATATACTAAATGTATATGTGCCTGTGTGGCTTTGCCAAAATTATTGTTGTTATGCATGCACAAAATTACAATTAGTGATTGGTAATGTTAATATGAAAGAGCTTATTTTCTGTTGTTTTATCAACATGTTGATTGCCCATCAGTTATGCATGTGCTGATATAGTACTTTGTTCAACCTTTATTAATATTAATATTTTTATAGGAATGTGGTAGCATCACTCTCACCTTTACCTGCAACTCGCACTGGGAGAGCACGCAACAGGAGTCGTTCAGTTTTGAGAACAATTGAAAATGATACTTAGTAAGTACACTTATTGCCTTCCTTTCAGATATTAGTATAATTCTGTTTACGTATTCCGGTTTTACATAGTCCATACAAAAATCATGTTTCTGTATGGCTTTACTAACATTTTTTTTTTGTCAATGTCTGGGCATTATTACTTTTAGTGATTGAAATACAGTTTTTTTGTGTAATAAACATGCTCACAGTTGTTTGTTTGTTTTACAGCTATAAAGATGATGGTGATCATCAGACACCCGTTGCAAAGAGGGCCAAGACAAAGATTCAGACAAGCAATGAGCAGTCCACTCTGTCATGGAAAACAGAGACTGGCATTGATATGGTTCCACAGACTCTGAGATTCCTGCCTGCACAGGAACCTGGACCACAACTGAGTCCTGCTGACACACACACTCCACAGAGTCTCTTCAAAAAGTTTTTTTCTGAGAATGCCGTGTCAACTCTGTGCCACAACACCAATGCTCAGGCTGCTTGTGCAATTGCAAAGGGACGCAAATATAAATGGACTGATGTCAGCATCAGTGAGATGTACCGCTACATTGGGCTGGTGTTTTACATGGCCATGGTGAAGGTGAGCTCCATCAGGGACTACTGGCGGCAAGACAGTCTTTTCTCTTTGCCTTTTCCTGCCACAATGGAATGTGCACATGAGTCACCCTGATGCAGATAAGGAGAATGACAGAAAGAGGGGCACAGCTGAACATGACCGTCTTTTCAGGGTCAAACCTCTCATGGACACCATTCGTCATGCTTGTAAATCTATCTATCATCCTAAAAGAAACTTAGCTGTGGATGAAAGAATGGTGGCATGCAAAGCACACACAGGTATGACACAGTACATGAAAGCCAAGCCAACCAGATGGGGTTTAAAGCTGTTTGTTCTTGCAGACTCATCAAATGGATACACTGTGGACTTTTCTGTGTACACCGGAAAGAACAACTTTCCCACAGGCCAAGGACTGTCAAATGATGCTGTAACATCTCTTTTGGACTGTAAAGTTTTAGGCTCTGGGTACCATGTGTACATGGACAATTTCTACACAAGCCCAAAGCTCCTAAAAGACTTGTTTGCAATGAAGTTTGGTGCATGTGGGACTTACAGGGACAACAGGAAAGACTGCCCTCGTGATGCAACTAATTCACTCTCAAAAAGATCAGCCAGGGGATCCATCAGGTGGATTCGGGATGGACCTCTTGTATTTGTGAAGATGATGGACACACGAGAGGTATCTGTTTGTTCCACCATTCAGTCCGCTTATACTGGTGAGACTGTGCAGAGGAGGGTGAAAACACAAGATGCATGGAGGACAAAGACATTTCCATGTCCTGCACCTGTGACTGCCTACAACCAACACATGGGGGGCGTTGACCTGTCCGATCAGCTCTTACAGTACTACTCTGCACAGCACAAAACCATGAAGTGGTACAGAAAGATCTTTCTACACTTCTTGGACATTGCTGCCACCAATGCTTTCCTTATCCACAAAGAGCTATGTGGTAACATGACCCATAAAGAGTTCATGGAACAGCTTATTGCAGAGCTCTGTGGTGTGTCACAGAAAGTAGCACCAAAACAAACCAGTAGTGACCATATACCCATTCCAGGAGCTGAGCTGACCTCCGATACAAAGAATATTTCCACAGTTGGCCGCAAGAGCTGTGTGCTTTGCAAAGTACAGCTTGGTAAAAGGCAGGACACACCTTGTAAATGCCAGGCATGCAATGTTCACTTGTGTCTTCAGTTGAACAGGATCTGTTTTCAAAAATGGCACAAAGACATGTAACTGTATTCTCAAAACAATCGGATTGCTTTGATCTCACTACTTATATCCACCTTGTGGACACATATTTAGTATGTGTTTTGTGTTCTTATTTCAGCAACTTTCATTTTTATTTTTTTCAATAACCACGCATAAACATTATTCTCTTAAAAATACAAACATGTACATACATGTTGCTCACATATTACGGTAGCCCCGATTGTGCTATATAGAGTGAATTTACACCTTTGCCATTAACATGTTTATAAATAACCTTGAAATTGACCTTCAACCATGACCTTGAACCATGACCTTGAACCATGACCTTGAAATTTCTAGCATCATACTCTAATGTTTGAGCTACAGGAATGCATAATTTCACACACCACTGTTTCTTTATGAATCCTATTGGTCTGATTTGTTTTTCCCTACAGGTTGAATTATTGCGGTGTCACAGATGAAGGGTGTGCTGCTCTGGCTTCAGCTCTGAGATCAAACCCGAGACAACTGAATCTGTCTGGGAATAAACTAGGAGTTTCTGGTTTGACGCTGCTCTGCGCTGGACTGGAGGATCCTCACTGTAATCTGGAGAAACTGGAGTATGACCATCTCGCTGATATATATATAAATATATATGTATATATATATATATATATATATATATATATATATATTAAATATATATATATATATATATATATATATATATATATATATATATATATATATAAATTTGTCCTCAGTAAACATATTCTTTATTAGAAATGTAATTTTTTTTTTTACTTTTTAACTCATTAATCACAAACTCTACCGGTTAAACTCTTTTTTTCATGTTTGTAGAAAGAGTCCAAACATACCATCATACTGCATCTAAAGTACATGACAAATAAGAGAAAATAGAATATTTATCAACATATATTTAATAACAGCAAATCTTCTGTAAAAATATAGTTTGACCAGGAAAACCGAAACAAGTAGTCAGTAAATTTTATGTGTGATTGATGGATAATCACTTAATCAATAATTTCCTAGTTATATTTCACAAAATATATGTGAAATAAATATTCAGTTAAATCAGTGAACATCACAGGTAGCACTGCTTAATTAAACATGCTAATCCTAAAACATAAATGTTCCCTCCGGCATATATCGATACATACGTATATAGATACCCCACGTCACAAAAAATACAAAAATATTGCACAAATTCACACAAATTTCATATTAAAACAACATTGTTTTTGAATATGTTTGTAACCATTGTTTCACCTCAAGTTAGTAAAACCGTGTAAATCATGTAAAACACAGTTCTTCATAAAATAGTGTAGCGTAAAAGTATGTGGCAATGCTTGTCCGTACATTCAAATCACATCACACATTATTGCAATCTTTAATAAATTAGTCATTTAAAAAACAGTTTACACACTGTCATTGTTCTCTACAGGTTGTATGATTGTGGAGTCACTGATGAAGGTTGTGCTGCTCTGGCTTCAGCTCTGAGATCAAACCCCTCACACCTTAAACAACTGAATCTGACTGGGAATAATCTAGGAGATTCTGGTTTGACGCTGCTCTGTGCTGGACTGGAGGATCCTCAATGTAAACTAGAAAAACTAGAGTAAGATCATCTCTCTGATAGTCACATATATTTTTGTCCATGGTTAACATATTCTTTATTAGAAATGTATTAGTAATACACATTTCGAAGTGTAACTTTTATGCTGTGTTGTGGAGCTATTGCTATGAGGAACGCCATCAGAGTTGATGCTATGGGGAATGTGGGAACGCCCCGTAACTGGTGCCTGAAGCACGTGTAACCACACACCAATATTCATTGACCAACGACAGACCATGACATCACAAGTGGAGCACCTGTGAGTACAAAAGGGTGCCTGTAATACATATCATCAGCTTTTTTTCTCTCCAGGAGCCATTTGTTCGTAGCCCATAATAATAACGAAGACGGTATAATGTAGAATACAAGTAACAAATGCTTTAAAAAGTGCGTGCCTTCATATCCTTTTTAAATGACACCCACGATCTGTCCGTTGTTGATCGGGAGTGGAGCATGCGCATTCAGCACTCAAGGGTACTGGATGTATTCACTGTGACAAATTCATAGTGAGAAAGCTCCACTTATGCTTGGTCCTCTTCTTGAGGGATGAGGGACAAGGGTCTGCACCCCACGGTTCAGGTCCCACTGCTGCCGATATGGCTTGGAGATTTAGATTGTGGGGATCACAGTGTCACAGTCTTCGTCTGCACCTGTCTGTCTTAGTCTGCACTACACTCCCCAGAATCCTCCTTGTCTCCACACCTGTACTCACTCCCTCACTTACCAGCCTGTTCATCGTTATCTCCATCCGTGTCACCTGTCTTCACCTTGTTATGTTTGATTTGTGCTTGTATTTAGTTTGCTTCTTTTCAGTCTGTCCTTATCGGTCCTCGTAGATGTTGATGTAGATGTTACGCTGTAAATGTTACGAGTTGTTTTCCAGTTTGTATCTTCTGCCTGTTTGTAACCTGAGCATTTATTATTATAAGTAAAAGTTTATTGTTCTTGGAAATTCGACTTCTCGTCTTCCTCTGCATACACCACCCGTGACACACAGGTTGAGCTGGCCGAGAATTTTCAGACAGTTTCTTTCTCAATCCTCGATTGCCGGCTCGAGTGATCTCCCTGATCAGTCTCTGGCCTCTCCCGATCCAGCAGAGAGCATGTTGCTGGCGCCATCTAGCTCTGAGGAGCTGGATGTAGTTGGAGAGGGCGGGGAAAGTGAAAGAGTTGAGCCCTTTCATTTCGTCAGCCCTGCATACGGGGAACTTTCAGATGTAATAGCCCAAGCCACGGCCAGGTTAAATCTGACTTTTAAATGTGAGAAATGCCAATAGCCTGGCAAATCTTCTGGAACATCACACAGAGATGGAGAGATCCTGGAAGAAACCGTATTCAGCACGTATTTTCCCTTTGCAGATTATGTGAATGTTTGGAGGTATTATGCAAGCAGGGATACGCCCTCAGGCACAACCTCAGGCAGACATAAAGCAGTCAGAAATAAAAAGCGACGACTCTTCTGCTGGGGCACAAGAGGTTAAGCAATTACATCAGGGTCAGAAGCTTTACTGATGATGTAAGTGGTGTGTGTTGCAACAATTACGACCCATCATCCGATACATCCAATACAGTGCTTGATGTTAAAGCACTGCTGAGTTAACGGTTAAGAAAGGTTAAACAAGAGTATTGGTTCCCCATAGCATCAACTACAGAGGGAAAGAGATGCTGCATCTCTTTGCCATGCCTCAGGCTCTCCTGTATGTCTCCTTCAGACAAAAGAGTTGATGATGTGTATTCATGAGCTGTCAGCCAATGAATATTGGCGTGTGGATACACTTGCTTCAGACACCAATTACACGGATTCCATTCTCCATAGCACTGATGCCTTTTTCCATAGCGTCAACTCCATGATGTAGCATCTCGTACCCCTTCTCAGTGAACCAGGTTGCATACGCCAACTGTGCTGGTGCTCTACCTTTTTTTAGGTCTGTAGAAGTCGTCAAATCAAACCATCACACTATATCCACACAACACCAATGAGATAAAATAGAAATGTATATATATATATATATATATATATATATATATATATATATATATATATATATATACAGCGGGTGAAATAAGTATTGAACACATCACCATTTTTTTCAGTAAATATATTTCCAAAGGTGCCATTGACATGAAATTAACAACCCAAGTAATCCATACATACAAAGCAACCAAAACAAATATACATGTCTAAAGTGCTAGAAAAAGAGAGTCCATAGTTTCTGTTGCAACATCAAGTTTTTCTGAGCTATCTGGTATGCTGGGGCAGACAAAAACAGTTATTTATAAAACAGTGTAGTGCGAAAGTATGTTGCAGTGCTTGTCACTACATTTAAATCACATCACACATATTTACAATCTTTAATAAACTGGTTATGTTTACACAGCTTCATTGTTCTCTACAGGTTGAGTGATTGTGGAGTCACAGATGAAGGTTGTGCTGCTCTGACTTCAGCTCTGAGATCAAACCCCTCACACCTGAGAGAATTGGATCTGTCTAGGAACAAACTAAGAGATTCAGACACAAAACTTCTCTCTGATCTAAAGAATGATCCACATTATAAACTGGAGACATTATATTGCTTTTGTAAGTATATATATATATATATATATATATATATACATTATTTTATTTTTTTAACCCTCTTGGGTCTGAGGGGTTTTCTGGGTCCTGGAGGTGTTCTGACATGCGCTGACATTTTTGCTTATTTCTGTTACTTGTGACATTTGCATGGCTAAAGTCTGATTACATTGTATTCAGCACAAACTCTGCTACAATAATATGTCAGCAGCATGTATGTAAAAGTTTGTAGTTTTGAAATAATTACATTTATGCGTGGTTTGTGAAAAAACAAACAAAAAAATTGTCACTGAAATAATGTCATGAAACCCATACTAATTATTTCTTCACAAGATTTTGAAAATTGTATCATGTAGCCTAGAATATTTGTTCCAAAACTATGTGAAAATGATCCAGCCTACTCATTCAGATAAAACAATATAATGATTTAAAATTTGTAAGACATGTTTTGTGCAAGAAAATTTGATGTGTTTCACATCTGAGAAAGACAAAGACCCTCCCCTAATGGCCCTATCAGGTGCTATCATTATGAGGCCCGATCATTATGAGGAACCTTGCACAAACAATGAGGAGAGACTTAAAAAAGAATGGCTTTTTGATTGTTTGGATTTATTTACAACACAACATAATCCAAAGATACACAACAAATGAAAAAAAGTAAATATAAAACCATGTCTGCAGTTGTGATAGTAGAAACGACAAACAAGCCTTACTCTATACTGCTATGTAATAGTCAGTAGCCAATTCTTAAAATATGAAAACATACTTACAGGCTGTGTCTGTGAGTCAGAAGCGCCAGACTGTACTTGCAAAGATGGAATTGCCCCACTTTTTAGAATCAGCCTTTGTGCACAGCCGGCCTTGTACTCTCTGGAAACATTCCTCTGAAAAATGTGCAGCACACAGTTGAATATTTTGGTTGTACTGTTCTGGAACAGTGTTGTAAATAAAGCTTAACCGCTGTTTTATAATTGTGTCCTCTTTTGGAAGACCAAACAAAGTAGTTTGGCTTTCGCAACGAAAAACACAGCGTCTCCACGACATGGCAGCAACAATAATACAGCAAGAACAAAGTTACGCCTTCTTTCTTTGCATATACATTTGGGTGGTGTTAAGAAACTGCCCCCACACACTGACGTAGATTTATGGGGGTGTGTTTGAACGAAGCATTTTAGGAAGGCGTGGCTGAGCCTTAACTTTTACAAAGAATATCTCTTTGGGTTTGAGACTTTGAGCTTTGTAACTCTGCAGATCTTATACATGCCCAAACAGCCAAACACCCTAAAGAAAAAGGAAAACAAGAAATCGCATGATATGACCCCTTTAAAATTCCCCTTGCATATTTTGCTTTTATTTTAATCACCATCAGGTTTTGTTTCGATCCTGTAATGAACATTATTTGTTCTCATTATTTGTGGAACATACACAGTTATTATGGAATGGACTACACATGCCATTGTATCATTTAATTGGTTAGAACATGGGAGTTGTCAAACAGGAGGTCTGCTGTTTGGAGTGCAGGCCATTGTCATGAAATAATCTAAATCGCTCCTAGAAAAGATTTTTAAATAATTGAGAAATAGTTCATTCAGTTCAACTGATCATACCATTAATGTGAATAATATACTGAACCTTTTGTTTCCTCAATGGTAAGTGGGAAGTAGTCCTCACATGATGATTTTTTCACGATGGTCTTGATCAGGTTCTCCGACTGCCTGACCGACTGATTTCATTCACCTCCGCGTGCAGCACAACAGCTCCGATGTTCTCATCACCTTTATATCTCTGGCAGTAATATTAATGTGCTAATATCTTTGCTTGTGTTTTTTCTGAAATTGATCCACTGTGATGTGACAGCAGTAATGTCTCATACTCCATATGTGACTTCCCCATGTGTTTTATTATAGGACTCTCGATATTTTGACATCAGTCCAGATTCCTCAGGATCAGCGGATGGTGAATAAGGAGCCACTTCAGAGACTGAAGACACATACCCCTTTTCCACCAAAGCATTTTGAGAGCCGGTTCGGAGCCGGTGCCTACTCGCGAACCAGTTCTTTGTGTTTCGACAGCCAAAGAATCGGTTCTCGGCCAGGAAAACTGGTTCCAAAGCGGCACCAACTCTTTGCTGGACTAGAACCAGAGAACCGTTCTTTTACCACGTCATGCTTACGGAGGGGGCTGGGGGCTGGTTTAGATGTGTTCTAAACATCTTTTCTGACGCAAAGCCAGGAGAAACATTTGCAGAAACACGATGTAGTCCGCCATTGTAATTGTTATGCTTGAAGTTGGCGCAAGCGTTTCTAGCTTTTTTTTATTTTAATTTTTTTTTTATTGAAAACATTATGTAAGCAAAGAAGAAAACAGTCACAATATAGAACAAATAAACGGAAAGAAAAAAAAGACACAAGACAGGGGTACATAACTAATCAGAAAATATTACATATCAAAGGAAAAGATTAAAAGACTTACATATTTCAATTGTTTTTAAAGCCTTCTTGGTACACGAGTTAGAGATAATCCCAAAGTAATGTTGTACTTGCAAGCGTTTCTAGCTAAGACGAATGGCGACGTACACAGTGACGTAACGTCGTCGTTCGCTGGGCGCTCTAGTCAGTGGAAAAACAAACCGGTTCTGAGAAGGTTCGCAAGTTGAACCAACTCCGAACCAACTTTGAACCAGCACCAGATCCGAACCAGTTCTTTTTTGGTGGAAAAGGGGTAACAGAGGCGCCACAGTCATCACACTGTCATGCAGTTTCTTGTTTAGAACTTTCTGTGGGTCTGATCTTTTGAATTACAGCTGTCATCTGATTGCCACAATCATTTAATAGAGGACTTGAAATCACTGATAAATAATGTAAGATTCTTCTTCTTTGTGATGACCCATGAAAATGATTGCTGAAAATTGCTTTGGTATTGATTAGATATTGCACTGCTTGATTGTTGTTGTTGGTGTAACATCCAATATACACTGAAAACATGAAATGACAAAATTGTGTATAAATTTGGTAAAAGGTGACAAAGTTTAGAGTTAAAGTCTGATTACAGAAGTGGGGCACAATCTAACGCGGGGCTAGTTGTAACATGCTTGTTTTAAATACTTCCACACATGCTAGCCAGGCTTGTGCACAATTCAGAATTGAATTGAGAATGACTGCGAAATTCCAATTCAATTCTTGAATTTGAATTGATGTCAAAAACGGGATCTAGAATTACAATTCGAATTTAAATTAAAGGAAGCAGAATTGCAATTCAAAACAAATTCTAAGAAATTCATATAGATATTTTAAGTGAAGTGTTTAACAATGAAGCTTTACAGTATATGTCAGATATGATTGCATTACATATTCTATAAATGATATTAGTTTGAACTACTTGTACAGATTACATTAACAGGAAATATTTTCCCCCAGCAATGAATGTTAAAAGCTCTAGTCACAGAACAAATACTTAAGTTTGATTTATTCTAATTGTAATTTTGTGGAACATGATAGAACATTAATCAGAACATGATAGAACATGACTCCCAGAATTACTTTAGTAAATCTTTAGAAGAAAAAAAAACAATTTTAGGTGGACATTTGTTTATATATATATATATATATATATATATATATATATATATATATATATATATATATATTAGAACAAAATGTATGCAGGGTTGAGGAGTGAGTTAACTGTGATGAAATTATGTTATTGAATTACAAAATGAATGTAATTTTATTAAGTTGTATTACTGAGGTAAAATGTGTAATTTAATTAGTTACTAATCAAATTAAAAGGAAATTGATTTACATTGATAAAGTAATCCAAATAAAATAATCCAAACCACATTTATAATGGGTAATTTATAACTGTAAGCAATTACATTTCCAAAGTAACCTTCCTAACTCTGAATGTATGTGAGATTCAACATATTCTTTCTGTTGTGTGACTAGGGTGACCACCCGTCACGCTTTGTGTTGTACCGCACAGCATTTTCACCCCTTGACCCCCACGTCGCATTTTGAGAAAATGTCCCGCATTTTTATCAGTCTGTTTGTTTTTAATTATCATATTAAGAAAATGTGCATGCGTTCTTTTGCCTTTTTAAGAGAGCATTTTATTTATTCTTTTTGCGGTGTAGTTTTTAACCTATATTTAACAACGCTTCGTCAGAAGTACAAATACAACAGCCGTTTTTAAAATCATATCCAATGGTTGAAAAGAAAGGAGTAAACATGGTCACTAGTAGGTTGTCAATCAAAATGTTGAGCGGTGATTCGTTCCATGTGTTCCCTGTGAGAAAACAAATGGATAATTCGGTAAATTAAATTTTTTATTTAAGAGAATTTATCAATTTATTGCCTGCTGTAGTTGTTTTTTAATTCACATCCTTTCTAAAAATATGAAAGTGTTTGGTGTAATATATTCTTAATATATAAGGCTGTCAATAAACTAATTTCATGTTGTTTTATATTTTATTTGTTCATTATTTATTTTAGTTGGATTTAGTCAGAACTGTTTCAGAAATAGTGATCTGCATGATGCCTGCTGCCTTTGGTCTCAGTGATGTTGAATTTAAATGGCAAGTAAAATAAAGACATGCTATGTTACATTGTGATGTAATTGTGTTGTCTGGAAGGGACTAAATAACAAAGTATTTTTATCAGCTGAAATACAGAATACAAATGTTTTTATTAAGTTAAATGGACATTATATAACAGTTTCAGGTTATGTTTTAGTGTTGGTAACATGTCCCACTTTGTCCCACACTTGGTTTGTTTGATGGTGGTCACCCTATGTGTGACTGTGTAGAATTTATTTTAATTGCCATGAATTTAATTCCACTTCCTGTCATTCCAATTCAAATTCAACTTCCTGTGGGGCGGAGTCAATTCAAATTCCAATTCATGAATTGAATGGAGGCCAATTCGGAAATTCTGAATTTTGCACAAGCCTGATGCTAGCATGACGAAACTTTGTGTATTTGCATATCAACACTATATAGAGAAAACAATTGCACCAAAATTCAGAAATCTTTGGAAGTTATCACTGATCATCATTTATTTAACCATAGCAAAAGTTAATTTCTTAACCTCCTAAGACCTGGTGTCCACATACGTGGACATCACATTTTTGGTTGTGTGCAGCATAATGTGTAACTGGAACATGTTTTTCACAAACGAGGACACTTATACTGCCATCTGGTGGCGTCAGGAGATATTTTTTTTACATAAATAGTTTAAAGATGGCGGAGTACACAGGTCACATGTCACGCAGCCACACCAGACCAAAACGTCCACAAGGTAAAATTTTTTATAACATTTCATTGTTGATTCTTGTTAAGCTATGCATAATAGTATGATTAAAATGGCATGCACATTTGACAAACTTTTGTAACAATAAATATTTACTATGCTGCTAAATTGGATGTCCACATATCTGGACAATGGGACTTAGCTTCGTTGAAACTATAAGAATGTTTAAAAAAAATGAAAATTTGTAGTTGCACTGATCGAGCTTCGTGACGCACACTGGCTCACTCACTCGAGCGCGCACACACACACACTCTCTCTCTCTCTTGCTCGATCGCGCGCGCACACACACACTCTTGCTCACTCGCGATCGCTCGCGCGCACATACATACATACACACACACACACACACACACACACACACACACACACACACACACACACCCTCTGTTACACAGGTTCAAACCTCCAGGGCCTCAATGGCTGTGACCCAGGCCAGAGAGGGTGCTATGGAGTCAAAATAGGGCCATATATATATGCAAAATAAAACAATGTTTCGCAAAAAAAATTGCAAAAGAAAAGTTAACCACTGGGGGAAAAAATAAAGTTTAGCAAATTAAACTTCAGCAGCATTGACTTTGCAACACAATTCTTTGCAACACGGATGTTTCAGTCATCCGCGCCTCTGCAGCGCACGCTTTCCTTTGCGCTTCCTTTTTCTTTGCGCCTCGCTTTGTGTCTCTGATTTGACGTGGGGGCGGGGTCAAGAGGTTGGGGCGCGTCCCTCTCGTTTATGTCATCAGCGCGAGCCCCAGACCGAGTGGATCGATCGAAATGGCGGAGCAGACTGGACATGCGGGTGATGGATCACAGGTATGTATTATTGATAGCTTTCTTCTTCTTCTTATTAGACTCATATATTATTAATAACAGATACTTCAGACCGGCCAGAGGGTGGTATTTAGCGGGGTTTTGAAGTAAAATTATTTTTATGTGTGGAGAGCTTTCACTGAACATCATAATCTCATTTTTTGATGGAGATGGGCCTGTAGAGGCTTTTTGCATCTGAAATCTTTAAATGTAATCCGCAAAAAAAGGCACAATATAGTATAGGTGGTGGAAATAGCATTCAGACATACGTTACTGCATCCGCCATGTTCTGTTGTCATGTGACCCGTATGTTCTTTGACCTGAGACGTTAAGAATAACTGCAACCTTTACCTAGGCGTTAGTACAAATAAGGCTGTCACGATTAACAGACATTATATTGTACATGATTTATTTATGAACAGCTTGTGGGTGAAATAGGTAAAATACTGTTGCACCCGAAAGCTAGAGGTCGCTCTCGTGCGAAAACTCAAAATAAGCGCAGTAGAGGAAGACAATAACACGCATAACTAGTTATAGGAAATGCATATGGACATCTTTTTTATCAATATTCTTAAAACCTTCTCGGGTATTTTCATGATAATAAAGTATATTAATAATAATGATGATGATGTTCGACTGGTGTTGCTTTTTCAAATGCACGTTATAAGTGACTCAAACTCGAACTGCTTTTACATAGAGCAGCATTTCCTACTGATCAGAATCGTGAAAACACTCAAATAAGAAACAATCATGCACAAAACACACACAGATGCATGCACAGAACTCAACACGCACACACCAGCCAAACTCCTTAGGGTGTTTTAACTTTAGCTGACTCGCATATCAATTTGTAAATCATTTTTAATACATTTAATCAAATAAATTCTTATCTTTAGGTCCATGGACCCTGAATTTTAAAGTGTTGTGTTTCTAAGAGTGATGATTTGTTAAACATTACACACTGTTTTCTCTTCCATTTTTAGCATTGAGCGCCTTTGGCGTGACATATGGATGGCAGTTACAAACATCTATTATGATGTTTTGCACAGCCTTGAAGAGGAAGGATTTCTAGAGCCAACCAACAGCCTTCACCTCTTTTGTTGTCACTTTGTGTTCCTGCCTCGTCTCCAGGCCAGCCTCGACTCCTTTACCAGCGGGTGGAAAACCATCCTCTCCGCACAGAGCGTAATCGAAGCCCAGACCAGTTGTGGGAAATTGGACTCCTGCAAAACCCTGTCACTCCTCCTCCAGTCCTATCTGAGGTATTTTAAGAATTTGTGTCTTTTAAAGTATGTAATGTTTTCATGCAAGATATTGCCCCAATGCCCATAAACTATTACCAACTTTTAACAGATTGCACAAGGCGACGACTCTGACTGGGACACAGACAGTATCTCTGACCAGCCGTGGACAGGAATTGTAGTTCCTCCAGTCGAATGCCCCTTAACTGAAGAACTTAAGGCCCAAATTCAAACTTTTTTTAACCCAACCTCACACTCTCAAAACTATGGAAGAGACAAGTATTTAGAAGTTTTAAATTTTGTGCTGCTTCATTCTAAATTGACACTAAATCAATCATTGAAGTGACCAAATGATCCATTTAGAAGCAAATTAACATTCAATTCAATAAAAAACAAACTTAAGTTGACATTGCATGCTTGTTTTATTCTCTGTATTGGCTATATTTAAAGCAGAAAAACACTTGCATAACAACTTGTGTTCTCTTAACACATGCATTAAGATATAAAATTTTACAATATGTAACATGTTGTGTTCTCTACACATACACAATAAATTTCAAAACCATAAGAACATTTACCAATGTATAAAAGGTTTTTTTCCTGAACATGTACAATTCCATACATTAAGTAGCATTTTAAATTCTGTTAAAACCGTCGTCAAACTGAATGGCTTGCAACATGACTGATTTAAAAGAACTGTAGTCACCCATATTTACCGTGGGAAATGTAATTTTTCTGGCACAGGCACTTACAACTGGGAAGCATATTTTATGTTCTGGCATCCTCTGCATACACTCATGGTCAAAATTAAGAGAAATTTTGAATTCTTTAAGTTCTGACATTAGAAGAGGTTTGTGTCCCTGGCCAGTGAGCCATTGCATTACACGTGGGACAGTTAAGGGCAGGATGTCTCCGTCAGGGTTATCCTCTACAAGCAAAAGAACTTGTTATCTCTAGGGTTGGTATTGTCTGAATTAGATCAATTACATTTTAACATTAATTTGTGTAATCTGCAGTTTTTTTAAAAATATTTATACTAAATCAACTGTCAGTTCATACATACCACAGCTTTCAATTTCTTGGAGAAAGTCTTGCAGAAAGTTGATTATAGCCGTTTCATAAGTCTCTCGTACTGATCCCTTCTCCGACATTTTCGGAAGAATGTTCTGCATGATGAAAGTCTGCATCAGCCTGTGGGGAAAAAACACAACCATCCATTTTCAGGTACATATACAAATATGCATTTGGCTTTTATCCAAAGCTACTTTATTCCTATAATAACATTTGTTTTAAGTATGTGCAATCCCTGATATCGAACCCAAGCCCTTGGGCTATGCTAGCACTGTTATCTAACCAATAAACTACAGGAAACCATTACTGAGGTATTAAGAGCAATTCATTTTCTACTATTATTTTTTGTAAGGAACAAGTGTTTGACAATTATTTTTTAACTTGGCAAATAATAATTTTCCTATATATAATATTCCTAAAATGAAACCATTTCTAAAATGAAAAACATGATATTGGCATATATTTTTTTCCCCAGTTATTGATACCTTATCATCATCATCATCCACCTCATCAGGGACAAAGAACTGGTGGCAAAGTCCTGAATGGTTTTCCAGGATGTCCACAAAATTGTAGACTTCAAGACCTTTTCGGATATGCTTCAACAAAGGGACCAAACGTAGAGTTGCATGCAGCACAATTGATCTGAAAAAAGAACCAGGAAATTCTTGCATAATATAGACAATGTTGTGGCTAATCAGTATATCTGGTAGGCAGCAAAATTAAAACTGTTTGCAAGGTTTCAAATGTAAAGAAGTTAGACTTTTTCTGACCTTATTATGGCCTCTTTGTTCTCAGGTTTAATGGCCCCAGTAAAACCACAGTTAATTATTTGATCATTCCATGCAGAGAGATCAGTTTCTTCTTCCTCCACCTGAAAACACAAACACGTAAACTGTGACAAATGGTGTGCTTGCGTAGAAATAGCTTTTATGAAATCAGATTTTATTTGGAGAAAAAAATGACTACCTTTTTAATCAAATTATAAAGTTCAGCATCATCCACATCATCTATAGTGAGAGTTGATTCATCCAAGTCTCCAGATGAGAGATAAGCAAAGCACCACGGCCTCAAGAAACGGGGGGCAGGCCCACCCTGAGCGAGACTAACAGAAAACACTTCTCCAGCAGTCCTGAAAGAAAGAATACAAAGTAATATTTAGTTGTATGCAAAAATTACAACTGACATGTTACTACAATGTAAAATATTACTAACCTAAAAAATCCCTTCTCCAGATTACTTAGGGAGTAGATGGGGCTCTTCCCTCTCTGGTGTCCTCTATGCTCAAAGAGGTGTTTTTCAATCTCACCAATCAAATCTACAAACAAATGTACAATTATAAGCACATTAAAACATACCAAATCTCATAATGACACATGTGGTAACTGTTTATTTTTTTTCTAAACTTTAAATTGTTACGATGAATATAAAAACCTAATAAGGCGATTGTGAACCTGACTTGCCTGAAAGAAATTCCTTACGAATGGCACCTGTGTCAACACCTGCTTCCCCCAAAAACGTTACACGCAAAGTATTGCCCGGGGTTCCTCTCTTTTGTCTTTGCCACTGCACCATAGCTCTTTGATAGAAGTCATTTCGAGAAACACAGATCTTGAAATCCTTGCTGTCATCTACCCTACTTGCCAACAAACGCAATACATCATCTGGACTATAAAAACAGGAAAAAAGGATTAGTAAAGAATTCTGATGTCTCAGGGTTGTTAAAATGTAATAAATAGACTGTACCATTTCATGTCTGGGCCTTGGTTTTGCTGTAGTGATGTGCCACACGGAGGACTCCTCTCATAATCCTGTGTCTGTAATATACTGAGTACATACCCAATGGTTAGATTGACGACTTATAACATTTCACGAGTTTACATGTTAATGAAATCTAATGTAATATTATAATGCGTATTTGGCTTGCTGTCCGGGGGGAGGGCTCCGAGCTCCGAATTCGGCCCGACCCCAGAGTACTCCCCAAAATGCCGGATAAACGAAGGACAGCGAGCGTAGAATTTAACCCCCCAAAAAGTGAAGGGTATGTATTTACCAAGGAACTAGCTTGCCTGTTCGACCGGGAAGGCTCTCGCAACGACCGACTGGAACTTGGATGCTCACGGGTCACGGCATCGGACGGATAAGCCCATTCTGCAGTTGAACTGACAGCTCGCTGACGCAAGAATTATGCGAGCGTGAATTTGTGGACGAGTTTAACCGTTCACCCGGGAGGGCTCTCGCAGCGTCCGACGGGAACTTATATGCTCACGGCATCGGACGGGTAAGCCTCGCCAGGTTGGACGGAGGGCGCCCGCTGGACTCGGTCGGGAGGGCTCAACCGGCGCTTCGAAGGGGGGCTGGGGCACGGGAAAGACCCCTCACATCCCGACGAATGGGGAGCCCACCTGGTGACACGAGAGCGGTCGTCCGGCGACGACTAAGACGGGCAGACTCTCACAGCAATTCGAACGGGAGGGTTCAACCAGCGTTTTGGAAGGGGGGCGGAACCCAGCCTTCGAACGGGTGAGTCATCGCTGCGTGCGAATGGGGGAGTCTGCATATGATTGAAAAACGTACCCTATGAATATTAAGCGAGCGTGCAAGCGGCGAGCCCAGATGTAATCGGAAGGTTTGGTGTAAACGGATGTAACTGAAATGAGGCGCAGCAGGTGATAATTATAATTTCATTAATTAGTTAGGGCTTGGTGAGCATTTCTGATGAAAAAACGGCTAGACCTAATATAGGTTTTGAAGGCATTCGATGACCAGCGACCGAGGGTTTTGATTTGTTGTTGGGAGAGACCTTTTTGAGCGGCTGTGGTAGCTGCTCCGATGCGGAATGAGTGGCTAGAGAAATGCTCTGCTGTGACGCCGGATTTGATGAGGACTGCTTTAAGATGCTTTTGGAACCAAAATCTCGTATCTGGATGATTGGAGTCGTTAGTGAAAAGAGGGTCGAGTGGGGATTTGGACGAGGAAAGTCTGTACTGCAGGTAATTAAAAAGCGAATGGTACGGTTGGATGGGAGTTTGTAGATTGAAAATGTAAACGAAGTGACCTCTTTTGTCTCTGTCCGTTTTGCTTTGTTTAATGAAAAATGATATGGTTTCATTATCTACGATCTGAAGGTCTGAAATATTGGGATGGATATTTGGGTCGAATAAGGAAGTGATGGTCAGTTCGGAACAAAGGAGGAAACCGAAGAATGCTAGGATGAACATAGCTTCTAATGTATATGCGGTATTGATGGAGTGGTATCCAAGACGGAGTGATGAGATGCATCTGGTGAGTATATCGATTGTGATTGGTTGTCTGGTATCTGGGCGCGTGGGGCGGGATCTTTGGATTCCCTTAACTAGAAGGGACGTTTGGGAGTTATTTATTGCGGGTGTAGGTTTACCGTGGATTAATTTATGGAAGAATTGAATGCCGCTTAGATAGCTTTTAATGGATCCGGCTTGGAGACCTTTAATACTATGAAGATGAGAAATGAATGAAGTAACTGTTAAAAGAGAAAATTCGGGAAACGACAGGTTGTGAGAGAGGTGGAATGATTTGAATGATTTCCATGCGGTGTAATAAGTTTGCAGAGTTTTGGGAGAAACGGCTTGGAGCATGGATTCGATGGACGTGTCCAGGAGGGATTTTAGCGGATGGTTTATGGGAAGATCAGCTGAAAATAAGGAGGTACTGGAGTTGGAGTGGGGTCTGCTTCTGGTGCCAGCATCCTGAATTTCTGAAAAGAGAAACGGGAGAGAGAGTCAGCGATTTGATTTTGAGCCCCTGGGACGTGATTAGCAGTTATTAAGAACTGGTCGCATGCGGAGATCCATATGAGGCGTCTGAGGAGTGGCATAAGCGCAGGTGAGCGAGAACGACCTTTGTTGATACAGTGTACGGTTGCTTCGTTGTCGCAATCGATTTGGATGCTTTTGGTTGACCATTCTTTCCCCCATAGGGAAGCTGCGACGACGATTGGGTAGAGCTCGAAAAGGGCAGAGGAGGCTGAAGACTGGGGTGTGTCCAGGAGCTGAGAGGGCCAGGGAGACACGAACCAGCGTCCTTGATAATAGCCGCCGAAGCCGATCGAGGGAGCTGCGTCTGTGAACAGTTTGATATCGAGGGGGAGAGAGATAAAGTCGTCGTAAAAAAAAGTTAAGCCGTTCCACTGATTGAGGAAATTAATCCATAATTTTAGCTCGTTTTTTGACTCGCCGGAAAGGATGATCCGATCTTCCAGCGCATGAACAGATGAAGAGAGGGCTAGGAGATGCGCGATAAAGGGTCGGCCCTGTGGAATAATGCGCATCGCATAATTTAGGTGGCCTAGCAGCGAGAGAAGTTCGCGTTTTGAACAATCTGTGCTGTCTGTAAAATTGGATGCGATTAAGATGATGCGATTGATTTTTTCCTTAGGCAGTGCGGCCTGGAATTTTGCTGAGTCCAGATTGATGCCTAAGAACTCGATGGATGTAGTGGGACCCGATGTTTTCTCCTGGGCTAACGGAATCCCCAGCTCGGCGAAAACTTTTTTCACTATGAGGAGTTGAGCCTCGGGGAAGGTGTCTAGAGGTGAAATTATTAGGAAATCGTCGAGCAGATGGAGAAGATGAGGAATTGCATAATTATTGGAAAGGATCCAACATATGGCTTCAGAGAGAGTGTCAAAGATTTTTGGGCTGCTTTTGCAGCCGAAAGTTAAGCGCATGGCGAAATAATACTTTTTCTGCCAGTTTACACCGAATAAGTGCCATGAATCGGGGTGTATTGGCATTACTTTAAAGGCAGAGGAGATATCTACTTTTGCAAGCCATGCACCTCGTCCAGCTATTTTAATCATGGTTATGGCTTGTTCGATATCATGATAGTTGAGAGAATACTCTTCGAGAGGGATGAGACTATTGATGCTCGGATATGGAGAATTATGGGGGGCTGAAAGGTCGATTATCAACCGCTTTTTTCCCGAGAATTTCCTGGTAGCCACGCCTATGGGGCTGATGCGAAATTTGTCGAACGGGGGGGCCTCGAATGGACCCATCATGAAACCGGATTCAATTTCTTTTTTAATTAGCTTATTTACTACTCCAGGCTCTGCTAAGGGGGACTGAAGGTTAGCGCAGATAACATTTTGCGTTGGATGGCTTTCTACACCGGGTTTAAAGCCTTGAATGAGACCTGTCAGTAAATAATTTGTGAAGTTGGCATCTGGGTGGTGTGATAATTCTTCGGCTAGACGGAAAACATTCACAGGAGTCGAGAGATAGTTTTTTGCGTTTTTATTGACAGATTTTTTGACTGGGCATATCACGCGGGCGTGTGCGCCGCCACAGTAATCGCAGACGTGGAGAAAATGACAGCGTTGTCTTGGGCATCTCCCTTCATTGAAGTTCCTACAAACTTGTCTATCGTGTGCCGAGTATGGTGCTCTGATTGAAAAATCTTATCTTGCGTGACGCGGAACGTAACTTGTGGATTTTATGGCATTCTGCTCTGGGCAGGGAGGGATCGATGGATTAATTTGGGGGCATGCCGTGGTGGCATGGATTGTGGATCTGCAGATTGCGCAAGAGATATTTCTGCACCCGAGGAAGACTCGGTTATGGAGATCAGTGTCCAACGCTCCCCAATAGGGACACTGATTCCACTGGGAAACGCGGACGGCGCATTTTGCGGAAAACAGCTTGTGGTACGTATAAAAATGACTACCCCCGTAAGACAACGCGAGCTCCGCTATGATAGACAGATAGTCGTTCAGCTCGCGCCGTCTATGGGGAAAAGACGAGCATATGATTTCTGTATAGCGGCTGAAGGCGATACAGAATTCGGCTAGTGACAATGAACGTGATGTAACCTGTGAGTTATTTTTAAGAGTGACTGAAATGTCGCCGCAGTCTACTTGGCGATTGGACTCAGCTGGGGGAAACAAGGACAGGAGAGAGCCCAAATCAACATCTGCACCTGCTAGGATTTGAGCTCTGATGTTGTTCATCACTGGAGGAGGTTCAGTTGCTACTGCATTCGGAGGGGCTGGTTGAGGAGTGGCTGAGAAGAGAGAGAAGGGAGAACTCACTTGGAGAGGGTTAAAGGGATGGGAAATCGGGGCTGTGGCCGTTTGCGGAGGCATCCTCACGCAGAGATCGGCCCCCGGGTTAGGTGGAGGAGGAGGAATAGGAAGAGCATAGTGTGGAAAGGGAAGGGGAAAGAAATGCGCCGGAGTTTGACCGGCTAACGGAGGCATCCTCACGTTAGGCTGAGCACCTGACGCTTGGGAAGGAGGAAAACTGAAAGAAGTAGAAGGGAAGAAAAACGTTTGGGGATCGTGTAAGAAAGTGGAACTGCCGGGATCTAGAGTCTGAGGTACCACAATGGGAGGGGCTGAGGAGGGGAGTTGACCTGGAGGAGATTGGCGCCCATCCATGACTGGTTCCGGGGCGCGGCCCAGGCTAGCGGAAGGTCTGTGACGCCGTGGTGCGGGGGCGGAGCCCAGCGCTGCAAGTGAGGAAGGAGGTACTGCGGGACGAGCGATCGGGGCCCGGCGAGCCTTGCTCGTTCGAGCCGAAGGAATTGGAGCTGAAACAGAAAGGTGAGAAGATTGTAAGGTGACATATAAATTAAATAATTCTGCTTTTTTCATCCTGCGGGAGAAATTTGCATCAGAATTAATTAGGGCTTGTCTTAGCCCCTTAACTATCCACTTCCCTATGGGAGGGATGTTAGGGGGAGCTGGAAGGTGGGAAGGCGCGGAGGAAGACGATGATGAAGATGATGAGTTCCTCGCTGGCGGTGGTGAGGGGAGTCTTCGGCGTCTTGGAGTATGCGGAGAGGATCTGGAGGGCCGACGTCCCCTGGTTAAGGATGGAGGCTCAATGTTGTCGTTGGCTGCTGGAGAAGGAAGGGTCGCTGGATCTGCGTTTTGCGGTGGAGATGACTCCGTGATGAAGGATTCATCGTCGGAGGGGAAGAGCTCTAACTCGGACATGACTGCACGGAGGCGGAGTCAGATGCTGAGAAATTAGTCATGAGACAGGAGGTAAGGGAAGGCTTTATTTATACTGGCTTCTTCTTGTGCTGATTGGATGATTACCTGAACATGCTCCTCTCGAACTTTGTTACATAAAACTTCATTTACAACATGTCATAACACTTATAATACTCAAAACATGTTTTTAATACATAACCTTATTAAATGTCTGTAAAAGAAATAACTTTTCATATCATTAAAAATTACCTATCTCCACAAACACTTGCATGCATGGGCAACTCTGTCTGTGAAAATGTGTCTAAACAAATGGGACACTGACCCTCATCCTATAAATGGCAAAAGGACAACTGATTAAGTATTATACAATAAAATCCCAATTAAAACACAATTGGTTATTTCCAAACTCCAATCAAGTAATTTGTTTAATTGGTCACTTTTAATACTTTGGTCACCAAGTATTTTGCAAGATCTAAACAAGCACTCGCTGTTTCAGTTTTTTTAACTTTACAAAAAACATTCTGATTCAGTTCTAAATGTTTAGTAAATTGTATTGACTTCTAACATTTGTGTAGTTTTAAAACTATAAAAATAGGGCATTCTTCTCAACCAGTGTTATTTACCTCTTGCAAAATGGTCTTTATGTACCAATGAGAGACAGTATAATTACTATCAATTAATCAAAAGTGCTTGACAATAAGGCACTACAAAGAAAATACCATGACCGTTAGTAATAAAATCTTAACATTAACAAATTAATTTTACTAACTGCACTGGTCCTTATGCACTTATATTAAAATTAAAAGCAAATGTATTCTCAAATATTTTGAATATTAAAAACACAGCATTTTCATTTAGCTCACCTCAAAACTTGTGGTGGGTGTAGGAGACCAAGTTTGTATTGAAGTGGTGGGTGTAGGTGTTGAAGCTGGGGCTGTAGGGGTAACTGCTCTGGTAATCTCACCAACTACTTTTACATCTTCATCATCATCTTCAGTAGTCTGAAATGACAAAACGAGATATATATTCTGCCTAAAAGAAAACTTAACTGAAAAATGTTATAATAAATTCTACAAAAAAATGTCATTGTGTAAACAACATACCTCATCATTAGCTGACTGTGTGCAGCCACCACAAGATTTAACATGCAAGTACAAAACTGGTAGTGGCATTGTGGTTTTACAAGTACGACACTCAACCTTTTGCATCTTAGCAAACTCTTCTTCTGAGAATGGCAGTGGATCAAGACACAACTCATCTTGAAGAGGGACCATATACAGTGCTGTTCTTCCAGTGGTGGTAGCCATTTTGAGAAGGCTTCCTGTATAACCCTCGGAGTCTGGAGGGACAACAGTAAGCTTTCTTCTTCCATTCCCTCCTGACAATTTAAAAACACATTAACAAATCCAGCAATAAAAGGTCTTTACTATATAATTGGGCTTTATACTGTAGCTAAAAACGATGTCAAAAAACAATGCTTCCCATATTCTATTAACACTTCCCTGTGTACTATTATTAAAAAAGGATGTAGCCTGGGATTTAAGGTTAGAATGCCAGGGGAAATGTTCAATTAATAACTACCTATGGAAATTACTTGCACTGCAGTATACTCTACTCAGATATTCATGTTTGTGTCTGTTCTGGTTGACAGTACAGCATACCTGGTGCCTTATAAAGTAACCACCCTCCAGTAAGTGACTTCATCTTTGGAAATTCAGCTTCAAGGAGCTTGCATAACTGAAATAAACATGAAACAGAACAAGGGTTCTCAAACAACCATACAAAGTAAAAACTAAATCTTTATCACATTGAAAATTTTATGTGCATTTGTTTGTCATTTTTATACATACTAATTCACATTCACATTTTACTATGTTTAAGCAAATTATGTTCATTCAACTCTGCATGTTTTGAAAGTGGAATATTACTTTGAAGCAGTTAATTATATATTATTCGCAGGGTGATATAGAAAAAATCCTGCTCTAAAATCAGATGGCACAAACTAACAAATTAGATTGTACTATAAAATGAACTTACATCCGAATGGTTCACATTGGATGAAATTGTAATCACCCGTTTTCCTAGTCCGGCCTGGAGTAGTTCAAGCTCTTCAGAAGGTGTGGGTGAGGTGTCAGTGATGCTGCTCATTAAATATATGGAAACAGCAAATGGTTTCCAAGGTGTGGCTTTCACATGTATTTGTGGATTTGGAGTTTTCTTCTTTGCTTTTTTAAACATACCAGGAAAAGATCTACAAATAATAAAACAATGTTAATTATAATAGTAAACATTCAAAAGACAATTGTTAAGATAATTAGATGTGGATGCGGCAACCTGGCCATATCCTGCTCTATTCGAGGCTGAGAAATAGCAGGACGCTGCTGTCGTTGTTGTGGCTGCTGCTGCTGACCCTGACCTGACTGAATCTGACCAAGGCTTTGGGTCAGAAGACCTATTAAATTCTGTGCAGCTGTACAGACATCTGAATATTCTCTCTGTTAAATAGGTCATGACAACATCATATAGGATTATCTGAAACAGGGGTTTTAAACTCAGTTCCTGGAGGGCCACAGCTCTGCACAGTTTAGCTCAAACCCTAATCAAACACATCTGATTCAGCTAATCAAGATCTTCAGGATTACTAGAAACCTCCAAACAGGTGTGGGTTGGAGCTGGTTTGAGCTAAACTGTGCAGAGCTGTGGCCCTCCAGGAATTGAGTTTCACACAACTGATCTAGAATAAGTGCAGTAACAATGTATCATATAAACAACATCACAGCATTTAAACATAGTCTATAGGGATGTGACCTACTGTATATAAATCCACTTGTTCGGAATCAGAAAGAGGTTTATTTCAAATTATGTTTGCACATACAAGGCATTTGTTTTGTATTATTTGTTTTCAATTTACAGTATATTTTGAGAGACACCTTTGGCATCGTTTATAGTCCATAATACAACTAGGGCGTGGATAATAATAATAATAATAATTTATTAATTATAAAACAACGTGAAAGGTGTGCATATTGAGAGAAATGTACAGCCGCCGACGATTAGCTAATCGCCACATTAACCGCATTAATTGATCTCTAACTTACTTAAATATAGTTATCGGTCTATCTAGCGAACTTGAAGAAAGCTATCAATAATACATACCTGTGATCCATCACCCGCATGTCTCTGCTCCGCCATTTCGATCGATCGACTCGGTCTGGGGCTCGCGCTGATGACATAAACGAGAGGGACGCGCCTTCGTCCCTTGTACACACCCCAACCTCTTGACCCCGCCCCCCAACCTCTTGACCCCGCCCCCACGTCAAATCAGAGACACAAAGCGAGGCGCAAAGAAAAAGGAAGCGCAAAGGAAAGCGTGCGCCGCAGAGGCGCGGATGACTGAAACGCGGATTTAAAGGAGCGGCGCAAAGGGAAATATGTGTTGCAAAGTCAATGCTGCTGAAGTTTAACTTTGCTAAACTTTATTTTTTCCCCCAGTGGTTAACTTTTCTTTTGCAATTATTTTTTTTACTTGCAAAAAAGCATTTTTTTCTCAATACTCTATTTTTATTTGCAAAACATTTTTTTTTTTTTGCAAAACATTTTTTTTTTTTGCGAAACATTGTTTTATTTTGCAGATATATATGGCCCTATTTTGACTCCATACGCCCGCGCCTCTCTCTCTCTCACACACACACACACACACACACACATACACAGTTCGATCGCGCCCGCGTCTCTCTCTCTCTCTCTCTCTCTCTCTCTCACACACACACACACACACACACACACAGTTCGATCGCGCCCGCGCATCTCTCTCTCTCACTCACGCACACACACACACACACACACACACACAAAGTTCGATCGCGCCCGCGCCTCTCTCTTTCTCTCTCACACGCACACACACACACACACATATTGGAACGTGAGTGAACTACAAAGCCTATAATAAAGAATAGTTTAGCATCCAAATACATCGCAAATGTTGAAACAGTTTTATTCTAATGAGAGAGTTACGTGAGCCCAACACCACTTACTTTCACTTTCCCGAATAATCCAGACCCACCAGAGCGCACTATTCCTACAACATCATCAGTGCTATTGTGGTTCACGATCATAGGCCCTGTCCCCAAATGGCACACTTCATATGAATTTTCGGTCTTGTGTACTTATTTCATGTGTCCGTTAAATCCATGAAACCGTAGGCTGTCTCATTTTTCATTTTAGGTTTCAGAAGGTTGCTCACGCCAGAGATGGGAGTAAGTCAAGTCTCAAGTCCCTACCATCAAGCAGAGGTGGAAAGTCCAGGGGTCAGAAAGTAAAAGTCCTGCCATATTTTTATTCCACCCATGAACTCACACAGCAAAAACTTCAGTGTTAAATTAACTTTCCTAAGAGTTCATTTGGCTCCAGACTCAAGAGTGTTAAAGTGTTAAAATGAGTGTTAAATTAACACTCAATAGTGTTAAAGTTAATGAGATAATTAAGTGATTGATTGAGTGATGATTGACCATTATTGAAGACACCTGATGTTAACAAGCAGAATCACTGAAGGAGAAAATCACAAATTGTAAGCCACCGCTATGGCGATAAGTGTTTGCTTTAGTTGGGCTCTTGACCCTTATATTATTAACTGTAGATTTTGTTTGGCTGCTGTATTTGAGTTATAACTGTCAGATGAACAAAGAAAAAAAGTGATCTGATGGTGTTGGTTATATTATGACAATCATCATTTGAACTTTATGTTTCTGATTTATGTTGTTGGTTACAGCATAACTGTGATTCTGCATAAAAATCCAGAATTTTAGATATAATATAAAAGGATATCTTAAAAGTTGTTTTCTAAAAAAAAAAAAAATCTTTCTTTTAGGCACACAGGTCAAGATTCAGTCTATGCATCTCAACAATGGTGACGAGCAGAATATTCAATTAGGAAATGTAAATTACATAGACAATTCAGATCATAATTTATTCATATCGCAATGCATGATGGGAGCCATTAATGAGTTGTGATTGGTGGCAGCCACTGCAACATGCTTTATTATTGTCACCCTTGTTGAGATTCACAGGCTGATTATTGATGTCTGTGTTTCTAAATAAATTATTTTGAAAGTGTTTTGATCAGAACAATATTTATTAAATATTTTGGATTATAAGAAACGTCTCAGGTTACGACTGTAACCTATGTTCCCTGAGAACAGGGAACGAGACAATACGTCAACGACGCTATGGGGAACGCCTCAGGCGTGACAGGTGTCTGAAATCACTATCAAATCACGTCAATCATATTGACCGGCGACAGCCCGTGAATCATTAGCGTGAATGATTAACGTGCGACCTGGAAGTATAAAGGGGCGCCTTGCAAACATGACAAATCACCTTATCGTCTGAAGGGACTGTACGGTAGGCAAGCCCCGCGGCATGGCAGGGAGACGTATTGTCTCGTTCCCTGTTCTCAGGGAACATAGGTTACAGTCGTAACCTGAGACGTTCCCTTTCGAAGGGAACTCAACAATACGTCAACGACGCTATGAGGAACGATATACCAACGCCGCCATGCTAAGGGGAGTGCATGCCAAGTGGCAGTGACAACTGTCAGAACCAGCAACTTCAAATGAAACGCTAGAACCACTCACCCTCAGGTCACACTGGGCTGTCAGTGACAGCATTCCCTACGGTCATAGCCCAAGCTACAGCCTCACAGAAAAAACCTTCATAAACATGGTTAAATGAAAGGTCTACCTGGGCCGGCTCCGGGCCTGGAACCTCAGCTTCCAATTAGAAGGGGTCCCTTCTAGAGAATGTGGCTAGGGAACCCAAGGGAACCCCAGCCAGTCACTATTCAGGGGAACGTACTCACCCCGAAATGCCACCAGGACGGCCTGACCTGGCGCCAGTACATAGACACTTAGTCTGGCCAAATCCTGTCTGTCTGAAGACAGAGCCTCTGGACAAATGCCTTAAGTAAGGCATCCAACCCGAGGGACTGCGAAGCTGGCAGTGAACCACTCGGCCCGGATCTCAGAGACGGGATATCCCGGAGAGTATGACTCAGCATAGTGCTTTCCGACCCTTGCTAGCGAGGGGAGTTTCTCTACTCGATCCACGGATCAACCCAGTGTCTGTGTTTCAAAACACTGAGGAGGCCTGTGAAGGCCTAAGGGCTGATCTAACTGGGAGGCCTCACGAGAGGCCTACGACCGTCTGACCAGACTCAGGAAGCCGCATGCTCAAAGAGACCCTCATGAGGGGAGCACACGGTCTGCCTGATAGGCAAACCAGGCTGTAGGCAGAAAAGGTTCCGGGAGGGAACCTTTAGCAGAGAATGAACACTTTAGCGAGCCAGGGCGCAAGCTCGCCTTCAGCAGCTGCCTATTAAGGCTAGCTGAAAATGATAGCAAGAGACCACTAGCTTCATAAACCCAGCACCACTAGGGAGCGTTACAGGGAGGCCCGGAGAGGCCTACTACCTGATCCTTTAGGGAGGCCAAGAGAGGCCTACTACCTGATAACCACAGTACGTGGGAACTCCTCCTTCAGGGAGGCCCGGTGAGGCCTGCTACCTTACAACCACAGTATGTGGGGAGCTCACCTTCAGGGAGGCCTGGTGAGGCCTACTACCTGGTCACCACTATCTGTGGGAACTCACCTTCAGGGAGGCCTGGTGAGGCCTACTACCTGACCGTTCTCATTCAAGGAGGCCTGGAGGAGCCTACTACCTGATAATCACAGCATGTGGGAACTCACCTTCAGGGAGGCCTGGTGAGGCCTACTACCTGACAGCCAAAATATTTGGGAGCCCACATCCAGGGAGGCCCAGAGCGGCCTACTACCTGACAGCCACAATATTTGGGAGCTCACATTCAGGGAGGCCCAGAGAGGCCTACTACCTGATAGCCAACGTAAGTGGGAATTCGCCTTCAGGGCGGCCGGGTGAGGCCTACTACCTGATAACCATCTTAAGTGGGAATTCACCTTCAGGGAGGCCTGAGTGGCCTACTACCTGATAACCACTGGTAGCTTTGAGCCCTGAGTCCGGGTGAAAGTATAAGGTGGCCTGCTAAGGCCAGCCAGCTGGGGACTCGCCTATCAGGGAGGCCTGGTCGGGCCTACTAGCTAATAGCAAGTCATATTCTGCCATAAAGTACACTGTTGGAAACCATACTACACAGCATAATTCACTAATGGGCTTCCAGTAGCGCTATAAGGTATGTCCCACAATGTTGGGACTCACCTCCGAGGAGGCCTGTTTAAGGCCTACTACCCATCAGTGAGTCAACTGCCCGAACCACCAAGGCCAACCACGTAAAGTGAGCTGGCCTACAGTGCCCTCTGGGGGGCTGTCCAATCAAGGAGGCCTGCTGAGGCCTTCTACCTAATGGCGCAGCCTTCGTTGGCAGAAAAACTGTTTACACAGCGCCTACAGCATCCTGGTGCCTACAGCATGCTGTACAATGTATGTACAGCATACATTGCCCATGGCAGTGTACTCCGCAAGAAAGCTAGCACCCTTAAACAAGGGGAGTACAACATACGCCACTCTGCCTCAACGGAGGCCCCAGTTAGTCAGGGGCCTACCATCTATGCATGGGCGTCAGCTCAGGGCAATGCTCTGGCTTCAGGGGAGCGTACTTCGACCAAAGAAGAAGTGAAGCTTACTTCATACTCGACCCGAGCCATAGTGGTGCGAGGTGGGATAAAACAGAACTGGGAGTGAAGTGCTCAGACCTACCCTGTATCACAGGGGAATACTCACACCTCACCCTGAGGTTACCAGGGTGCGGGCCTGCCAGCGGCTCTAGGGGTGACAGAAATGTATCTGTGCCCAACCTAGGGGAGTGGGGCTTGAATGAAAGCCAACCACCTACAACCTAGCGCTCGAGCAGTAGCTCAGCGAGGTGAGTGAAGCCTAAACTGGCGGCCTAAATCCGTAGGCCAGTTCTGCATGGCAGAGTCGGGCAGGAAACCCAGTCTTCTTCGTGAAGCGAAAGACGGCCTAACCCTGCTCAATAAAGACATATATACCACGGAGGCCTGTTTGAGGCCTACCATGTCCTTACAAACCATCCTCAGCACCACGCTGCATTACTCTAGGCACCCCAGAATGCAGAGAAGGGGGCGGGCCTTGGCCTAACGACTCCCACGGGAGGAGGCTGTTTATACAGGGATGCTAGAAACCAACATTCACACAGTGAAGGGTCAGAGGAAGAAATGCTAAAATTTTTAGCAGAGCGCCTCTATTATCCCTGGCACAGCCTAGGCCAGCTACAGAGGCGGCCCTGGTGAGGGCCAGCCTGCAAGCATAGATCAATCTGAGGGCTCGGAGGAGCCACAGCCTTACTAAAGAATATAGTCTGTATTATTCCATACAAAGGGCTGCAGAATCGCTCAGCCTAATGAAACCCAAACAGAGCTCAAGGGGCGAAATACTCAGGAAGAAGTCAACGGACCCGTGGGCCGGACATAAGATCTATCTGAAGCTCTAGCGTCAGTCAACACTCTAAGTAAAAAATTCTGAGAGAGAGACCAACTACTCTACCCTGAGGTGGCTAACAGCCCGAAGGCTAACATAGTTATCGTTCTGGCCACCTAACGGGGAACTTCAGGGCCCTAATGATCCAGGAAACTTCTCTTACCTTATTACCTTGACATGACCCCATAGCTCTATACAGGGAACGAGGTCTGTAGAGAGATACATCTCGGAATTTTAATTCACAAAAAATTACTCTTAAAAGACCAGTCAGCTCACCTGCGGCGTGCGGAGTGAAGACTCGCCAGATAGTTCTTTATGACCCTGGGGTCCACCACTTTACATGCCTGAAAGAGGCGTTTCTACTAGCCAAGCCTAGGCGGGCCATTGGAACATCGTTCTTATCATAGGCCCAGCCCCAGGCCTGATGTAATGAACGTCTGGGGAGTCAGAAGAGAGGAGAGGGCTGGATTTCTTTTTAATGAAGCCCTCCGGGGAGATTATCCATCAGCGACACTGTGTGCGCTTGTGCTGGATAACCTCCCTCAGATCCCTCTTCTTGCGGGAGTCAAAGCCCTGTCTCTGGCCCTGTCTACGGTCCTCGGACCGTGAAGGGCCAGGCCCTCCCGCCTGCCTGGGTGTGGAACCGGATCTCAGCGGTATGCAGGATCCTGCAGCAGGTCGGCCTGATATGCCTGCAGCACCGCCATAGTGTGCAGGGAAGCACCAGCCTGAACCGCTGTCGTGTATGGTCTGCCATTCAAACGTGCTGTTGACTTTAGCGGTTTGGATGGCAGGGTTGGAGCTCTCAGTGTCGACGCCTGCCCAGACACGAGATAGTTTGCAAACGACTCGTCAAATGGGCGGCATCGACACGTACCCATGCTCTGCGATCCCCTCAACATCAGCGAAATTAACCCGCTGATGTCGGTGAATACGGGCAGAGCATGGGCTCTTCCATGCCCTCTCGATCTCCGTGTGAAGATCAGGAAGGAATGGAAGGCTCACCTGAGCTGGTGTGTATGGCAGGGGAGAAACCGATCGCCAAGCCTACCGCGAGCGGTCTCTCCTCTAGCGCGTCGCCATGGCAGCTACAGCCTGTTGGCGGCGCGCTCCACAACATCCACCAGGTCTGCATACACGGGGCAGGGTGGCTGAGAGGGTTCAGGATCTACCTGATTATAAACCTCCTCAGCCATCTCCTGCTCGTCCTGAAGAGCAGCAACTGCAGGAAACCATTGGTGCCTGCAGTTCGCCCTCGTCAGCCATCGAATCATTTGAGAGGTTTACAGGACTCTCAAGATGATCGATGAGCTCTATCTGGAAGCCCATGATGCAAGTCGCCGCTCTGCCTTGGCACGAGCGGGACCACGCGGACCAGACGTTGAACCCCCTTCACTCGAGAAGAGGGCCAGACGAGAGCGGAGCGTTTTAAGAGAAAAACGCTCACAGTTCACACCGAGGATTCCCTCGAGAACCTCTCGTGCGCGCTCTTCTCCCAGGCAGGAAAAAACACACTCGTGTGCTGTACATTTCATTTTCTTACCGTTTCATTGAGTAGCGTTTTCAAACAGACAGTCCCTGAAGACGATGAGATGGTTTGTCATGTTTGCAAGGCGCCCCTTTATACTTCCAGGTCGCACGTTAATCATTCACGCTAATGATTCACGGGCTGTCGCCGGTCAATATGATTGACGTGATTTGATAGTGATTTCAGACACCTGTCACGCCTGAGGCGTTCCCCATAGCGTCGTTGACGTATTGTTGAGTTCCCTTCGAAAGGGAACATACTGATATTCATATATGCTGTAGAATCACAAAACTGTTGCTAGTAAGTTAAACCAATCTATCTCAATAAGTTTCATTTTCAGATCACAGCACGATTATGCCATAACACAACCAACACTATCAGATCACACTTTTCTTTGTTCATTTGACTGTTATTAAAAAAAATAACAGCAGAAAAACAAATTTAAAGTGAATGTATAAGGTTTAAGAGCCCAACTAAAGCAAACACTTATCGCCATAGCGGTGGCTTACAATTTGTGATTTTCTCCTTCAGTGATTCTGCTTGTTACATCAGGTGTCTTCAATAGTGGTCAATCATCACTCAATCAATCACTTAATTAGCTCATTAACTTTAACACTATTGAGTGTTAATTTAACACTCATTTTAACACTTTAACACTCTTGAGTCTGGAGCCAAATGAACTCTTAGGAAAGTTAATTTAACACTGAAGTTTTTGCTGTGTGAATTCATGGGTGGAATAAAAATATGGCAGGACTTTTACTTTCTGACCCCTGGACTTTCCACCTCTGCTTGATGGTAGGGACATGAGAGTTGACTTACTCCCATCTCTGGCTCACGCATACTTTGTGGTTGATATGTGCCCTCGATGCGCACTTTTGCAGAGCCCACACTGATGCAAGCTCTACAGCACACTTCTTTTCAACAGTCAAAGCGGGGTTACGTTTTTGCACGTCGTGCACAATAACCCTAAAGGCACCGAGGGGCGGCTTGTTTTTATATAAATATATATATAGCTGCGAGCAGCGATGAAGGGCCAAAGCTGGCGGCACCGCCACCCCAGTACCTTTAGGTAAAGGCACCGGGGTGGCGGTGCCACCGGCTTGGGCCCGCAATCGCTGCTCGCAGCTATATTTAGGGCCCAAGCCTTGAAAAGGCGAAGGCCCTATTGTTTTCCTTAGGATTATTTATTATTATTATTATTATTAGGGCCCAAGCCTTGAAAAAGCGAAGGCCCTATTGTTTTCCTAAGGATTATTCGGGCCCATGCCTTGAAAAGGCGAAGGCCCTATTGTTTTCCTTAGGATTATTTATTAGGGCCCAAACCTTGAAAAGGCGAAGGCCCTATTGTTTTCCTAAGGATTATTAGGGCCCAAGCCTTGAAAAGGCAAAGGCCCTATTGTTTTCCTAAGGATTATTCGGGCCCATGCCTTGAAAAGGCGAAGGCCCTATTGTTTTCCTTAGGATTATTTATTAGGGCCCAAACCTTGAAAAGGCAAAGGCCCTATTGTTTTCCTAAGGATTATTCGGGCCCATGCCTTGAAAAGGCGAAGGCCCTATTGTTTTCCTTAGGATTATTTATTAGGGCCCAAGCCTTGAAAAGGCAAAGGCCCTATTGTTTTCCTAAGGATTATTAGGGCCCAAGCCTTGAAAAGGCAAAGGCCCTATTGTTTTCCTAAGGATTATTCGGGCCCATGCCTTGAAAAGGCGAAGGCCCTATTGTTTTCCTTAGGATTATTTATTAGGGCCCAAGCCTTGAAAAGGCGAAGGCCCTATTGTTTTCCTTAGGCTTATTTATTATTATTATTAGGGCCCAAGCCTTGAAAAGGCGAAGGCCCTATTGTTTTCCTAAGGATTATTTATTATTATTATTAGGGCCCAAGCCTTGAAAAGGCAAAGGCCCTATTGTTTTCCTAAGGATTATTAGGGCCCAAGCCTTGAAAAGGCGAAGGCCCTGTTGTTTTCCTTAGGATTATTTATTAGGGCCCAAGCCCTGAAAGGGCGCAGAGCCCTATTGTTCTTCTAAGGATTATTAGGGCCCAAGCCTTGAAAAGGCGAAGGCCCTATTGTTTTCCTAAGGATTATTATTATGATTTCCATTACACGAGAGTAGATGTTAAAACTTCATGCTGATTTGTACTCGGCTTTCGCCAAGATAATCACCAACTAAGACGTAGCTTTACAGTAACCTATGCTTCTCCATCCATTTACGCTTCTTTCCATCTGGTGACGTGAATCTTCTGTCTGGTGTTAATATTGCGCGTCAGCACACACAACGGCTGCAACCACAGTGCGGTCCCCCCATAACAACCCCCTGGATTGAGCGGAGTAAGGAACATCTCTAGGGTCTTCAAGTGGGCACCTTCCGTCCTCAGTGTTTCGTCGACTAGCCCACGACACCTCAAGAGGGCTCGACAGTGACTCTGGCGTCCCAGAGTCACCCCCCTCCGTCCCCCACTCAACTCAGCCCAGCTTACTGACCTCTACTTCCCTCTTGCTGCTGAGACCTAACCACAATCTCACAATCTCTCCGCAACCCAACCATACGCGCCAACCCGTTTGACTAAGGCTGTCGAGCCCCACTGGTGCGTTAATATGCAGTTTCAGTGGCAACGGTTCCGTATGGCATACCACCTACCACAAAACACAATATCTGCCCACCCACCCGTCATTCACGCAATATACACAGGAACGTAATGACTGTAAATACTATACGACCTATACAAATAAAACAACAGTTGCTGCTGAGACCTAACCACAATCTCACAATCTCTCCGCAACCCAACCATACGCGCCAACCCGTTTGACTGAGGCTGTCGAGCCCCACTGGTGCGTTAATATGCAGTTTCAGTGGCAACGGTTCCGTATGGCATACCACCTACCGCAAAACACAATATCTGCCCAACCACCCGTCATTCACGCAATATACACAGGAACGTAATGACTGTAAATACTATACAACCTATACAAATAAACCAACAGACCTTTCAAGTTTTCAAGAATTCTACGAAACCATAGCATGGCGGCCTGTACACAGCCAGCTAGAATCTTTCCGTCTCAACCACAGCCAGTTGCTGCTCCTTTCTGCTGCTTCAGATAAGTTCTTTACTGTACGACGCAACTCTTGGCCACTGAATCCGACGTCTCTGAGGAACCGGGTTGTAGAGTGTGCCACAAAACCTCGACAACCCACTTCCACTGGATAAACCTGGACTCTCCATCCTCGCTGTTCTGCTTCAGTGGCCAGATGAGCATACCGCAGTTTCTTCCTCTCATATGCCTCATCTACCGCATCCTCCCATGGCACTGTTAACTCTATCAGTTGAACAATGCGTGCTGATCCAGACCACAAAACAATATCTGGTCGTAGGTTAGTGGTGGCAATCTCAGGTGGAAAAATAAGCCGTTGATCAAGATCAACCAGCATCTTCCAGTCCCTAGCAGCTTCCAGTTGTCCTGGGCGAGAATTGGTGTTAGCACCTTTTCTTGGTGGTTGCTCGCCTGGGCGGAGGAATATTGTCTTCTGCGTGTAATGTTTTGCTAGAACAGGCGGCAATTTATTGGTCAAACTACGCTTGCCTTCCAATGCTAAAGCCAAACATCGCAATACTTGATCATGGCGCCAAGTAAACCGACCCTGGCTAAGAGCCACCTTACATCCTGTCAAAATGTGCCTTAATGTGGCAGGTGATGAACACAAAGGACAAGATGGATCCTCTCCAACCCAGAGGTTTAGGTTCTGCGGTGATGGGAGAACATCATATGTTGACCTAATAAGGAAACTGATCCTACTCTCTTCCATTGACCAAAGGTCTTGCCAGCCCATTTTGCGTTGTTCCACACTCTCCCATCTCATCCACTCTCCCTGCTTGGCCTGGGAAATGGCCTTTATACATCTCATCCTCTCCTCCTGCTTTCGCACCTCGTTGACTACCAGCTTCCTCCTTTGGGCTGGGCCTGCCTTGTGCCATTTAGGAGGAGCTAAACTGAGCCCAAAACCCCCTCTTCCATGCTGTACCTGTCCCACGATATCCCCAATTTGAAGGTCAGCCTTTGCCTCTACTACAGATTTCTTTGCTGACCACTTTCTACCAGTTTTTACCACAGGGGCTGCCTCCCTTACACATTTGTCGCGTGACTCTGCTAAAGTCATTTCCAGTCTGACCTTGGCACACTTAAACTCCTCGGTTAAAGCAGAGACTGGCAGCTGCAATACTCCTTTACTATAAAGTCCCACTCTGCTGAAGCAGCGTGGAACTCCCAACCATTTCCTGATGTATGAACTTATTAACGCTTCCAGCTTATCCACTGTTGTCAAAGAAACCTCATACACAGTCAGTGGCCACAGCAACCTTGGCAGTAGACCAAACTGAAAGCACCAGAGTTTCAGTTTGCCTGGTAGAGCACAGCTGTTTATGCTCTTCAACCCTTCCCCTGCTTGTCGTCTAACTTCTCCCACTCGAACTGTGTCCTTTAGATCCCCATCGTACCATCTCCCTAGACTCTTCACTGGCTTCTGAGAAACTGTTGGTATTGCCTCACCATTAATGAAGAATGTTTTATCTACTACCTTGCCTTTAATTATGGAGATGCTCCTTGATTTAGAGGGCTTAAATTGCATTCGTGCCCATTCAATATTATCTGTTAACTTCCCCAATAACCGATTAGTGCAGGCTACCGTTGTAGTCATGGTTGTCATGTCATCCATGTATGCTCTGATTGGTGGTAGTCGCATCCCAGAAGCCAAACGCTCTCCTCCTACTACCCATTTTGATGCCCTAATGATTACTTCCATTGCCATGGTAAAAGCCAGTGGAGAAATAGTGCATCCTGCCATTATTCCAACCTCTAAGCATTGCCATGTAGTGCTGAATTCTGGAGTTGAGAAACTAAATTGCAAATCTCCAAAATAGGCTTTCACTAAATTTGTTATCGACATCGGTACCCTGAAAAAATCAAATGATGCCCAAAGAAGCTCATGTGGCACTGAACCATATGCATTAGCCAAATCCAGGAATGTCACGTGGAGCTCCTTCCTCTCCTTTTTTGCTGATTGAATTCGTTGCCAGATAACACTGATGTGTTCTAAGCATCCTGAGAATCCTGGAATGCCCGCTTTTTGAACTGAAGTGTCAATGAAGCCATTCTTTAATAGGTAGGTTGACAATCTCTGATCAATAATGCTGAAGAAAATCTTGCCTTCGATGTTTAATAGTGAAATAGGGCGAAACTGACTGATGCTTGTAGCATCTTTTTCTTTGGGTATAAAGACTCCCCCTGCTCTGCGCCATGCTCTAGGTACAACCTGCTTTTCCCGAGCCACTTTTATCAATTTCCACAGAATTCGTAGAACTCCTGAGGCACTCTTGTACACTCTGTACGGAACTCCATTAGGCCCTGGAGATGATGAAGCCCTTGCCTTTCTCACAACCTGCTCTATCTCTTTCCACTTAGGTGCACAGACCTCCATTTGGTATTCTGGTGGATAGACAGGTGGGATGTCTGTCGGAATAGACATAGGCTTATGCCTTTTTGCATCTGTATGTGTTTCCTCCAAATATCTCTCTAGCTCAACCCTAGATGCTTTTAAAGTGCCATTCTTCTCACTGGTGAATAACTTCTTTGCGAATTTGAATGGATCTTTATAGAAATTAGCCCTCGCACGCTCCTTCTTTTTGTAGCGTTTCCGTAGGCGCTCAGCTCTGCGTAATGTTGCAAGCTTATCTTTTATGGCCCTTTGTAAGAGATTGAGTCCCTCCTTCTGACTTTGTTCCGCTCTTTTCCATTGCTTCCTCAGCTGTCTCCTTTCTCTAACTAACCCTTCAATTTTCTGCTGCCGTCTAGACAATCCAGGAGTAGTTTGTACTTTTTCCTTCCTTGTTTCCACACCAAACCTCTCACTTCCATATGCGTAAATGATGTCCCCAAATTTATCCAGCTTCTTTTCAACTGTACCAGTTAATCTTTCTAATGCAAAGCATAGATCTGTGTTTACCGTGTCCCATGCAGTTTTCTCACAAGCTCTTGGCCATCTAACTCCAGGTCTATGCCCGTTGAGGTTCTTTTCTCTCTTATGCTGGTTAGTCTGACCGGGTTCACAAGAATCAATGTGTTCATCACTAACTGTGCAAACCCTCCTCTCCTCTATGACAGGGGTGCTGATATCCTGCGAACTGTGGTTTGCTTCCTGTCGCTGGATTTCATTCGACTGACTTGACTGACTTCGTAAGAAGTACTGATCAATGCGAGGCCCTTGTCCCTTCTCCCTCAAGCATTTCATTTTCCCTTGATGAATCTTCAAACCCCTGACCGTTGTCGCCTTGCTCCAGCCACAGACACAAGCTTGGAGTTCAATGGCTTTGCTAACTGCAGAACCTGAACTAGTCTTTTGTGAAGTACTTTCTATACTCATATCCGTTTCCATTCCAAAGTCGTTAACCATGTTGTCCACCATTGAGTCATCTTCCGCCCCAGCTCTCGCAGACTCTAGGGGTATTTTCCTCTTTAATTTTTCAGAAGCCTTGGGCGGGTGTCTCCAGCATCCTGTAAACACAGAGCTGGATACTGCCGACAAGGGTAGCTAACCCTTACCAGCCCCATTGGGGTCTCTTTCCTCCTGTCAGCTGTCTCTCCAGGCTGTCACAAGGTCTTTCCCTTGTTGCCAGCAGCACTATTCACCGCAGTCACTGGACGTATCCAGATCTTCATGATTTCCATTACACGAGAGTAGATGTTAAAACTTCATGCTGATTTGTACTCGGCTTTCGCCAAGATAATCACCAACTAAGACGTAGCTTTACAGTAACCTATGCTTCTCCATCCATTTACGCTTCTTTCCATCTGGTGACGTGAATCTTCTGTCTGGTGTTAATATTGCGCGTCAGCACACACAACGGCTGCAACCACAGTGCGGTCCCCCCATAACAACCCCCTGGATTGAGCGGAGTAGGGAACATCTCTAGGGTCTTCAAGTGGGCACCTTCCGTCCTCAGTGTTTCGTCGACTAGCCCACGACACCTCAAGAGGGCTCGACAGTGACTCTGGCGTCCCAGAGTCACCCCCCTCCGTCCCCCACTCAACTCAGCCCAGCTTACTGACCTCTTCTTCCCTCTTGCTGCTGAGACCTAACCACAATCTCACAATCTCTCCGCAACCCAACCATACGCGCCAACCCGTTTGACTAAGGCTGTCGAGCCCCACTGGTGCGTTAATATGCAGTTTCAGTGGCAACGGTTCCGTATGGCATACCACCTACCACAAAACACAATATCTGCCCAACCACCCGTCATTCACGCAATATACACAGGAACGTAATGACTGTAAATACTATACGACCTATACAAATAAACCAACAGTTGCTGCTGAGACCTAACCACAATCTCACAATCTCTCCGCAACCCAACCATACGCGCCAACCCGTTTGACTAAGGCTGTCGAGCCCCACTGGTGCGTTAATATGCAGTTTCAGTGTCAACGGTTCCGTATGGCATACCACCTACCGCAAAACACAATATCTGCCCAACCACCCGTCATTCACGCAATATACACAGGAACGTAATGACTGTAAATACTATACAACCTATACAAATAAACCAACAGACCTTTCAAGTTTTCAAGAATTCTACGAAACCGTAGCATGGCGGCCTGTACACAGCCAGCTAGAATCTTTCCGTCTCAACCACAGCCAGTTGCTGCTCCTTTCTGCTGCTTCAGATAAGTTCTTTACTTTACGACGCAACTCTTGGCCACTGAATCCGACGTCTCTGAGGAACCGGGTTGTAGAGTGTGCCACAAAACCTCGACAACCCACTTCCACTGGATAAACCTGGACTCTCCATCCTCGCTGTTCTGCTTCAGTGGCCAGATGAGCATACCGCAGTTTCTTCCTCTCATATGCCTCATCTACCGCATCCTCCCATGGCACTGTTAACTCTATCAGTTGAACAATGCGTGCTGATCCAGACCACAAAACAATATCTGGTCGTAGCTTGAAAAGGCGAAGGCCCTATTGTTTTCCTAAGGATTATTATTATTATTATTATTATTATTATTATTATTATTATTATTATTATTATTATTATTATTAGGGCCCAAGCCTTGAAAAGGCGAAGGCCCTATTGTTTTCCTAAGGATTATTATTATTATTATTATTATTATTATTATTATTATTATTATTATTATTAGGGCCCAAGCCTTGAAAAGGTGAAGGCCCTATTGTTTTCCTAAGGATTATTATTATTATTATTATTATTATTATTATTATTATTCTAACGACTATACGGGCACTTTTGGGGCTCTTAACGTGCACGAAAACTCTTGAAACTTTGCACACAGGTCAGAATCCGCGGCCATCAGGGCCGGGCTGAAGGTGGTACCCGGGCGTGGCAGGGGGGCTCGACAGCGCCCCCTGGAACGGGGTCCGAAAACTTGGTCCATAAATCAAACACGCTTGCATGTAATAATATGAAACTCGGTACACATATAGATCTCATCGGTTCATATATACTTCATGCTCTTACTTTTTACCCCAGCCCAACAGGAAGTCGGCTATTTAGGGTTGTTTGTAAAACGCATGCAATGGAATTTAAAGTCCTTCTCCTAGAGAATTCAAAGAAATGCCACGAAACTCGGTCAGCATGAAGTCAAGACATTGAGGATGAAAAATTGCCAGGGGATTTTTGATATCTCGAACGGTTTGGCCGTGGCGAGGAAACGAATTTATGGCGAGAAACGTGAAACAGGAAGTGTGTTATAACTTCAGCCTACATTAGCTGATCTTAATGAAACTTCAGCAGTGTGTTCGTTGTAAGAGGCCGATCACATGGATGTGACTATTGTGAGTCAAAGTTATAGCGCCGCCAACTGGCAGCAGGAAGTGTGTCACTTTCAAAAGTGACTAGTGCTTATTCTTTAGTACTAGTGCCTATTCTTTAGATACTAGTGCTTATTCTTTAGATATTCTTTTGAATACGTATTAGTAGCTAATGAATAAGTACTGGTATCTATTTAATAGGTACTAGTATCTAATGACTTAGTACTAGTATTTATTGAATAAATACTAGTATCTATTAATAGGTATTAGTATCTAAAAGGTCATTTTCTCTCTCTCTCTCTCTCTGAGCCAATATGGCAAGCCGTTTTAACATTTTATCATTTTAACCTACTAGTCTCTATTTTCATGCTACTAGTACTTATTTTTTAGATACTAGTATCTATTCCATTAAGTACTAGTACTTATTCATTAGCGACTAGTGCTTATTCTGTTTAGAATATTAAAAGTGCTTATTCAATTTTTATGCTTATTTATATTTTCAGAGCAGAAAATCCGAATTTTCTGCTTATTCAATATTGCATCTAAAATGGAAGTGACTTGACGTGTGTGTGTGTGTGTGTGTGTGTGTGTGTGTGTGTGTGTGTGTGTGTGTGTGTGTGTGTGTGTGTGTGTGTGTGTGTGTGTGTGAGAGAGATTGTGTCTGTTACAGTGACAAGAGTTTAACCCTTTAAGGCCTTGTTTTTTGGATATATATCTTTTTTTATTAAAAAAAAAGTGCATACAACCCATATCTTTTAAATGTATTGTTTGCTTTAAATTAAATTAAGATTGTATGTTTGGTAATTGAACCTAAATAAATTTAAAATTAATGTGCTATATTTCAGATCAATATATTTGTTTTCCTTCATTTTAATCAACACTAACTTTATTCTCATATGAATTATAAATAACTTATTTCTGTATAAAATAAAAAATCCCGAATAATCCAGACCAACCAGAGCGCACTATTTCTACAACATCATCAGTGCTGAAGCGGAACTAGCAGAGCCGTTCGGCAGATAGCCAGCAGATATTTTGTGTCACGTCGTGCACAATAACCCTAAAGGCACCAGGGTGGCGGTGCCACCGGCTTTTTATATATATATATATATATATATTAGGGCTGTCAGTTAAACGCGTTATTAACGGCGTTAACGCAAACCCATTTTAACGGCGTTAATTTTTTTATCGCGCGATTAACGGTCTTTTTGGCCTAGCAAACTTTGTAGTTTTTTTTGCACATGCTTTTGCAATAGGACGCGGCATGGACGTTTTGAAAGCACAAGCGGATCTAGCTAGACCGGAAACAAAACAACAGGCACGCCGCACACACTTATTTGGGCTTGCGAGCCGGATGCGCGAGCGCGAATCTCTCTGCTCGCGCGTGGAATATAATGTGCCGAGCACGAATCTCTCTGCTCGAGTCGCGCGCTCTCAGATACGCTGCTCTTGTTAGAATTTTCTCTGGGCTCGCTCAGACAATATGTGCCTGCACTTAAAACGTGTTCAGTGCAATCGCGAATCTCTCCTCTTCCCCAGCTAACAATTTTAGGTTATAAGAACGTTTTCATAACGTTCCCATTAAGTTATAAAAACGTTATTTCTGAATGTTATAGGAACGTTCAAAACGTCCAGTTTTGAGTGGATGACGAGCGCGAGACACCGAAATGGATGCCAATAAGATTCTGAATGGAACGTTTACTTTTAAAAAGTTGCCAAATGGTTTCATTGACGATACCAAAGTGATCTGTGTGTTTTGTCGTTGTGAACTGAGCTATCATCATCGCAGCACGTCCAGTCTGAAATACCACTTGATGATGGCCAAACACACACACACACACACACACACAGCTGATGCGAATTCTCCGCCCCCTCGTCAATATCAGGACCTCGTCAGTATTTCTTTCACCCTTTTATTGATGGACAGTGTTACATTGTGTGAGAGATTATTTGCTCCAAGTAAGAATGTTTTAGTGTGAAATTGAACACAATATATGCCAATGTTGTTTTCAATAAAAAACATTTGCACAAAGCAAGCCGATCCACTTTTCCATGTTGATAAGAGCATTAAAATGAGAAAAAATAATGGGACAAAAAGAAATCAAGAGACATTTAGAATAGATAAAAATGTGCGATTAAATGCGATTAATCGCGAGTTAACTATGACATTAATGCGATTAATCGCGATTAAATATTTTAATCGTTTGACAGCACTAATATATATATATATATATATATATAAATATAGCTGCGAGCAGCGATGAAGGGCCAAAGCCGGCGGTACCGCCACCCCGGTGCCTTTAGGTAACTAAAGGCACCGGGGTTGCGGTGCCACCGGCTTGGGCCCGTAATCGCTGCTCGCAGCTATATTTATTATTATTATTATTATTCTAACGACTATTCGGGCACTTTTGGGGCTCTTAACGTGCACGAACTTTTACTTTTTACCCCAGCCCAACAGGAAGTCGGCTATTATGGTTTGTTTGGAAGCGTATGCCCCTGGAATTCGAAACACTTCTCCTAGGAAATTCGTCCAATCACTACCAAACTCGGTGTGCATGAAGTCAAGCAATTGAGGATGAAAAATTGCCAGCGGATTTTTGATATCTCGAACGGTTTGGCCGTGGCGAGGAAACGAAATTATGGCGAATAATGGAAACAGGAAGTGTGTTATAACTTCTTCATACATTAACTGATCTTGATGAAACTTCAGTAGTGTGTTCGTTGTAAGAGGCCGATCACATGGATGTGACTCTTGTGAGTCAAAGTTATAGCGCCACCAACTGGCAGAAGGAAGTGTGTCACTTTCAAAATGCTTTGAAATCACCCTCTTATTTTAACCCGATTTGCTTCAAACTTCACTACTATAATGTAAACACACGGCAGATGTAGACCTGTGAATGGATTCTTGATATCTTAGATACTGTTGTCGTGGCAACGCATCAAACTTTAATATTCTTTTTTTATGCTTTTGAGACTCTTAGCATACTTGAAATTGCATGAAACTCGACAGACACATCACATTTATTAGCCAGTAGACATGTGCAAAGTTTCAGAAACGGGCGTGGTGAGGGGCTCAGTAGCGCCACCTTTTGTCAAAAGTGGGGGGATTAATTTTATCTACAGTAATAAAAATCGGTATGTGTATTGTTCTCCTCCAGCCAGACAACTTTCTAATTTACACTCAATAGCTCCAACCAACAGGAAGTCAGATATTTTGGTTTGAAAATTGTCATTTTATGTCTCTCTCTCTCTGAGCCTACGTCTCTGTGTGTGTGTGTGTCTGTGAGTGTGGGGAGGGGGGCTAGATTAACCATTTCACTGCTGTTTGGTCTGGCCTGCATTAAAAAAGAAAATAAATGTCTTACGCCTTGTATTTTTTAAATAAGTTGTATTAATAAGTAAAGCCATATAACCAGTTGAATTGTAGTGCATTGAAAATAGTTTTATATAATTAGTTAATTAATTAAATTAACTTGGTCCATAAACTTGGTCAGAAAATTTGGTCCATAAATTAAACACACTTGCATGTAATATTATGAAACTCGGTACACATATAGATCTCATCGGGCCAAACAACTTTAAGCCAGCCCAACATGAAGTGGGCTATTTTGGTCTTAATGTGGATTTTTGGCAAAATCAGCCTCTGATTTTTTACCCACTCCTCTTAAGTGGTTTATTCAATTCCCACCAAACTTTTTCAACATGATGAAAATACATTAAAGAAGCTAAATTGTGAATGGCTATTGAATATCTCAAATTGTTTTGCTATGGCGAGGGATTAAAGTCATGTCAAAAAAGTAAACACTAAAAGCCTCATATCTTCTAAAAAATTAATTATACACCATTTATTTCTAGATAAAATTACACAAATATCAGAACTAAACCCATTTTATTCTTGTTTTCAATTTAAGAATAATGTACAAGTTTAAAAACAGCCAGAATGTGCTATTCAGTTAAAAAATAAATACATCAAGTAATACAAAGGGCTATACTGCCCTCTTGTGTCCAAAATGATATCAACTCAGTACATAAAACTTTTTTATCAGGTATGGCTATTGTAATTAAATATAAATATATTAGGTATGTGGCTGTGAGGATCTTTTCCCACCGGTTAATCGACGTTAGACACCAGCGAGGCCTTTTAAATCGCTAATATAAAAGTGAAAGTAAAGTATAAGGACGTCCGCACGGACATTTATAGTGGTGGCGCTCGCAGTGCGCTCGAATGAATTTCTATGGAAGTAGAAATGAAAAAACGTTCGCTCTGTTCTGCTCGCTCGTCGCCATGGACGCGCACCGTTATGAATGCCAGTGCAGCCGCATACTTTTTAGTGTCACTTTAAAATTAGCACCATATCGGGGGCGATTGTTTCCGGTTTTCGGGTAAAACACAACAACAAATGAGTAAATGACAGATTCGCTTAAATAGGCGCTTTTACACAAAATATTCCGTCATCATTTTTTTCAGTCAGCTCTTCACTCTCGTGATCAATGAATTTTGACTCCTGTTGCTGATCTTTGCTGCAACTTTCGTTCAGCTCACAATTTAGTAAGCAAACACGCTTCAAATGTGTTTTTATTTTATTTTTGTGTATACATGTGTGTGTATATATATATATATATATATATATATATATATATATATATATATATATATATATATATATATATATATATAGCTTATGTTTCAAATATGAGTTAATTAACAATCGTTGGAAAGAATGATACTTTTAAACATATCACTAAACCGTCATTAGGTGTCGCCAGGCGACCGTCTTAATGAGCGAGTCATTGATTCATTCGTTCAAACGATTCGTTCGAACGGCTGAGTCATTCATGAATGAGACAGATTATGGATTGGTCGTTGAATCTTTGAGTCAACCGATTCGTTCAAAATGCTGAATCATTCAGTAATGAGAACGCGTTGCTGTGAGATCCTCGATGGTTCTGCTGTGATCTTTGTTTAACTATTTTCGCTGCTGAAACAGAAAAAAAGTCAATATTGCATCTAAAATGTAAGTGATTTGATGTGTGTGTGTGTGTGTGTGTGTGTGTGTGTGTGTGTGTGTGTGTGTGTGTGTGTGTGTGTGTGTGTGTGTGTGTGTGTGTGTGTGTGATTGTGTCTGTTACAATGATTGTTTAACCCTTGTTAAAGTCTAGGCCTTGTCTTTTTGGATATATATCTTTTTATATAAAAAAAATAGCATACAACCCATATATTTTAAATGTATTGTTTGCTTTAAATTACATTGAGATTTGTATGTTTGGTAATTGAACCTGAATGAATTTTAAATGAATGTGCTATATTTCAGATCATATATTTGTTTTCCTTAAAATTTGAACTAACACTAACTTTATTCTCATCTGAATGATAGATTATTTATTTATGTATAAAATAAAAACACATTTGATTTTTCTTTTTTAATCAATGTAGAATGTGTAACTGAAAAAATAAACAGATTAGGGCTCTGTTGGAGGACAAGAAATGAAAACCAATGCAATATGATGAATGTCCAAAAGATTTTTTTGCTTTTAAACTATGTGTGTGTGTGTGTGTGTGTGTGTGTGTGTGTGTGTGTGTGTGTGTGTGTGTGTGTGTGTGTGTGTGTGTGTGTAAGAGATTTTGGTTGGGTGACAGTTGTAGTTTAGCAGTACAGTTTGACAAAAGCACAATGTTGTGTTTTATTGCGATTGTACACAAATATAAGTAAACACTTTGCAGTTTGAATAATGTCCTGTATGAACAAAAGGACGGAGTATGTTTTTATGTCTACATTGTTCAATCACGCCTCACACACACACACACACAAACTATTTTTCTAATCAGATCAGGCAAATATTCTGTCTTGGCACACTTCATATAACTTTCAAACTTGTGTACTTATTTCATGTGTCCATTAAGTCCATGAGACCGTAGGGTGTCTCATTTTTCATTTTAGGTTTCAGAAGGTTGCTCACGCATACTTTGTGGTTGATATGTGCCCTCAATGCACACTTTTGCAGAGCCCACACCAATGCAAGCTCTACAGCACACATCTTCTCAAAGGTCAAAGCGGGGTTACGTTATTGCCCGTCATGCACAGTAACCCCAAAGGCACCGGGGTGGCGGTGCCACCGGCTATATATATAAATATAGCTGCGAGCAGCGATGAAGGGCCAAAGCCGGCGGCACCGCCACTCCGGTGCCTTTAGGTAACTAAAGGCACCGGGGTTGCGGTGCCACCGGCTTGGGCCCGTAATCGCTGCTCGCAGCTATATTTATTATTATTATTATTATTCTAACGACTATTCGGGCACTTTTGGGGCTCTTAACGTGCACGAAAACTCTTGAAACTTTGCACACGCGTCAGAACCCGCGGCCATCTGGGCCGGGCTGAAGATGGTACCCGGGCATGGCAGGGGGGCTCGACAGCGCCCCCTGGAACGGGGTTTGAACACTTGTCCATATATCAAACACGCTTGCATGTAATAATCTGAAACTCGGTACACTTATAGATCTCATCGGGCCAAACAACTTTCGTGCTCTAAGTTTTACGTCAGCCCAACAGGAAGTCGGTTATTATGGGTTGTTTGGAAACTCATTTTCTATATTTTTCTTACGACTATTCGGGCACTTTTGGGGCCCTTAACGTGCTCGAAAACTCTTGAAACTTTGCACACGGGTCAGAACCCGCGGCCATCAGGGCCGGGCTGAAGATGGTACCCGGGCGTGCCAGGGGGGCTCGACAGCGCCCCCTGGAATGGGGTTTGAACACTTGTCCATATATCAAACACGCTTGCATGTAATAATCTGAAACTCGGTACACATATAGATGTCATCGGGCCGAACAACTTTTGCGCTCTAAGTTTTACGCCAGCCCAACAGGAAGTCGGCTATTTAGGGTTGTATGGAAACGCATGCTCAGGAATTTGAAACACTTCTCCTAGGGAATTCCGCCGTTCATCTCCAAACTCGGTGTGCATGAAGTCAAGACATTGAGGATGAAAAATTGCCAGGGGATTTTTGATATCTCGAAAAGTTTGGCCGTGGCGAGGAAACGAATTTATGGCGAATAATGGAGACAGGAAGTGAGTTATAACTTCAGCATACAGTAACTGATCTTGATGAAACTTTAGCAGTGTGTTCGCTGTAAGAGGCCGATCACATGGATGTGACTATTGTGAGTCAAAGTTATAGCGCCACCAACTGGCAGCAGGAAGTGTGTCACTTTCAAAATGATTTTAAATCACCCTCTTATTTTTACCCGATTTGCTTCAAACTTTATGTGTATAATGTAGACACACGCCAGATGTAGACCTGTGAAAGGATTATTGATATCTTAGATACTGGTGCCATGGCAACGCATCAAACTTTAATATTCCTTTTGGATGCTTTTGAGACTCTTAGCATGCCTGAAATTGCTTAAAATTGCATGAAACTCGAAAGACAGATCACATTTATTAGCCTGTAGACATGTGCAAAGTTTCAGAAACGGGCGTGGTGCAGGGACTCAGTAGCGCCACCTTTTGACAAAAGTGGGGGGGGTTAGTTTTATAGTTTTACCTACAATCATAAAACTCGGTACGTATATTGTTCAGATCAAGCCGGACAACTTTCTAATTAACTGTCATTAGCTCAGACCAAGAGGAAGTCAGATATTTGGGTTTGAATATGGTCATTTTCTCTCTCTCTCTCTCTCTCTGAGCCAATATGGTGTGTGTGTGTGTGTGTGTGTGTGTGTGTGTGTGTGTGTGTGTGTGTGTGTGTGTGTGTGTGTGTGTGTGTGTGTGTGTGTGTGTGAGAGAGAGAGAGAGAGATTGTGTCTGTTACAGTGACAAGAGTTTAACCCTTTAAGGCCTTGTTTTTTGGATATATATCTTTTTTTATTAAAAAAAAAGTGCATACAACCCATATCTTTTAAATGTGTTGTTTGCTTTAAATTAAATTAAGATTGTATGTTTGGTAATTGAACCTAAATAAATTTAAAATTAATGTGCTATATTTCAGATCAATATATTTGTTTTCCTTCATTTTAATCAACACTAACTTTATTCTCATCTGAATTATAAATAACTTATTTCTGTATAAAATAAAAAATCCCGAATAATCCAGAGCAACCAGAGCGCACTATTTCTACAACATCATCAGTGCTGAAGCGGAACTACCAGAGCCGTTCGGCAGATAGCCAGCAGATATTTTGTGTCACGTCGTGCACAATAACCCTAAAGGCACCAGGGTGGCGGTGCCACCGGCTTTTTATATATATATATATATATATAAAAATATAGCTGCGAGCAGCGATGAAGGGCCAAAGCCGGCGGTACCGCCACCCCGGTGCCTTTAGGTAACTAAAGGCACCGGGGTTGCGGTGCCACCGGCTTGGGCCCGTAATCGCTGCTCGCAGCTATATTTAGGGCCCAAGCCCTGAAAGGGCGAAGGCCCTATTGTTTTCCTAAGGATTATTAGGGCCCAAGCCTTGAAAAGGCGAAGGCCCTATTGTTTTCCTAAGGATTATTAGGGCCCAAGCCCTGAAAGGGCGAAGGCCCTATTGTTTTCCTAAGGATTATTAGGGCCCAAGCCTTGAAAAGGCGAAGGCCCTATTGTTTTCCTAAGGATTATTATTATTATTATTATTATTATTATTATTATTATTATTCTAACGACTATTCGGGCACTTTTGGGGCTCTTAACGTGCACGAAAACTCTTGAAACTTTGCACACAGGTCAGAACCCGCGGCCATCAGGGCCGGGCTGAAGGTGGTACCCGGGCGTGGCAGGGGGGCTCGACAGCGCCTCCTGGAACGGGGTCCGAAAACTTGGTCCATAAATCAAACACGCTTGCATGTAATAATATGAAACTCGGTACACATATAGATCTCATCGGTTTATATATCCTTTGTACTTTTACTTTTTACCCCAGCCCAACAGGAAGTCGGCTATTTAGGGTTGTTTGTAAAACGCATGCAATGGAATTTAAAGTACTTCTCCTAGAGAATTCAAAGAAATGCCACGAAACTCGGTCAGCATGAAGTCAAGACATTGAGGATGAAAAATTGCCAGGGGATTTTTGATATCTCGAACGGTTTGGCCGTGGCGAGGAAACGAATTTATGGCGAGAAACGTGAAACAGGAAGTGTGTTATAACTTCAGCATACATTAGCTGATCTTAATGAAACTTCAGCAGTGTGTTCGTTGTAAGAGGCCGATCACATGGATGTGACTATTGTGAGTCAAAGTTATAGCGCCACCAACTGGCAGCAGGAAGTGTGTCACTTTCAAAATGCTTTGAAATCACCCTCTTATTTTAACCCGATTTGCTTCAAACTTCATCTGTATAATGTAAATACACGGCAGATGTAGACCTGTGAAAGGATTATTGATATCTTTGATACTGTTGCCGTGGCAACGCATCAAACTTTAAAATTCTTTTTGGATGCTTTTGAGACTCTTAGCATGCCTGAAATTGCTTGAAATTGCATGAAACTCGACAGACAGATCACATTTATTAGCCAGTAGACATGTGCAAAGTTTCAGAAACGGGCGTGGTGCAGGGACTCAGTAGCGCCACCTTTTGACAAAAGTGGGGGGGTTAGTTTTATAGTTTTACCTACAATCATAAAACTCGGTACGCATATTGTTCAGATCAAGCTGGACAACTTTCTAATTAACTGTCATTAGCTCAGACCAAGAGGAAGTCAGATATTTTGGTTTGAATATGGTCATTTTCTCTCTCTCTCTCTCTGAGCCAATATGGCAAGCCGTTTTAACATTTAATCATTTTAACCTACTAGTCTCTATTTTATGCTTCTAGTACTTATTTTTTAGATACTAGTATCTATTCCATTAAGTACTAGTACTTATTCATTAGCGACTAGTGCTTATTCTTTAGTACTAGTGCCTATTCTTTAGATACTAGTGCTTATTCTTTAGATATTCTTTTGAATACGTATTAGTAGCTAATGAATAAGTACTGGTATCTATTTAATAGGTACTAGTATCTAATGACTTAGTACTAGTATTTATTGAATAAATACTAGTATCTATTAATAGGTACTAGTATCTAAAAGGTCATTTTCTCTCTCTCTCTCTCTGAGCCAATATGGCAAGCCGTTTTAACATTTTATCATTTTAACCTACTAGTCTCTATTTTCATGCTACTAGTACTTATTTTTTAGATACTAGTATCTATTCCATTAAGTACTAGTACTTATTCATTAGCGACTAGTGCTTATTCTGTTTAGAATATTAAAAGTGCTTATTCAATTTTTATGCTTATTTATAATTTCAGAGCAGAAAATCCGAATTTTCTGCTTATTCAATATTGCATCTAAAATGGAAGTGACTTGACGTGTGTGTGTGTGTGTGCGTGTGTGTGTGTGTGTGTGTGTGTGTGTGTGTGTGTGTGTGTGTGTGTGTGTGTGTGTGTGTGTGTGAGAGAGAGAGAGAGATTGTGTCTGTTACAGTGACAAGAGTTTAACCCTTTAAGGCCTTGTTTTTTGGATATATGTCTTTTTTTATTAAAAAAAAGTGCATACAACCCATATCTTTTAAATGTGCTGTTTGCTTTAAATTAAATTAAGATTGTATGTTTGGTAATTGAACCTAAATAAATTTAAAATTAATGTGCTATATTTCAGATCAATATATTTGTTTTCCTTATTTTAATCAACACTAACTTTATTCTCATCTGAATTATAAATAACTTATTTCTGTATAAAATAAAAAATCCCGAATAATCCAGACCAACCAGAGCGCACTAATTCTAATGGAAACAGGAAGTGTGTTATAACTTCAGCATACAGTAACTGATCTTGATGAAACTTTAGCAGTGTGTTCGCTGTAAGAGGCCGATCACATGGATGTGACTATTGTGAGTCAAAGTTATAGCGCCACCAACTGGCAGCAGGAAGTGTGTCACTTTCAAAATGCTTTTAAATCACCCTCTTATTTTTACCCGATTTGCTTCAAACTTTATGTGTATAATGTAGACACACGCCAGATGTAGATCTGTGAAAGGATTATTGATATCTTAGATACTGTTGCCATGGCAACGCATCAAACTTTAATATTCTTTTTGGATGCTTTTGAGACTCTTAGCATGCCTGAAATTGCTTAAAATTGCATGAAACTCATCAGACAGATCACATTTATTAGCCAGTAGACATGTGCAAAATTTCAGAAACGGGCGTGGTGCAGGAACTCAGTAGCGCCACCTTTTGACAAAAGTGGGGGTGTTAGTTTTATAGTTTTACCTACAATCATAAAACTCGGTACGCATATTGTTCAGATCAAGCCGGACAACTTTCTAATTAACTGCCATTAGCTCAGACCAAGAGGAAGTCAGATATTTTAGTTTGAATGTGGATGTTTCTGAGAATTTTCTCTCCCTCTCTCTTCGTCTCTGTGTGTGAGGGATTTGTCTATTGCTTTTAATGGAGTTCAAGGTTTCAGGGGCTTTTGGGGCTCTTACCGTGCTCAAAAACTCTTGAAACTTTGCACACAGGTCAGAACTCACGGCCATCAGGGCCGGGCTGAAGCTGGTACCCGGGCGTGGCAGGGGGGCTCAACAGCGCCCCCTTGAACGGGGTCCTACAATTTGGTCCATATATCCAACACGCTTGCATGAATTAATATGAAACTCAGTACACATATAGATCTCATCGGGCCGAACATCTTTCCCCCGGTCAAGTTTTACGCCAGCCCAACAGGAAATCGGCTATTATGGGTTGTTTGGAAAACGCTTGCTGTGGAATTTGAAGTACTACTCCTAGGCAATTCATTCAATCATTGCCAAACTCGGTGTGCATGAAGTCAAGACATTGAGGATGCTAAATTGCGGACAGATTTTTGATATCTCGAACGGTTTGGCCGCGGAGAGGAAATTAATTTTCATGACTAAAAAAGGACATATAAAGTGTGTTATAACTTAGTTAGTTTTACCTACAGTTACAAAACTCAGCATGTATATTCTTCTCCTCAAGCCGAACAACTTTCTAATTTAAAGTAATTAGCTCCGACTCTCAGAAAGTCATATATTGTGGTTTGAATATGGTCATTTTCTCTCTCTCTCTCTGAGCCAATATGGCAAGCCACTTTCACATTTAATCATTTTAACCTACCAGTCTCTATTTTCATGCTACTAGTACTTATTTTTTAGATACTAGTATCTATTCCATTAAGTACTAGTACTTATTCATTTGCAACTAGTGCTTATTCTTTAGTACTAGTGCCTATTCTTTAGATACTAGTGCTTATTCTTTAGATATTCTTTTGAATACGTATTAGTAGCTAATGAATAAGTACTGGTATCTATTTAATAGGTACTAGTATCTAATGACTTAGTACTAGTATTTATTGAATAAATACTAGTATCTATTAATAGGTACTAGTATCTAAAAGGTAATTTTCTCTCTCTCTCTCTCTCTCTCTCTGAGCCAATATGGCAAGCCGTTTTAACATTTAATCATTTTAACCTACTAGTCTCTATTTTCATGCTACTAGTACTTATTTTTTAGATACTAGTATCTATTCCATTAACTACTAGTACTTATTGATTAGCGACTAGTGCTCATTCTGTTTAGAATATTCAAAGTGCTTATTCAATTTTTATGCTTATTTATATTTTCAGAGCAGAAAATCCGATTTTTCTGCTTATTCAATATTGCATCTAAAATGTAAGTGACTTGACGTGTGTGTGTGTGTGTGTGTGTGTGTGTGTGTGTGTGTGTGTGTGTGTGTGTGTGTGTGTGTGTGTGTGTGAGTGAGAGAGAGAGAGAGAGATTGTGTCTGTTACAGTGACAAGAGTTTAACCCTTTAAGGCCTTGTCTTTTTGGATATATATCTTTTTTTATTAAAAAAAGTGCATACAACCAATATATTTTAAATGTATTGTTTGCTTTAAATTAAATTAAGATTGTATGTTTGGTAATTGAACCTAAATAAATTTAAAATTAATGTTCTATATTTCAGATCAATATATTTGTTTTCCTTCATTTTAATCAACACTAACTTTATTCTCAACTGAATTATAAATAACTTATTTCTGTATAAAATAAAAAATCCCGAATAATCCAGACCAACCAGAGCGCACTATTTCTACAACATCATCAGTGCTGAAGTGGAACTACCAGAGCCGTTCGGCAGATAGCGAGCAGATATTTTGTGTCACGTCGTGCACAATAACCCTAAAGGCACCAGGGTGGCGGTGCCACCGGCTTTATATATATATATATATATATATATAAATATAGCTGCGAGCAGCGATGAAGGGCCAAAGCCGGCGGCACCGCCACCCCGGTGCCTTTAGGTAACTAAAGGCACCGTTACCTAAAGGCACCGGGGTTGCGGTGCCACCGGCTTGGGCCCGTAATCGCTGCTCGCAGCTATATTTATTCTTCTTTTTATTATTTTACTACCTTTTGGGCACTTTTGGGGGCCTTAACGTGCTCAAAAACTCTTGAAACTTTGCACACGCGTCAGAACCCGCGGCCATCAGGGCCGGGCTAAAGATGGTACCCGGGCGTGGCAGGGGGGCTCGACAGCGCCCCCTGGAACGGGGTTTGAACACTTGTCCATATATCAAACACGCTTGCATGTAATAATCTGAAACTCGGTACACTTATAGATCTCATCAGGCCAAACAACTTTCGTGCTCTAAGTTTTACGTCAGCCCAACAGGAAGTCGGTTATTATGGGTTGTTTGGAAACTCATTTTCTATATTTTTCTTACGACTATTCGGGCACTTTTGGGGCCCTTAACGTGCTCGAAAACTCTTGAAACTTTGCACACGGGTCAGAACCCGCGGCCATCAGGGCCGGGATGAAGATGGTACCCGGGCGTGGCAGGGGGGCTCGACAGCGCCCCCTGGAACGGGGTCCGAAAACTTGGTCCATAAATCAAACATGCTTGCATGTAATAATATGAAACTCGGTACACATATAGATCTCATCGGTTCATATATACTTCATGCTCTTACTTTTTACCCCAGCCCAACAGGAAGTCGGCTATTTAGGGTTGATTGTAAAACGCATGCAATGGAATTTAAAGTACTTCTCCTAGAGAATTCAAAGAAATGCCACGAAACTCGGTCAGCATGAAGTCAAGACATTGAGGATGAAAAATTGCCAGGGGATTTTTGATATCTCGAACGGTTTGGCCGTGGCGAGGAAACGAATTTATGGCGAGAAACGTGAAACAGGAAGTGTGTTATAACTTCAGCATACTTTAGCTGATCTTAATGAAACTTCAGCAGTGTGTTCGTTGTAAGAGGCCGATCACATGGATGTGACTATTGTGAGTCAAAGTTATAGCGCCACCAACTGGCAGCAGGAAGTGTGTCACTTTCAAAATGCTTTGAAATCACCCTCTTATTTTAACCCGATTTGCTTCAAACTTCATCTGTATAATGTAAATACACGGCAGATGTAGACCTGTGAAAGGATTATTGATATCTTTGATACTGTTGCCGTGGCAACGCATCAAACTTTAAAATTCTTTTTGGATGCTTTTGAGACTCTTAGCATGCCTGAAATTGCTTAAAATTGCATGAAACTCGACAGACAGATCACATTTATTAGCCTGTAGACATGTGCAAAGTTTCAGAAACGGGCGTGGTGCAGGGACTCAGTAGCGCCACCTTTTGACAAAAGTGGGGGGGGTAGTTTTATAGTTTTACCTACAATCATAAACCTCGGTACGCATATTGTTCAGATCAAGCCGGACAACTTTCTAATTAACTGTCATTAGCTCAGACCAAGAGGAAGTCAGATATTTTGGTTTGAATATGGTTATTTTCTCTCTCTCTCTCTCTCTGAGCCAATATGGCAAGCCATTTTAACATTTAATCATTTTAACCTACTAGTCTCTATTTTCATGCTTCTAGTACTTATTTTTTAGATACTAGTATCTATTCCATTAAGTACTAGTACTTATTCATTAGCAACTAGTGCTTATTCTTTAGTACTAGTGCCTATTCTTTAGATACTAGTGCTTATTCTTTAGATATTCTTTTGAATACGTATTAGTAGCTAATGAATAAGTACTGGTATCTATTTAATAGGTACTAGTATCTAATGACTTAGTACTAGTATTTATTGAATACATACTAGTATCTATTAATAGGTACTAGTATCTAAAAGGTCATTTTCTCTCTCTCTCTCTCTGAGCCAATATGGCAAGCCGTTTTAACATTTTATCATTTTAACCTACTAGTCTCTATTTTCATGCTACTAGTACTTATTTTTTAGATACTAGTATCTATTCCATTAAGTACTAGTACTTATTCATTAGCGACTAGTGCTTATTCTGTTTAGAATATTAAAAGTGCTTATTCAATTTTTATGCTTATTTATATTTTCAGAGCAGAAAATCCGAATTTTCTGCTTATTCAATATTGCATCTAAAATGGAAGTGACTTGACGTGTGTGTGTGTGTGTGTGTGTGTGTGTGTGTGTGTGTGTGTGTGTGTGTGTGTGTGTGTGTGTGTGTGTGTGTGTGTGAGAGAGAGAGATTGTGTCTGTTACACTGACAAGAGTTTAACCCTTTAAGGCCTTGTTTTTTGGATATATATCTTTTTTTATAAAAAAAAAAAGGTGCATACAACCCATATCTTTTAAATGTATTGTTTGCTTTAAATTAAATTAAGATTGTATGTTTGGTAATTGAACCTAAATAAATTTAAAATTAATGTGCTATATTTCAGATCAATATATGTGACCTGATCCAGCAAAATGAGTCACAGTGACCAAGAACTCCAAATTGAGATATTGCTATCTTTGGAAAGATGAGAACATAAGCTTTAAAATGATGTATTGGTCAAAGTCCTATCTTAAATGGTTATGAAGTTACATTCATTTGAATTATGGCGTGGCAGCACCTTTTTCCAACTGAAAACCCGAGATAATCGCATTTAAAGTTTTCCGTCCGTTTTTTGATGACCTCTTCAGTAATCCTTGGCATCCAGAGCTGCATCCAGTCTTTTTACAATATGATTTTACTAAAGGCATTTAGATACTTAAAAAAACTATTAAATCAGACTGAAACATCAATTATTTAAAAATATTTATTACATATTATTCAATATTTATCAAATAATTCAATAATAATTTAAGGCGCTTTTTACAGAGATTCAATTCATTTAAATTCAATACAATTCAATTCAGCTGATTTGACAGACTCATGTCCAAAACCACAAAAGACAGAACAGATATATATATATTAAAAAGGACAATAAAAACATAAGCAGATCAAATATCACATACAAACATACAGACATTTTAGCTACAGTAGTGTAGCTAAAATACACTAAAATACAGTATTCTAAATGTGTAACAGGAACATTGATGAATACCTCCAAAGATTTTACAAACATACAATATTTTCGCTTTCAAGCCTTTGAGACAGTGCCACAATGTCAGTGTGTGTGTGTGTGTGTGTGTGTGTGTGTGTGTGTGTGTGTGTGTGTGTGTGTGTGTGTGTGTGTGTGTGTGTGTGTGTGTGTGTGTGTGTGTGTGAGAGAGAGAAAGGGAGACTGAGAGAAAGAGTGACTGAGAGAGAGTCCGTACAGACATACTAAATTTTTGCTTTAAAGCCTTTGAGACAGTGGCAAAATGTGAGTGAGTGTGTGTGTGTGTGTGTGGCAGAGAGACGTTGACTATATATACATGTATCTACATAGAGAGAAAGAGAGAGGGAGACTGAAAGAGAGTCAGTACAGACATACTACATTTTTTCGCTTTAAAGCCTTTGAGAGAGTGGCAAAACGTCAGTGAGTGACTGTTCAGTGTGTGTGTGTGTGTGTGTCTGTGTGTGTGTGTGTGGCAGAGAGACATTGACTATATACATGTATCTACATAGAGAGAGAGAGAGAGGGAGACTGAGAGAGAGTCAGTGAGTTAGTGAGAGAGTGTGTGTGGCATAAACACAGAAATCATATTTCTTTCTCAGTGAAACAGCTCACCTCCCCAGCTGGTTTTGGGCATGTAATGTCCTTTGTATTGTCAGTGCAAAACTCACGAATGTGTTGGTAAAGATAGTCCTGACGTTTCAAATCCAAACCAGGAGGCTTGACAGCAGGGGGTCTCTGCATTGGTGGTGCATCCTCTTTGAGCAGACATATTCCACGTTCCTCAGAATTGGCAAATTCCTTGTAGAACACCCAGCCAGGATAGTCTTTGCTCATTCTGAAAATACAGAAGATTGAGAAAGAAAAAAGAGTAAATCCTCCATTCTTACAAACACACACGCACACACTTTAACAATTACCTACATATATCAGCACGTTATTGATGTAATCTACATACCTGTAATGCTGGTATTTGGTTATACCAGGGAGAGGTCGGAAGAATGGCTTGAGGAATGACTTCCAGTCACGCTGATTCACAACGACTTTCCCATCTTCTCCCCCGACAAGTTGTGCGATGTTGACTCCAGTCTGTGTGCTACTTCTAACAGCATCTACAATGTCATTCAGACAGGAAACCATCTTTCTGCGATACGTTTGTTTTACCAGCCCGAATGACCAATCTGGTGCAAACTTTGTATGTCCTGCTATGAGAAAATTTAATGTGATTGTTTCATGCAAACCATGAAGCACTCTCCACAGCAGGTATTGCAGCACAGTGTTGTTCTTGTTTTGTCCTGTACAGTTGTCACAATGCAGCTCCACATCCTTTTCACCCATGCCATAATGCTTGAAAAAGTGGTCAATGAAAGACACCACAGCATTCGCTCCTTTTGTTGTGCATACACATTCATCAATAAGGTAATTCACTTGTCTGGGAATGGCCTCACAGTTGATGCCAAACAAGCCACACTTGCGGGGTGTCAAAAAATACATGGGACCAGGCTGAAGAGGGTCAGAGGGATAATGCACCTGCTGTGCATAATCGAAGGAATAATGCATCGTGATGTCTTGGGAGCATGGATCACATGGGCAGAGTTCATGAATGGCATTGTTTTTCACGGTATCCCTAGCTTTCTGGACCATCTCTTGATAGAGTGAACGTTCTAGGGTGACTTTCACAAGGTGATCCTCCTGTTTTCTGCAGCGACTGGATTTCTCTGCCTCAGTCAGGTTAGCGGACTTGTAAATGATGGAGTTGTTCTTTTGGCATTGCCAACACAAGTCAGTCATTGGCTTTGTACGCACAATGTAGGGCACAAGGGTCTTCCACAGGCGTCGAAAGGTCACAAGACTCAACACAAGATGTTCTGATAAAACAAAGTAGGGAAAGGCTTGCTTAATTTCTGTATCAATGCACTGTTTTCAACATCTCAGTTTTTTTAATGCTGTTGTAATCAGTAAAGGTAGATCTACTTATGTTTTTTCAGCATAGGCTTATTTGCAGTGTAGGCTTATTTACATAATTTCAAATGCAACTATTAACATTGCCAAATCCCACTTGGATCCTGATTTAAGATTGAACCCGCTAAGTCCTGGAAACCATCAGACTATGATGAAGAGTAAGTTTACAAGTATACAGGCCTTACAGGATTAATATCACAGCAATAACCTTCCATCATCAAACATGTTCTGCATGTCTTTTTAAACATCTGATTCTGCATAGCCTACTACATTTACCCCCCTCTTATTGTACCACTACGACATTGGATAACACCTACCTCTTGCCTTAATTGCGCTTTCATAAGCACGGAAAACTGTCGCCTTGGTGTGATGAGATGGCAGCAACTTCACATCGAAACGTTTATACCCGGGAATGCGACCAGGGAGAACCAATGCGTGAAGCTCTGCGAAGTTCACGATGAACGAAACAACACGGCAGATGTCGTCATGTGTGAGCAGTCTCTGATCTCTTCTCTGGCGACCTCCAGACATTTTAACTCGTGGGCTCAAGCCGTGTTCCTTGTAGTGTTTCAGCAGAGCTGTCAGTTTATTCTGGCTGATGCTGAAATTTAACGGGAACATCACGTAAGCTACTGTCAGTAAAATCAAGAACATACTTCTGGTCAGTCGCATAAGTGTAATGGTTGTAAAGCTAGGCCTACTTACCAATGTAGGAACTTGAATGTTTCACGGCAAATTCTTTTTCCATCCAAGTAATATTCCGACCTTTGATGTTGACGCTCTCGCTGGATTTTCTTCGTCGAACACGTGAATTTATCATTCTGGAAGTGACAGCTGATCTTCCCCAGAAGAATTAGGTCTTTCTCGTATTCAGAAAGAGACGCCATGGATAATCGAAGGTCGAAAACGAAGTCCTCCTCGAAAGATTTAAAACACTCTTGCCCATTGTTTAGTTTACAACCTTTGCAAGAAAACGCACAAATTTTTGTGATCTCATCTTCTCGGTTTTCATTCACCGTACCCACACACACTGCTTCACAGGTGGACATAACCCTCTCCACCTCGCCTATGTCAGTGACAGGCTGCTCGCTCGAGAAGTCCTCAATGTTGTCGTCGACGTCGTTGTCATCGCCAGTATGGGTAGCAGGCTCCAAAGTCGGTTGTGAGTCAAAGTCACTGTCTTCACTGTCTTCATCGCTGTCAGTGTCATCAGATGGCACATCACTACATCCAAAGTAGTCATTCACCAGCTTTATCCAGTCTTTCTGGTCAGCAGCAGAGCGCAAATTGGAGGCGTCAACGGAGTTTAATGCTTTAGCTATTTCACTTTCTTTAGACGACATTACCCTAAACATTAAACACACGCTATGGCACACTACACTATAAAAATGACAAGGTTGAATACAAAGTATTAAGTGAAACGCAAACTTTTTAAGGAGATATTTTGGAGAAAATCTGACAGGATGGTAGGTGGACCAATCGCGTTGCACAAGGCTGTAAACAGGGCTTCCTATTGGCAACTGAGGAGACTCTGAACATTTTGATAGGTTAAGGGACTGACGTTTTCACACCATATTTGGATAACTGAGATCATGACGTTTCAGGGAATACCAAAACATAGGAAAATCCTTGTGCGAAATCCTCGGTTGAGCCGGCTGTTAAAACAGCGTTATTCGAGATATTCTTTGTGAGATTAAGAGTTGCAAGTCAACTTAAACAGCCATTTAAGTGCATTTTCGCAATTACTGTGGTGATGAAACTTTGGGAGATTCATTTTGAAGACCTTTTCTTTCATATAAGGTAAAAAAAAAAAATCTATATTTTCAATGTTAATAACTGTAAGTGGCCATATCTCAAAATAGAACGTAGCGACTTCCGACTCATTTCGCCAGAGCGGGTCACATATTTGTTTTCCTTCATTTTAATCAACACTAACTTTATTGTCATCTGAATTATAAATAACTTATTTCTGTATAAAATAAAAAATCCCGAATAATCCAGACCAACCAGAGCGCACTATTTCTACAACATCATCAGTGCTGAAGCGGAACTACCAGAGCCGTTCGGCAGATAGCCAGCAGATATTTTGTGTCACGTCGTGCACAATAACCCTAAAGGCACCAGGGTGGCGGTGCCACCGGCTTTTTATATATATATATATATATATATATATATATATATATATATATATATATATATATATATATATATATAAATATAGCTGCGAGCAGCGATGAAGGGCCAAAGCCGGCGGTACCGCCACCCTTTACGTTTAGTTAGGTAACTAAAGGCACCGGGGTTGCGGTGCCACCGGCTTGGGCCCGTAATCGCTGCTCGCAGCTATATTTATTCTTATTCTTCTGACCCAAAATTTTCTGACTGCTACTCCTCCTAGAGCTTTAACTCTACAAACTCCAAACTCGGGTCAGACCTTCAGACTGTTCTGACTTAGTGTGCTATATCTTTTCAGACTGATTTGACTTTCAGATTTCTTAAAAATTAATATTAAAAACCATAAAAATCCCATTGACTTTCATTGGAACATGTTCAAATTGAGCCAAGACTACGGTGGCCCAGTAGTGTACAACACAAAAACTCAAATCTAAACTCCCTGAAGCCCTATACTCAATAAAACCACCATTCTATATGTACTAATAAACTTATCTATCTATCTATCTATCTATCTATCTATCTATCTATCTATCTTTCTTTCTAACTAATCTATCTATCTTTCTTTCTAACTAATCTATCTTTCTTTCTTTCTAACTAATCTTTCTTTCTTTCTTTCTAACTAATCTATCTTTCTTTCTAACTAATCTATCTTTCTTTCTAACTAATCTATCTTTCTTTCTAACTAATCTATCGTTCTTTCTTTCTAACTAATCTATCTTTCTTTCTAACTAATCTATCTATCTTTCTTTCTAACTAATCTATCTTTCTTTCATTCTAACAAATCTATCTATCTTTCTTTCTAACTAATCTATCTTTGTTTTTTTCTAACTAATCTTTCTTTCTTTCTAACCAATCTATCTATCTTTCTTTCTAACTAATATTTCTTTCTAACTAATCTATCTTTCTTTCTAACTAATCTATCGTTCTTTCTTTCTAACTAATCTATCTTTCTTTCTAACTAATCTATCTTTCTTTCTTTCTCACTAATCTATCTTTCTTTCATTCTAACAAATCTATCTATCTTTCTTTCTAACTAATCTATCTTTCTTTCTTTCTAACTAATCTTTCTTTCTTTCTAACCAATCTATCTTTCTTTCTAACTAATCTATCTTTCTTTCTTTCTAACTAATCTTTCTTTCTTTCTTTCTTTCTAACTAATCTATCTTTCTTTCTTTCTAACTAATCTATCTTTCTTTCTAACTAATCTATCTTTCTTTCTTTCTCACTAATCTATCTTTCTATCATTCTAACAAATCTATCTTTCTTTCTAACTAATCTATCTTTCTTTTTTCTAACTAATCTTTCTTTCTTTCTAACCTATCTATCTTTCTTTCTAACTAATATTTCTTTCTAACTAATCTATCTTTCTTTCTAACTAATCTTTCTTTCTTTCTTTCTAACTAATCTATCTTTTTTCTTTCTGACTAACTTATCTATCTTTCTTTCCAACTAATCTATCTTTCTTTCTAACTAATCTATCTATCTTTCTTTCTAACTAATCTATCTTTCTTTCTTTCTAACTAATCTATCTTTCTTTCTTTCTAACTAATCTTTCTTTCTTTCTTTCTAACTAATCTATCCATCTTTCTTTCTAACTAATCTATGTTTCCTTCTTTCTTTCTTTCTAACTAATCTATCTATCTTTCTTTCTAACTAATCTATCTATCTTTCTTTCTTTCTTTCTTTCTTTCTAATCTATCTTTCTTTCTTTCTAACAAATATTTCTTTCTTTCTTCCTAACTAATCTATCTTTCTTTCTAACTAATCTATCTTTCTTTCTTTCTAACTAATCTATCTTTCTTTCTAACTAATCTATCCATCTTTCTTTCTAACTAATCTATCGTTCTTTCTTTCTAACTAATCTATCCATCTTTCTTTCTAACCAATCTATCTTTCTTTCTAACTAATCTATCTATCTTTCTTTCTAACTAATCTTTCTTTCTTTCTCACTAATCTATCTTTCTTTCATTCTAACAAATCTATCTATATTTCTTTCTAACTAATCTATCTTTTTTTCTTTCTAACTAATCTTTCTTTCTTTTTAACTAATCTTTCTTTTAGTGAAACCAATCTTTCTGTCTATCTAACTAATCTGTCTTTTCTTTTCTAACAAATCCATCTATCTGACTTCAAATTACTTTAAACTTCTTCAAACTCTCTGGTCCTGCTTTTTCAAGCCAACTTAAAGTTTGTCTCATCAAACTTTTTTCTAGTTTATAATTCAGATTAGAATAAAGTTAGTGTTAATTAAAATTAAGGAACATTTAGTTTGCCTTTTCTGTTTTAATGATATTCAGAACAGAAAGAGACAACATGATGAATAATCTTAAGATATTATATCGTATGCTATGTGTTGTGAATACACCCATGTTAAACATTAAAATTTACTTCCATTGCATACACATAAGAGTAAAATATAATTACATTAATAAACCTGTACAAAGACCTCCAGATAAATACTGGGCTTCTATATTTACACATTTAAGTGCTGAAAAACATATTGAGCTATGACATCCTATGACATCAAAAATTATTCTATATTTAAATTTTCTCATATATTTGGCTATTTTTGCACGTCGTGCACAATAACCCTAAAGGCACCAGGGTGGCGGTGCCACCGGCTTCTTATATATATATATATATATATATACATATATATATATATACATATATAAGAAGCCGGTGGCACCGCCACCCTGGTGCCTTTAGGGTTATTGTTATTATTACCCTCTTGCTTGAGGGTGTCAATGATGGCCTTCTGGACAGCAGTCAGGTCGGCAGTCTTACCCATGATTGCGGTTTTGAGTAATGAAACAGGCTGGGAGTTTTTAAAAGCCTCAGGAATCTTTTGCAGGTGTTTAGAGTTAATTAGTTGATTCAGATGATTATGTTACTAGCTCGTTTAGAGAACCTTTTCATGATATGCTAATTTTTTGAGATAGGAATTTTGGGTTTTCATGAGCTGTATGCCAAAATCATCAGTATTAAAACAATAAAAGACCTGAAATATTTCAGTTGGTGTGCAATGAATCTAAAATATATGAAAGTTTAATTTTTATCATTACATTATGGAAAATAATGAACTTTATCACAATATGCAAATTTTTTGAGAAGGACCTGTATATATATAAATATAGCTGCGAGCAGCGATGAAGGGCCAAAGCCGGCGGCACCGCCACCCCGGTGGCTTTAGGTAACTAAAGGAACCGGGGTTGCGGTGCCACCGGCTTGGGCCCGTAATCGCTGCTCGCAGCTATATTTATTCTTCTTCTCTTAAAAGAATCGCTTTTTAGAGGGCCTAAACATGCTCGAAAACTCATGAAACTTTGCACACGCTTCAGAAATGGTGAAAATTTACGTGTGATATGGTTTTCAAAATTGGGTGGGGCAAATTCTGTAAATTATTGCCCCCACATTTTGCCCCGGCTCTACGTTTCACGTACAGGTGTGACATTTGGAACATACATGTAATGACCCAATACCTACAAAAAAGTCGCTTTGAGCACAGCCCTAAACACAGCAGGAAGTCAGCTATTTTGAACTTCCTCCTAGATTTTGTGCATTTTTCATAATTTCCTGATGTTGTACTTTAACGAACTCCTACATTTTTGATCTGATCCTCTTCAAATTTGGTGAGTGTAATCTTAAGGCCTTTGCGACGTTAAATTGCAAAGATCTTGAGTTTTCGTCGAAGGGTGTGCTCTCGGCAGCCTGACAAATGTGTGGGGCAAAATGGCTCAATAGCGCCTCCTACATTATTGCCCCGGCTCAACGTTTGATGTACAGGTGTGAAATTCGGTACATACATGTAATGACACAATACCTACAAAAAAGTCTCTTGGAGCATAGCCCTAAACACAACAGGAAGTCAGCTATTTTGAATTTCCTCTCAGATTTTGTGTAGTTTTTGCCATTTCCAGACGTTGTACTTTAACAAACTCCTCCTATAGTTTTGATCTGATCCTCTTCAAATTTGGTGAGTGTAATCTTAAGGCCGTTGCGACGTTAAATTGCGAAGATCTTGAGTTTTCTTCGAAGGGTGTGCCCTTGGCGGCCTGACAAATGTACACCCAATTTCAGCCTTTTGGTGATTTGTGCATGAATATGTCATATCCATCTTTTTCCTGGTTAGCGAATAGGCTATATGCACACTCTCTTCCGCATTCCAAGTCAGCCAGCTAAGTCACATCCGGTTGTCGCCGGCGCACGTAGCGTCAATAGCAACTATGGCGTTTTTCACTCGGTCGCTTCAAGATGTCCCTAGGGTTACGGTCAACGACGTGAGTCGAATTATACAAACATTGTGTCATACATCGACAACCAAGAAGGAGAAGGGCTTCAAGTTGTACGTTTCGAGCTACATCCACAATTTTGAAGGTAAGATCTGGACGTGTTCTGTGTTTACATGCCCTTAGCAATCATGCTATCTAGCTAGCGCAGCAGGTGTAACGTAGGCTATGTGTCTGTGTCGGTCTGTCTACTATTATGTGTCAATTACATCTAATTTTCCTAACGCCTTTGTCAATGTCAGTTTCAAACAAGGATTCAAGTACAGGAGAGGTAACCATTAGGGCTGAGTGCTACAGATCAATGAGGAAAAGCCAAAAGCCTCACACCTTGAGCGTAAGGGAAAGTTATCCTGCAGGTTCAGTGCAGGCTGTTTCATGAGACAGGTTCCGTTCGTCAGATCAAGTTTCTGTGAATCATCGCATAATCCTACTAAAGGTTATTTTAAATACATATTTAATTTACCCTACCATTAATAATATTGGTGTGTTGGAATATTTATCGATTTTTAAATATGTAACGTACGTTAGTAAGCACTGGGATTCACAGAAACTGAATTCTGTTTCACTGCATTGACACACGTTCTGTGTCCACTGTTGATGATGAGTAAAGTGAGAAATAATTATATTAATAATAAATTATATTTTGGCTACAATTTTAGCTCCTACAAATTTAGTAGTTTTTTATGTCATCTTTTTATGTCGATGGTACATATTATTTGTTTGTTTTGTCGAACATTCTCACTGTACTCATGCATTCTCCTTTTTAAAAACTGCACTTTTATTCTATTGTAACAGATTTGTGTATTTTCAGGTTGTGCTTAGGGATGCCCGTCCTCTGCAGCTACAAAGCTGCCAGTGTACCTGTGTGGCAGGTACAGCTTTGTGTAATCATGTGGCAGCACTGTTGTACCAGACTGCACATTATTGCCAGCTAAGAATCACCTCTGTTCCCCCAACACACAGCTGCACAGAGACTGAACAGAAATGGCATAAGCCAAGAACCATGGTAACTAATGTTTCTAACAGGGTACTTTGATTCTATTTATGGATATTTCTGTTTATTGATAACCTTTTTTTGTTTAAATGCAGGGTGTTAAACCTGGTCTGGTTAATGACATGGTGATTCTTTCAGCCAGACCCAA